>NW_027362943.1:3145000-3771567 GCF_046119375.1 Phyllobates terribilis
ACGGAAAATAGTTTGGAGGACTTGCATGTCCTTTTTTATTTATTATGAGAAAATCATAAAAGATCCCGTTTTTTAACCATGCTGTGACTTTCTGCTGAGGGAGAGGGAGAGAGCTGCCCTATTCAGAGTCTGTAATAAGACCTGCTGACAAAAGTGTTGAAGATACAGTCTAATGTGAATTAACAATGAAAAAAAGTTAATTTAACAAATGGCTTGTATTTTTTTTAATACAAACTTTTTTGTCTTTACAGCTCCTTTAAAGGGAATCTGTCATCAGGTTTTTGCCACCTAATCTGAGAGCAGCATAATGTAGGGTTAGAGGCACTGATTCCAGTAATGTGTCACTTACTGGGCTGCTTAGTGTTGTTTTGATAAAATCATTGATTTGTCAGAAGGTAATTATCACTAGATGACTAGTAAGTTCTGTAGGACCCCACCCCCATCACTGATCAGTAGATTTCTGTGTACACTGAGCATGGGCAGAAAGCTGCCAATCAGTGGTGTGGGTGGGGCTATACAGAGCGCAGCATTCAGAGAGCTGCTAGATCTGCAGCAGATAAAACGGTGATTTTCTCAAAATGACAACAAGCAGCTGAAAAAGTGACACATCACTGGAATCAGGGTATCTGCCCCAATATTGTGCTGCTCTCAGATGAGGCAGCACAATTAATATTGTGCCAAATTAATTTCCCGTGAACTATCACATGATCTATCACAGGGGATCATGTGACATGTCACGTGATAAATCAGGTGTGTGGAGGGGGCCCGCGCCTTCTAAACTGCCCGGGGCCCTTGCTACTCTTAATCCACCCCTGCCTATATCCCCGGAGCGGCCTGGCTGCCCCAGTATGCCGGCGAGTCGCATACCTTGGGCGACTTTAAAGAAAGGCTGTATAGCCTGTTCAAAGTTTATCCCCTGACAGAAGAACAGAAAGTAAGCATACTGATAGGGCAGTTAACTGGTGCGGCCCAGCGGGAGGTAAAGTCTTGGACAGCTGAGGAGAAAAGGACTGTAAGGGGGGTTCTGACCCGTCTACGGGACACCTTTGATACCCGTACCTCAGCAGAAATCAAAATGCGGTTCTATGGATGTAAGCAGCGAGCTCAAGATAGCATCCGAGATTATGCCCTAAATTTACAGGAAGCCTTGGGGGCAATTAAGCAAGCTGACCCTGGCAGCGTGCAGGATACAGATAAACTATTGACTGACCAGTTCATAGAAGGTCTGCTGTCCAGCGCCCACAGAACCCAGCTGCGCCTCATGGCCCTACAGAACCCCGATTTGACTTTTGCACAGTTCAAAGATAGGGCCATCCAGGTGCTCCGAGAACCTGCATCGGGTAGCGCTGTAGCTTCCCGGCGCCCTGCCATTCCTTACCACCAGGGGGCGGCGCCCTATCCCGCAGACCTTGTGGGGGCTGATGCGCAGGCCCTAAATCCATCCCCGCCTGCAAACCTGCACCATCAGGTCCAAGAACTAACAAAGAGTGTTGCTGCATTGACCAGGACCGTACAGTCGTTACAGATGGACCCGTCAGGACCAATCAAGCTGGCTTCCAGTCCGGAGGATGTCCCGTGGCGTCGACGGAGGAGGATCCCGTCATTCAGAGGGAGGCCCGCCGATCATTACACTGAGGATGGACAGCCGATTTGCCGCCGTTGTAGCCAGCCGGGACACGTAGCCAGGTACTGTACTTTAAATGGGTCCGACCTGGGGCAAAGGGCCAACCCCCAGGCATAAGGTCATCAGGCCCATCTAATTGGCGTGATAAGTACGTAGGGGGACGCCCGGTTTTACCCGTAGTGCTGGACGGTATCCCCATGAGTGCACTGCTGGACACCGGGTCCCAAGTGACTACCATCCCCTATGTACTTTTCAAGCAGTACTGGAGTGACACTGATATAACTCGTTATCCAGACGATGACTTGAGCATCATCGCCAGCAATGGTCAACCCGTGCCGCAGGTGGGGTTCAGAGAGATGACCATTAAGATTGGTAAAGTTGAACTGCCGGCACAGGGAGTGATCATTGTGGACATTGACCGTCGAGAAAGTCACCCTAAAATAACCTTGGGTACTAATGTGATTGAAAATTGTCTTTCAGAAGTAATTGTAATTTTGCAGCAGGTGGCGATGAATGCGAGCTCCAGCCAACAGAGGGTCCTCCAGAAGGAGATATGAGCCCTGATGAGATGGCAACAGGTAGAACTGTCTGGTGGTGAGATCGGTAGCGTGAGGATGAGCGACCCGTTCCCCATTGCTATGCCCCCCAAAAGTGAAATGGTGTCGGACTGCAATCGGGTTAAGAGGGAGAGACTACCAAGCCATGGTAGAACCCGTGTACTCAGACAGCAGGCCCACCATTTTGACAGCCCGGGGGTGGTCGATGTCCGCCATGGAAGGGTGCCCGTCCGGATCTTAAACATTGGGGAAAGGGAAGTACACTTGCCCCGGTACGCTACACTAGCCAAATTGTATACTGTTGAACACAATGCTGTCAGGGCCATGGAACCCTTGCCTCCATCTCCCCAGGTGGAGGGTAATGGTTCCCAGAAACCCAAGGAGGACTGGTGCCAGAAACTCCACGTGGGTGCTGACTCCACTCCCTTGCACCAAAAACAGGGAGTCTACCGGGTGGTTCAAGAGTACGAGTGAATCTTTAGTAAGCACCCGCTAGACTTCGGCAGAGTGAAAGGGGTAGAACACCACATCCCCACGGGGAGCCACCCACCAATAAAAGAAAGATACAGACCTGTACCACCCCGCACACTATCAGAACGCAAAGGGTATGCTGAGAGAAGTGAAGGAAGCCGGGGTCATTAGAGACAGTTGTAGCCCCTGGGCAGCCCCCTTGGTTCTGGTAAAAAAGAAAGACTGTACTATGAGAATGTGCGTGGACTATAGAGAAGTCAATCGTATCACCCATAAAGACGCATACCCATTGCCTAGAATAGAGGAGTCTTTGGTCGCACTAAAATCAGCTAATTTCTTCTCTACTTTGGACCTTACTAGTGGGTACTGGCAGGTTCCTGTGGCAGAGGCTGATAAGGAGAAGACCGCCTTCACCACCCCGATGGGATTAAGTGAATTCAACTATATGCCGTTCGGGCTCTGCAACGCACCCGGGACCTTCCAGAGGCTGATGGAATGCTGTCTAGGGCACCGAAACTTTGAGACGGTCCTACTTTACCTGGACGACGTGATTGTCTATTCGAAGAATTACGAGGACCATCTAAAGCACCTGGCCGAGGTGTTCGAGGCCCTGGCAGGCTTTGGCATGAAAGTGAAACCCTCCAAGTGCCATCTGTTAAAGCCGAAGGTACAGTACCTGGGACACGTGGTGAGTGCAGAAGGAGTAGCCCCCGACCCTGACAAAATCATGGCAATAAAGAACTGGCCAAGCCCCTCTAACATAAAAGAAGTGAGGCAGTTCGTCGGGTTGGTAGGCTACTACCGAAGGTTCATCCCCAGGTTCACCAAGATGGCAGCCCCTATGCAGGACCTCCTTATAGGACAATCTAAGACCAGAAGCCAAAAGCCACCCTTCAAGTGGGACAAGCCGGAAGAGGAGTCCTTCCGACAGCTGAAGATGGCCCTCACGGGGGATGAGATCCTGGCCTACCCTGATTATGGCCAGCCTTTTATCCTCCACACAGACGCCAGTAATGTGGGGCTGGGAGCCGTACTGTCACAGAACCAACAGGGCAGAGAAAGGGTGATCGCGTATGCCAGCCGGAAGCTGAGGCCCACCGAGAGAAACCCGGAGAATTACATCTCCTTTAAGCTGGAGTCCTTGGCAGTGGTGTGGGCCGTAACAGAACGTTTCAAGAATTACCTGGCCTCTGTGAAGTTCACTGTGTACATGGACAACAATCCGTAGACACATCTGGACAATGCGAGACTTGGTGCCCTAGAGCAGCGGTGGATGGCCCGGCTAGCAAACTATGACTTCACCATGAAGTACCGGGCAGGCCGAGCCAATGCCAATGCAGATGCCCTATCGAGAATGCCCCACTTGCACGATGAGGGAGAAGATCCAGATGAGTTGGAGGAAATAGAGCTCCCTGCATTCCACCGGTACGGGGACACTCAGTACTCCCACCGTGTAAGAGACAAAGACTTGACCACTGTCATGTTCAATCCCTTACCTCACCATGGCTGGGCTGAAACGCAAGATAGTGACCCTGCAATTCGCCTGGTGAAAGACCTGTTGACCCAGGCAGACGCTAGCTCTGGCTCGGACGCTCCAGAGGAAGCCAAGCAGTTATGGAAGGAGAAAAGCAGGCTATTACTCTACGAAGGTAAGCTGTGCAGAAGGCTTGTCAACCACCGGACGCACGAGCTGACCTGGCAGGTTGTGGTCCCGAGACGAGATGCAGCAATGGTCCTGGAGGCCTACCATGACAGAGCGGGACACTTCGGGTGGAAGAAACTGGAGTTCCTACTGAGAGAGCGGTTCTACTAGGTCGGAATGAGAGGGGCCATAGAGAAGTGGTGCAGGGACTGCGGCCCATGTAACCTCAGAAGGAAGGACGGTACCAGCCAGAAGACGCCCTTGATGCCCATCGTCACCAGGCAGCCTCTTGAGCTGGTAGCTCTGGACCATGTGAAACTGGCTCCAAGCCGGTCGGGCTACGTCTATGCCCTGACAATAGTGGACCACTATTCCCGGTTCCTGGTGGTGGTTCCTGTTAAAGACTTGACAGCCCAAACAGCGGCCAGAGCCTTCCAACAACACTTCTGCCATCCACACGGGTATCCGGAACAGGTCTTGACAGATTAAGGTCCAGCGTTTGAGGCTGAGATCTTCCAGGAGTTCTGCAACCTCTCTGGCTGTAAGAAGATTCGGACAACGTCTTACCACCCACAAACCAACGGGCTATGTGAGAAAATGAATAATATCGTCATTGATCTCCTCAAAACGTTGCCCCTGGAAGAACGCAGCCTGTGGCCGGAGAAGCTGCCAGACCTGATAGACTTGTACAACCATATCCCGGTGAATTCTACAAATTGCACCCCGGCTTACCTGATGAGGGCAAGACCAGGTAAGCTGCCGATAGACCTGGAGATGGGAGTCCTCCCCACCTCCCCAGACGCGGACTGGGATACGGAACGGCGGCTACAGTACAAGAAGGTACAGGAGAGTGTGGAGAGGAGTCTGGCTCAAGCGAGAGAAAAGCAAGAGAGGCTCTTCAACCAACATGCCCCTGCTGGTCCCCTGGAACCTGGTGAGCAGGTCCTGAAGCGGAAGAGACGGCTTCACAAGCTAGATGACCAGTGGGAGAGCGACCCGTACACAGTACTGCAGTCCAACCACAACAACCCGAAGGTATGTGTAATTACCAAGGATGGAGGAGAAACCACTAGCACCGTCTCCAGAGACCACCTAAAAAGGTGCCCCAAGCAACTACAGAGTGCAGGAGAAGATCAAGGTGACCTTGAACCCGCAGAAGACAAGAAAGAAATGATCAGCACAGTTCTTGGAGAGTTCCCCCGGTCCTGGACTCGGATAAATGATGCAATAGTGGTACCCATCCTACACTTCCTTCAACCAACCCAGCAGGAACCTACAGGAGAGCAGGAGGAATCAGAAGACCAAGCAGCCCTAGAGGCAGAAGAACCCATGCCAGCAGCCCAGGAGAGTCAACCCTCTGCTGACAGTGAGCCTGCCATACCTGCGGTAAGCCAAAGGACCCGCAGATAGCTGCCTGCACTGCCTGTAAACCCAGCTAGTAGCTGTACCCTGAATGCTAGTGGGGAAAGTCAGGTTAGACCACCACCAGACAGTGGGTTACGCAGGTCAACCCGGAGCACTAGGGGGCAAATACCAGCTCGCTGGAAGATCTAAATGCTGTATATTGTAAATGTTTTATGTTTGTTGCCTGGTTGCTAATTATGTTTTTCCAGTCTTTCTAGTTCATGGGCTAAAAGGTTATGGACGCTGAATAACCGGAACTGTCTTGTAGATAGTTGCACTTGGTGCCCTCTTTCGAAGATGGCCACGGAAGAAAAATCTGTCCAGTGTGGCCTCCTTGTGGCCCAAAGTAGAGAGCTCAGCCTTGTCGCCACGCCCAAGGCGAGGAACTTGGGGTTTATGGAAACAGGTCCCCACACCGTGGAAAACTTCACACCTTGTTGGGTGACATGGACACCCGGTCACGGAAGCGCCGTGACCTCAAGGACAAAATATACTTGTATATATGCTATGTTGTCATTTATACCCTGTATTTGTGTTTCCTGTTTAGTCCGGAGTACTAAATTTTACTAGGGGAGAATGTGTCACCCCAGGCCTGGATGCCACAAACAATAATCTGTGTCTGAGAGCAGGAGGGAGGTCCCCTGGTTAGGGACAATTAGCATACAGCACCTCCTGTCCCAGGCCAGCAGGGGGAGCTGGCTGCCCCTATAAAAGCTGGAACTGGGGGCAGGGTTAGAGAGAACTGGAAGACCTAGCTCAGGAGTGAGACTAGTCCCAGAGAAGGAGGGACAGTTCAGCTGTAGCTGAGGAGTCCGTGAGGCAGAGGAGAAACTGCAAG
The DNA here is from genome assembly GCF_046119375.1 of Phyllobates terribilis. NCBI lineage: Eukaryota > Metazoa > Chordata > Amphibia > Anura > Dendrobatidae > Phyllobates > Phyllobates terribilis. Next base: position 3,151,537 of record NW_027362943.1, read on the forward strand.
CCAGGGACAGAGGTGATGAGAGCCGGTCCTGGCAGAGAACCAATCTACCGGGCATTGGGGTCCGGAGCTGTCAGGGTTACAAGCCCAGCAGCAGAGAACCAACCTGCGAGGGATTTCAGGTCCCTTGGCCTAAGAAGCCTGGAGGCTCCGCCACACAGAGGGACCAGTACAGCGAGGAGCAAGCAACAGGTACCCAAGGCCCTAGTCGCATGCCATACAGGCGAGAAGTACACGGCCAGCTCAGGGACGTGGGCTATTACACCACGAAAAGGGGGATAGTCAGAAAGAGCATAGAGAGAACGGTAGGCCTACACACTCACCCTGACCAGTGGGGCTCGCCCGAATGCTCTCAGACACCCAGGCCCATTCCTAACCGGTACTGTTGGGTCATTAATAATATCTACAATAAAGACCCTGAACTGTTTGAAGCGGACTCTGAACTCTTACTATTGCAGCCTGCACTATCACCCCCAACATCCACCTACACTGCCCTGAGGCTACACTCTTCCCGTGGGGAGTTATCCTACACCTGTGCTGCACACCAACACCAGCCTCAGCAGTCTGCCTCGCAGCGGCGGTTATCCCTGACCGCAATCCACGGGTGGCGTAGTCGGACATTCAAAACACTGATAAATAGACTGCCACCATTTGGTCTGACCACCCTGAGCCACGGGATCGGGTTGCCACTACTACCCCCATCAGCACCGTACACTAGAAGGCCCGGTTCCGTGTACCCCACGGCCCAGGGGGCGAGTCATGTGCATCAAATTATACATACACATATGGGGCAGTGGGGCTTCATACTATATACAGGTGCTTCTCACAAAATTAGAATATCATGAAAAGTTAGTTTATTTCAGTTCTTCAATGCAAAAAGTGAAACTCCTATATTATATAGAGTCATTACACACAGAGGGATCTATTATATAGAGTCATTACACACAGAGTGATCTATTATATAGAGTCATTACACACAGAGGGATCTATTATATAGAGTCATTACACACAGAGGGATCTATTATATAGAGTCATTACACAGAGGGATCTATTATATAGAGTCATTACACACAGAGTGATCTATTATATAGAGTCATTACACAGAGGGATCTATTATATAGAGTCATTACACACAGAGGGATCTATTATATAGAGTCATTACACACAGAGGGATCTATTATATAGAGTCATTACATAGAGTGATCTATTATATAGAGTCATTACACAGAGGGATCTATTATATAGAGTCATTACACACAGAGGGATCTATTATATACAGTCATTACACACAGAGGGATCTATTATATAGAGTCATTACACACAGAGGGATCTATTATATAGAGTCATTACACACAGAGGGATCTATTATATAGAGTCATTACACACAGAGGGATCTATTATATAGAGTCATTACACACAGAGGGATCTATTTTAAGTGTTTATTTCTGTTAATGTTGATGATTATGGCTTACAGCCAATGAAAACACAAACGTCATTATCTCAGTAAATTAGAATACTTCATAACAACAGCTTGAAAAATGTTTTTAAAATCCGAAAAGTTGGCCTACTGAAATGTATGTTTAGTAAATGCCCCCATTACTTGTTCGGGCTCCTTGTGCATCAATTACTGCATCAATGCGGCAATGTGGCATGGAGGGATCAGCCTGTGGCACTGCTGAGGTGTTATGGAAGCCCAGGTGGCTTTGATAGCAGCCTTCAGCTCATCTGTATTGTGGGGTCTGGGGTCTCATCTTCTTCTTGACAATACCCCATAGATTCTCTATAATAGATTCTCTATGGGGTTAAGGTCAGGCGAGTTTGCTGCCAATCAAGCACAGTGATACTGTTGTGTGTAAACCAGGTATTGGTACTTTTGGCAGTGTGGACAGGGGCCAAGTCCTGCTGGAGAATGACATTTCCATCTCCATAAAGCTTGTGGGCAGAGGGAAGCATGAAGTGCTGTAAAATGTCCTGGTAGACGGCTGCGCTGACTTTGGTCTTGATAAAACACAGTGGACCTCCACCAGCAGATGACATGGCCCCCCAAACCATCACTGATTGTGGAGACTTCACACTAGACCTCCAGCAGCTTGGATTGTGGCCTCTCCACTCTTCCTCCAGACTCTGGGACCTTGATTTCCAAATGAAATGCAAAATGTACTTTTCATCTGAAAACAACACCTTGGGCCACTGAGCATCAGTCCAGGTCTTTTTCTCTTTGGCCCAGGTAAGACGCTTCTGGCGTTGTCTATTGGTCATGAGGGGCTTGACACAAGCAATGCGACACTTGTAGCCCATGTCCTGGATACGTCTGTGTGTGGTGGCTCTTGAAGCAATGACTCCAGCAGCAGTCCACTCCTTGTGAATCTCCCCCAAATTTTTGAATGGCCTTTTCTTAGCAATCCTTTCAAGGCTGCGGTTATCCCAGTTGCTTGTGCACCTTTTTCTACCACACTTTTTCCTTCCACGTCCATTAATATGCTCGGATACAGCACTCTGTGAACAGCTGCTTCTTTAGCAATGACCTTTTGTGGCTTACCCTCCTTGAGGAGTGTGTCAATGACTGCCTTCTGGACATTTGTCAAGTCAGCAGTCTTGCCCATGATTGTGGAGCCTACTGAAACTGACTAAGGGACCTTTTTAAATGCTTAGGAAGCCTTTGCAGGTGTTTCTTGTTAATTCTAATTTACTGAGATAATGACTTTTGTGTTTTCATTGGCTGTAAGCCATAATCATCAACATTAGCAGAAATAAACACTTAAAACAGATCACTCTGTTTGTAATGACTCTGTATAATATATGAGTTTCACTTTTTGGATTGAAGAACTGAAATAAATTCACTTTTTGATGATATTCTAATTTTCTGAGAAGCACCTGTATGTAGCAGTGCGGCAATTATACTATATACAGTCAGGAGTATAAGTACTTGATACACTGACAATTTCGAAAGTTTTTCCACCTACAAAGAATGAAGAGGTCTGTTTTGTTCTACTTAACTGCTGCAACTTGGACCTTTAACAGGATTTATATTTCACCTATGAGAAAGCATACTATGTGTATTTGGCAGATTAACTCAGGCATGTTTATGATAAACTGAATACCTGGATTGGAGTCCTATTTGTATACAGAATATTGACTATTAATGCTGGCAGAGTAAGTCTTAGGCTATATTCACACTAGGTGTTTTTTTTCTGCAGCAAAACATAATCTCTTGGCAGGAAACAAGTAGCGTCAAAAACGCAGGTTTTGGTGTGTTTTTTTGCAGTGGTTCTTGGTGCATTTTTGGTGCGTTTTTCAGGATCCCAAAGTTCAGCTTTGCTTCCACCATAGACACATGAAAACAGGTCACCATTGCAAGACATATGTTCATGAAAAAGTACACATTACAAATGTAACAGGGGGGGGGGTGAATTGGTCTGGAATGGTTTATCTAAGACCCTGGCAGTGCATTGAATTTGTAGGACACTATTTACTTTCACATTATGGTTTGCCATTGAGTTGCTCAGGCATTGTTCATTTTCACACCTCCCTGGGCCACACGTGTTGTTCAATCTCACACCTAGCTCAACCAATGTTTACTTTGTAGGCATCACTAATTTAATTAAACTGTAATAATCCAAGCTGCTATCTCAGGTGACCAAGACAAGATGGTTTAAACTTGGGAAAATCACAAAAGTAAATGTGTGCCACATACTTGCTTTTTTCACTAAAAACGCAGCAAAATGTTCACACTAGGCTTTTTTTCAGCATTTTTTTCCACCACCCTTTTTTTTAATGGGTGAAAAACGCTGAAACAAGTGACATACTCTATTGCAAAAAGCCATGGAAAGCACAAAATACTGAGGACAAATAAGCAAGCTGTGTGCATGAGATTTCGGAAATCTCATAGACTTTGTTGGTACTGTAAAATGCAGCTGAAAATTTGCATAAAAAAGCCCGCTAAAAAAAGTCTAGTGTGAATATAGCCTTGTATAACAGTTCGCCAATGAGTTAGGATATATGACCACGATGCAGAAATGCTGCGGATTTTTCCTAAGCGTTTCTGCATCTCCCTGGGTTGTCAAGCGCTTTGCCAAGTGATTTTAGCATCACTTGGAAAAGTGCTTGACAACTTGGTCACACAATATAATTCCATGCAACCGGCATGGATTTATATAGTGTGACCAAGTTACAATGCTGCAAATGCAGCATCAATAATAAAAAAAAAGAATAATAATGGTGAAAAATAAAAAAAAAATATTATACTCATCTTCCGATGGTCCTCGATCTCCTTCTCCGGTGCGTCCGGTGTCTTCGGCGAATCACGGTGCTGTAAAAGGACCTTCCATGACGTCATTTAGTCATGTGACAGGTCACGCGACCGCCGATGTCAGCGGTCGCGTGACCTGTCACATGACTAAATGGCGTCATGGAAGGTCCTTTTACCACCGCGAGCAGCCGAAGAGCCAGCAGCACCGCCGGGAGCAGACAGGGGCCATCAGAAGGTAAGTATATGTTTATTTTTTATTTTAATTCTATTTTAACTACAGGTACTATGGTACCCGGGTCTGGAGGAGAGTCTCTTCATCTCCAGACCCGGGTACCATCCACGCATTGAGTCGCATAATATCCACATGTGTATGTGTAGTCATGCGGATGTTATGCGTTCCAATGCAAGTCAATGGCGGCTAAATCGCAGCGACTCTGCAGAATTAAAGGACGAGCTGCGGATTTTTCCGCAATGATAATCCGCAGCGGAAATCTCCGCGGCATGTGCACAGCACATGCGGATTATCATTGGGGACCATTGCAGACCTATCACCAAGCGTTTTTTAAGTGTTTCCGCGGCGGAAGTTACGCTGCAGAAACGCCTAAAAAACGCATAGTGGGCACACAGCCTTAAAAGTTCTATGGTGAAGAAAAACACGTGAGATAATAAATACTAAATATACAATATTTCCCATAATATGACTGAGGATATCTTTAGGGTGTATTCACTGTTTTTTCTTCTGCAGCAAAAATGCTGTGTTTTACAGTACCATCTTAGTGAATGACATTTCTGAAATCTCATTCACATGCTGTTTTTTTTTGCATTTTTTTTAAATCTGCAGCTTGTCAAGTCTTTCAGAGGTTTTGCAGCATTTTTCACCCATTCAAATGAATGGAAAAAAAAACACAAGTAAAAACACCTGAATTTCAAGCAGCGTTTTTCCTGCCTCCTTTGATTTTTGAGGTAGAAAAAAAATGCTGCCAAAATCCAACTTGTGAACACACCTTTATCCTGGTTGTGTTCTAATTGGATATAAAATAGAACGGCCATGATAACATGGGTATTTAATTGTATGGTGTTTTCACTTTATATATTACCAGGCCGCATTCTATTTGCGCAGAGCTGCTCCGTGAAGATTCTATCACAAGATTCCGTGATGACATCACAGGTGATGGTGACATCACTGCTCACAGTCGCTATATATATGTGACACCCCAGGGGTCTGGTTGCCACAGTGATAGAGATGTTATGTCTGAGAGCAGGTGGGAGGTCCTTTGGTCAGGGATCCTGTGCATGCCACACCTCCTGCCCAGTCTTGGGAGGGGAAGAACTTCCCCTATATAAACCCGGGGCTGAAGCAGGGTTAGGAGTCAAGGAGAGTAGAGACAAGAGACAGTCATAGGAAGAAACAGCTGGAGCTCAGTGGGAGCAATACTACTACGAGTCAGGGGCTGGCAGCTGCAGAGCTCGCCCTGACTGAGAAGCTTTCTTACCGGACCCGGCGTCCGAGGCTGTGGGGACTAACTCCTACCCAGCAGCAGAAGCCGACCGGCAGGGGATTGCAGGTCCTCAGGCCCAGAAACCCAAAGGCACGGTCACACGTGTGGGACCAGCACCGCCATCGTGGAGCGGAAGCCAATAGAAGGCCCCGAGTCACCGGCCATACGGGTGAGCAACACACAGTACACTCAGGGACGTGGGCTACTTATATCCGCTTCTAGCAAGGTAGCCAGAAGAGTACAGTCAGTTTGGGAGGCCTACAACTCCGCCTGGCCAGGGGAGATCCCATCTGCTCAAGGACTGACCAGGCCCCGTTCGCTAGCAAGTACTCCAGGAGGGTCTATCGTTGTTACCAGTAAAGACCCTGAATTACACCGCACCGTCTCTGAGTGGTTCCTGCTACCCCCATCTTCCACGTCGGCTGCCCTGAGGCCATACCCCTCCCGTTGGGGGTTATACTATCACGCTGCACAATTCTACACCGGCCTCAGCGGTCTGCCCTGCAGCGGCAGCTCCATAGCTGCAAATCAACGGGTGGCGTAGTCGACACTCAAATAACATCTATCAAGACTGCCACACACTGAGTCTGACTCCCTGGGCACGGACCGGGTCCCCGCCACTCGGAGACTACAACCCTCATCTGATCCGGTTCCGGGTAAGCCCCCGTGCGCGAGACGCTGCGCGACACAGCAGGCCCAGGGGCGCGTCATATACAATGCACATAGGCTCACCCGTGCCTTTCTTGGCTCTATAGTGACTGATAGCACTTGCAGTTTTTCACTATGGCTGGAATTGTTTTGGACATTCCTCAGGTAAAAGCACTATTGTTGATCCTTATGATCAATCGTCCTAACAGTGTGCTTCTACCACCCGATGGCGTCCTCAGCTTCACTCACCGGCTGGTGATGGAGCTAGTAAAGGATTGCCTGACCAAACACCGACAACGTCGTCTAACGTCAGACTATCTGACGGATTTACTTCAGAACATCAGGACATTACTACACCAGGTAAGTGGCGGACACTCTGCACAGAACATCTCAATATTAATAGATAATAATGGAGGGATAGAAGCTTTTTCTTCTAATATATCGTATTTTGCAGACCATAAGACGCACCAAAAATTTTTGGGAGGTAAATAGGAAAAACATTTATTATAATAAAATGGGGGTCTGTCTTATAGTCCGAATTTTCGGTTGCTTACTGAGGGGGGTGGTGGCAGTGGAGCGAGGTCACAGGAGGCAGAGTCGCTGCTGCAGGAAGTCGGCAGTAGGAGTGGGGCGCTGCTGCGGGCCCCAAGCTGGGAGGAGCGGGGTGTCCAGAAGGTGCGAGGCTGCGGGCCCTGGGCTTAAAGGAAATGTTAGCGGTAATTCAGGAGGGGAGGCCCTGCTCTGCTTATTGATTTCTCTGCAGTGGGCTTCAAGAAGTAGGCTGCTGGAGATGACCAATACGCAGATTGAGATCTCAGCTCGTCATTGAGCCGAGATCTAAATCTGCACATGCACTGCCTCCAGTGGCCATTTGCCTGAAGCCCACCGCCAGAAAATCAATGGGCAGAGCGGGGACTCCCCTCCTAAATCACCGCTAACATTTCCTTGAAGCCCAGGGCCCGCAGCCTCGCACCTCCTGGATACCCCGCTCCTTCCAGCTCGGGGCCCGCAGCAGCGCCCCACTTCTACTGCCGGCTTCCTACAGCAGTGACCCTACCTCCTGTGACCTCACTCCACCACAGCCACCCCCCTGGTAAGCTACATTCAGACAATTATTATTATTAATAATCTGTCTGATATGCTGGGGTGGAGAGTTCCAGAGTAGGGGGGATGCACGGGAGAAATCTTGTATGCGATTGTGGGAAGAGGAGATAAGAGGGGAGTAGAGAAGAAGATCTTGTGAGGATCGGAGGTTGCGTGCAGGTAAGTACCGGGAGACTAGGTCACAGATATATGGAGGAGACAGGTTGTGGGTGGCTTTGCATGCCAAGGTTAGGGTCTTGAACTGGAGTCTCTGGGTAATGTGGAGCCAGTGAAGGGATTGGCGGAGCGAGGGGAGAAGCCAGGGAATAGCGGGGGGACAGGTGGATTAGTCAGACAGCAGAGTTTAGGATAGATTGGAGGGGTGCGAGAGTGTTAGAAGGGAGGTCAAACATTTTGGAAAAAAAGGCATCTTATAGTCCAAAAAATACGGTAAAACACAACGAGTCCCCAAATACAGTATGTAGTCATTGTATCTGCAGACAGAGAACCGATGTCACATATAATTTCCGCCTCCATTCTGACCGCTCTCATCTCAAAATTCTCCTTTCCATTTTTCCTTCTTTATAGGCTGAAGAAAGATCTCAGACTGAAGATTTGGCTGTCTTTAAAGAACTGGCCGAAAAAGTCCTGTCTATACTAGAACGCTCATTGGAACGCCCGGTAAGGATCAATATTAATAGACGTATCTTAATCCACCGTATCTGAGGAGACTTTCTGAGAAAAGGTCTGAAGATGGCGTGGGATTTGTATCGTTACAATTAGTGCATGTGTAAATGTTGGTTTAGTCCTTCATGATTTATGTATTTGGTGATTTAGTGAAATCTTCCACATATTAATTATATATATTATATCTATCAGGAAACAACAGGAGGCGACGCCAAATATGGGCAAAATGTGACCCCGAAAATCCCTGACCCTAATAGGAGTCAGCCGGAGCTGAACAGCAATCTGATTACAGGTGAGCGATCACCCGACCTTCTACAAGGAATGTCCAGATATTACAGAGGACGGAGGATAATGTTAGATTTACTCTCTACTCTGTGTAATGGGAACCTGGCAGCACATTGTTACATATAGAAGTAGTGGTGTGACGGTATAGGCCATTGTCCCTTAATAATAATTGTTTGTAGAAATCCAATGTGCCAGTCAGGAGAAATGTAAAGTAGACACCATATACAAATCAGAATGGAAGTGCACTGGGGGCGTGAAAGAAGAAATCTAAGTGCAGTGACACGCCCCCAGTGCACTTCCAGGCTAATTTGCAAATCTCTCCTATGTTTCAGCTCTCTTACCATTACTCGTATGTGCAGCGTGGGTGGGGGCTTCCTCATTCATGTGATGGAGGGTCCATTCTGCAGTGCTATAGCAAGTAACATGAAATAAATTAAATTTAAATTGCATTACTGCTCTAGAAAATGGGAAAAAACTAAGATACTGAGCACATAATTTGGCCAATTCATGAATGCCCAGCAGCCAATGACAAGGCGATCTTTTTGTTGGAATCCTCTCCTAATGTGAATCCTCTCCTAGGCTGAAGCCTACATTTATATGGGTAGGTAGGATCCTGTTGTAATTAAAACCACCCCGGGCTGATGGGTGGAGATAGGTTCCCAGCAAAAAAGGTCGCCTTGCCGTGGCTGCTAGGCATGCACCCAGCAAAAGAAGGTCGCCTTGTCATGACTGCTGGGCATGCACCCAGCAAAAGAAGGTCGCCTTGTCGTGACTGCTGGGCATGCACCCAGCAAAAGAAGGTCGTCTTGCCGTGACTGCTGGGCATGCACTCAGCAAAAAAAAAGGTCACCTTGCCGTGGCTACTTGGCATGCACCCAGAAAAAGAAGGTCGCCTTGCCGTGGCTGCTGGCCATGCATGAATTGGCCAAATTATGCGCTAAGTATCTTCCTTTTATCCTATTTTCTACAGCAGTAATGCAATTCAAATTTCATTTATTTCATGTTTACATGCTATAGCGTTACAGAGTGCAACTTTGTTAGTTATGTATTTGGATGGCTACTCTTAGTATGCACCTGTTCACACCCATTTTCTTTTTGGAAGTGATGGTCAGTCTTTTGTTATTTATGAAGGGGTTCCTCCATCATTTACATTACATTTATCTATGGATTCCCCGTATATTCTCATATTTAGAATCCCCATATAGCGAGTATTAATCCCATTTACAGACATCTTGTCATTTCTCCGTTATATTGCTGTATTTTCTATGTAGGAATAATATCCTCTAATACATTTCATTTCTTCATCATTATTTTAGAAACAACTGAGCTGTCGAATCCTAACAATGGAATTAGTGAGATCCCGGAGATCCAAGAATCCGTAAGTATCATAGAGGGGGATGCGTGTGTGTCATCAGATCATGGGGTGTGAATGACTCGTCCAGTATAATCCCCCATACAACCATGGGACGTCTCTATTCTAAGTGTAGATGACCCTATGGTGTTAATTACATTTGAATTACAGGGAATCTGTCACCAGGTTTATGGTATTTGGTCTGAGAGAAGCATGATGCAGGGACAGAGACCCTGATTCCATGTGTTGATTACTTTACTCGGTGGAGCAGTTGTGATAAAATCACTATTTTTTTCTGCTGCAGAGCTCTGAATGCTGAGTCTTGTATAACACCGCCGACACCATTGATTGGCAGCTTTCTGTGTACACTGTGCATAGGCAGAAAGCTGCTAATCAGTGGTGGAGGCAGGGGTACAGAGCAATAGGACTACCTGGCTAGACAGATAGTCTTCTAGTGATAATCTACTGTTTTTATTGAAACAGCCACACACAGCCTAGTAAGTAACACATCACTGGAATCAGGGTCTCTGCCCCTACATCATGGTGCTTTCAGAATACATAGCAAACACCTGGTGACAGATTACCTGTAAGTCCTCCTCTGTGTGATCTCCCACATTATCTAGAATGTTATAGTAATGTATGATGACCGTTGCAGGGCGGCTCCAGGATTTCGTGGGCGAAACATGATGCACAGATACCGCAGATAAATATATATATATATATATATATATATATATATATATAGTACAAGCCCGAAGATTTCACTTCTTACATTACATGAGCGATATCTATTGTAAATTCCACAATAACTCAGAAAGCGGCGAATCCTCACAGCTCACAGTGCAGACCGGACAGTAATGTCCTCCACACAGTATAATGGCACCACATAGTCCTCTATACCGTATTATGAGCTCCATATATTGCTCTATATAGAATAATGGACCCCATAAAATGCTCCACGCAGGCTGTGCCCCCATATAATGCCCCATGCAGGCTGTGACCCCACACATAATGCCCCATGCAGGCTGTGCCCCCAACATAATGCCCCATGCAGGCTTTGACCCCCCACATAATGCTCCATGCAGGCTGTGACCCCCACATAATGCCCCATGCAGGCTTTGACCCCCCACATAATGCCACATGCAGGCTGTGCCCCCCCCCCCACATAATGCCCCACGCAGGATGTCCCCCTCCCACATAATGGCCCATGCAGGATGTCACCCCCCATATAATTCCCCATGCAGAATGTCCCTCCCACATAATGCCCCATGCAGGCTGTGCCCCCCACATAATGCCCCATGCAGGCTGTGCCCCCCCACATAATGGCCCATGCAGGATGTCACCCCCCATATAATTCCCCATGCAGGATGTCCTCTCCACATAATGCCCCATGCAGGATGTCCCACCCCACATAATGCCCCATGCAGGATGTCCCCCACACATAATGCCCCATGCAGGATATCCCCCCCACATAATGCCCCATGCAGGATGTCACCCCCCATATAATTCCCCATGCAGGATGTCCCCCCCACATAATGCTCCATGCAGGATGTCCCACCCCACATAATGGCCCATGCAGGATGTCACCCCCCATATAATGCCCCATGCAGGATGTCACCCCCCCATATAATGCCCCATGCAGGATGTCCCCCCAACACATACTGCCCCATGTAGGATGTCACCTCTCACCCCATATATTGCCCCATGCAGGATGTCACCTCTCACCCCATATAATGCCCCATGCAGGATGTCACTTCTCCCCCCATATAATACCCCATGCAGGATGTCACTCCCCCCATATAATGCCCCATGCAGGATGTCACCCCCCATATAATGCCCCATGCAGAATGTCACCTCTCACCCCATATAAAGCCCTATGCTGGAAGTCACTCCCCCCCATATAATGACTCATGCAGGATGTCACTTCTCCCCCTCATATAATACCCCATGCAGGATGTCACCCCCCTATATAATGCCCCATGCAGGATGTCCCCCCCATATAATGCCTCATGTAGGATGTCACCTCTCACCCCATATAATGCCCCATGCAGGATGTCACTCCCCCCCATATAATGCCCCATGCAGGATGTCACTTCTCCCCCCATATAATGCCCCATACCTCCATACATAAAAAAAAAATCAAATGCTCACCTCACTGCTCACCAGCTGTGGAGAGGTAAGTATTGTGCCGGCCGTGGTCCTGGGCAAGCATTGGGGGGGTGGAGCAAGGCCCACTAGCTGGCGCTGGCACCACTCTCCTCTGCTCACCGGTCCCATAGCGCGCCAGGGTGCCCGACAGCAAGTGGGCCCCTCGCCTACTCAGGGCCCCGGCACTTGCCTGGGTGTGCTGGGTGCTAGCGCCAGGTCTGCCCAGCGTCCGGTTTGTATCCTCCCAACATCATATCAGTGTAAATCATCTGGGACATAATATGGGGGGAGAAGTTTTTGCATCTGTAACTTTTTTCCTGCATCTTCAATAAATCAGTATTATTTCTTATTCTTTTATAGAGCGTGATGGATTCATTGGTTCCGGCGAGAAAGCCGCATATGAGCGACTATGAAACTTCCAAACTCATCAGCAGTGGAAATTTTGGGTGAGATTTCTGTTGCCATAATCCACATTTCTCAGGGTTCCCTATGACAATGCTTCTGCCCCTGCACTCTGCCATTCAGTGTTATCATAGGGAAATTATATGATCTGTAGCAAATCAAACTGTAAGGAAAGCGATTTAAATAATATAATTACATATAATATAATATATAATAATATAATATTATTACATTCGCCTGTGCTAGACCCTCATCTGTTCTTATGCTGCCTCCTCCACCTGAGCTTTTCTGCTCTCCACTCTGATCTTTGTTTTGATGGGGGGGCTCCATTATGAAGCTGATCAGAGAAGTTGGCTACACATGGTCACATGAAGGGTGACACCATATTGATGTCAATGACATCTACACCCTCCACCATGACCATGTGGGCCCAATCACTGGCCTCAGCAGCAGAAGAGAGCCCTGGAGCACATTCATTTTGGACCAATTTTATTTGCACTAAATTGTATTTGGTCAGTTATAGCGAATCTGCCCAAAGAGAATTTCAATAGATTCTCGTATCTATAATGTGACCTGGGTGATGGCTCCGGCAGAAGTGGCATTGTGGAGACCTCCCATAGGTGATCTATGTAGTGCTATTTTATGTATTTCTAGATGTGGATTTATAGTGGCGGCCAGACTTCTAGCATTAAACATATGCAAATTGTCTCTTCAGAGAGGAAGCAAACTAGAACTCCACCTATAGGAAGTAGCAATCCTAAAAGTCAATATCGACCCTTTAACAAGCCTTGTCACATGACTTAGGATAATAGCCAAAACCAAAATCTCAATTTGCAGGAACTGTGTTCTGGGGTACTGCCCCTCTTCAGTGCAAAGTGTGAGATATGGTTTGACTGGGTGAGAGGTGTCTGACCGGTATCCAAGGGGTTGACGTTTCTCCTTGCGGACATGAGGAGACTTTTAAGCCGCAATGCTCCTCTGGGAAATAGGATTGCTACTTCCTATAGGTGGCACTAGGGTGCTAGTTCTCTTCCTCTCTGAAAAGAGACAATTTGCATATTTCCCAGAAGAGCATTGCAGCTTAAAAGTCTCCTCACCTTGACATGCTTAACATGGCTTTTTCCGCAAGGAGAAACGTTACCGCTTGGATCCCGGTCAGATGCCTCTCACCCAGCCAAACCATATCTCACACTTTGCACTGATGAGTGCTTGTACCCCAAAACATAGTGTCCGAAAATTGAGATTTTGGTTATGGCTATTATTCCATGTCATGTGATAAGGCTCGTTAAAGGGTCGATATTGACTTTTAGGATTACTACTTCCTATAAGGGGCACTAGAGTTCTAGTTCTCTTCCTCTCTGAAGAGACAATTTGCATATTTCCCAGAGGATCATTGAGGCTTAAAAGTCTCCTCACCTTGACAAGCTTAACATGTCACTCTCCGCAAGGAGAAATGTTACCCCTTGGATACCAGTATTAAACATATAATGATTTCTATAGATGGATTATTAATAAGGATTTATTATAACCGATGGATTCTCCTTCTCTCCAGGGCCGTCTACTTAGTGCATCATAAAGACTCACACCAGACCTTTGCTATGAAGAAAATGGCTAAGCGGAACCTAAATACTGCACAGAGATTGGAATGGGCCTTTCTGGAGAGGGACATCTTAACATTTGCTGATTGTCCCTTTGTGGTCTCCATGCTCTGCTCCTTTCCAACTAGATCTCACCTGTGTATGGTCATGGAGTATGTAGGAGGTAAGACACATCTATTGTATTATATTCAGCCCATGTCTGCTTTCATCTTATCACTGCTCATATCATTAGGACATTGTTGGTTGCTTCCCCACAGAGCATTTACTATAGGTTATCTATTACCAAGATGCTCGTAAATTCATTGATCTTGGTGCAGGGGCGCTATGGGGCTCATCAGTCGGAGGGGGTCTGTCGACGCTCGGCAGTGGGCAGCATCCCTCCACCTGTCATCACAATTTCAGCGGTATTTCCTTCTTCAAGGAGGTGGGGCTGGTGGGGGCAAAAATACTGAGTAGGTGGCTAGTAGGGGCCAAAATACTGAAAGGGGGCCTTATGACTAGATATGGGGGGACTGTGAATGCTGAGTGGAGGTCATCATATTAAGTGGGGTGCTGTGGGGGTCCTCACTCTATATGGAGGCCCCCATTCTGTGTGGGGACATCATACTAAGTGGGGAGTTATGCGGACCATTATATTGTGTGAGGGACTGTGGGAACCACTATCCTGAGTGGGAGGGTTGCTGTGGGTGCCATCACACCGAGTAGGGGGTTGTGGCTGGCCTCCTTCTAAGTGATGGCCTCCTTAGAAGGATTCACTGTGGGGATACCATACTCATTGAGTGTGGGTGTGGGCATTTTTGGGAGCATCATACTCTAAAATGGCCATAAAATTTGTATTGCTGGTGAGAACACCAAGCTGCTTCAACAGGGATATAAATATATTTCTTTTTTATTTTTTAGGGTGGGGGGCAATTACAACTTTTGATATGGGGTCTTGTGATTTCTATGTACGCCACTATCTGTGTGATCTCCCCAGGATGTTTCCGCTCACTGCTCATCATACATCATGGTTATCTGCTCGTGGTATATCATGGTTATCTTCTGTATAAACCCCTCACCGGTCATATTTCCTTTCTTCTATAGGTGGAGACTGTGGGACCCTTCTAAGCACCAGGGGTCCTTTCTCTGTCCCCATGGCCCGCTTGTACTTTGCAGAGGCGGTACTTGCCGTGGAATACCTGCATAGTTACGGTGTGGTGCACAGAGACCTGAAGCCGGAAAAGTAAGTGCCCCCGTAGTATAATAAAGTGGGGAAAGTTGTCATTTATTATCATTCAGTCTGTGAGGCTAAAACCATCTTCTCTTTTGCAGCCTCCTGATTACATCTACTGGACATATTAAAGTTACCGATTTTGGGATTTCAAAACTTGGTCTAATGATACCGAAAACCAACACCTACAAGGAATTAGCAGTGGACATCTCCAGAGAGTTCCAGGACCGTGAGGTCAGCATCACCTACAAGAACTTGTTATTTGCAAATCTCATCACACTATTGTCTCTTCTCTACGTTCTTCCTTTCTAGAGAACTTTTCCACTAATATTTTATCTTCTGCATTGTGTTTTAACGATGATATCTTGTCATAATAATTGTTTCATCGATTCTCATCTCTATGTTCTGTTGGTTTCCAGTTCTGTGGCACCCCATGTTACATAGCCCCAGAGATCATCCTGAAAGAAGGCTATGGAAGACCTGTTGACTGGTGTTCATTGGGGATCATCCTGTATAAATTCCTGCTGGGATGTGTACCATTTGATGCTGATTCCCTCACTGAGCTTTATAAAAGGGTTGTCATTGGTGAGTAGAATAATCCGATCATTGCGTTGATTGGTTACATTTGTTTAGTTATTTCCTTTGCTTTATGTTACAGTCCAGTAAAGTGGTTTTATTTTCTGTAATTTTCTATGTAACAGGAGAACTAATTTGGAATTGTGATCGCGCTCCACCCCTGGATGCTCAGAATCTCATCACTGAGCTGCTCAGAAGAAATCCTGTGCATAGACTTGGGACAGGTAACAGATATACTAGTATTAATATTCCCTTATTAGACCAAGGACATATCGCTCATGTCCATGAAGATCAGCATTTCTCTATCAGCTCATCTACTGTATTTCTAATTCTCCACACTAAGACTTTCAGCTTATTTCCTTCATGTCGGCTCAGTTTTGTCATTAGTTCAGATTACGATAAACTGTTCAGATATGGAGCCATCCCTGACTATGTCCGCATCACTTTTGTTTTTCTTTTTCTAGGAGGAGCATTTGAGATCAAGGTTCATCCATTCCTGAGTGACTTGGACTTTGACAACATTCTGAGCCAGGAGCTGGAGTATGTTCCTCAGCTTGTTTCAGACGCAGACACCAGCTTATTTATCAGTAAGTAGAAGGAGACGTCATCTAGACTAAGCGACTGTTTGTCTCATCTTCCCTAATATGTGATCATCTGTTCCCATTAATATTAGTGATAAATAGTGACTGTGTTATACTGACAACCTCTAATAATACTTCATTACCTATTTCTTGTAGATCATTCTGATATAAACAAACATCTGGTCTCAAAGGATGAGGAAGGCACAAGTGAGAACAATGAGAGCCTTGACTTCCAAAATTTTACGTCATCTTCTGAAAAGCTTTGTAAAGTAAGTATGTGATTAATAAATCCAAAATATGTAAAAAAAAATAAAAAAAACTCTAAAAGTACATAAAAAAAATATTTTATATCTTATTTTTATCCGTATTTAGCTCTGTACCATCGCTACCAGGATGGTGAACAATGAGGATCCCAATGCCCCTCCAGAGTATACACAAGAAACCAACACAAACATCTCAGAAATGTGAGTAGATTAGAAAGGGTCATTACTGGGAGTTCCAGGCTGATCTATGTACACAACACCAAATATAGGACATAAATATCAGAATATCAAATGCAGCATTCACCGCTTCATGGTTAACGGTCATTGTACTTTTGGCTTCAGAAAATGCAGAAGATAACAGCCCATAATTGTGGCAGGTCATGCATTTTTAGCACTGCCTACGCTGTAGGAGAGCTGTAGTATTACTTGCCAGCCATTCTTGGTAGTTGTGTTCTGATCCATGGAAGGTAGTTTTGAGCAGAAAACCTTCCCCACTATGACAGTCATATGTCCTATTAGGCCTTATAGTCAGTGTTCTTATAGTGAGACAACCCATTTTGTACTGTGTTTACTTACGATTTACATGTTTTTCTTCTTCAAACAGGCAGAAAGAATCTGTTCCTGTATGTAATACAGACTATGCTGTTACCATCTTGCCACCCTCGTCCCCATTGCCAGGTATGTACATGTCTACAGCACCAACAATGTGAATGTTGACTTCAAGGCTCAAATATTTCCACATGGTTTTTCTGGTCTACTATGTTATCCATGTTTCATGGATCTCAGCTATGTTGACCATGGGTTCGTACTGTATCCCTATTTCCCTAATTTTGTACAGGAGTTTTTTTTCATGTATTCTGTATATTACGTTGTATTATCTAGTAACCTAGTGAGATATAGCGACTGTGTTATACTGACACCCTCTAACAATCCTTCCTTACCTATGTCTTGTAGATCACTCTGATGAAAACAACCATCTGATCTCAGAGGATAAGGAGGGCACAAGTGAGGACGATGAGAACTTTATCTTCCGAATATTTGCTTCATCATCTTCTGAGAGGCTTTCTAAAGTAAGTATGTGATCGATAAATCCAAAATATGTACAAAAAAGGATCTACAAAATTAAAAAGTATATATATTTAATAACTTATTGTTATCCACATTTAGCACTCTACCACCACTAACGGGATGGTGAACAACGAGGATCCCAAGGCCCCTCCAGAGTGTACACCAGAATCCAACACAAACATCTCAGAAATGTGAGTAGATTATGGGGTCATTACTGGGAGCTCCAGGCTGATATATGTGCACAACACCAAATATAGGACATAAATACCATAATATCAAATGCAGCATCCACCGCCCCATGGTTATGGGTCATTGTGCTTTCAGCTTTCGGAATTGTTGGACATAACAGCCCATAATTGTGGCCGGTCATGCACTTTTAGTGCTGCCCTCACTGTAGGAGAGATGTAGTATGAAATGCCGGCCATTCTTGGTAGTTGTTTTCCTCTCAGCTCTCTATAAAAGGTAGTCTTGAGCAGAAGACCTTCCCCACTATGACAGTCATATGTCCTACTAGGCCTCATAGTCGGTGTTCTTCTAGTGAGACAACCCCTTTTATATGGAGTTTACTTGAGATTTACATGTTTTTCTTCTCCAAACAGGCAGAAAGTATCTGTTCCTGTATGTAATACAGACGATGATGTTACCATCTTGCCACCCTCGTCCCCATTGCCAGGTATGTACATGTCTACAGCACCAGCAATGTGAATGTTGACTTCAAGGCTCAAATATTCCCACATGGTTTTATACAATACTATAGGTCTCTTATGTTATCCATATTATGACAAAGCAGATCCTATAAGAATATATTGTTACTGATTTTTTTTTCAATTTTTCATCAGAATTTCCATCTCATGAAGAAAGAAAATCGGCAATAAATCTGAGTATGGAGCAACAAAACTCAGAAAATGGAAAAAATGGGAAAAAGAGAGGAGGTAAGTGTGAGAATCAACTCCATGTTGTGTGATGTCAGTGAGAATAATTCATGTGGAGTAGATGTCATCTGTCAGTGATGGGATTGTCACATGTATGATTGCTGACAATGACCCCTGACCTCTGTATGATAATATTCCTCTGCCGTCCGGCCACAGTGACTGCACAGCATTATCATGTAATATGGAGTCCCATCACTTACATTATATTTATTTCTCTTCTCATAGGTTCCATCTTCCGCCGGATCTTATCATCCTGCCGGCGTGGATTATCCAGGGCTGCTCGCGCATTTGCATGCTGTCACTGTTGCCCTAAAACCATCTAAAAGACGGGACACCTAAGCATCCAGCGCCCTGAAGTCCAGCAGATCCATCATCACTGCTGGAGCTGTATAGAAGGACCTTCACCATCTACCTGTGGCCTTCTGACTGGTCAACCTGGACAAGTTTCAGTAACGCCTCTGTCATCCGGCTCCGCGGTATTCATACTGCTCGTCTGACTTGTCATTTACTGATCACCTGGTATCTGACCTCGGCTATCTTCCTGACTTTGATTTAGTCTATTGATAATGTTCACGATTTTATTCATCCCATTATTAATTAAAAAAAAGTAAAATCTGTTACTGTTGCTCTGATTCCTTTTTGTCTTGAATTCACAAATACTTGTAACTCACTAATTGCTCTTCTTCTCACTAAATGTATTTCTCATTATCCTTAATGCAGCAGTCAGTCTCATATTTCTGTCCAGCAGTTACACTGGTGCCTCCACCCTGTACCAGTCATTACACTCATCCACAAACCTCTCCACACTGCTGCACAGTCCTGCATCTCTACCATATCTACACTCCAATGAGCTAAGATTAACATCCTCCATAATCAGGACCTCCCACTCTCATGTCCAAGACATTTTCTCTGCTGCACCAGCTCTCAGGAGTGCACTACTGCAGGCAATCATGTTCATTCCCACTATCAGAGATTTTAAGTGTGCAGTAGAAACAGATTATTTGTGGCAGGACTATCAAATCACCTCACTATTCTAAGTTTTTCCTACAGCACTCAGTAGCACTTAATATTTATACATATACAGATAATGGTTGGTGACTGGTTCATGCAGCCTTAATTCTACAAAGATAGAAATAAAAGGTCAACATGTTTCATACATCCAAACCATCCTTAATCATGGCAGAAAAACATAATTTTAAGTTCCCACTATGAATATTTGGTGAGATATCACAGCTGTGTATTTTCACAGCACAAAGAACGCATCTTACAGATCAGCAAATCACAGTGTGCTGACGCTTAGTGTTGTAGTTTTGAACAACACCATTCATTTTATCATATAATGTGTTGAAAAATGAGAAAAAAGGACAGGTTTGGCTTCCTTCATTTTACAATGTGTATTGTGTTGTAAAAACAAACTGACAAAATGATTCAGAGTCAGTAGTA
This sequence comes from Phyllobates terribilis, assembly GCF_046119375.1. NCBI lineage: Eukaryota > Metazoa > Chordata > Amphibia > Anura > Dendrobatidae > Phyllobates > Phyllobates terribilis. The sequence continues at coordinate 3,171,557 of NW_027362943.1, forward strand.
CGATTACTGTGATACCAAACTTATAAGTTTATATATATATATATATATATATGTGTATATATATATATATATATATATATATATATATATATACAGTGTTTAGCATAAATCAGTACACCCAAATAGATTTGTCAGCAAACCTGTAGTTTCCTTTCAGAATCATCATTTTATATGGGATACCATACTACAAAATACTCTCGCAAATTTGAGCCATTGAATGCAAACAAGATTTGGTATTTTGAAGACCCCAAAAAAGTAATTTTCTTAACAAACTCATTCAAGATCATGTTTCAAAAATGAGAACATCCCAGTAACAGTCTTAAGAGAAAAGCTAAGTTTAGACAACAAAATTCTAATTAACAAGAACTGAACCACAGGTAAGTGTAATTATTCATTAAACAGATGTCCAGCAGACAGGTGTCTGTAAAAGGAAGTTACTTAATAAAGAAAACTCCTTCCCATTTCATGCTATCAGCAATGGCACCACATAGAAGGGAAATGTCACAAAACCTGAGAAAGAAAATAATTTCTTTGCAATAAATGTGAAGTCTACAAGAAGATCAGCAAAACTTTACTTATCAGTCAGAATACTGTAGCAAAAGTGATGCAAAACTATAACAAAGATGGAACTGCAACCATCTTACAGAGACGTCCAGGCCGACTATGGAAGTTAACAACTAAACAAAAGCGTCCTCTGATGAGAAGGGTAAGTGGCACCACATAGAAGAGAAATGTCACAAGACATTTCTGAGAAAGAAAATAATTTCTTTACAAAAAATGTGAAGTCTACAAGAAGATCAGCAAAGCTTTTCTTATCAGTCAGATGGAAGATAACATCTAAACAAAAGCATCTTGTGATGAGAAGAAAATCGACAGGCAAATTCATTGCTATTAGCTGAAGAAGTAGAAAGCCAAACCAGGGCGAGTGTTTTCCATGACACGACACGGTGTACACTGCAAATGAATGGCATTCATGAGTGTCCTCCACAAAGGAAGCCTCTCTCCCTTAAAGCCCATGAACAATAAAAGTCCGTCTACAATTTGCCAGGGTCCATGCTTAAAACTATGAGGACTACCGGGACTCTATACTGTGTATGTGCATCTTATGTGTATGTCCGTATTTTATGTTTGTGTGCATTATGTATATGCATACGTTAAAATGTGTATAGAGTATTAGCATGTGCAAATTTTATATGTATGCCTAATATAAATATACATGGAAATGTATATGTAGGTGGTGCCTGATGGAGGGTGGGGGGCCCAGATCAGAAGTGCTGATTAAGGGCCCTTCACTGTCATTGTCTGCCCCTTATATAAACAGTAAAATCCTCTTTAATAACTGGACTTCCATTGGTGTGGACTTCTCATACATGGCCAGTAGGCATACTATATTGTGAATCTGGGCATCTCTCACAGAAAATCTGATCTGGATATGAGGGTGGTCTTCTATAAGCGGTGATGTTTTGGAGAGATTTAGGGAAAAGTCCCAATGCTTATCCATCAATCTGGTAATTTGAGTAAAATATTTGTGTTGATAACTGATCACAACGTCACAAAATATGTAAGATTTGGCATAACCTGGCTCATTTTTCAAAAAGTTATGCCCAATTTTTTTAGCACCAAGTTTTGTTGCTTTTTTGTAGACTTACACTAACTTAGTATATTGTGTGAGAATTAAATGAATTATGAATTAGTTGGCGCATTTTACCACACTCTGGGGGTCCCTGACAGTCCTTCTTTACCGGCCCTGTAGTGATGCCAATGTAAACTTCCAAGTGACCGCGCAGTCAATCACTGTCACGAATGCAGGACAACCTATGATTAGCTAATTTTTGGGAAATCCTTATAACAAAAGGGGATTGAAAATATTTACAATTATTTTAAAAGCATTAAAAAAAAACAGACCCAATACTTATAATTAGTTTGTTGAAAGTAGTCTAATTAAAGGGAGCTGAAAGGATTAGAGATTATGAACCCGATTCACCAGTGTTTTTACCAGAAAACTGGCATAAAGCTCTTGAAAAGTTGCAAAGTTTTGTGACTTTTCCCATTTTCACATAATTTTAACTTCTTTAAAGCCCAAGACGTACTGATACGTATCTGCGCCCTGGGACTTAAGAGCCTGATACGTATTAGTACATCTTTGCGATCGCGCCCACACACAGGCTGTGCGGGCGTGATCGCCGCTGGGTCAACTTATTGTCACAGCTGACACCCGGTGCTATGTGCTAGGAGAGGTCCCGCACATTAACCCCGCAATGCTGCGATCGAAGTCGTTCGCAGCATTGCGGGGGCAAGGGGAGGTGATCGGGATAGTAACCTCTCCTGCCGGCGTCCAGCAATGTGTGCCGCGGCTTCCCGGATGTTGCCATGATGACCCGATTCACTGAGGGGTGCAGTTTTAAGAATGGTGTCACTTTTGGGTATTTTCAGTCATAAAGACCCCTCAAAGTGACTTCAAATGTGATGCGGTCCCTAATAAAATGGTTTTGTAAATTTTGTTGGAAAAATGAGAAATCGCTGGTCAATTTTAACCCTTATAGCTCCCTAATAAAAATAAATTTGGGTTCTAAAATTGTGCTGATGTAAAGTAGACATATGGGAAATGTTATTTATTAACTTTTTTTGTGTGACATATCTCTCCGATTTAAGGGCATAAAAATTCAAATTTTGAAAATTGCAAAATTTTCAAAATTTTCACCAAATATCTGTTTTTTTCACAAATAAACACAAGTGATATCGAAGAAATTTTACCACAATCATAAAGTACAATATGTCATGAAAAAATATTCTCAGAACCAGGGGGATCCGTTGAAGCGTTCCAGAGTAATTACCTCATAAAATGACAGTGGTCAGAATTGTAAAAATTGGCCTTCTCATTAACGTGCAAACCACTTTGGGTTGTAAAGGGGTTAAGGACTCTACCTGCATATACAGTCATGGCGGAAAGTGCTGGCACCCTTGAAATTGTTTCAGAAAATTTCACATGTTTTATTACACGCATGTTTATTTCCTTTGTGTTTATTGGAACAACACAAAAAAACTGAGAAAAAAAAGGCAAATTGGACATAATTTCACACAAAACTCCAAAAATGGGCCGGAATACATATATATATTTTTGATGGGACAACACTGAAGATGCGACACTTTGATACAATGTACAGTAGTCAGTGTACAGCTTGTTTAACTGTAAATTTGGTGTGCCTGCAAAATAACTCAACACACAGCCATTAATGTCTAAACCGCTGGCAACAAAAGTGAGTACACCCCTAAGTGTGTTCTCAGCTGATGTTATTTGTTGGTTTTTCTTTGCATCCCGAACAATTTTCTTGGCAGTTGTGGCTGAAATTTTTGTTGGTCTACCTGACTGTGGTTTGGTTTTTACAGAGCATCAGATTTTCCATTTGTTAATCACAGTTTGAACACTGCAGACTGGCATTATCAATTCCTGGGATATCTTTTTGTATCCCTTTCCTGTGTTATACTCTTTTTGCCTCCCTTTCCTGTGTTATACAGTTCAACTACCTTTTCCCGTAGATCCGTTGATAATTCTTTTGCTTTCCCCATCTCAAAATCCAGAAACGTCAGTGGCTGGATCCCAGAAACTCACTCAGCTTTATGCACACACACTGATTACAAGCAAACAGGTCATAAGTGAGGATGCTACCTTTAGTAGCCATTCAAACCCATTTGTGTCAAATTCTGTGCATGTTATCAGGCCAAAATCACCAGGGTATATGAACTTTTTGATCAGGATTATTTGGATGTTTTTGGTTGTCATTAGTGATGAGCGAGCACTAAAATGATCGAGTACTCATTGCTCGGGTCGAGCAAATTGAAATACTCGGGTGCTCAACCCGAGCAATGAGCCCAATATAAGTCTAGGGGAAACTTGAGCATTTTTCAGGTGGCTCCCCACGGCGGTCTGCAGAGGGCCTAAAAATTGCCCAAATCGATGGGAACTGTGCTCAAATGACATGGGAACAGCATGGGGAAGACCCCTGGAAGCATCTCTGACTCCCAGATCACTGCTGTCAACAACGTCGTCAGAGTATTACGCCACTTTTACGGCGTAAGGAACATCCTTTCCAGGGTGATGACTTGTATATAAGGCAAAATAAATAAACAAAAACAAAAATACTCCTACACACCTTGGGCTATGTTCACACGTAGCATTTTTGACACGTTTTTGCACTTTTGCATTGCTTTCAACCAAGAAAAATGCATTCACCAGGAAATGTCATTTTAACATTTTACAACCTTATCTGGCCATGTGGTGTGTGACACATCATCAGACACATGCATACAGTGCTGAAAAGACATGGGAACAGCAAGGGGAAGACCTCTGGAAACATCTCTGACTCCCAGGTCACTGCCTAAATGTGTGCCCATCATAAGTGATCCTTGGCACATGCGAAGATGCCTCCCGCCATGCACCTGTCGTTGCAGACTTGCAACAATCACCGTCCACGTCCTTGTCCCACTGCAGTGTTCAGTTGTCCCTACCCCATTCCTTGGAATGCAAGCACAAGAATGCCGGCAGCCACCCACCCACAGGCTGCAATACTATACTGCCAAATTTTTGACAGCTGCTTGCACTTGAAATGTGGCCTTTTAGGCTCGTGGAGGCGGAAGCTTTTCTTAACCTCATGCCGGCGACGGCCGGGTGTCCATACTCGGTCCCCAGCCGCCACTATATTTCCCGGTATTGCCTCCGCCTTCCACAAGCACGGGTCCCATAACATTACCCGTGCCCTCCCCAGTGCACTTACTGGGAAGGACCGCCTAACCACAAACACGTGGACAGGTGAATGTGGCCAGGGACGGTACGGAGCCAGTCCACAACTTTTTTTGCTAAGAGTTGTATTTAGCTCGGTGAAAGGACTGGCATAGAGGGAAACCGTATCTACCCTGCTTGTCATTTCTCCCAGAAAATCCTGTAATTGAGCTTGTTGCAGAAGCAATGGCAGCCCATCCAACATAAACTCTCACTTGTCAATGGTGCTTTGACACACACACATCTTTCTTTGCGCATTTAATTTATTGAATACAGAGTTGGAAAATGGCCTGATCCGTAATGCGTTTTGAGAAATAACATGCATAAGCATGGCCGATCCGCATTAAAAAATCAGCCATAGAGTGTCCAGAAACCTTCCCCCACACTTTTCTTAGCCAGGGCTGCTTTTCGGCAGGGTTGGACGGGCCCACCAGAGAACCGGAGACTCCTCCGGCGGGCCCTGGCTTCTCCTTCAGGAGAGTTCATAGTGCCGAGGTGAGGCCATGATGATGATAGAGGCCATCATCTGCTTAGTTTTCTGTTACTTGGAATGCAATTGCAAGTATGCAGCCAGCCACCCACCCACCCACAGGCCGCAACACTAAACTGACAGATTTCTGGGCAGCTCTTTGCACTTGAAATATGGCCTTTTAAGCTTGTGGAGATGGAAGCTTTTCACAACCTCATGCAGGCGGCGGCCGGGTGTCCATACTCGGTCCCCAGCCGCCAGTATTTTTCCCGGTATCGCCTTCGCCTTCCATAAGCACGGGTCCCACAACATTACCCATGCCCTACCCAGTGCACTTACTAAGAAGGACTGCCTAACCACAAACACGTGGACAGGTGAATGTGGCCAGGGACGGTACGGAGCCAGTCCACAACTTTTTTTGATAAGAGTTGTATTTAGCTCAGTGAAAGGACTGGCATAGAGGGAAACCGTATCTACCCTGCGTGTCATTTCTCCCAGGAAGTCCTCTAAAGCTGCTTGCACTTGAAATGTGGCCTGAACATTACTGCTGGTACTTTTCTGTGGGAATTTTCTTGCCTCCTACCAGCCTGGAATATTTCCAGCAAACTATGGTACAACACCATGGTATTAGCACTGCCCCCAGTACCAGTAGCGAAGCCATCCTCAATTTCCTTCTCTGGAACTTTATTTGGTAGACTGAGTGGCTGCCCAAATACATTTTCTCACAAAGGAGCTGATGATAGAGTGGCAGTAGGTTCAAGTTTCTCCAGCCTGTTAGATATTAGAGGGTGAACGGCAGCACATTGGATCAGTGGTTAGCACTGAAGTCTTGCAGCACTGGGATCCTGGGTTCAAATCCCAGCAAGGACAACATCTGCAAGAAATTTGTATGTTCTCCCCATGTTTGCATGTGTTTCCTCCTCAGTAAAAATAGAGTGTCCTGGAATCTTCCCACACACTTTTCTTAGCCAGGACTGCTTCTCGGCAGGGTTGGACAGTCCCACCAGAGAATTCTCTGGTGTGCCTTGGCTTCTACCTCAGGAGAGTTCATGATAGCGCTAACTTTGCAGCTGCTATGGGGCTCTTGAGCGGGTGAGAAAGGTTAGCCCTCAGAAACAAATCCTCTGGTGGGCACAATGTTTTTCAATCTGAAACAGCTTCTCAGTGGGAGTTGTATTTCACCACAGCCATATTCTTTAGCTCTGTGAAAGGACTGGCATAGAGGGAAACCGTATCTACCCCGGTTGTCATTTCTCCGTCACCAGGTTCCGCACATTGTAACACACGACCATGCCTGGCTGTATGTTCAGCGGTGAGAGCCACAGATCAAGCTGCTGTGTTACAGCTTTCAACAACTATGCAGCGCTGGGCGCTTTGTCAATTAAGCATTAAGCATGTTATCTTCAGCACAGCCTGTTGCTGTTTGGCCAAGGCAGTGCTGCAGTGCTGTCAGCTTGTGATTGATGTGGTCATTTCGGAGATGGAGGAGGAGGTGCATGAGCTGAACAATGTGATTACATTGAGGTTAAATTGGTGATGCTGTTTTTTATACTAAAGAAAGATCCTATTGTTATGTTTTTTTATGTTATTTTTTATGACAAATGCATTCACCGGGAAATGTCATTTTAACATTTTACAACCTCATCTGGCAATGTGGTGTCATCAGACACATCCTGTTTTATTTATGATGGAGGGACTCTGAAAGTCATAAAGCCTATTTTTATAGGGACATCAGACGGCCCTTACTATTCTTAAAAGGCCAGCAGTCGGCCCTAGCTATTGTTAGAGAGCCATCAGAGGGCTATGCTTTGTTGTTCCCATTATTAACAAGTGGGTCTCCTATACTGTTATTGCGCATCCAGTGACTGCAAGGGTTGTCAAAAATTTGGACGCAACCTAATACCCCTTTGAAGAGGCATAGAGGAGGGTCTCAGTAAAAAAAATGTTCCCTTTATAAAGGAGCGGGTCTTCAATAGTGTTTATGCCCATGCTGTGACTGCAAGGGTGGCCAAAATTTTTGAAAAAAAACACTAACAATTTAAAGACACAAAGAGCAGGGCCACAGTAACAAGGTACGACATGCTCCCATTTGAAAGGACAGGGTCTGCTATACAGTTATAGGGTATGCAGTGAGTCCAACAGCTGACCAATTTTAGGAAAAAACCCACTAAGAATTTAAAGACACATAGAGCAGGGCCACAGTAACGACAAATTCCCATTAGAAATGATAGGGTCGGCTATACTGTTATAGGGTATGCACTGAGTCCAACGGCTGACAGATTTTAGGAAAAACCCCACTAAGAATTTAAGGACACACAGAGCAGGGCCACAGTAACAAGGTACGACATGTTCCCATTAGAAAGTAGAGGGTCTGCTATACAGTTATAGGGTATGCAGTGAATCCAGCGGCTGACAAATTTTAATGAAAAACCCCAATAAGAATTTAAAGACACACAGAGCAGGGCCACAGTAACAAGGTACGACATGCTCCCATTAGAAAGGACAGGGTCTGCTATACAGTTATAGGGTATGCAGTGAGTCCAACAGCTGACCAATTTTAGGAAAAAACCCACTAAGAATTTAAAGACACATAGAGCAGGGCCACAGTAACGACAAATTCCCATTAGAAATGATAGGGTCGGCTATACTGTTATAGGGTATGCAGTGAGTCCAACGGCTGACAGATTTTAGGAAAATCCCCACTAAGAATTTAAAGACACACAGAGCAGGGCCACAGTAACAAGATATGACATGTTCCCATTAGAAAGGAGAGGGTCTGCTATACAGTTATAGGGTATGCAGTGAGTCCAACGGCTGACCAAGTTTAGGAAAAAACCCACTAAGAATTTAAAGACACATAGACCAGGCCACAGTAATGACAAATTCCCATTACAAAGGAGAGAGTCTCCCATAGTGTTGGACTATGCAGTGACTGCAAGGGCTGCCAAAAATTTGGAGGCACTTCAATGGCCCTTGGAAGAGACGTGGAGGAGCGCATCATAAAAATTTTTTACCATTAGAAAGGAGCGGGCCTCCTATACTTGTAATGCCATGCACTAAGTGTATGGGCTGACAAACATTTACTCCTGGGGGGTATACATGAACATACTGTATAAAAATTTTTATTTACGAGCATCATAAAAATGTAGCGCCCCGAGGGCTCGGCCGCTACAGGGGTATTGCACCTCTGCCAGAGGTGTGATATTCCACTCCCGGGTAAGGATGGAGTATGGACCAGGGTTCAGTTAGCACACTCACCCCATTTCCGAGGGACAGCTCAATTGTGCTCCCATTAGACAGAAATGCAGGCACAACAGACCATGTCCCTGGCTGGAGTGGGGAGGGGGTAGGAATACCCAGTGATGTAGGAGCAGATAGGGGTTGGTTCCTGAGCGTAGATAGGAGCCCATTGGTTGCTGGTCACCTGGGCTCATGTTCTAGAGGGAGGTATAAAAGGTGGGCACCATCTTAGAACAGTGTTCAGTCAGAGAGAAGAAGTGACGGAGTGGGGGCCTCTGCAAGGGGCTCTTCTCCGTAGGCGGGCCTAGCCTCTGAGGCCCAGCCAGCACAGAGAGAAGAGAAGAAGAGAAGTTCAGTGAGTGGAGTAAGAGAAGGAGTTCAGCCAGAGAGGGCTGACAGGGAGCTGTAGCTCAGTCTGGGCCCAGCTCCACGAGGCAGGCCTAGGGTGAAGGCCAGGAACAGAAAGGAACAAGAACAGAAAGGAACAAGAACAGAAAGGAACAGAAGAGAAAGAGAAAGAGAGAAACAGAAGGGCTCAGGAACAAGACAGCAGAAGGGACCCTAAGAACCCACGAGAATACAGGGTCAAGGGTCAGGCAGATTAAGGGTACCGGATCCCAAGTTGGTGGAGGAGAAACAGCCCTCAGCCAAAGACCGGAGGTCGTGATCATTTATTGGTGCGACACCTCATCAAACCTGCTAGGAAGGCACCATATAGGACAGCGGGGAACGGAAACCACGTTTACCCGCACAAGTCCGCGGCAGCTGGACAAAAGTGGGTCACTGGTGAGGCAGGCCAGAGAAAGGATTGAAGGGGGTCCTGTGACATGCTCCTGAACTGCCTGGGGTTGACCGAGCCCCTCACCTTGTGGACGCAGCACGGCTTGGGCGGTCATTGCTGACAGAAGTGACCCGGAGTACATGAACTGTGAGTAAAAGACATTGGACTGCAGTACGTTGTCTGTGTACTCTTTCGCTCCTCCAGCACTAACGGCACTGGGACTCTCTGCACCATCACCCCCACCATCCACTACACTGCCCTGGGGCTGCACTCTTCCCGTGGGGAGTCACACTACCTCAGCTGCATACATCATCAGCCCCAGCGGTCTGCCTTGCAGCGGCGGTTCATAATAACCACAATCCACGGGTGGCGTAGTCGGACATCACTTAGGACTGCTAAAGGACTACCACTGGTCTGACCACCCTGAGCCACGGAACCGGGACGCCACTACTACCCCCACCGTCTCCCTATTGCCCGGCTCCGAGTGCCCCACGGCCCAGGGGCGAGTCAAACACCCTTTAAAAAAATTATGTGGGTGTTGCATCATGGACCACGGTCACCCTGGTGATATGGTGGTGGAGGATGAGGAGAAGGAGGAGGACAAGAGCAAATAGCCAAAATCAGGAAGCGTATACCCATGTGTGGGTGTGAAAAGGTGCATGGGAATACACCTCCCAAGAAAAGACACTGGATTTGAGTTTATGTTACGCTGCTATCATTCGGTGGTGTTGAGAAGTCTGGCCCAATCCAGCCCTTGTTCATATTTATAAGAGTCAGCCTGTCAGCATTTTCAGTTGACAGGAGGATGCGCTTATCAGTTATAATTCCACCAGCGGCACTAAAAACCCGATCTGATAAAACGCTGGCGGCAGGGCAGGCCAGGACCTCCAAGGCATAGAGAGCCAGTTCATTCCACATATCTAGCTTGGATACCCAATATTTATAAGGCACAGAGGAATCACAGAGGACGTTGGTACGGTACGGCAAGGTACTCCCTCAGCATCTTCCCAAACATTGCACTCCTTGTGAGAGTACCCTGCGCCTCAGGGCCTGTGCGATGGGAGGGTCTGAGAAAACTCTCCCAGAACTTTGACAGTGTTCCCCTGCCTCTGCTGGATTGAAGTTGTGTCTCTCTCGCCTGTACTCCTTGGTTGTCGAACGAAGTGTGCCCTCTGCCTCCAGCGTTTTCAGATGGGAATTTTTTTAATAGTTCCGCAACAAGGGCCTTCTGGTACTGCCTCATTTTTGTACACCTGTCCGCCTCAGGAATAAGAGATATAAAGTTCTCCTTGTAGAGTGGGTCTAAAAGTGTCACCAACCAGTAATGATCTAAAATTTTGAGAATGCGAGGGTCATGGGAAAGGCAGCATAACATAAACTCAGCCATGCGTGCCAGACTACTAACAGGCAAGACTTCCGTGTCCTCACCAAGAGGATGACTGACCATGCTCTCCTCCTCCTCCTCTCTGTCCTCTGGCCATCCACGCTGAACAGACGGTATGACAGCTGTGCAGATAGCACCGTCTATAGTGCATGAAACTAGTTCCTGTCCTTCCTCCTACTCCTCTTCCTCATTGTCACCCAATCCACGTTGGGATGAGATGACGCTTGGCTGTGTGTAATCACCCTGTATGGTTAATTGCTCCATCTTATCGTGCTCCGCCTGCAATGCATCATCTTTGATTGTAAGCAGAGAGCGTTTCAGAAGACAGAGAAGCGGGATGGTGAGGCTAATTATGGCGTCATCGCCGCTCACCATCTTGGTGGAGTCCTCAAAGTTTTGGAGGATGGTACATATGTCTGACATCCACGTCCACTACTGAGGTCTTATGTGTGGAGTCTGAACTGAATACCGATAGCCTTTTTGATGCTGGTACTCAACAACTGCCCTCTTCTGCTCACAAATCCTTCCCAACATCTGCAATGTAGAGTTCCAACGTGTGGGGACATCACACACCAGTCCGTGAGCCAGAAGCTGCAAACGCTGCTGAAACACTGCAAGGGCGGCGGAAGCTGTAGCTGACTTTCTAAAATGGGCACACAGGCGGCATACTTTAACAAGCAGATCCGGCAGCTCCGGGTAGGATTTGAGTAACCGCTGAACCACGAGGTTAAGCACATGGGCCAGGCATGGTACGTGTGTGAGCTCGCCTCGCCTCAGAGCCGCCACCAGGTTCCGGCCATTGTCACACACGACCATGCCTGGCTGTAGGTTCAGCGGTTTGAGCCACAGATCTGCCTGCTCTTTCAGAGCTGTCCATAACTCTTCAGCATTGTGTGTTTTTTCAGCTAAGCATATTAGCTTCAGCACAGCCTGTTGCCTCTTGGCCGAGGCAGTGCTGCAGTGCTTCCAGCTTGTGACTGATGCGGAGATGGAGGCTGAGGAGGAGGAGGAGGCTGAGGAGCATGAGGTGCAGGAGCTGTAGACCGTGGGGGCAACCCTGATTGACCTACGGCCTGCAATCCTTGGCGTCGGGAGGACGTGTTCCGTCCCAAGGTCCGACTGGGTCCCGGCTTCCACTATGTTAAGCCAGTGTGCTATCAGCGAGATGTACCGTCCCTGCCCACAAGCACTTGTCCACGTGTCCGTGGTTAGGTGGACTTTACCGGTAACTGCGTTGTTGAGGTCACGGCTAATGTTTTGGGACACGTGCTTGTGTAATGTGAGGACGGCACACTGGGAGAAATAGTGGCGGCTGGGGACAGAGTACCGAGGGACGGCCGCCACCATCAGGTTGCGGAATACTTCTGTCTCCACAAGCCTAAAAGGCAACATTTCAAGCCAAGCAGTCGTGAATTGTGAGAATTTAGTAGTGTGGCCTGTGGGACGTTGGCTGCATATTTGCGCTTGCATTCCAAGGACTGGAGTATGAACAACTGAACGCTGCGCTGGGACAAGGACATGGACGTGCTTCCTGATGCTGCTACTTGAGAGTGTGCAATGACAGGTGCAGGGCAGGAGGCATCTTTGCATGCACTATGGACAGGGGATTGGCTTGCATGCACAACAGCAGAAGAAGCAATGGTGCCACCTTTAGACACTGTTCCTGGACCCTGGTGTTCGGCCCACAAAGTTGAGTGCTTTGCTGCCATGTGCCTGATCATGCTGGTGGTGGTCAGGCTGGTCGTTTTGACACCCCTGCTGATGCTGGTCTGGCTCGTGATGCAAATGGCCTTTTTGTTGTCTTTAAAAAACAACCAGACTTGGGAAGACCTAACAGTTGTAGTGGCAACTTCCTTCGTGTTGGTGTTACGGGAAACGGTAGCCTGCCTTCTGTCTGCTGCCACCACACTGCTTCTTCCTGCACCCTGGTACTATTCCTGACTTTCTGCCAATTGTGTCTCATCATCGTCCACCTCTTGTGACAGTTTCCCACCGGCGCCTTCATGTGACCGTGGCTGCTCAAATATTTGGGCATCGCTACACGTGATCTCCTCTTGCCCCGCTTCAAGTGAACCGGGCGAGAGGCCCGAATCTATAAATGGAAAAGTGAACAGCTCTTCAAATTGTCCAAGTGTGGGATCAGTTGTCTCTGAGTACTCGGCATGGTGGGAGGAAGGAGGATCAGGGTGAGGAATATGCGGTCCAGACTCACGGCTACTGAGACTTGACCGTGTGGAAGACAGGGTGGTGGTGGTGGTGGCTAAGTGACTGGAAGCATTATCCGCTATCCAACCAACAACCTTTTGACACAGATCTGGGTTCAATAGTGGTGTGCTGCGGTCCCCTAGAATTTGGGACAGGAAGGTCAGGCGAGAAGATGTGGGTGTTTGTTGTGGCACAATTTCGGCTTGCCCACGGCCTTGTCCTCGGCCTCTGCATGCACCATTACCATCACGTCCAGTTCCCCGTCCCTTGCCACGTGCCTTGCCCATTTTAAATGGAGGATAGTATCTTCCACGCTCACTACAAATGACTGAGTTTGAAGCGAAGTTATATGTGATCGGTGTGATGGAGAAAACAGAGTTTTAAATACCTGGCCTGTAGGTAAGTAGTGTGAACAGCAAACTGCTGTGAATTGCTTCACTGACACACTGAAAAAATGGAGGCCAGAAATGGCAGTATTTTCTGACAACGTATATGTGATCCGTGTGACGGAGAAAACACAGTTTTAAATAGCTGGATTTCTAGCGCTCTAATATGGAAAGGACCTGGCTGTATTCTGCAGTGCCAACAAGCAAATGGCGCAGAAAAACGGTGTTCTCTGGATTGCTTTATAAGCAAATAATGAGGATTAAGATCCAAAGAAAAGTATTCCTGGCCCCTGAGACCTGGGCCTTTGTATAGAAATATCTAACAGCAGCAGAAGGCAGAATTGGAATGGAGCCTCTTGTGCTATATGCACTGCAGTCTGCTATATACACTGCCTGCCTGCCTATATACACTGCCTGCCTGATATCTCTGCAGATGGATTAGTCCTCAGAAGGACTGTTTGTTAGGATGGATATGTGTAATGTGCGGTTTTTCTCCCTACACTACCTAATACACAATCAAATCTCTCCCTAACGCAGCATCAGCTCTCCCTACACTGTCTGATCCGGAGTGACTGTGATGAGCATGGCGGCGCCAGGTCTGATATACACCTGATGACGCTGTGCGGCCAGCCAATCACTGTAATGCCCACAACCAACATGGCTATCGCATTACAGTGCATGGCAGGCAATCCCTGCATGTTCATTGGCTCTGTAAAGAGCGCCAAACATGCAGGGAGGGGACCCGACTTCTCGCCCGACCAACCCGGAAATACTCGGTGAGCGCAGAGCATCTCGAGCAGTGAGATACTCGGGCAAGCACCGAGCAGTAGCGAGCATGCTCGCTCATCACTAGTTGTCATTAAGATTTAAAAAGAGAAAGCACAGAAATGTGACAGTAAATGGCTTCCCCCAACCAATAACCATGAGTGGAGAAAAAGTGTTTTTGTTATCATTCATTTTCTCTGAAACAAGGCCAAGAAAGGAAAAATTCTGCCGGGGTATGTAAACTTTTGAGCAGAACTGTATATGAGCCAGCCCCAGTGTCTCCTATTCTATATACTCCAGCCCCAGTGTCTCCTATTCTATATACTCCAGCTTCTTCTGTGATGTATATGCTCTAGCCCCAATGTATCCTGTGATGAATATACGCCAGCCCCAGTGTCTCCTATTCTATATACTCCAGCCCCAGTGTCTCCTATTCTATATACTCCAGCCCCAGTGTCTCCTATTCTATATACTCCAGCCCCAGTGTCTCCTATTCTATATACTCCAGCTTCTTCTGTGATGTATATGCTCTAGCCCCAATGTATCCTGTGATGAATATACGCCAGCCCCAGTGTCTCCTATTCTATATACTCCAGCCCCAGTGTCTCCTATTCTATATACTCCAGCTCCAGTGTCTTCTGTGACGTAGCTAATGTAGCCCTAATGTCTCTTATGCAGAGGCGTCGCATGATAAAGCAGTGAGACACAAGTTCCCTGCCCTATCACTATCTCTTTCATATGCCACAGATCGCCATAGGCCTGCGGTTAACGAGATGTCAGCATACTCACGCAGGTGGCTCGATGACATCATTGCATCGCTCTGCTCTGCAGTCCCGCCATGGAAGAGGAGACAGAGGCCGTGATGTAGGGAATCAGGATTAAGTGAGAATAAACTTTATTTTTTTAAATGATCGGGCAGTGGAGCCATCCTACTATATATCTGGATTAGTGGGTCCATCATACTACATATGGAGTAGTGGGGCCATTATACTATATGTATGTGGGGCAGTGGGACCATCATAGTATATACAGGTGCATCTCACTAAATTAGAATATCTTCAAAAATTTAATTTATTCCAGTTCTTCAATACTGTTTAAGTATGCTCCACAATCATGAGGAAGACTGCTGACTTGACAGATGTCCAGAAGGCAGTCATTGACACACTCCACAAGGTCCTAGAGTTCCAATTTTCATTTGGAAATCAAGGTCCCAGAGTCTGGAGGAAGAGTGGAGAGTCCACAATCCAAGCTGCTTGAGGTCTAGTGTGAAGGCTCCACAATCAGTGATGGTTTGGGGGGCCATGTCATCTGCTGGTGTAGGTCCACTGTGTTTTATCAAGACCAAAGTCAGCACAGCCGTCTACCAGGACATTTTACAGCACTTCATGCTTCCCTCTGCTGACTAGCTTTTTGGAGATGGAAAAGTCATTCTCCAGCAGGACTTGGCCCCTGTCCACACGGCCAAAAGTACCAATACCTGGTTTACACACAACAGTATCACTGTGCTTGATTGGCAGCAAACTCGCCTGACCTTAACCCCATAGAGAATCTATTATATAGAATCTATGGGGTATTGTCAAGAGGAAGATGAGAGACACCAGACCCAACAATGCAGATGAGCTGAAAGACAACTTTTTGTATTGAAGAACTGAAATAAATTAACTTTTTGATGATATTCTAATTTAGTGAGATGCACCTGTATATGGAGCAGTGGGACCATCATGCTATATATATGGAGGAGTGGGGGCATCATACTAAATATAGAGCAGTGTGTGTGTGTCACCCCAGGCCTGGATGCCACAAACAATAATCTGTTTCTGAAAGCAGGAGGGAGGTCCCCTGGTTAGGGACAATTAGCATACAGCACCTCCTGTCCCAGGCCAGCAGGGGGAGCTGGCTGCCCCTATAAAAGCTGGAACTGGGGGCAGGGTTAGAGAGTACTGGACGACCTAGCTCAGGAGTGAGACTAGTCCCAGAGAAGGAGGGACAGTTCAGCTGTAGCTGAGGAGTCCGTGAGGCAGAGGAGAAACTGCAAGCCAGGGACAGAGTCGACGAGAGCCGGTCTTGGCAGAGAACCAATCTACCGGACATTGGGGTCCGAGGCTGTCAGGGTTACAAGCCCAGCAGCAGAGAACCAACCTGCGAGGGATTTCAGGTCCCTTGGCCTAAGACGCCTGGAGGCTCCGCCACACAGAGGGACCAGTACATCGAGGAGCAAGCAACAGGTACCCAAGGCCTGAGTCGCAAGCCATACAGGAGAGAAGTACACGGCCAGCTCAGGAACGTGGGCTATTACACCACGAAAAGGGGGATAGTCAGAAAGAGCATAGAGAGAACGGTAGGCCTACACACTCACCCTGACCAGTGGGGCTCGCCCGAATGCTCTCAGACACCCAGGCCCATTCCTAACCGGTACTGTTGGGTCATTAATAATATCTACAATAAAGACCCTGAACTGTTTGAAGCGGACTCTGAACTCTTACTATTGCGGCCTGCACTATCACCCCCAACATCCACCTACACTGCCCTGAGGCTACACTCTTCCCGTGGAGAGTTATCCTACCCCTGTGCTGCACACCAACACCAGCCTCAGCGGTCTGCCTTGCAGCGGCGGTTATCTCCAACCGCAATCCACGGGTGGCGTAGTCGGACATTGAAAACACTGATAAATAGACTGCCACCATTTGGTCTGACCACCCTGAGCCACGGGATCGGGTTGCCACTACTACCCCTATCAGCACAGTACACTAGAAGGCCTGGTTCCGTGTACCCCACGGCCCAGGGGCCGAATCAGCTTTGGCGTAGTAGGCAGAATTGTGACCAACCCGCCACAAACGGGTATTGCGTGCCTGGAAAAGACTCTATACATATCTGAGTGAAGTTTCCCGCCATTCGGGGCCATTTCCCGCCAATCGGAGCCGTTTCCCGCCATCGGGCGCCATCTTCGGGACGCCGCGCGGGAAGAAGAGGGGCGTGGATGTCCAAAAACGCGCGAGACCTGAAGCCCCGCCCTACGCTGAGACGCTGCGCAAGGTCCTGGAATGAGATCCAGCGGATGCCGACGTCATCACCGAGCAACGCAAGGTCCTCACCCAGAGCATCGCGAGCGGAGCCGCGGCCTACAGACGAGGATCGCCAGAAGGTAGGCCACGGTTAACTAGGGGGGAGGAAGATGTCGGACGCGGAGGGACCCTCTACCACCAGCGTAGCCGCTGCAGCTGTGATGCCGTTTTCCATGCCCTATATCCATAGGCGGATTATAATGAGGGCAATCCGGGTGACCGCCCAGGGCCCCGAGCCTGCAGCGGGCACGCGGCTCCAGGCGGGGTGTCTTATGCCGGATTGCCCTCATTATATGAGCGGGCCGCCGCGGCACATAGCGGTAGCAGTGGCGGGAGGGGGGGCCCGGACCGCTCCCCCAGCAGCGGCCGCCGCTACTTCTTCATCGGCCGGGCCAGCACTGCAGCAGTTAACTTCCCTGTGCTGGCCCGGCAGCATCACTGCTAGGAGACATGGCCCTGTGCGCGGCTGTGTCTCCTAGCTGTGACGTCACGCAGTGCGCCCCGGCCTGCAGTGCGGCACCGGAAAAGAGAGAGAGCAGGCAGGAGGAATTGAGCCGGGGGATGGTGAGTGTGTGTGTGTGTGTGTGGGCAGGTGTGTGTGTGTTTGTGGGCAGGTGTCTGTGGGGGCAGGTGTCTGTGTGGGCAGGTGTGTGTGTGTGTGTATATGTGTGTGTGTGTATATGTGTGTGTGTCTGTGTGGGCAGGTGTGTGTGTGTGTGTGTATATGTGTGTGTGTGTATATGTGTGTGTGTGTGTGTGTGTGTGTGTGTGTGGGCAGGTGTCTGTGTGGGCAGGTGTCTGTGTGGGCAGGTGTGGGTGTGTGTGTGGGCAGGTGTGTGTGTGTGTGTGGGCAGGTGTGTGTGTGGGCAGGTATGTGTGTGTGTGTGTTTGTGGGCAGGTGTCTGTGTGGGCAGATGTGTGTGTGGGCAGGTGTGTGTGTGGGCAGGTGTGTGTGTGTGGGGGGGCAGGTGTGTGTGGGCAGGTGTGTGTGTGTGTGGGCAGTTGTTTGTGTGTGTGTGTGGGCAGGTGTGTATGTGTGTGGGCAGGTGTGTGTGTGTGTGTGTGTGGGCAGGTGTGTTTGTGTGTGGGCAGGTGTGCGTGTGTGTGGGCAGGTGTGTGTGTGAGTGTGTGGGCAGGTGTGTATGTGTGTGGGCAGGTGTGTATGTGTGTGGGCAGGTGTGTGTGTGTGTGGGCAGGTGTGTGTGTGTCTGTGTGGGCAGGTGTGTGTGTGTGTCTGTGTGGGCAGGTGTGTGTGTGTGTATATGTGTGTGTGTGTGTGGGCAGGTTAGAAAGTCTTGCCCTGTTGAACACTACACCTGACTTGAGGCCACCACCTCTTGGTTGTCCAATGCTCTTGCTTCTCTAGGGCTCTTCTCAGATATTCATTATACCAGCTCCCCAGAATACAAAGTTAGGGTGGGTGACCGCGAGCCCTGGTGGTGGTCATAACTGCGGCCACCCAGGGGCAATACTCAATAACAACAATCCCCTGAGGTGGTGTAGGATGTAAGTGTGGCATCCCAGGGGTCTGGTTTTCCACAGTAACAGCAATGTTATGTCTGAGAGCAGGTGGGAGGTCTCTTGGTCAGGGATCCTATGCATGCCACACCTCCTGCCCAGTCCTGGGAGGGGAAGAACTTCCCCTATATAAACCTAGGGCTGAGGCAGGGTGAGGAGTAGAGAAGAAGCAGAGAAAAGAAGCAAATATAGGAAGAAACAACAGGAGCTCTGTGGGAGCAGTGTTACGGAGAGTTAGGGGCTGGCAGCTGCAGAGCTCGCCCTGACTGAGAAGTTATCACCGGACCAGGAGTCCGAGGCTGTGGGGACTAACTCCTATCCAGCAGCAGAAACCGACCGGCGGGGGATTGCAGGTCCTCTGGCCCAGAAACCCGAAGGCCCCGAGTCACCGGCCATACGGGTGAGCACCACACGGTACACTCAGGGACGTGGGCTACTTATACCCGCCTCTAGCAAGGTAGCCAGAAGAGTATCGTTAGTTTGGGAGACCTACAACTCCGCCCGGCCAGGGGAGATCCCATCTGCTCAAGGACTGACCAGGCCCCAATTGCTAGCCAGTACTCCGGGAGGGTCTATCTTTGTCACCAGTAAAGACCCTGAACTACATAGTACCGTCTCCGAGTGGTTCCTGCTACCCCCATCATCCACGTCGGCTGCCCTGAGGCCATACCCCTCCCGTTGGGGGTTATACTATCACGCTGCACAATCCTACCACCGGCCTCAGCGGTCTGCCCTGCAGCAGCAGCTCCCTGGCTGCACTCAACGGGTGGCGTAGTCGTCCAACATCTACCGCTAAAACAGCGCCACTTAGTCTGACTCCCTGGGCACGGACCGGATCACCGCCACGAGACTACAACCCTCAACAGATCCGGCTCCGGGTAAGCTCCCGCGCGCGCAACGCAGCGCGACACAGGCCCAGGGGCGCGTCAACTTTTGGCGTAGTCGGCAGGATCTCGTGCCCGCAACCACAGGGTACTGCGTGCCTGAAAAAGACTGTGAAAACTTACCCGTGGTGAAGATTCCCGCCATCCGGCGCCATCTTCCGCTTTCTTCCCGCCATCGGTGGAGTTTTCCCGCCATCCGGCGCCATCTTCGGCCTTCTTCCCGCCATCCGTGGAGTTTTCCCGCCATTGGACGCCATCTTGAGGACGCCGCGCGGGAAGAAGAGGGGCGTGGACTCCGAAAACGCGCGAGAACTGAAGCCCCGCCTCACGTCCGGACGTTGCGTAAGGTCCTGGAAGGAGCCCAGCAGACGCCGACGTCACAGGAGCGCGACGGAAGGTCCTCAACCCTGACGATCCACTGCGGAGCCGCGGCCTACGGAAGAGGATCATCGCAAGGTAGGCCACGGTCCACTAGGGGGGAGAAGGATGTCGGATACGGAGGAGAGCTTCACCGCTCCAACCCCCGCCAGCGCCACCGCTGTTGCGGTCATGCCTTTCACCATGCCCTATATCCCGGGGGCAGCCTGGCTACCCCAGTACTCAGGGGAGTCACATACCCTGCAGGACTTTAGAGAAAAACTGGATAGCCTCTTCCAGGTGTACCCCCTCACAGAAGAGCAAAAAGTAAGCATCCTGGTGGCCCAATTAACCGGGGCAGCCCAAAGGGAGGTAAAGTCCTGGCCACCTGGGGGGAGGACTGTCGCAGGGATACTAACCCGGCTGAGGGACACCTTTGATACCCGCACCTCAGCCGAGATCAAGCTTAGATTCTACGGGTGCAAACAGCGGGCACATGAGAGTATAAGGGACTATGCCCTGAACCTACAAGAGGCCCTGAGAGCCATTAAGCAGACCGACCCTGACGGCGTGGGAGACGAGGACAGGCTGTTAACTGAACAATTTATAGAGGGTTTATATTGCAATGCCCACCGAACCCAGTTGCGGGCAATGGCCTTACAGGACCCTCATCTGGGATTTGCACAGTTCAAGGACAGAGCCATCCGGGTGCTCCGAGAACCGGCACCAGGTGGCGTTGTGACCCACAGACGCCCCACTACCACCTACCACCAGGAGGCGGCGCCCTTGTCGGCAGGGCCTGTGGGAGCTGATGCGCAGGCTTTGAACAATGACTCGGCTCCAGACCTGCACCATCAGGTCCAAGAGCTAGCTAAAAGCGTTGCTGCGCTTACCCGAACTGTGCAGTCTTTACAGGTTTCCACTCCAGGGAAGATCCAGCTGGCATCCGGACCGGAGGACATCCCGTGGCGTCGACCAAGGAGGACCCCACCGGCCAGAGGAAGACCCAGCGACCGATACAACGAGGACGGACGACCCATCTGCCGCCGCTGTAATCAACCCGGACATATGGCAAGGTACTGTCCTTTAAACTGGCAAAACCTAGGGTACAGGGCCAACCCCTAGGAAAAAGATCATCAGGCCCATCAAACTGGCGCGACAAATATGTGGGAGGACGTCCAGTCTTGCCTGTGGTACTGGATGGCATTCCTATGAGTGCCCTACTGGACACCGGGTCACAGGTCACCACCATCCCGTACGTGCTCTTCAAGCAGTACTGGAATGACTCGGATATTACCCGCTACCCTGACGACGACTTGAGTATCATCGCCAGCAATGGTCAGCCCGTGCCACAGATCGGATTTAAAGAGGTGACCATTAAAATTGGTAGAGTTGAACTGGCAGAACAGGGACTGATCATTGTAGACATTGACAAACACGAGAGTCACCCAAAGATAACTCTAGGAACTAATGTAATTGAAAATTGTCTTGCAGAGGTGATTTTCCTTTTACAGCAGGTTGCCAAGAACGCCAGCTCCGGCGAGCAGCGAGTGCTCCAAAAAGAGATCCGGGCACTGATGCGACGGCAACAGGTGGAACTCTCCGGCGGTGAGATTGGTAGCGTGAGAATGTGTGACCCTTTCCCTATTGCCATGCCCCCAAAAAGTGAAATGATGATTTGGTGCCGGGCAGCTATTGGTCTGAGAGGTAGAGATTACCAGGCAATGGTAGAACCAGTTTACTCAGACAGTAGGCCCACCATCTTGACAGCACGGGGGGTGGTTAATGTACGCCATGGGAGGGTGCCCGTTCGCATAATCAATATCGGGAAGAGGGAAGTGTACCTGCCCCGGTATGCCACGCTAGCCAAATTATATACCATTAACCAAAATGCTATACAATCTGTGGAACCCTTGTCTCCATCTCACCCGGAGGAAGGTAACGGCTCTAAGAAAACAATGGAGGACTGGTGTCAGCAACTACATTTGGGTACTGACTCCACTCCCTCACATCAGAAACAGGGAGTCTATCGGGTGGTTCAAGAGTACGAGAGAGTGTTTAGTAAACACCCGTTAGACTTCGGGCGAGTCAAGGGGGTAGAACACCACATCCCCACGGGAGACCATCCTCCCATAAAAGAGAGGTATCGACCCGTACCCCCTGCACACTACCAACACGCCAAGGGGATGCTTAGAGACATGAAGGAGGCTGGGGTGATCAGGGATAGCTGTAGCCCCTGGGCAGCTCCACTAGTCTTAGTCAAAAAGAAAGACAACACCATGAGGATGTGTGTAGATTACCGGAAAATCAACCGTATCACACACAAGGATGCGTACCCCTTACCAAAGATAGAGGAGTCTTTGGCTGCTTTAAGATCTGCTAACTTCTTCTCTACCTTGGATCTCACTAGTGGGTACTGGCAGGTTCCTGTAGCAGAGGCGGACCGGGAGAAGACCGCATTCACCACCCCGATGGGACTTAGCGAGTTTACCTGCATGCCGTTCGGACTCTGCAACGCACCAGGAACCTTCCAACGATTAATGGAGTGCTGTCTGGGCCATAGAAACTTCGAGACGGTCCTGTTGTACCTGGACGATGTCATCGTATATTCTAAGACTTATGAGGACCACCTGAAACACCTGGCGGAAGTGTTCGAAGCTTTGGCAAGCTACGGCCTAAAGGTGAAACCCTCCAAGTGTCACCTCCTGAAACCAAAGGTGCAGTACCTGGGACACGTGGTGAGCGCTGACGGAGTGGCTCCCGACCCTGATAAGATCACCGCAATTAAGGAATGGCCAAGTCCCTCCAGTGTAAAGGAAGTGCGGCAGTTCCTCAGGTTGGTAGGCTACTACCGCAGGTTCATCCCCGGTTTCACCAAAAAGGCAGCTCCTATGCAGGACCTCCTGATAGGCCAGTCCCGGAAGGCCAAGAACCAGAAGCTGCCCTTCAGATGGGAGAAGTTGGAAGAGGAGTCCTTCCGCCAGCTGAAGATGGCCCTCACGGGGGATGAAATCCTGGCGTACCCGGATTACAGCCAGCCCTTTATCCTCTACACCAACGCAAGTAACATCGGGCTAGGAGCCGTGCTGTCCCAGATCCAGCAGGGGAAAGAACGAGTAATCGCTTACGCCAGCCGAAAACTGCGACCCACCGAGAGAAACCCTGAGAATTACAGCTCATTTAAGCTAGAGTTCCTGGCAGTGGTGTGGGCAGTCATCGAACGCTTTAAGCACTACCTCGCTTCTTCCCGGTTCGTCGTGTACACGGATAACAACCCGTTGACACACCTGGACACAGCAAGACTCGGTGCCCTAGAGCAGAGATGGATGGCCCGTCTGTCCAACTACGAGTTCACAATCAAATACCGGGCAGGACGCTCCAATACCAACGCGGACGCCCTGTCCAGGATGCCAAACCTACCGGACGTAGGAGAAGATCCAGAGGGACTGGAAGAAGTCGAACTCCCTGCGTTCCACCGACATGGGACTATCCAGTATTCCCACCGGGTAAGGAGTAAGCAAGCCGCTACGTTTAACCCCTTGCCTCACTACAACTGGGAGGAAACGCAAGACAGTGACCCTGCCGTCCGACTGGTGAAGGAGATGCTGACTCGGCCAGAGGCTCGCCTTGACCCAGACGCTCCGGAGGAAGCCAAGCAACTGTGGGCTGAGAAGAGTCAACTGTTCCTTTATAAGGGGAAGTTGTGCCGCAGAATGGTTAACTCCCGGACGCATGAACTAATCTGGCAAGTAGTGGTGCCACGAAGAGACGCAGCCATGGTGATGGAGGCATACCACGACGGGGCTGGACACTTCGGATGGAAGAAGCTGGAGTTCCTGCTGCGCGAGCGGTTCCACTGGGTAGGCATGAGGGGAACCATCGAGAGGTGGTGCAGAGACTGTGGCCCGTGCAACCTAAGAAGGAAGGACCGTGCCAGCCAGAAGACTCCCCTGCAGTCCATCGTCACCCGGCAGCCGTTGGAACTGGTAGCCTTGGATCATGTAAAACTGACCCCAAGCAGAAGTGGCTACGTCTACGCACTAACCATCGTGGATCACTACTCCCGGTTCTTGGTTGTCGTCCCCGTCAAGGACTTAACAGCTCGAACAGCAGCGAGAGCCTTCCAGCAGCATTTCTGCCGTCCACACGGGTACCCGGACCAAGTGTTGACAGACCAGGGACCTGCCTTTGAAGCGGAGGTCTTCCAAGAATTCTGCACTCTGTATGGCTGTCGGAAGATAAGGACGACACCCTATCATCCGCAAACTAATGGACTTTGTGAGAAAATGAACCTGGTGGTAATGGATCTTCTGAAAACGTTGCCCCTGGAAGAACGCAGTCTGTGGCCTGAGAAGCTGCCCGATCTGGTGGACCTATACAACCACATCCCGGTAGGTTCCACCAACTGTACCCCGGCTTACCTAATGAGGGCGAGACCTGGTAAGTTACCTGTTGACCTGGAAATGGGAGTCCTGACACCTGAGGACACTTCACCAGAAGCAGACTGGGACACAGAGAGGCAGCAGCAGTACCGGAGAGTACAGGAGAGCGTGGAGCGAAGTCTCTGTCAGGCTAGGGAAAGACAAGAGAAAACTTACAACCAGTATGCTCCCGCTGTTCCCCTGGTACCCGGAGAGCAGGTCTTGAAGAGAAAAAGACGGCTCCACAAGTTGGACGACCAGTGGGAGAAGGACCCGTACACCGTACTGCCCTCAAGCCACGACAACCCAAAGGTCTGTACCATCAGTAAAGACGGAGGGGAAACCACAACCATTGTATCCCGGGATCACCTGAAGAAGTGTCCCGAACAGCTACGGAACCCTGAAGAGGAACAAGAAGACCCTCGACCCGTAGACGAAAGGGAAGACATGGTTAATACTGTGCTCGGAGACTTCCCTCGGTCTTGGACTCAAGTCAATGGTGCAGTTGTGGTACCCGTACTCAACTTCCTCCAACCAGCATCCCAAGCACCTACGGAGCAACAGGTAGAGCTGGAAGAACAGCCGGTCCAGGAGGCAGAAGACCCCACACCAGCAGACCAGGAGGATCAACCCTCTGCTTGCAGTGAGCCTGCCATATCCCTAGTGAGCCAAAGGGCCCGTAGACCGCTGCCCAGTTTACCCTTAACAGCTCCTACACCCTGTAGTTCAGGGCCAGACAGTCAGCTCTGTAGGTCCACTAGGGCCACTAGGGGCCAGTTACCCGCACGTTGGAGGATTTGAAGTGTATAAATTGTTTTATTTGTGGTTACCTGTTTATTGTTGCTTGTGTATAATTATGTGTTTCTAGTTATTTTTAGGAGTCCTTGGTGGATTTACCGGGAATCCTTTGTACATAGTTGGAGCGTAACCCAGGACGGACTAAAGACTGTTAAGGACTCAGGGCAGGACAGACCCCTACCTGGTTACGTCTCCCTGTTTTGGTGAAATGGACACCTTGCTTTCTTCAAAGACTGCACCCGGTTACGGACATGCCGTGACCACCTTTATGTGTTTCTTTATTGTTATTGTTATATCTTGTTATGTTTTTCTAAAATATGTTTAGTCCCGGAGTACTAAATTTCACTAGGGGGGAATGTGGCACCCCAGGGGTCTGGTTTTCCACAGTAACAGCAATGTTATGTCTGAGAGCAGGTGGGAGGTCTCTTGGTCAGGGATCCTATGCATGCCACACCTCCTGCCCAGTCCTGGGAGGGGAAGAACTTCCCCTATATAAACCTAGGGCTGAGGCAGGGTGAGGAGTAGAGAAGAAGCAGAGAAAAGAAGCAAATATAGGAAGAAACAACAGGAGCTCTGTGGGAGCAGTGTTACGGTGAGTTAGGGGCTGGCAGCTGCAGAGCTCACCCTGACTGAGAAGTTATCACCGGACCAGGAGTCCGAGGCTGTGGGGACTAACTCCTATCCAGCAGCAGAAACCGACCGGCGGGGGATTGCAGGTCCTCTGGCCCAGAAACCCGAAGGCCCCGAGTCACCGGCCATACGGGTGAGCACCACACGGTACACTCAGGGACGTGGGCTACTTATACCCGCCTCTAGCAAGGTAGCCAGAAGAGTATCGTTAGTTTGGGAGGCCAACAACTCCGCCCGGCCAGGGGAGATCCCATCTGCTCAAGGACTGACCAGGCCCCAATCGCTAGCCAGTACTCCGGGAGGGTCTATCTTTGTCACCAGTAAAGACCCTGAACTACATAGTACCGTCTCCGAGTGGTTCCTGCTACCCCCATCATCCACGTCGGCTGCCCTGAGGCCATACCCCTCCCGTTGGGGGTTATACTATCACGCTGCACAATCCTACCACCGGCCTCAGCGGTCTGCCCTGCAGCAGCAGCTCCCTGGCTGCACTCAACGGGTGGCGTAGTCGTCCAACATCTACCGCTAAAACAGCGCCACTTAGTCTGACTCCCTGGGCACGGACCGGATCACCGCCACGAGACTACAACCCTAAACAGATCCGGCTCCGGGTAAGCTCCCGCGCGCGCAACGCAGCGCGACACAGGCCCAGGGGCGCGTCATAAGGACCTATTCACACTACATTCAGCGCTGCATTCAGGTCTTTACACAAGGCTTACAACTGAATCCCTGAAATTCAGGATTGTGCTGTCTGAAATGAGACATCTGAAAGCAGAGAAAATGGAGCCTAAAGATTCAGACTTTAGCCTCGGTTTGCCTTTGCTCAAATCAATGGCTATGTCAAGGCCCATCTGAATGCCATTTTTCAGGGATTTAGATAGAAGCCTGGAAAGAGGAGATGAATGCATTGCAAAATTCAGTGTGAATAGGCCCTTATATCTGGAGTCTTGATATTGATGCCACAAGCATTTTACTTGTTTTTAACTTAAAAAAAAAATACACACACAAATTATACACACAGACACACACACACTATACATACACACACACTATACATACACACACATTATACACACACACTATACATACACACACACAGATGTGTATGTGGGCAGGTGTGTGTGTGTGGGCAGGTGTGTGTGTGTGTGGGCAGGTGTGTGTGTGATGTCTGTCTGTTTGTGTGTGTGTGTGTGGGCAGATGTCATTGTGTGATGTCTGTTTGTATGTATTTTTGTGTTTCAAACGTGTTTATGCGTGTCTGTATATGTTTGTGTGTGTGTATGACTGCATGCGGCCTCCTGCTGAGTATAGTTGGCGCCGTGCGGCCTCCTGATGTCTCTGGGGGGGCTCCGTGCAGCCTCCCGCTGTGTATAGATGGCTACGTGCGGCCCCCCGCTGTTTATAGACGGCGCCGTGCGGCCCCCCGCTGTGTATAGATGGCTACGTGCGCCCCCCCCGCTGTGTATAGATGGCTACGTGCGGCCCCCCGCTGAGTATAGATGTCGCCGTGCGGCCTCCTGCTGTGTATAGATGGCTACGTGCGGTCTCCCGCTGAGTATAGATGGCGCTGTGCGGCCTCCTGCTGTCTCTGGGGGGAGCGCCGTGCCGCATCTATACTCAGCAGGAGGCCGCACGTAGCCATCTATACACGTATACTCAGCAGGAGGCCGCACGTAGCCATCTATACGGTGCCATCCATACACAGCGGGAGGCCGCACGGCGCCATCTATACACAGCGGGAGGCCGCACGGCGCCATCTATACACAGCGGGAGGCCGCACGGCGCCATCTATACACAGCGGGAGTCTCAGTGCTTTGCAAGAGCAGTCAATAAATTCTGCTTGACTAATTCTGAGCACCATAAAGTCTGGTTCGCTTCTATCCTGCTGTCTTCATTTTCAGCTTGCTGAATTCTAACTCATTTACTGTCATTCGAGACGATGCCTTTGCTGGTCTCTTTCACCTTGAATACCTGTAAGTTTTCCACTTAATGTCATATTTTTGATTCTGTTCTTCTTCATCTTTTGGCATGTGCAATTGTATGAGCAAGTATTCATATGAATTTATGACCTACTTAAACCTTTGAGGACCTTAAATTTTATTCAATCAAATTTTTTTCCAGTTTAAAACTATGGGACATATATGTGCCTTGGTCCTCAAAGGGTTTTTAAAGGGGCTGCAAACATAAATACGAAAAAAATAATTCAATTAGTGCTTTTTGTGTTCATTTAATTTTTATTTGAAGTCCATTTTTTTATATACCTTGAAATTAAGCCCTACCCCATGGAATGAAGCCCTACCTACATGACATCTGAGAGCTACATGGATCCCGCTTGTGAGGTGCCTGTCCGTCACTACTATTCAGTTTTAGGGTCCACTCACTAAGCCATATATTCTCTCATGCAAAAGAATAGGGCCAATTATGCTAATGACACTGGGCTCAAACTCTGTCAGAGCTTCAACTGAGTGTGATCCGATTCTCTCGCAGCACAGATATGGAGAAGATGGAGAACTTAATTTCTCCATCTTCTCCATAGTCTCTGTGAGTGTTCATCGGACTGCACTTTTATGACATCCGAGTGCAGTCCAATGTTTTACGTGCACCCATAGACTTGTATGGGTGCACATGGTCCGAATATCGAATGAGATTATTTTCTCATGCCAATAATCGCACTGTCCCATAGTATAACATAGGGCCGAGTCCTATCCGATAAAACATCACATAGCATTCGGCCGTGTTATACGACAGTGTGAGCGAGCCCTTAGAGTCAAGGAATATTTACATGCAGATGATGATATTACTCTCCAAGTGTATATTTTTTTAGGCGAGTTCATAGTAAATGCTTTGCATTTTTGACATGTGATCAACTAAAGAACAAGAAAGATTTAGGACCTCCCCTATAGAGAAACGGAAAATAGTTTGGAGGACTTGCATGTCCTTTTTTATTTATTATGAGAAAATCATAAAAGATCCCGTTTTTTAACCATGCTGTGACTTTCTGCTGAGGGAGAGGGAGAGAGCTGCCCTATTCAGAGTCTGTAATAAGACCCGCTGACAAAAGTGTTGAAGATACAGTCTAATGTGAATTAACAATGAAAAAAAGTTAATTTAACAAATGGCTTGTATTTTTTTTAATACAAACTTTTTTGTCTTTACAGCTCCTTTATAGGGAATCTGTCATCAGGTTTTTGCCACCTAATCTGAGAGCAGCATAATGTAGGGTTAGAGGCACTGATTCCAGTAATGTGTCACTTACTGGGCTGCTTAGTGTTGTTTTGATAAAATCATTGATTTGTCAGAAGGTAATTATCACTAGATGACTAGTAAGTTCTGAAGGACCCCACCCCCATCACTGATCAGTAGATTTCTGTGTACACTGAGCATGGGCAGAAAGCTGCCAATCAGTGGTGTGGGTGGAGCTATACAGAGCGCAGCATTCAGAGAGCTGCTAGATCTGCAGCAGATAAAACGGTGATTTTCTCAAAATGACAACAAGCAGCTGAAAAAGTGACACATCGCTGGAATCAGGATATCTGCCCCAATATTGTGCTGCTCTCAGATAAGCAAGCAAAATTAATATTGTGCCAAATTAATTTCCCGTGAACTATCACATGATCTATCACAGGGGATCATGTGACATGTCACGTGATAAATCAGGTGTGGGGGGGGGGGGCCCGCGCCTTCTAAACTGCCCGGGGCCCTTGCTACTCTTAATCCCCCCCTGGGTAAGTATAATGTTTATTTTTATTTTTTACCATTTTTATTCTTTTTTTTAACTATTCACTTGGTCACACTATATAAATCCATGCCGGTTGCCTGGATTTATATAGTGTGACCAAGTTGTCAAGCACTATTCCAAGTGATGCTAAAATTGCTTGTAAAAGCGCTTGATAACCCGCATGCGGAAATGCATGCAAAAACGCTTGACAAACGCTTCTATATGGCCGGAAAAACGCATGTAAAATCCGCATGCGTTTTTCCTGCTAGGGAGATGCGGAAAAAATCTACAGCATTTCTGCATCGTTGGCACTTAGCCTTAGGAGGTATTTTTGTCCACTTTGATCTTAATGAACAACATGGAGCATGTAGTGGCTACTGTGATCCATTTACTAACAAGGATTTCATCTTCAAGTTCTAAAGTGGGAAAAAGCTGGATTCTCAGACTCCCAGGAATTATTTTTTGATCTAGATAATTCTCAAGTGCAGTTTTGGTCCACCAAAGTTTGGTTTTCTTGAATAATAGATTTTTGTATTGACGTATGGTTTCTTTATTTGAGATGGAGGTGTCACTAAAACCACATGTACTACCTTTTTTAAAAATGTCTATAGCCTTAGATTGCCAGACCTGTTCTCTGCCTTTAAGATCCATTTTGGATTTAATCAAACAATTTTTTACTTGGACACTCTGTAACGACAGAAATAATTCAGATATCAAAAAACGTCCAATATCACTAAGAATTTAAATTCAGTGGTGTCACCCTACATGTGGAACAGCATAAAAAAAACTTCCTGAACTGTTGGTTTTTGTTTATTCCTCCCAAAAATTGGAATAAAAAGCCATTAAACAATGTCACATGCCAGAAAATGGCACCAATAAAAACTTCAAATTGTCCGGCAAAAAGCAAACCTTTACATGACTTTGTCGGTCGAAATATGGAAAAATTATAGCTATCAAAATATGGCGATGCAAAAACTAGTCTTTGCAAAAATAAGTGTATTTTAGTGTGACAGCAGCCAAACATAAAAACCCGATATAAATCTGGTATCACTAATCGCACCGACCCAAAGAATAAAGTAGTCTAATCACTTACCGTATTTTTCGGACCATAAGACGAACTTTTTTCCTCCCAAATTTTGGAGGAAAATGGGGGGTGCGTCTTATGGTCCGAATGTTGAGGGTGGGTGGTGTTTATATATGTGGGGTGTGGGGGGAGCGGTAGCAGTGGAGGAGCGGGGCACAGGAGGCAGCAGCCGCCCGCTGCAGCCTACACTGTCCCTGCTGCTAAAGAAAATGAATATTCACTGCTCCCCACGCCCCATGGGACGTGGGGAGCACTGAATATTCATGCTCCTTAATAGCGGTACACAGTGTAGCCACGCTGCGGCTCCTGCTGCTGCCGGAATCACCTGTGCACTCTGTTAAAGGGCATGAATATTCAACCTCTCTCCACGCCCATGGGCGTGGGGAGGGTTTGAATATTCATGCCCTTTAATGAGCGAGCACAGGAGATAGCCAGCAGCAGCCGCAGCGCAGCTCCGCTGTGTGCCGCTATGAAGGAGAGTGAAGTCACTGCTCCCCGTGCACACAGTCCCGGCGTGGGGAGCAGTGTCTTCCGGCAGCTGAGCTTTCTATGTGAGCCGCGCATCGCAGTGACGTCATGCGCGGCTCACATGGAAAGATCAGTGCAGGCAGACAGGACGCAGCGCTGGAGGAGAGAAGAGAGGTGAGTAGGAGTGTTTATTTTTTTTTAATGTGCAGCATGATGGGGATTAGGGGTGCCATGTATACCAGGACAGGGATGAGGGGTGCCATGCATACCAGGACAGGGATGAGGGGTGCCATGCATACCAGGACAGGGATAAGGGGTGCCATGCATACCAGGACAGGGATGAGGGGTGCCATGCATACTAGGACAGGGATGAGGGGTGTCGTGCATATCAGGATAGGGATGAGGGGTGCCATGCATACCAGGATAGGGATTAGGGGTGCCATGCATACCAGTATAGGGATGAGGAGTGCCATGCATACCAGGATAGGGATGAGGGGTGCCATGCATACCAGGATGGAGGGATGTCAGGCATACCAGGATGGGGATGGGGACCACGTATAAAAGGAAGGGGGGGGCACATATATCAGAATATGGGATATTGTCAGAATTGGGGGACATTACCCCTATACCAGTGTCAGCAGAAGACCCCCTCCCCCTTAAAAGTGCATCATGACCACATTTTTTGCTTACATTTTTTTTTTCCTCCTCTAAAACCTAGGTGCGTCTTATGGTCCAGTGCATCTTATAGTCCGAAAAATACGGTATACCACATGAGGAACGGTATAAAAAATAAATAAAATCAATTCTTTACCTGCTGCTGATTTGTTCATTCTGCCTCCCAAAGATCGCAGGATGGCTCAGCTCACATTTATCCTGTATTCTGCGCTGAGGGTTTACACCGGGGTTTCTGTGTAAATCTCTGAAATACATGATTCAGATGGAACCCCCTGCGGAAGACTCCCTGTAATGAGTCAGATGGAGGCAACGTGGACGCAGTCTTGCCTGTGATCCCACGGTGTCTGTCTTTTAATTAGATGTGCATAAAAGTGCCATTAGCCACAGTTTTGTGAACCTCTGAAAAAAAGGACAGCGCTAAACAGAGGCCAGATAGAGTCCAGAGAAACTCTGCTGCCTCTTTATAGTGAATAGATCCCTTGGGGTAGGGTTAGGGTTGTGTTAGGGTTAGGGTTGGGGTTAGGATTAGGGTTACAGTTAGGACTAGAGTTGTGTTAAGGTTAGGGTTATGTTGGGGTTGGGATTTTTTCAAAAGTAAAGAAAAAAATGATGAGGATATGGCGATGTCACGGGTGTGTCGCCACGAAGATCGTCACGATTACACAGCCTGACTTCTCGCAGCTGAGTTTTTGGTGCTTTGTGTTTTTCGGCAGTGAGGGAGTTAATTCTCTCTCTCTCTGTGCTAGATGAGGTCCAGCCTCGCCCAGCTGCAATCAATGCTGCTGTAGTGAGACTCCTTCAAATGCCTGCCGGTCTGTTAGGGAAGTGTCGGTGAAAGCATTTCATGCAGACTAACAGAGCGGATCGTGGTATTTGGAGTTTCAGAGATAAGTGTATTCGGAGAGTTTTTTCCCTTCCTCGCTTTATCATTTATCTCCTTTCCCGTTGGTGTTCCCTCTGTTGTAGTTGTGTAGTTTTTGTATGCAAGGTGGTTTTAGTTTTTCCCTTGTACTGTCTCGTTCGTCAAAGTACTGAGTGTGGGCATATTATTACTCGTCCCCTTTTGTTGTGATCGGGGTCCTTCTCAGGACTAGATTACTTAGGTGCAGGGATCCTCAGGAGGTAGGAGTTACGCTGGCGGCCTGGACCTCTGTACCTTTAACAGTACCTCCAGGTAGAGGGATTAGTCAGGGCCCCAGCTTAGGGTCAGCTTAGGCCCCCTACCTCCAGTACACAGAGACAGCGTGACATTTTCACCGACCACTTAGATTTTCTCCAGCTACCATGGATCCAGTAGCCGGTCTAGCTCGGCAGTTGCAGAGTTTGTCCATGGAGCTGGCGGACGTTAGGTCCAAGGTTTTGTATCCTCAGGAGCAAGCCGGACCAGAACCTAAAGTAGCTCTCCCTGACAGGTTCACTGGGGGGGGACAAGTTTTTTGTTTTCCGGGAGGCATGCAAGTTGTACTTTCGGCTGCGGCCTCGGTCATCGGGAAGTGAAGAACAAAGGGTGGGAATTGTCATCTCGCTCCTACAAGGGGACCCACAATCTTGGGCGTTCTCTCTTCCCTCGGGTTCCCCGGCTCTCCAGTCAGTGGATAGGTTTTTCGCTGCTCTGGGACTCGTATATGATGACCCGGATCGGATCTCCCTTGCTGAGTCTAAGTTACGTAGGATCCAGCAGGGAGATCGTCCGGCGGAGGAATTCTGTTCGGAGTTCCGTAGGTGGGCCACGGACACCCAGTTGAATGACCCGGCTCTTAGGAGCCAGTTTTGTCAAGGTTTATCCGACAAATTACAGGATGTGTTGGCACAGTATGACTCTCCCGCGTCACTGGAAGCCGCTATGGCCCTTGCTATTCGCGTTGACAGACGGCTTCGGGAGAGGTGCGGGATAACTCCACCCCCTGTGATGACTCCACCTGCTACAAGGTCCCCTCATATGGTGGTTCCCCTGGTCAGTCCAGAGGAGCCTATGCAATTAGGAGGGACATCATTTCGGGGGAGGGGACCGGTGGTGCGCCATAAGACAGGAAGGTGTTTCTTCTGCGGGAGAAAGGGGCATTTTAATGGGGGGTGTCCATCCCGTCCCTTGCAGAGTGAAGAGTCGTCGGAAAACTGTTGATCCCAGGTTGTGTGGTGGACGGCAATCTGGGAGTAGGTATTTCGTCCCTAGGTTCGTCTCAGTTTCTCGTACCGGCGGAGGTGGTGGTGGGTACGAGAACTGAGAGGATATCTGTTCTTCTGGATAGTGGGGCCGGGGCTAATCTGGTGGACGCTCGGTTTGCCCGGGTTCAAGGTACGCGATTGAGTGAGTTGGCTAAACCCATCCCCATATTCTCGATCGATGCCAGGCCTCTCGGTCAGGGAAGTTTTTTGCAAGCTGTGCATAACGTAAAACTTCAAGTGGGGGCGATACATAAAGAACTGTTGTCTTGCTACGTGTTGGAGGGTCTTCCCACTCCTATAGTGTTGGGCCTTCCTTGGTTAACTAAGCATAACCCGGTTATTAATTGGCAATCCAGAGAGATAAGCCAATGGAGTAAATTCTGTAATAAAAACTGCATGAACACGGTCATCGGTGCGGTTACTCCTTGGGTCTTACCTCCATTTCTGGCGGACTTTGAGGATGTATTCTCGGAGAAAGGGTGTCAGGAACTACCTCCTCATCGCGAGTATGACTGTTCTGTAAAACTGCTCCCTGAGGCCAAGTTACCTAAAGCTAGGTTGTATAACCTTTCTGGTCCTGAGAGGCAGGCCATGAAGGATTATATTTCAGAAAGTCTGGCTAAGGGGCATATTAGACCTTCATCTTCACCGATGGCTGTGGGGTTCTTCTTTGTTAAGAAGAAAGATGGAGGCCTACGCCCTTGCCTGGATTTCCGTGAACTTAATCGGATTACGGTCCGAGATCCGTATCCGCTCCCACTTATTCCCGATCTCTTTAATCAGATCGTGGGCGCCAAATGGTTCTCTAAGTTGGATCTTAGGGGGGCGTACAATCTGATTAGGATGAAGGAGGGGGATGAGTGGAAGACGGCGTTTAACACTCCGGAGGGGCATTATGAGAACCTTGTCATGCCATTCGGTCTGACTAATGCCCCGGCGGTGTTCCAACACTTTGTTAATGACATTTTTCGCCGCCTGGTGGGACAGTTTGTTGTCATATATCTGGATGATATCTTAATTTACTCGCCGGATCTGGTGTCTCATCAGGAGCACGTTAGGCAGGTGTTACAGATCTTGCGGGATAATAAACTGTATGCCAAATGGGAAAAGTGTGTGTTCGCCGTACAGGAACTCCAGTTTTTAGGCTTCCTGGTTTCAGCGTCTGGTTTTCGTATGGACCCTGGGAAAGTGCGGGCAGTTCTTGAGTGGGATCGGCCAGAGAATCTTAAGGCACTACAACGTTTCCTGGGGTTTGCTAATTATTACCGGAAGTTCATTCGTAATTTCTCGTCCATGGTTAAGCCTCTCACAGACATGACTAAAAAGGGGACGGATTTTTCTAGGTGGTCTGACAAGGCTTGTCAAGCATTTTCCTCCTTGAAAAAATGTTTTGCCTCGGCACCCATACTCATTCAACCTGATGAGTCACAGCCATTCATTGTAGAGGTAGACGCTTCCGAGGTAGGGGTGGGAGCAGTATTGTCACAAGGTTCGTCCCCTGGTAAGTGGCATCCGTGCGCCTTTTTCTCTAAAAAATTGTCGTCCGCTGAGAGGAATTACGATGTCGGCAATAGGGAACTCTTGGCCATTAAGTTAGCTTTTGAGGAGTGGCGCCATTTTTTGGAGGGGGCAGTCCATCCGGTCACCGTCATCACCGATCACAAGAACCTGCTATATCTGGAGTCCGCGAAACGTCTGAATCCCAGACAAGCTAGGTGGTCATTGTTTTTTACCAGGTTTAATTTTGTCGTTACATATCGTCCTGGGTCAAAAAATGTAAAGGCGGATGCCTTATCTCGTAGTTTCCCTGGGGCCGGGAATACGGACGACCCGATTCCTATCCTTCAGGAGGGGGTGGTGGTTTCGGCAGTATGCTCTGAGCTGGAGGAGGAGGTATTGGAGGCTCAGGGGGACGCCCCTGTTGGACCTCCGGGGAGACTGTTTGTTCCAGATCAGTTGCGACAAAAGGTGATCGAGGCACACCATAACTCAGTTTTTGCAGGACACCCGGGGAGTAAAGCAACTGTGGATCTCCTCTCGCGTCGGTTTTGGTGGCCTAACTTACATAAGGAGGTGGTAACTTTTGTCGCATCCTGTGGGGTTTGTGCGCGCTCTAAGACCTCACATACCCATCCGTCTGGGGCCCTCTTACCTTTGAAGATCCCGGAGCGTCCTTGGACTCATCTGTCTATGGACTTTATTACGGACCTCCCTCCGTCTTCGGGTAAAACGGTCATACTCGTTGTAGTGGACAGGTTCAGCAAGATGGCACATTTTATCGCTCTTCCTGCTCTCCCTAATGCTAAAACTCTTGCGCAGGTGTTCATTGGGGAGATTGTGAGGCTTCACGGGGTACCCTCCGAGGTGGTGTCTGATCGGGGGTCTCAGTTTGTGTCCAAGTTCTGGAAGGCGTTTTGTGCACGGCGGGGGATGCATTTGTCGTTCTCATCGGCTTTTCATCCTCAGACCAATGGTCAGACGGAACGAATGAACCAGAGCTTGGAGACATATCTCCGGTGTTTTGTGTCAGAGAACCAGGAGGACTGGGCTTCTTTCTTACCTCTGGCAGAGTTTGCTCTTAATAATAGGCGGAGCGAGTCCACTGGTAAGTCCCCGTTTTTTGGGGCATATGGTTTTCACCCCCAGTTTTGTACTTTCAGTAGGGGGGGCTCTTCGGGGGTTCCTGAGGAGGAACGATTTTCCTCATCACTCGCTTCAGTATGGAGAGGGGTGCTGAAGAATCTGAATACTATGGGGAACCGATACAAACGTATGGCTGATAGGAGGAGTGTGTCTGGTCCGGACCTAAGTGTGAACGATCGGGTATGGTTGTCTACCAGGAATATAAAACTTAAGGTTCCCTCCTGGAAACTGGGTCCCAGGTTCATCGGGCCGTACAGAATCAGTTCTATAATTAATCCGGTGGCATTCCGTCTTGACCTCCCCCCTACGTTTAAAATTCACGTGTTCCACAGATCGTTGCTTAAGAGGTATGTGGCGCCGGTGGTACCGTCACCTTTACCTCCCCCTCCAGTGGTGGTCAATGGTAACTTGGAGTTCCAGGTATCGAGGGTCATCGATTCAAGCTTTAATCGCCGGTCCCTTCAGTACCTGGTTCATTGGAAAGGGTATGGTCCTGAGGAGAGGATGTGGGTTCCTGCGTTGGATATTAACGCAGACCGATTAGTTCGGGCCTTCCACACGACTCACCCGGATAAACCTGGCCCTGAGGGTCCGGAGGCCCCTCGTAGAAGGGGGGGTACTGTCACGGGTGTGTCGCCACGAAGATCGTCACGATTACACAGCCTGACTTCTCGCAGCTGAGTTTTTGGTGCTTTGTGTTTTTCGGCAGTGAGGGAGTTAATTCTCTCTCTCTCTGTGCTAGACGAGGTCCAGCCTCGCCCAGCTGCAATCAATGCTGCTGTAGTGAGACTCCTTCAAATGCCTGCCGGGCTGTTAGGGAAGTGTCGGTGAAAGCATTTCATGCAGACTAACAGAGCGGATCGTGGTATTTGGAGTTTCAGAGATAAGTGTATTCGGAGAGTTTTTTCCCTTCCTCGCTTTATCATTTATCTCCTTTCCCGTTGGTGTTCCCTCTGTTGTAGTTGTGTAGTTTTTGTATGCAAGGTGGTTTTGGTTTTTCCCTTGTACTGTCTCGTTCGTCAAAGTACTGAGTGTGGGCATATTATTACTCGTCCCCTTTTGTTGTGATCGGGGTCCTTCTCAGGACTAGATTACTTAGGTGTAGGGATTACGCTGGCGGCCTGGACCTCTGTACCTTTAACAGTACCTCCAGGTAGAGGGATTAGTCAGGGCCCCAGCTTAGGCCCCCTACCTCCAGTACACAGAGACAGCGTGACAGGCGACTAGTGTTGAGCGCAAGTGACATACATAACATAGTAACATAGTTTGTAAAACCGAATAAAGACTTGCGTCCATCAAGTTCGACCTGTTAGTTCTGTAATTGCTAAAGTTGATCCAGAGGAGGGCAAAAACCCCAAATGATTTATCCAATCTTCACCTGAGGAAAAATTCCCTCCCGACTCTGAAACCAGCAGTCAGAATAAATCCCTGTATCAACCTACTATTTTATTTTATTTTTAAGTATATGCTGAAATCTGCCTGGTATCTAGAAATGCATCCAGTCCCCGCTTGAACTGGTGTAGTGAATCTGACATTACCGTCTCCTCACTCAGTGAATTCCATATTCTCACTGCTCTTACCGTAAAGAACCCCTTCCTATGCTGGTGCTGGAACCTTTTCTCTTCCAGTCTTAGTGAATGCCCTCTTGTTACCGTAATATCCCTCCTTTTGAACAAATCCCGGGCAAGATCTCTATACTGTCCCCTAACATATTTGTACACATTTATTATGTCCCCCCTCAACCTTCTCTTTTCCAGGCTGAATAGTCCTTGTTTTGCCAACCTCTCTGGGTATTGCAGTCCCTCCATTCCCTTTATTAATTTTGTTGCCCTCCTTTGTACCTTTTCAAGCTCATTTATATCCTTTCTATATATTGGGGCCCATAACTGAGCACAGTATTCCAAGTGTGGTCTGACCAGAGCTTTGTACAGTGGAAGAACAATGTTCTCATCCTTTGCAGCTATACCTCTTCTGATACATCCCATTACCCTGTTTGCCCTTACAGCAGCTTCCTGACTTTGGGCACTCCAATTTAGTTTGCTATCAATTAAGATGCCCAAGTCCTTCTCCATCTCTGAATGCCCCAATGATTTCCCATTCAGTGAGTACTGGTGACTTCCATTTTTCCTTCCCATATGTATGACCTTACATTTCTCCTCGTTAAACCTCATTTGCCATTTAATGCTCCACCTACCCAGCTTATCCAAATCCCTCTGTAGGTCTGCACTGTCCTCTTTTGTATTAATTGTTTTACATAACTTTGTGTCATCTGCAAATATTGATATTTTACTATTTATCCCGTTGACTATGTCGTTAATAAAGATATTAAATAACATTGGGCCTAGTACAGACCCCTGTGGTACCCCACTAGTGACGCTTACCCAATCTGAGTATATTCCATTTATAACCACCCTCTGCCTTCTATGCTTTAGCCAGTTAGCTACCCACTTGCAGACATTTTCCCCCAGCCCCATCATTCTCATTTTGTATACCAACCTATTATGTGGCACGCTATCGAACGCTTTTGAGAAGTCGAGATACACGACATCCACTGGTTCCCCCTGATCTACTCGAGAGCTAACCTCCTCGTAGAAGTCAATCAGGTTTGTTTGGCAGGAGCGATTCCTCATGAATCCATGTTGGTTCGGGATTAAAAGATTATTAGCATCAAGATGCTCCGTAATTGTCTCTTTAATGAAGCTTTCAAAAATTTTGCCCACAACGGACGTCAGACTCACCGGCCGATAGTTTCCGGCGTCACTTTTCGCTCCCTTTTTGAATATTGGCACTACATTCGCCTGTCGCCAATCAAGTGGTACAGACCCAGTCTCAGAGTCCTTAAATATAAGATATAACGGTCTATCACATTACTTAGTTCCCTTAGTACCCGTGGGTGTATGCCATCAGGTCCTGGTGATTTGTTTATTTTAATGTTACTGAGGCGTTTCTGTACCCCAGCTTGGTTTAGATTTGTCATACTTCGTGGAGGATTAAGCTTGTCACTTCTCATTTCTCCTGTTAGTTCTATTTCCTTTGTGAAAGTTGTCGAAAAAATATTATTTAATAGATTAGCTTTATCCTCATCTTTCTCTATGATTTTGCCTTCCTCACTTTTTATCGCTCCAATATTATCCGATTTAATCCTTTTACTATTTATATACGTAAAGAACAGTTTGGGATTTGATCTACTTTCCCTAGCAATACGTTTCTCTGTTTCCTCCTTCGCTATTTTTTTTTTTTTTTTACAGGTTCTCGTTTTTTCCTTGTAACACATTAGTGCCTCCTTACTGTTTTCCTGTTTTAATCTCTTGAATGCCTCTTTTTTGCTATTTAACGCCCCTTTTACGTTCTTGTTCAACCATATTGGTTTCCTCTTATTTCTGGCCCTTTTATTCCCATATGGTATATACCTCTCGCACTGAGTATTCAGAATTCTTTTGAAGGTTTCCCATTTACTATTCGTATTTCCTTGATTAAGAACTTTGTCCCAGTCAATAAGTTGAAGGTTTTCTATCAGCTGATCAAACTTCGCCCTCCTAAAGTTTAATGTTTTTGTTGTTCCCTTATTGATAACCCTACTGAAGGGCATTTTGGTGTTTTCAGAAATACTGCTGATACCACTACGTCACAAGAAAGTCAGCGGGAACTTAAGGAGATAATTGTCAGGAAGAAAGGGTTTAGGTTCATGGAGAACTGGGCTGACTTCTCTGTCGGCTACAGGCTGCACCTCAATGGGGAGAAAGCAGATGTGCTGGGGAAAAAAAATGGTCAGATGGATGGAGGAGCTTTCAAACTAGGATCTGGGGGAGGGAGGGTAGCCGTGCAAATAAGGGGGTAGAATAGACAGAGTGAGACATTCAAGGAAAGTAAGGAGGTGAGTAGCAGTAATAAATGTGCTAATAGTATTAAATGTCTGCAGGCAAATGAAAGAAGTCTTGAAAACAAAATGAATGAATTAAACTCTTAGGTCAGCCACAGATTACAGAAACCTGGTTGGATGAAAGCCATGACTTGGTGTCAAACATAGATGGTTACACTACATTCAAATGGATAGGAAAGAAAAATAGGTAGACGGGTGGGTATTTTCGTTAAAACCAACTTAAGACCTCAAGCTCAATGACGACATGGGGGGCAGTTTCGACAATGTACAGCACACATGCCCAACTCTTGGTGATTATATTTGACCCACGACACCAGAACCACCACACCTATGTGGGGCCATTATTCTGCATGGAGGACTTTGTGGGATCCATTTTACTGTATGGAAAGCTTTGTGGGGCCAATCATACTGAATGGAGGACTTTGTGGGGCCCATTATTCTGTATGGAGGACTATGTGGGGCCCATTATACTGTATACTGGTTGGTCCACAACTTTGTCCAAGTTTTTCATTTTGGCCCTCTACATGTTTTGAGCTTTACATCCCTGATGTAAAGTCAGTATGGGTAATGTACATGGAAATGGCAATAATGGAAAGCTGCTAACTGGACTTTGCTACAAGCCTCCTAATATAGCTAAACATGAAGAGGATGATATGCTGCAACAAATTAAAAAGGCAACAAAAACAAGTCATGGTCAAAAGTGTTGGATCCCTTGAAATTGTGCCAGAAAATGAAGTAATTCTCCCAGAAAATTATTGCAATTACATGTTTTATTATACACGTTTATTTCCTTTGCGGTTATTAAAACAGCACAAGAAAACAGAGAAAAAAAAAGGCAAATTGAACATAATTTCACACAAAACCACATAAAATAGGTCGGACAAAATTATTGACACCTTGCCAAAATTGTGGGTAAACAACTCTGTTTCAAGCATGTGAAGCTTGTTCAAACGCAATTGTGGCAAGTAACAGGTGTGGGCAATAAGAAAATCACAGCTAAAACCAGATAAAAAAGGGAGAAGTTGATTCAATCTTTGCATTGTGTGCATATGTGTGGCACACTAAGCATGGAGAAAACAGAAAAAGGAGAAGAGAACTGTCTGAGGACTTGAGAACCAAAATTGTTGAAAAATATCAATAATTTCAAGGTTATAAGTCCATCTTTTGAGATCCGGATGTTCCTCTGTCCAATGTGCAACATAATCAATAAATTTACAAACACATACAGTCAAATATGGTGGAGCTTCAAAGAGGTTTTGGGGTTGTTTTGCTGCCTCAGGTCAGGTACCTTGACTGTGTGCAAGGAATCATGAAATCTGAAGATTAGCAAAGGATTTTGGGGCACAATGTAGTGCCTAGTGTCAGAAAGTTGGGTTTGCGTGCTAGGTCATGGGTCTTCCAGCATGACAATGACCCCAAACATACTTCAAGAAGCACCCAGAAAATGGATGGAAACAAAGTGCTGGACAGTTCTGACTAGCAATGAATCTGGATCTAAATCCCATTGAACACCTGTGGAGAGATCTTTAAATTGCTGTTTGGAGAAAAACTTTAAAATTTGAAAGTTCTCAGTGGTTGATACCATCTTTTCAGTTAGCCATTAGTCAGTAAGCTTTCTAGACTACTCAGGTCTTTCATCAGGCATAGTATAACACAAAATCTGAAGAGTCACATATTTATACACAACAGGGCACAGGAATAATGCAATAGATAAGACAAGTGACGTGAAGCAGAACTATCAGTTTCGGAAAGGGATAAGCAGTTGTGGCGGTAAATATGTGTGGACACAAGTAGATCTATTCTTTTTTTCTTTTTTTGGGTGGTGATGAGAATTCATCCTTGTTTTAAGTTTTTGCCTGGTCTCCCCTACATACAGACCCCCAGTTGGACATTTGCTACATATAATTAAGTACATTACATTAGTTGTGATGCAGCTGAAAGTCCCTGGGATCTTGTGGTCCTGATGTGAGTTGGGAATCTTTATCTTGTCCGTGGTCATTATAAATGGATGGGTTTTACGTACACAGTTGGTGAGGATAAATTTTGTAAGTTTCACCACAAAGGTGAAACTATCCTCCCGGTCAGTTTGCTTTCCCTCCCAGTACCTTTTAATTCTAACAGTGATGAGTTTCTGGGAGATTATAC
Organism: Phyllobates terribilis; assembly: GCF_046119375.1. Classification (NCBI taxonomy): domain Eukaryota; kingdom Metazoa; phylum Chordata; class Amphibia; order Anura; family Dendrobatidae; genus Phyllobates; species Phyllobates terribilis. The sequence continues at coordinate 3,214,013 of NW_027362943.1, forward strand.
TTGTTCCTTTTATTTTTGGTTCTCCTTAGCTTGCCTTCTTTGCCCTATATGAATGTGTTTTTGTTTCTCATTCAGAGTTTTCATATTTTACTTCATACTTTCCTTTCCCCTTGTTGAGAGTGTTTTGCAGCCTCCTCTCTGGTTCCTCAGGAGGTATGAGAAACTCCTCAACGGCTTATTAGTTAGTTAGGTGTGTGGTGGCATTTTTAGTTGTGCAGCTAGGTTTTTTTTCTAGTTTCTACAGACTAGTTGGGTGTAGTTGCGGCATTCTCCCCTGTGTGGGTTCTCTGGTGGCTATCAAAATGCGCTTTCTGGTTAAAACATTTCCCACATTTTGAACATGAAAAAGGCTTCTCCCCTGTATGAGTTCTCTGGTGCTTATCAATATCTGATTTCTGGTTAAAACATTTCCCACATTCTGAACAAGAAAAAGGCTTCTCTCCTGTGTGAGTTCTCTGATGTTTGATAAGACTTGATTTCTCTGTAAAACATTTCCCACATTCTGAACATGAAAAAGGCTTCTCCCCTGTGTGAGTTTTGTGATGTTTGGTAAGAGTTGATTTCTCTGTAAAATATTTCCCACATTCTGTACAGGAAAATGGCTTCCCCCCTTTGTGAGTTCTCTGATGTTTATTAAGATATGATTTGTGTCCAAAACATTTTCCACAATCTGAACATGAAAAAGGCTTTTCCCCTGTGTGAATTCTCTGATGTTTGGTAAGATTTGATTTCTTTGCAAAAGATTTCCCACATTCTGAACATGAAAATGGCTTCTCCCCTGTGTGAGTTCTCTGATGTACAATAAGATTTGATTTCTCTGAAAAACATTTCTCACATTCTGAACAGGAAAATGGCTTCTCTCCTGTGTGAGTTCTCTGATGGTTGATAAGAGTTGATTTCTCTGTAAAATATTTCCCACATTCTGAACAGGAAAATGGCTTCTCCCCTGTGTGAGTTCTCTGATGTATACTAAGATATGATTTCTGTACAAAACATTTCCCACAATCTGAACATGAAAAAGGCTTCTCCTCTGTGTGGTTTCTCTGGTGCTTAAGAAAACTAGATTTCTGGTTAAAACATTTTCCACATTCTGAACATGGAAAAGGCATCTCCCCTGTGTGAGTTCTCTGATGTATATTAAGATTTGATTTCTGGTTAAAACATTTTCCACATTCTGAACAGGAAAATGGCTTCTCCCCTGTGTGAGTTCTCTGATGTGCGATAAGATTTGATTTCTCTGTAAAACATTTACCACATTCTGAACAGGAAAATGGCTTCTCCCCTGTGTGAATTCTCTGATGTGCGATAAGATTTGATTTCTCTGTAAAACATTTATCACATTCTGAACAGGAAAAAGGCTTCTCCCCTGTGTGAGTTCTCTGGTGCCTAACAAGATCTGATTTCTGATTAAAACATCTCCCACACTTGGAACAAGAAAATCTATTCTTCGCTGTGTGAATTTTTTGAGGTTTAAGAAAAGACTTTTTGAGAGGAAAACTATTTCTATATTCTGAACGTGAAAATGGCTTCTTTGCTTTAGAAGCAGTTTGTTTTTTAATGCTAGTTTTGTGACTTTGATTTTCCTTAGTAGTCGGTAATGAATCAGAAGACAGGACCTGTATCAAAGGATCAGATGACAGATCTTTGCTGTGAAGGGATGATGGTAAATCTGGAGAAATGTCATTCATTTCAATTATATCCTGTTGGATCTGAAAATTATCTGATTTGAAAACTGAAAATGTCAGCTGTCCCTCTGATCTCCTGGTACAGACATCTGCCAAGAATAAAACCAATTATTATTTTTAATAAAAAATCCTTGAATTTTATATTTTTGAACATTTCTACTTAAACTCTCCATAAAAAAGGCAAGTTATATAAAAAAAATTCACTTATTCACCAGGACAATGACTGTCTAATAGGAAACTTCATAGGATGGATCAGTAGAGCGAGTTCCACTGTTTTTTCATTCTGCCTCCAAAATATGGAATAAAAAGCCACCAAACAATGTTATGTAGGCGAAAATAATACCAATAAAAACTTCTACTTATTTGACAAAAAACAAGTCCCCACTCAGATCCATCATCTGTCAATGGAAAAACAGAGGTTTCCATATTACTAGTGGCTCAAAGGCTCTTGAAAAGCAACATGGCTTCCATAAACCAATCCAGCAATATCCACTCTCCCAAAGTCAGATCTCCCCCTCACTTCTGAGCTTTGCAGTAGTTTATGTGCCTAAGTCACATTCAGCATCCATGTATTTGGTATTACTATAATGAGAAGAACCCACTTAATTTACGGTGTGTGTCTCCTGGAGCACAATCTGGGCACTATGTGTTGGGTAATAAAATAGCATATTTGCAATTTTCACTCTCCAACATCCACTGCGTGCTAATTTCTGGAGAGTGACTGTAGAGTCAAAATAGTCACTTCTCCTATAAATTAATTCACTGAGGGTTATAATTTCCAAAATGGAGTCACTTTATGGGATTTCTACTGCTTCTGCAAAAGGTGTGTCCCAACTCCTCTGGGACGTCTACTTCTCCTCCTGCTTCGACTTGTGTGAGGTCTACTTTTGACACCAGAAGCCGCCTTATTCATTCTGCAGGCGGCGCTGGTGATGGAAGAGACGTCAGAACCAGAAGCTCTGCGAGGCGCAGGCTCTGCGCAGCCACTAAGATTAGGGTTGCAGGGACCAGTAGTACCATCCAGTTTTGCAGTATGGGTGTGTGTGCTGTCCAGCTGGAATAATCTGCTCCCTACTTCAGCCATTTGGAAAGCACCACACCCTACTAAAGCTGGAAGCATATTGCCGGAAGCTGCCAGATACAGCCTTGTTCTCCTCTGGTTCAGTCCTCTGTGCTCAGCTCCCGTCTTGTGTATTTGTTTCTGTTGTGACCTCGGCCCGTTTACTGACTACTCTTGTGTCTTCTGATTTTGTATTTTCTCTGCCCTCCTGTTCTGACCCGGCTATCTGACTATTCTTCTTCCCATGTCACTCCACAGAACAGCAGGTAACACCGTGGCCCAAGCCTAGGGGTCTCTGTGTAAGTCCAGATCCATGTAGAGAGGTTAAAGGGTGATGAGGAAAGTAATTTGTGAAATATGTAAATGGGGTAGTTAAGGCAAGCCTGTTCATGGTAGCCATCTTTTCAGCTTCCATGTGACCATGAACAGTGCCCCCAATACATTGTGTCTGCAAACTATTCCAGCAAAATCTGCATTCCTAATAGCTAAATGTCGCTCCTTCCCTTCTTAACCTGCCATGTGCCCAGACAGTAGTGTACAGCTGTATATAGGGTATTGTCAAATTCAAAAGAAGTTGGAAAATAATTTGTAAGGTCCATTTGTTTCTTATTATCCTTTGTGAAAAATTTCAAAGTTATCACCACATAAAGTGACATCTGTCAGATTTGAAAAATGGGGCCTGATCATCTGCACATTCTGCGTACGCTGTCATTTGGCTTTGTAGTTTACAGACCTGGGCAGGTAACGGTCAGCATCATCTAATCCCAGGGGGTAGGTGGAACCTCCAGGTTGTAAGTTCTATAGAAAAGGGCTTTCACAATTTCCCAAAGTAATCTGAACATTTTCGGACGGAGGAGAATGTTGTGGTCTAGCGGCAAAATGGTGATCACACAATTGTGATACAGCCGGACTACACAAACGATAAAGCAGCCACAGCCGGTGACTGAGAAGAATCTGTGACTTCTCAGTATTCAGTGATTACTACTCACCTTGGTAGTCATATATAGGAATCTCCTCTTTACACCGCTCATCATCCCTCACATATGTCTCTGTAGTATTAATATGGGTCAGATCTTCACCCTGAAACAAATATTGTAAAAGTCACAGACAGATGGAGAAGTCACATCTATGATTGGCTCTAATCCTGCCATCTCCACCGTTCTCATTACACAAATATAAAACATAATAATGGTGGATAAAACAAGACTGAATCCAAAAATACAAAACCTTTACAGCCGTCTACACATCATAGGGGAGATCTCATGACTCCTTCTCTCCATCTACCTGATGATCCTGAGGAACATTGGGATCTTCTTGTTTACAGTCCTGTGGAAGAAGAGGACGGGGACATCTCTCTGGTGTTGTTCTCTTACTGGATAGATCTGGAGGAAACACATACAGGGACTGAATTCATTCTTTACATACAGATAATTATAGGCTGTGTGTATTTAGTCCTGTCTATTACCTGGTGATGTGAGGGGCTGGGGAACCTCCATCATGACGTCCTTGTACAGATCTTTGTGTCCTTCTAAATACTCCCACTCCTCCATGGAAAAATAGATGGCGACATCCTGACACCTTATAGGAACCTGACACACACAATGATACCGTCATCTCCCCGATCCCTTCATAGTGTTACTGTATAATGTCCCATCATTCCCAGCAGTGTCACCTCTCCAGTCAGCAGCTCAATCATCTTGTAGGCGAGTTCTAGGATCTGGTCATTGATGTCCTCATGTATCAGGGGGTGAGGTGGAGGCCCCGTGATTAATCTCTGGTTATGGAAAGACACAGTAATAAATCTCACTCCAGACATTTCCAGAGTTCTCACCTCTCCAGTTCTGCCCATCTGTTTTTCCCATAGATAAGAATGATGTAATGTGACGTCATCAGAATCTCTCACCTCTCCAGTAAGCCGGAAGAGGATCTCTAGGGTGAGGTGTAATATCCTCTCCGCCATCTTGTATCTGTCCATATCCATCTTTGATGGGTAAATCAGAAAAATTTTCTTATATAGAAGATCTTCACTGAGAGGATCCGATATTGTAGAGACCTGAAGGAGAAAAAGATAAGCTGATGGAACATTATAAAAATCCTGTGTAATAATACAACTATTGGAGATAATGAGAGGAAACATATAAGGAGATTTATTATTTTACAGTATTTAGTTTTCTTCTTTATATCTAGTAATAAAACCTTTATATTTTAGGACACATACAACAAGCAGTTTCTTCCTTGGAGTCTGCAGCTGAATACGTTTCTCATAGACGCACTGTCAGGGAAATATTGAGAAAATATTAACAATTTCTCCCAAACCCCTCTTAAACAGTGTATAATATTTCGTCAAACCCCATTAATGCGGATACAACATCATAGTATAGAGCAAGTATATATACAAATTGAAGAGAGGCGACACCTACTAGCCTCCTGGATGGTATTCAAAGGTAGGAATTCAAAAGTGTGGAGATATGGTGACACTGGTAACTTGGGTCTGCAGAAAAGAGCAGAGAGTGGCAGACTCAGAGTTAACAGCTGAGATGGACTGTAGAGGCAGAGATAGACCGAATAGAGCTGGACGTAGCATACCTGTGACCCCTAGTTCCTGGTTATAAGGTGGTACTGCACGTAGTGGCTTAGAGGAACGCGGTGTCCACCGCTAGTTCCTGGTGCTGTGAGCGTTGTCAGGGGCAGGATGGTATCAGCTGACCAATTGCCACCAATCCCGCAGTGCTGTGTAGTGTGCACTTCGGAAGTGCACGTGTGACGTCACCGGAAGTGACGCGTTGCTCCCAGGAAGCTGTGCGTTCCGCAGGCTGGTGTAAATGCGTTCCAGTGAGCCGGAAGTTTGAGTGCCAGGGAGAGAGAATGTGGGTTCCACCAGTATAGAGCATAAGACCCAATGGGCATGAGGCAGAGCCTTTGTTGGAGTGGAGAAGGATCCAGGAGAGGGGACAAGAGTGTGCCAGAGAGGAATAATCTGCAATAAAGGATACAATATATGAGTAGGATATGGAGATCAAAACATGTATATTATTGACCTATTCAAATTGAAGACCACATTTCCAAATGTCAAATACATTTCAACATAGGGTCACATAAGATCCCTGGGTGACAAGTTTCTCTATACCAATTGTTCAATGAGAACCAAACTCCAATCATAAAAAAACCTTATATAAAAAGCCAGTAGTTCATAGTCCCTATTAAGGCCTTTCGACTCTAAGAACTGTAATTCATGAATCCAGTAGGCTTATCTACGTTTGAGAAGGCTCACTCGGTCGCTTCCCCGACGTGGTGTCAAAACTTGTTCCAATAACTGGTATTTGAATTGAGAAATACTATGTCCTGCCGTGATAAACTGTTGGGGAATGGGTAACATTAGGTTTTTGCGCCAAATTGTGGACTTGTGCTTTGAAATCCTATCCATTATGGGCTGTGCCGTCTCCCCCACATAGATTCGGCCGAATGCACATTTAATAAGATATACCACATATGAACTGTCACATGTAAAGTACCCTTTGATGTTGTATATTTTGCCAGTTTGTGGGTGATGAACAATGCTACCCCTGAGGACATTGTTGCATTGACGACATTGGAGACATGGGAATGTGCCCATTTTGGGATTCTGCAAAAAACATTGTTTAGGACCTAGGTACGCTGCGCCCAAATCGGCACATACCAGAGTCTCTAATATTGGTTGCTCTCTTAAAACACGGTAGGAAGGGTTGTTGGAACGCAGGGATCGTGGAATAACCGGTTTGTAAGATGTTCCTGTGTTTCCTAATGGTTTTATGTAAGATGTAGGCGAAGGGGTGTAACGTGTGAACAAAGGGGATTCTGTCCTTCTGTCCTGTTTGGACGATCAGTTCTGGAATTCGACGCCTGGGGATGCAAGAAGCTAGGTGGATAGCCTCATTCAGTGAATTTGGTCGACATTTCTTGTAACCTCTGATTGCGGATAGTTTCACTGGACACAATCCGTTTGACCCTCTGAAATCGTGATGTAGGTATAGATTTCTTCATCGACCTTGGATGATTGCTAGAAAAGTGTAATAGGCCATTGAGATCGGTGGGCTTGGAATAGTGGTCAGTTAGGTGGCCCTGTGTATCCTTGATCACCATGGTATCAAGGAAACTAACACGGTTTGAATCATATGTCATGGTGAAGCGTCTTGAAACCACAGACGTTTAATGTTGTGGGATTGATTGCATCAGATAAATGTCTTCTAATACATTTTTTTAGCGACTCTGACGTGCATCCCACATATTATAGTTTACTCACTATACATTCTATTAAATGCACTGCTCAAAAAAATAAAGGGAACACTCAAATAACACATCCTAGATCTGAATGAAAGAAATATTCTCATTGAATACTTTATTCTGTACAAAGTTGAATGTGCTGACAACAAAATCACACAAAAATCATCAATGGAAATCAAATTTATTAACCAATGGAGACCTGGATTTGGAGTCACCCCCAAAATTAAAAGTGGAAAAACACACTACAGGCTGATCCAACTTTGATGTAATGTACTTAAAACAAGTCAAAATGAGGCTCAGTATTGTGTGTGGCCTCCACGTGCCTGTATGACCTTCCTACAACGCCTGGGAATTCTCCTGATGAGGTTCCGCAAACTCCTGGACAGTCTGTGTTGTAACGTGACGTTGGTGGATGGAGCAAGACATGACCCAGCTTTCGTCCTTCTCCATCACAGCAACATCCCTTTAAAAAAATATAAAAACTCGATACTGAGACTCTTGATCACGTCTGCTAGAGCATGTATTCCCTCGCTATGGAAAAGTAACACTATCCCGACAATCTCACTATGGTTCTCCAAAATAAATGAGATTATGTTAAGGGAGGAGCTCACCTACACGATCAATAACTCCCATGATAAATTTTATAAAACATGGTTCTACTGGAGTTTAAATCTTCCGCTGATAACTTTCCCCTATGAGGTCAAGGTAAAGTCTATACTTCAGGAGCCTCTCTGACGTTACCCTAACCCTTTTACCCATACATCCCTTCCCCCACTTCCCTTTGTCTTTGTGTATATTTGTGTTTTTGGTTTTAACTACTCGTTTTTTCTTTTATAACCCTTATTTGTTAACCAACATGAATATGTAATGACTTAATGTTTAAGTCAGAGTCACCACGCTGGTATATCCTAAAACACATTGAACCAATGTTCTACCAGCGACTCTACTTTGGATTGTGTTAACTTCTTTCATTTTGTTTTCAAATGTTTTGGAAATACTGGTTATTGTTATGGTTATGTGGTCATGTTTGACCTACTACTTGTTGCACAACTAGTACCCGGCGTTTGTATTTGTATTTCCTTTCCAAAACTTAATAAAGATAAATTTATAAAGGATAACCAAGTCACAATGCGTTTGATATTTGTTTCTTGAAAAAAAAACTAGGTGAAAGTTTTCCGCCTTTTTGGATACAAAACTCAAACAAAATATGTAAAAGAATTTACAAAGTCTGGAGGATGGATCTCAGACATCGAAAAAACTAAGTTTGAAAGAGATATCAAAGACGAGTCAAATTCAATTTACACATGGAAATGAAAAACCAAGAGCTACTGTTCTGAAATACAGGTCGCACAATAAATTCAAAGGAAATAGAGGAGAGCGGAGGTCAGCTTCACAAATCCTAATGTGTCCATGGGTTCCTCTAATTATAATTCTCTGAGGACTTATCTGATGTATCAGTGGGATCAACTAAAGACAGATGGAACAAAAATAAATTCTCAAGTATTCCCCACAATTCAGCACAAAACAACAGGCCGGAAGAAAGCTCAAATGTGACCGGACATGTGCGTTCCATGCTGGAGTGCATCACGGTCTCCTATCTGCGAATGCGCATGTCCGGAAGCATGCGTTCCACGCCGGATCGCATAATGGTTTTGGATTGCATACCACCAACATAGAAAAGTCCTATCTCTGAGATCAGCGTCATGGGAGACTAAAAACAAGTATTTCACATCCTCCCATCATGCAATAGGCACATAGATCTACTTTATCACTACATAAAATATGGGATGATGGCCCACAGTATATTCCTAAATGATCACATTAGACCCCCATTGCATAATTAGAGATACACAAGGATCATCACATTTGCTAGTTACTAAATAGTATATGTAGGATATAACTGATAAGAAATAATTCTGATATAGAAGCTCAGATATCTCGATGACGTACAATAATATGTGAACTCCAATCACTGGGAACTGAGTAGCAATGAATAGAGTATAAAATCCAAAATGTAATCCGGAATGGGGCTGTATTCACACAAAACAAGCATAGGAAATTGGCTCATTCAGTCCCTTAGGGTCTAGTCAATCCAGTCTGGAAATCCACTCACTTTCCTTTTTGAGGATATATCTATTGTGATCACCTCCTATCACATTGGGTTTAACCACATCAATGATACAAAAGGAGATGTCTCTGGTTTCACCTCGATGTACACTATTCATGTGTCTCGCTAATCGGGTGTCCTGACCATGGCATATGTCACCCAAATGCCCCCCACCCTCCTCCTAGATTCCCTCTTGGTCTTGCCTACATAATCTGTCCAAACACAAAAAATAAAACAAGAACTGGCAACTTTGTACGGGGAAGACAATTGGTCCAGGAATAGTGTACCGATGTCATACAATAAAGAAGTACGTTTTACGGACCGGTGAGTGCTACCCTTTCTTCTTATTTGCTTACATGTTACCTACATAATCTAGGGGGCAGGTGCATGTGGCCATATATACAAGTCCTGAGGTTTTACAGTTGGAATAACCCCTCTGAAAAAAGTTTTTACTCGTGGAGGAACTCGAGAAAGATTTACATGGTCTCATCCAATTACATGTACAACATTCTCCACATCTAAAGAAACCACAGATTCTTCTATCTAGCCAAGTCCCCTTGGGTGCAGTTTTTTGGTAGAAACTATGCACTAAACGGTCCCTAATTGACCAACCCTTTCTGAAAGTTATTGTGGGAGTAGATCACACAGCACCCTCCGAGCTGGGTCGGCCACAAGTATATCCCAGGTCACTCTGATTGTCATAAGTTTTTCTTACTCGTGCTACCCCATCTTTTTCTTGGTCTCTTGGTTAGGTATGGAGGAGTCTGTTTCTCCCATTTTTCTGCAAACGATGATGTGGAATCCAAAATGTACCATGAGTACCCTATAATCCCTTAATCTGGTGTTCAGGTCTATTGCCAGTATATTAAAATCTGTGACATTATGGCAGTACCTTCTCAACCATAAAAATTGACCCTTGGGTATTCCTCTTTTTATGGGGATGGGGTGGTGGCTATTCCACTTCAATAGTTTATTAGTGCTTGTAGGTTTATGGTAGATGAGTGTTCCTAGGGTCCCATCCCGTTCTATCTAGATTAGTACATCCAGGAAAGTCAACTGGTTATAATTAAACTCCGATGTAAATCTCAGGCCGACTCTATTGATGTTCAGTTCTCTGACAAATTCAAAAGATTGTTCACTCGTCCCTGACCAGATGATTAAAATGTAGTCTATATATTTGTACAATACCCCAATATATGAATGCCATCACTTATGATCATCCCTGAATATTGTGGATTCCTCCCACCAGCCAAGGAATAGGTTAGCATACGAGGGGGCACAAGGGCTCCCCATCGCAGTACCACTGAGCTGGTGGAAGTACTTCCTGTCAAAAATAAATAAGTTATGAGTAAAAGTTAATTTTAGAAGATCCTCCATGAAGTCATTATGTCTGCTACACTCTATTGATCTCGATTTCAATAAACGTCTTACTCCTCTGATACCATCATCATGCGGTATATTACTGTACAAAGCCTCGATATCTAGTGAGGCCTGCTCCCCTACATGCATGTATACATGCTCGAGGGTCTACATGTAGGGGAGCAGCCAAAGGGAAAACCAACTCCAGAGGGATTATTCCAACTGCAGGACCTCAGGCGGTACTGGGAGAACATTACACTGTGTGGGGGCATCATACATACTAAATAAGGGACATAATGGGGGCATTACACTGTGTGGGGGGCATCATACGTACTGCATAAGGGGCATAATCGGGGCATTACACTGTGTGGGGGCATCATACATACTACATAAGGGGCATAATGGGGGCATTACACATACTACATAAGGGGCATAATAGGGGCATTACAATGTGTGGGGCATCATACATACTGCATAAGGGGCATAATGGGGGCATTACACTGTGTGGGGGGCATCATACATACTGCACAAGGGGCATAATGGGGGCATTACACTGTGTGGGGGGCATCATACGTACTGCATAAGGGGCATAATGGGGGCATTACACTGTGTGGGGCATCATACATACTACATAAGGGGCATAATGGGGGCATTACACTGTGTGGGGGCATCATACATACTACATAAGGGGCATAATGCATTACAATGTGTGGGGCATCATACATACTGCACAGGGGGCATAATGGGGGCATTATACTGTGTGGGGGCATCATACATCCTGTATAAGGGGCATAATGGGGGCATTACACTGTGAGGGGGCATCATACATACTACATAAGGGGCATAATGCATTACAATGTGTGAGGCATCATACATACTGCACAAGGGGCATAATGGGGGCTTTACACTGTGAGGGGGCATCATACATCCTGCATAAGGGGCATAATGGGGGCATTACACTGTGTGGGGGCATCATACATCCTGCATAAGGGGCATAATGGGGGCATTACACTGTGTGGGGGCATCATACATACTGCATAAGGGGCATAATGGGGGCATTACACTGTGTGGAGGCATCATACATACTGCATAAGGGGCATTACACTGTGTGGGGGCATCATACATACTGCATAAGGGGCATTACAATGTGTGGGGGCATCATACATCCTGCATACGGGGCATAATGGGGGCATTACACTGTGTGGGGGCATCATACATCCTGCATAAGGGGCATAATGGGGGCATTACACTGTGTGGGGGCATCATACATCCTGCATAAGGGGCATAATGGGGGCAGTACACTGTGTGGGGGGCATCATACATCCTGCATAAGGGGCATAATGGGGGCATTAAACTGTGTGGGGGCATCATACATCCTGCATAAGGGGCATAATGGGGGCATTACACTGTGTGGAGGCATCATACATCCTGCATAAGGGGCATAATGGGGGCATTACACTGTGGGGGGCATCATACATCCTGCATAAGGGGCATAATGGGGGCATTACACTGTGTGGGGGCATCATACATCCTGTATAAGGGGCATAATGGGGACATTACACTGCGTGGGGGCATCATACATCCTGCATAAGGGGCATAATGGGGGCATTACACTGTGTGGGGGCATCATACATCCTGCATAAGGGGCATAATGGGGGCATTACACTGTGTGGGGGCATCATACATCCTGTATAAGGGGCATAATGGGGGCATTACACTGTGTGGGGGCATCATACATTCTGTATAAGGGGCATAATGGGGGCATTACACTGTGTGGGGGCATCATACATCCTGCATAAGGGGCATAATGGGGGCATTACACTGTGGGGCAGTAAAGGGGTCCTGTACTATGGGAACAATACGTCTCCTCCCTTCCTGTCTCCATAGTTGGGTCGTATGTATCTATTACAGGAAACAGAACAAAAACCTTATGATTCTTATAAAGGGGCAACACAAGACCCCAAAAGAGTCTCCGTGCTGAAGGGGTTAAATGCCCCCTGCGCCCAGTAATGGGGTCTCCACATACCTCCACCTGCAGAGCCGCCACCACATATATGGCTGCTCTGTGCGCACAGGAGCTGTGATGAGGTCACAGGAGGGGAGGAGTCAGGGGTCACATGATCAGGGGCCTCAGTGGATGCAGGACTCTGCTGTGCTGGTTGTCATGGTGCTGGATGAGCTGCAGTTTATGTGTGGGGTCAGGAGGGGTTTACAGTGTGGATGTAGCAGAGCCGCGTGTGTACGAGGTGTACGGAGCAGAGCCGCGTGTGTACGAGGTGTACGGAGCAGAGCCGCGTGTGTACGGAGCGGAGCCGCGTGTGTACGAGGTGTACGGAGCAGAGCCGTGTGTGTACGAGGTGTACGGAGCAGAGCCGCGTGTGTACGAGGCGTACGGAGCGGAGCCGCGTGTGTACGAGGTGTACGGAGCAGAGCCGTGTGTGTACGAGGTGTACGGAGCGGAGCCGCGTGTGTACGAGGTGTACGGAGCAGAGCCGCGTGTGTACGAGGTGTACGGAGCAGAGCCGCGTGTGTACGAGGTGTACGGAGCAGAGCCGTGTGTGTACGAGGTGTACGGAGCGGAGCTGCGTGTGTACGTGGTGTACGGAGCGGAGCCGCGTGTGTACGAGGTGTACGGAGCAGAGCCGCGTGTGTACGAGGTGTACGGAGCGGAGCCGCGCGTGTACGAGGTGTACGGAGCGGAGCCGCGCGTGTACGAGGTGTACGGAGCGGAGCCGCGTGTGTACGAGGTGTACGGAGCAGAGCCGCGTGTGTACGAGGTGTACGGAGCAGAGCCGCGTGTGTACGAGGTGTACGGAGCGGAGCCGCGCGTGTACGAGGTGTACGGAGCGGAGCCGCGCGTGTACGAGGTGTACGGAGCGGAGCCGCGCGTGTACGAGGTGTACGGAGCGGAGCCGCGCGTGTACGAGGGGTACGGAGCGGAGCCGCGTGTGTACGAGGTGTACGGAGCAGAGCCGTGTGTACGAGGTGTACGGAGCAGAGCCGCGTGTGTACGAGGTGTACGGAGCGGAGCCGCGTGTGTACGAGGTGTACGGAGCAGAGCCGCGTGTGTACGAGGTGTACGGAGCAGAGCCGCGTGTGTACGAGGTGTACGGAGCAGAGCCACGTGTGTACGAGGTGTACGGAGCAGAGCCACGTGTGTACGAGGTGTACGGAGCAGAGCCGTGTGTGTACGAGGTGTACGGAGCGGAGCCGTGTGTGTACGAGGTGTACGGAGCGGAGCCGTGTGTGTACGAGGTGCACGGAGCAGAGCCGTGTGTGTACGAGGCGTACGGAGCGGAGCCGCGTGTGTACAAGGCGTACGGAGCAGAGCCGCGTGTGTACGAGGCGTACGGAGCGGAGCCGCGTGTGTACGAGGCGTACGGAGCAGAGCCGCGTGTGTACGAGGTGCACGGAGCAGAGCCGCGTGTGTACGAGGTGTACGGAGCGGAGCCGCGCGTGTACGAGCCTCAGTGGATGCAGGACTCTGCTGTGCTGGTTGTCATGGTGCTGGATGAGCTGAAGTTTATGTGTGGGGTCAGGAGGGGTTTACAGTGTGGATGTAGCAGAGCCGCGTGTGTACGAGGTGTACGGAGCAGAGCCGTGTGTGTACGAGGTGTACGGAGCGGAGCCGTGTGTGTACGAGGTGTACGGAGCGGAGCCGTGTGTGTACGAGGTGCACGGAGCAGAGCCGTGTGTGTACGAGGCGTACGGAGCGGAGCCGCGTGTGTACAAGGCGTACGGAGCAGAGCCGCGTGTGTACGAGGCGTACGGAGCGGAGCCGCGTGTGTACGAGGCGTACGGAGCAGAGCCGCGTGTGTACGAGGTGCACGGAGCAGAGCCGCGTGTGTACGAGGTGTACGGAGCGGAGCCGCGCGTGTACGAGCCTCAGTGGATGCAGGACTCTGCTGTGCTGGTTGTCATGGTGCTGGATGAGCTGAAGTTTATGTGTGGGGTCAGGAGGGGTTTACAGTGTGGATGTAGCAGAGCCGCGTGTGTACGAGGTGTACGGAGCAGAGCCGTGTGTGTACGAGGTGTACGGAGCGGAGCCGCGTGTGTACGAGGTGTACGGAGCAGAGCCGCGTGTGTACGAGGTGTACGGAGCAGAGCCGCGTGTGTACGAGGTGTACGGAGCGGAGCCGCGCGTGCACGAGGCGTACGGAGCGCAGCCGCGCGTGCACGAGGTGTACGGAGCGCAGCCGCACGTGTACGAGGCGTGCGGAGCCGCGCGTGTACGAGGCGTACGGAACGGAGCTGCGCGTGTACGAGATGTACGGAGCCCAGCCGCGTGTGTACGAGGTGTACGGAGCGGAGCCGCGTGTATGAGGTGTACGGGGCGGAGCAGCGCGTGTACGAAATGTACGGAGCAGAGCCGCGCGTGTACAAGGTTTACGGAGCGGAGCCACACGTGTATTAGGTTACGGAGCAGAGCCGCGCATGTGTACGAGGCGTATGGACTCCGGCGATGACACCGCACCTTTCCAGGGACATGACAGCTGATCAGTACAGCTGTCACGTGCCCCTAACAGCCACAGGTGCAGTTGCGATCCATCCATGGCTGTTAACATGTTACAGGGAATTTGTCACCCCTGGGACCTATCTGACCTCTAATATTGGGATCCAGGTCATAGAAGTATGAATCTATACTCACCTGTATGTCCCATATTAGAGGTCTACTTGCTGTGTAATAGCTTTTTATTAAATTAGTTTTGGCAAGCTTCACGCCTATTAGCTTCCTTTCCTTATCCCCCCTCCTCCCCTGCTCGTCACAGGGGCCTGTGATGTGCAGTTCCCGGCCGGATCCCGCGCCTGCGCAATTTGCCCTGTATGGACGGCGCTCTTCTTCCTGCCATCTGTGTAGCCAGGTGGAGCAGGAAACTTGTGCGCAGGTGCCGGTGAGTCACAATTGTGAAATTGCACTTTTTTTGCAATTTCACCACACTTTGAATTATTTTCCTGTTTTCCAGTACACAATATGGTAAAACCAATGGTGTTGTTCAAAAGTACAACTCGTCTTGCAAAAAACAAGCCCTCACATGGCCATTGACGGAACAATAAAACATTTATGGCTCTGGAGAGAAAGGGAGCAAAAAACGAAATGGAGAAGCCCAAAGTGGTAAAGGGGTTAATATCAAATAATTATAAAAAAAAAAAAAAAAATAGAAAAGCGTTAGAAAATATTTGTTTTTATTTCTTTCATATAGGAATCGAAGAAAACCAGCGTATGGATCTTTTCCAGCCTGGGTGCCGGGTTATCTGGGCCCATCCATCCAGTGTTGTTCACATGGTGCGAAATCCCTTCCCAGATCCCCTGAATTCCTACCTGGGATGTAAATTCCCTCAGGACCGACCCGCTGAATTCACGTCTTATCAATGAACATTTACATTTTGTTCATATTTATCCGGAACTTTTCGAAAACCGTTTAAATGGTTAACATTTCTGATTAATTCTATCTATTTCAGTTAAATGTACAATATAGATTTTTGGCAATGTTCACACTCTGCATCTGAGGCTGAATGGTCCACAATGTACATTATATAATCATTGTCATAGATCATTTTATAGAGAAATTCATAAACATTTTGAAATATAATAAATAGATAGAGTGGAGACACGAGGGTCAGTGGGTGGTCTCATCTTTAGAAAACCATATGGACCACGGCTCACCCCACTGAACGCCCGCTCTCCTTTCCCGTGGACACTACTCAGACCAGACAGGGTGAGGGTAACACAGTGCGCCAATAACTTATTGCACCAACACCAGCCGGTCACATACAGTACAGCCCCAGCAAGTACATAAGATTGTGCAGATGACATAATCTCACCTTTCCGCTGGCTCTGAGCAGCTGTGACTTTGGGGCATCCAGAGTCGACTACCCCAACTTCTGGCCGGCAACCAGAGAGGAGGTAGCGGCAAGCTTAGGAAACTGAGTGAGTGCAGTGAGGTATGTGGCCAGGTGACCTGATTGTCCCAACCTGGATTCTCCAGCGTCTTTGAGAGGTCAGTGATGGTCAGTGGAGCAGATCTGTGTTCCACCAGCTGGTCGGTGGCTTGCTGTAGAGTGTGTGGAAAAAGAGGCAGATCCTACTTTTCTAGGTCACACCTCGTATTCAGGTATTTTCCCACAGGATTGGGAGAAGGTCGTCTCTCATTGTCCAAGTGTTCATAGTTTGTCCTTCAATATTTGCATGAGAACAACCTTGAATGCACTAATACAATAGGTAGACAGGAAACTAACAATGATCAATGGCTCAGTTAGCCTGTGCCTTTCTTCCACAAGTACAGCAGGACAATAAGCTGTAGGGGGCGCTATAATCTGTACACAGCAGCCATTCAAGATTCCAACAACTAATTACATCTACAACTAGAGTCAGGGACAATAGCTCCTGTCCCTGTGCCCACTGACTAACAATGCATTTGGCAGAATTAAGAAGAAATGCTGGTTCCTCACATAGATATATGCAAATATACAACTATCTCTAAATATATATACATCTATATATGGATATAGACATAAAGTTCAAATGAAAACACAGTTCGAGGTATAAATTTCCACAATAACACAAGTCTTGTGTGTATAAAGTCTTATTGTGAAGGATGTGTTCTTGCTAATCTCTGAGACTATAGGAGCAGAACAGAAGCTTTAGGACGGAGTCACACTACCCGTAGACAAAATCGTTCCGATTCTCACTGATGAGAGTCGCACGAGTTCTCCGTATGGTAATCCGTGTGTAATCCGTGTGTAAAGCGATGATGCGATATTTTCTCACCCATGTATCCGTATGACATCAATATGCAACGTGTTTATCTTCTCTGCAACTATTCTTCTCCAATCATTTACAGGACCATTTACAGTGTTCTGTGCTACAGAATGGTAATGTAACCATAAAAATTGGACGGCATACGGATGGTCCGTGTGGCGACCAATTTTTTTCTCACACCCGTAGGCTTGCATTGGCGAGTCTCTCAAAATATATGCGTACAATCACAGCATGCTGCGATTTTGCATGAACGCCGAATACGCCTGAGAAAATAAACGGTTATCTGAGCTGCCCTATAGAATAACACTGGGCCGAGTGCTGTGCGATGTTTTATATGTTATACGGTAGTGTGACTCCGGCCTTACCTGACATATCTGCTTCTAGAAGAATGTGACATGGAAGGAGGAAGAGCAGCACAATCCTGTTTTTGTGGATGAAGGACTTGTACACGCAACCCGGTAAACACTGATAAAGAGAACAAGTAACAGGAGCAGCGCTCCAGGGAAAGTACTGACAACATCTGAAGCCCCCATCACACTAAGCGAGATCGCTAGCGAGATCGCTGCTGAGTCACAAGTTTTGTGATGCAACAGCGACCTCAGCAGCGATCTCGCTATGTTTGACACTTAGCAGCGACCAGGCCCCTGCTGTGAGCTCGCTGGTCGTGTCAGAATAGTCTGGACATTTCTTTGATTGTTGAGGCCCCGCTGGGTAGCATGCATCGTTGTGTTTGACACCTTACCAACGACCTTGTTGACGACTCAGACACAGAGACACATAGGCCTGCATCGTTATACAGGTCGTTACGGGTCGCCGCATCGTTGCTGCGTCGTTGGGAACATCTGACTGTTTGATATCTCACCAACGACCACATAGCAACGCAGCAACGATCCCTGACAGGTCGTATCCTCTGGGAGAGGAAGTGGTGATGTCCAACTCACTTAATGAGTTCAAGAGAGGCCTGGACGCCTTTCTTGAGAACAATAAAATTACATCTTATGCTTAGTGATAGTTAATTAATCCAGGGATTTAATCTGACTGCCAGATTGGAGTCGGGAAGTGAATTTTTCCTCAATGATGTAAATTGGCCTATACCGCATGGGATTTTTTTGCCTTCCCCTGGATCAACGCTGCGGAATAGCTGCAGTGCATAAGAAATAGGCTGAACTGGATGGACGCTTGTATGTAACTATGTAACTATGTATCGTTGTCGGAATCGCTGTAGCATCACTGAGTGTGACGGGGCCTTGACTGTATTCACACAGATACAGAGGACTTTATTCACACAGATACAGAGGAGGTTATTCACACAGATACAGAGGATTTTATTCACACAGATACAGAGGAGGTTATTCACACAGATACAGAGGACTTTATTCACACAGATACAGAGGACTTTATTCACACAGCTACAGAGGACTTTATTCACACAGATACAGAGGACTTTATTCACACAGATACAGAGTAATGATGGACGAGCACTAAAATGCTCGATGCTCGGGTTGAGCACATTGGAATACTCGGGTGCTCAACCCAAGCAACGAGCCCAATGTAAGTCTATGGGAGACTCGAGCATTTTTCAGACTGATCCCCCCGGCAGTCTGCAGAGTTTCGATGGGAACAATGCTCAAATGACATGGGAACAGCATGGGGAAGACCCCTGGAAGCATTTCTGACTCCCAGGTCACTGCTGTCAACAACGTTGTCAGAGGTATTACGCCACTTTTACAGACTCACAATAAAACATACAAAAACAAAACCAAAATGGATTTTCCTGGTAAATATTTTAAGGAACATC
The DNA here is from genome assembly GCF_046119375.1 of Phyllobates terribilis. Classification (NCBI taxonomy): domain Eukaryota; kingdom Metazoa; phylum Chordata; class Amphibia; order Anura; family Dendrobatidae; genus Phyllobates; species Phyllobates terribilis. The sequence goes on from NW_027362943.1 coordinate 3,233,042, forward strand.
CTTTCCAGGGTAATGACTTGTATATAAAGCAAAATAAATAACCAAAAACAATAATACTCCTCCACACCTTGGACTATGTTCACACTTAGCTTTTTTGATGCGTTTTTGCACTTTTGCATTGCTTTCAACCGTGACAAATGCATTCACCAGGTAATGTCATTTTAACATTTTACAACCTTATCTGGCCATGTGGTGTGTGAGATATCATCAGACACATCGTGTTTCATTTATGATGGAGGGACTCTGAAAGTCACAAAGCCTATTTTTATAGGGCCATCAGGTGCCCTTTATTATTCTTAAAGGACCAGCAATCGGCCCTCACTATTCTTAGAGAGCCATTAGCCGGCTATGTTTTATTGTTCCCATTACTGAAGACTGGGTCTCCTATAGTGTTGCTGCGTATGCAGTTAGTGGCAGGGCTGCCCAAAATTTGGATGCACCCCGATACCCCTTTTGAAGAGACTTAGAGGAGGGCCTCCTGAAAACAATGTTCCCATTATTAGGAAGTAGGTCTCCCATTGTGTTTGCCTATGCAGTGAATGCAAAGGTTGCCAAAAATTTGGAGGCACTCCAATGCCCCTTGGAAGAGATGTGGAGGAGGGCCTCATAAAAAAATGTTCCCATTAGAAAGGAGCAGGCCTCCTTACTTGTAATGCCCATGCACTAAATGTATGGGCTGACAAACATTTACCCCTGGGGGTATACATGAACATACTGTATAAAAAATTTTTTTTACGGGCATCATAAATACCCTTTAAAAAATTATGTGGGTGTTGCATCACGGACCACGGTCACCCTGGTGATATGGTGGTAGAGGATGAGGAGAAGGAGGAGGACAAGAGCAGATAGCCAAAATCAGGAAGCGTATACCCATGTGTGGGTGTGAGAAGGTGCATGGGAATACACCTCCCAAAAAGAGACACTGGATTTGAGTTTATGTTACGCTGCTATCATTCGGTGGTGTTGAGAAGTCTGGCCCAATCCAGCCCTTGTTCAATTTTATGAGTCATCCTGTCAGCATTTTCAGTTGACAGGCAGATGCGCTTATCAGTTATAATTCCACCAGCGGCACTAAAAACACGCTCTGATAAAACGCTGGCGGCAGGGCAGGCCAGGACCTTGAAGGCATAGAGAGTCAGTTCATTCCACGTATCCAGCTTGGATACCCAATAATTATAAGGCACAGAGGAATCACGGAGGACGTTGGTACGGTCGGTAAAGTACTCCCTCAGCATCTTCCCAAACTTTGCACTCCTTATGAGAGTACCCTGCACCTCAGGGCCTGTGCGATGCGAGGGGCTGAGAAAATTCTCCCAGAACTTTGACAGTGTTCCCCTGCCTCTGCTGGATTGAAGTTGTGTCTCTCTCACCTGTTGTCCTTCGTTGTCCAACGAACTGTGACCTCTGCCGCCGGCGTTTTCAGATGGGAATTTTTTAATAGTTCCGCAACAAGGGCCTTCTAGTACAGCCCCATTTTTTGTAGACCTGTCCGCCTCAGGAATAAGAGATATAAAGTTCTCCTTGTAGTGTGGGTCTAGAAGTGTCACCAACCAGTAATGACTGTCACCCAAAATTTTGAGAACGCGAGGGTTATGAGAAAGGCAGCGTAACATAAAATTAGCCATGCGTGCCAGACTGCTAACAGGCAAGACCGTGTCCTCACCAAAAGGATGACTGACCATGCTCTCTTCCTACTCCTCCTGTCTGTCCTCTGGCCATCCACGCTGAACAGACAGTATTACAGCTGTGCAGGTAGTACCGTCTATAGCGCATGAAACTAGCTCCTGTTCTTCCTCCTCCTCCTCCTCTTTGTCACCCAATCCACGTTGGGATGAGATGAGGCTGGGTTGTGTGTAATCACACTGTATGGTTCCTTGCTCCATCTTATCGTGCTCCGCCTGCAATGCATCCTCTTTGATTGTCAGCAAAGGGCGTTTCAGAAGACAGAGAAGCGGGATGGTGATGCTAATTATGGCGACATTGCCGCTCACCATCTTGGTGGAGTCCTCAAAGTTTTGGAGGATGGTACATATGTCTGATATCCATGTCCACTCCTGAGGTCTTATGTGTGGAGTCTGAACTGAATACCGACGGCCTTGTTGATGCTGGTACTCAACAACTGCCCTCTTCTGCTCACAAATCTGACCCAACATCTGCTGCATAGATTGCCAACGCGTGGGGCATCACACACCAGTCTGTGAGCCGGAAGCTGCAAATGCTGCTGAAACACGGCAAGGGTGGCGGAAGCTGTAGGTGACTTTCTAAAATGGGCACACAGGCGGCGTACTTTAACAAGCAGATACGGTAGTGTGACGGATCAACCCCGTACTCCAAGATTTTGCCACATGGGGGTTGTCGTAGCGCCTATGCAGCTAAGGGGACATAATGTTATAAAGTGGGGTGAATATTGTGGATCGCATATTGTTGGACATTCTGTGATGTGACCGAAGCACTCCTGGCCCCCACCTTCCTGTGCTCACTTAGCAGGGGCAAACAGACAATGTGCTGATTAATGGGTTGTTGCCTAACTGCTGTCTGGGAGCCTACTGTGGGTATTATCTAGTGAGAACAATGGGTGCTAAAAATAGCTTGTGTGATTCTCTATAAAACCTGCTTGTGAGAATAAAAGTTTAGTTCATCTTGGAGACACTGTGCGATAGTCATATTTTATATATCCCAGTGTAAGAAAAGCCTTTCCATGTCAGGGGCCTGCAGAAGAAGATTGGACATCTGCGGATGGGGTAACTAGCTCCCGTCACACTGGTGGCAGCGGTGGGATTCGGTCCATCTTCTTCAGGAACCAAGGACTGAATGGAAGACATCTACCAGAAGCTAAAGAGGAATACGTTGAAGGACCTTGTGGAAGCTCGAGGGTTAACCGCCAGCAACAAAACAAAAGCGGATTTGATAGCAGCCATTATGGAGCTCGACAACGCAACAACCTCCAACGGGAACGTGGAAGAGACTGAATTCCAGAGGGAGGTAAAGAGCAGACTGGCACTTTATGCTCCCAACCCGGCAGTACAGATCATAGATAAGGTGATGGCTGATGTGCGTACTGATCTGGATGAAAAGATGGAGAGGGCAGAGCGGATGGAGCTAGCCAGGATGGAGATGCCAGAGAGGACCAAGATAGAGCTAGCCAAGATGGAGATGGCGGAGCGGAGAGAGGAGATACAGCGAGCAGGGGGAGCCCTGGCTTCCTCCCTGGTTCCAGCAGGGGTAAGCCACAAAAAGATCCAATACAATGCCTTCCGACAGTTGGGGGAGGCAGAGGAAGACATTGATGGCTTTCTGCAGGACTTTGAGCGGCAGTGTACCCTTCATAAAGTGGAGCCGGAGGATTGGGTCCAGATTCTGGCCAGCAAGCTGACAGGCTGGGCAGCGGATGCCTATCGCACTGTATCGGATAAGGACTGTATGGACTATAAGCGAGTCAAAGAAGTGATATGCACTAACACCAGAGGCATACCGTCAAAAGTTCCGCAAAACCACAAAACGGGAAACGGATACCCACGCTGAATGGGCCTGTAAACTATGGTGGTCACTGCTACAGTGGGTACAAGGTAGCAAAGCAGACACGAAGGAGGACGTCCAACAGCTCATCGCGTTAGAACGATTCTTTACTGGGTTAACTCCCGAGATGCAAGAATGGCTTCGGGACCGACGACTCTTGAGGAGGCTGCACGGCTGACCGATGAACATTATGATGCCAGGAGGGCCCAATTGTCAGGGTCCAAAACTGTCTCAAGAGGCCCTCCCATGGGTCTGGAGGCCCCTAAACCACAGAAGCTTGGCGGGGGACCCACCAATACCCCGGCCTACCAGAGTCCTCCTGGGGTGCGATGCCACACCTGCCATCAGCTGGGTCACCTGCAGAGACACTATCCCAACCGGACCCAGCGCACCCAGTGGCCAAAACCGGAAACGGCTACCTTCAACCGGGCCGCTGTACGCTGCTACCAAGGCGAAGCCGACCCGGCATCGGTGGCTATGGCTAATTATGGGATGGAAGAGAAAGAGGGAGTGCTGCATGAAGTGGACCCTGTGCAGGCAGCCCAGGCGGATAATCGACAACAACATTGACAGTCGGTGTGGATTAATGGGAAACAGCTGCAGGGATTAAGAGATTCCGGAGCTACTCTGACCCTTGTGAAGTCGCATCTCGCCCAAGGCCAAAATATGGGTCGAACAGTGGCGGTCCGTGTAGCAGGGGCAGCCATACATCGACTGCCCACGGCCAAGATTCACCTGAACTGGGGGGCCGGGGATGGCTTTGTCGAGGTCGGCATGATGAAGGATTTGCCTGCAGATGTCCTGCTGGGAAATGACTTGGGGCCCATGTTGTCTTCCTTCTCGGTTGCCCCCCTGGCTGAGACATATCCTGTGACTACCCGGAGACAACTCGAGCTGCGGAGGCGGAATCACACTCAGAGGAGGCCCAGGTAAGACACTACAGCCCTTCACGTATTCCCATAGCCAGACACATTTCATGGGACACCCCAGCAGAATTTAGGAGGGAGGTACTAGAGGATCCCTCATTGCAGGGGTATCGCGGGAAGGCACAGGAGGGGAGAGGGGTACTGGAAGGTGAACAGTTTATATGGCATCAGGGACTCCTCTACAGGGTTACAGAGCAAACTCACTCAGGGACGAGCCCCACTGTACAACGACAGCTGGTAGTTCCCAAAAAGTATAGGCAGGAGTTTCTGCGAATCTCTCATGACATACCCTTGGCGGGGCACCTCGGAGTCAGCCGCACCAGGTATCGTCTGACACAAAACTTCTTTTGGCCAGGGTTATCCCATGATGTTCGTCAGTACTGCCAGACCTGTGACAGTTGCCAGCGCATTGGCAAGAGGGGAGATCGCTGCAAGGCCAAATTACACCCCCTTCCCATTGTGGAGGAGCCATTTAGCTGAGTAGCGGTCGATCTGATAGGGCCGTTAGTCAAACCCAGTCCGTCAGGGAAAAGGTATATATTGACAGTGATAGATTACACCACGCGGTATCCAGAGGCGGTTGCCTTACCTAACATACTCCTTTGTTGGGTGAAGAGAATGGGGCATCAAACTCCGCTGCTCGCCTGTCAGAATTATGTACCAGAGGAATCCAAGTCAATGTAATAATAAAATAGACTTTATTTCTAAAGTGATCACACCACTTCCTCAGGACAGTCTAAAGACGCACCTTCGAGATAGGACAGAAGGTCCTGGTACTAGAACCGGTTAGGCAGAACAAATTCCAGGCCGCATGGGAGGGGCCTTACCGGGTAGTGGGGAAAATAGCCGACACCACCTACAATGTCTCCGATTGTGACGACCCCAGGGTTATCCGCATGTTCCACGTGAATATGCTGAAGGCCTACCGGGAGCGCCCTGAAGAGGTAGCTGCCATCTGCGCACCCGAAGCAGAGGATTTAGCCGAACTCCCCTTGCCTGATGTCTTAGGTGAGAGGACTCAGTCGAAAACTTGGGACCAGGTACACTTAGGAGAAAACCTAGGGGCCCGGGAGAGAGAGCAGGCTGAGACATTGCTGAGGCAGCCGCAGAGGATGTTCTCAGAAAGACCGGGGTTCACCTGACTTGCACAACACAAGGTTGAGACACAAGATCAGACCCCCCTGAGACAACCCCCCTTCCGCGTCCCGGAGTCTGTACGAGAAGGGATGTGACAAGAGATACAGGAGACGTTGAGTTTAGGGGTCATTGAGGAGTCAGATAGTCCCTGGGCGTCCCCTGTAGTGTTAGTGCCTAAGAAAGATGGGACTACCCAGTTTTGTGTAGACTATCGCAAGATAAATGAGAAAACTGTGACGGATGCGTATCCCATGCCGCGTGTGGACGAGTTGTTAGACCGGCTGGCTGGGGCAAAGTATTTGACCACCATCGATCTATGCAAAGGCTATTGGCAGATCCCCCTAAGTCCTGATGCTATTCCCAAGTCTGCATTTGTCACTCCGTTTGGCTTATTGCAGTTTCGGGTTATGCCATTTGGGATGAAGAATGCCCCCGCGACCTTCCAGAGGCTCGCTGACTGGCTTCTGGATGGTCTCCAGTACTATGCTTGTGCCTACCTGGATGACATCACCGTCTACAGCGCGACATGGGATGAGCATCTAAATCACCTAGAGACAGTATTGGATAGGATCCACAAAGCTGGAATCACCCTGAACCCCAACAAGTGTCACATAGGCAAAGCAGAGGTGCAGTATTTAGGACATTGGGTGGGGGGTGGAAAACAACGACCGGAACCCGCCAAGATTGAGGCCGTAGCCAAGTGGCCCACCCCACGTACTAAAACCCAAGTCATGGCCTTTCTAGGGACAGCGGGGTATTATAGGAAATTTATCCCTAATTACAGCAGCATTGCCAAGCCCCTCACTGATCTGACACGTAAGAACCTCCCCCGCCAGATAACCTGGACCCCCGAGTGTGAGGAAGGCTTCCACCAGCTAAAGGACGCTCTCACAAATACCCCGATATTGGCCGCACCCGATCCAACTAAACGTTTCCTGGTTCACACGGACGCATCTACGTTTGGGTTGGGGGCACTACTGAGCCAAGTTGGGCCGGATGGCCAAGAACACCCAATAGCTTATCTGAGTCGGAAATTACTGCCTTGAGAAGTCAGCTATGTGGCCGTCGAAAAGGAATGCCTGGCAGTAGTATGGGCTGCCAAGAAGCTCCAACCATATTTGTATGGAAGACAGTTTTCCCTCATAACGGACCATAACCCCCTGGTATGGCTTAATCGGGTCTCCGGTGACAATGCCAGACTACTACGGTGGAGTTTGGCGCTACAACCGTTAAACTTCACCATCCACTATAGACCCGGCAAGCAAAATGGTAACGCCGATGGACTAAGCCTACAAGCTGACCTGCTACCAACCTCATAAATCGTGGACCTCCTCCAGCTGATCTGTCAGGGAGCAGACTGGGTAGGCCGATCCTGTCCGGGAAGGGGGAGCATTGTGACTCATCAACCCCGTACTCCAAGATTTTGCCACATGGGGGTTGTCATAGCGCCTATGCAGTTAATGGGACATAATGTTATAAAGTGGGGTGAATATTGTGGATCGCATATTGTTGGACATTCTGTGATGTGACCGAAGCACTCCTGGCCCCCACCTTCCTGTGCTCACTTAGCAGGGGCAAACAGACAATGTGCTGATTAATGGGTTGTTGCCTAACTCAGGGCCGATGTCAGCACCCGGCGCACATGGGGAAATGCCGGGGCCCTGAGCAGGCAGGGGGGCCCACTGGCGGTCGCGCATCCCGCTGGGCTATGGGCGGAGGAGAGCGGTGTCAGCGCCCGCCCTTCTCCGCCGCTTGCTCAGGGCCCCGGCAGCCGGATATTTACCTCTCCCCGTGCCTCCGCAGATCCGCTGTCTTCCTGCTCTGCGCTCCCTGTGACGTCTCAGGTCAGAGGGCGCGGTGATGACTTTCCATCGCTCGCTCCCCTGAACCGTCACAGGGAGCGCAGAGCGGGACGACTCCGGCAACGCTGGAGTCCGGACCCGAGCAGCGGGCAGTAGGTGAGAAGGAGGGAGGTGAGTATTTGATTTTTTTTTTTTTAAATGTATGGAGGCATGGGGCATAATATGGGAGGGTGACATCCTGCATGGGGCATAATATGGGGGGGTGACATCTTGCATGGGGCATTATAAAGAGAGGGGGGGGTGACATCCTGCATGGGGCATTATAAAGATAGGGGGGGTGACATCCTGCATGGGGCATTATAGAGAGAGGGGGTGACAGCCTGCATGGGGCATTATAAAGAGGGGGGGCACATCCTGCATGGGACATTATAAAGAGAGGGGCGGTGACCTCCTGCATGGGGCATTATAAAGAGAGGGGGTGACATCCTGCATGGGGCATTATAAAGAGAAGGGGGTGACATCCTGCATGGTGCATTATAAAGAGAGGGGGGGTGACATCCTGCATGGGACATTATAAAGAGATGGGGGGTGACATCCTGCATGGGGCATTATAGAGAGAGGGAGTGACAGCCTGCATGGGGCCTTATAAAGAGGGGGGGTACATCCTGCATGGGGCATTATAAAGAGAGGGAGGGTGACATCCTGCAAGGGGCATTATAAAGAGGAGGGGTGACTGTCACGCTGTCTCTGTATACTGGAGGTAGGGGACCTAAGCTGACCCTAAGCTGGGGCCCTGACTAATCCCTCAACCTGGAGGTACTGTTAAAGGTACAGAGGTCCAGGCCGCCAGCGTAACCCCTACCTCCTGAGGATCCCTGCACCTAAGTAATCTAGTCCTGAGAAGGACCCCGATCACAACAAAAGAGGACAAGTAATAATATGCCCACACACAGTACTTAGACGAACGAGACAGTACAAGGGAAAAACCAAAACCACCTTGCATACAAAAACTACACAACTACAACAGAGGGAACACCAACGGGAAAGGAGATAAATGATAAAGCGAGGAAGGGAAAAAACACTCCAAAAACACTTATCTCAGAAACTCCAAATACCACGATCCGCTCTGTAAGTCTGTATGAAATGCTTTCACCGACACTTCCCAAACAGACCAGCAGGCATTTGAAGGAGACTCACTACAGCAGCATTGATTGCAGCTGGGCGAGGCTGAACCTCGTCTAGCACAGAGAGAGAGAGAATTAACTCCCTCACTGCCGAAAACACAAAGCACCAAAAAGTCAGCTGCGAGAAGTCAGGCTGTGTAATCGTGACGATCTTCGTGGAGACACACCCGTGACAGTACCCCCCCTTCTACGAGGGGCCTCCGGACCCTCAGGGCCAGGTTTATCCGGGTGAGTCGTGTGGAAGGCCCGAACTAATCGGTCTGCGTTAATATCTGACGCAGGAACCCACATCCTCTCCTCAGGACCATACCCTTTCCAATGAACCAGGTACTGAAGGAACCGGCGATTAAAACGTGAATCGATGACCCTTGATACCTGGAACTCCAAGTTACCATTGACCACCACTGGAGGGGGAGGTAAAGGTGACGGTACCACCGGCGCCACATACCTCTTAAGCAACGATCTGTGGAACACGTTGTGAATTTTAAACGTAGGGGGGAGGTCAAGACGGAATGCCACCGGATTAATAATAGAACTGATTCTGTACGGCCCGATGAACCTGGGACCCAGTTTCCAGGAGGGAACCTTAAGTTTAATATTCCTGGTAGACAACCATACCCGATCGTTCACACTTAGGTCCGGACCAGACACTCTCCTCCTATCAGCCATACGTTTGTATCGGTTCCCCATAGTATTCAGATTCTTCAGCACCCCTCTCCATACTGAAGCGAGTGATGAGGAAAATCGTTCCTCCTCAGGAACCCCCGAAGAGCCCCCCCTACTGAAAGTACAAAACTGGGGGTGAAAACCATATGCCCCAAAAAATGGGGACTTACCAGTGGACTCGCTCCGCCTATTATTAAGAGCAAACTCTGCCAGAGGTAAGAAAGAAGCCCAGTCCTCCTGGTTCTCTGACACAAAACACCGGAGATATGTCTCCAAGCTCTGGTTCATACGTTCCGTCTGACCATTGGTCTGAGGGTGAAAAGCCGATGAGAATGACAAATGCATCCCCCGCCGTGCACAAAACGCCTTCCAGAACTTGGACACAAACTGAGACCCCCGATCAGACACTACATCGGAGGGTACCCCGTGAAGCCTCACAATCTCCCCAATGAACACCTGCGCAAGAGTTTTAGCATTAGGGAGAGCCGGAAGAGCGATAAAATGTGCCATCTTGCTGAACCTGTCCACTACAACGAGTATGACCGTTTTACCCGAAGACGGAGGGAGGTCCGTAATAAAGTCCATAGACAGATGAGTCCAAGGACGCTCCGGGATCTTCAAAGGTAAGAGGGCCCCAGACGGACGGGTATGTGAGGTCTTAGAGCGCGCACAAACCCCACAGGACGCGACAAAAGTTACCACCTCCTTATGTAAGTTAGGCCACCAAAACCGACGCGAGAGGAGATCCACAGTTGCTTTACTCCCCGGGTGTCCTGCCAAAACTGAGTTATGGTGTGCCTCGATCACCTTTTGTCGCAACTGATCTGGAACAAACAGTCTCCCCGGAGGTCCAACAGGGGCGTCCCCCTGAGCCTCCAATACCTCCTCCTCCAGCTCAGAGCATACTGCCGAAACCACCACCCCCTCCTGAAGGATAGGAATCGGGTCATCCGTATTCCCGGCCCCAGGGAAACTGCGAGATAAGGCATCCGCCTTTACATTTTTTGACCCAGGACGATATGTAACGACAAAATTAAACCTGGTAAAAAACAATGACCACCTAGCTTGTCTGGGATTCAGACGTTTTGCGGACTCCAGATATAGCAGGTTCTTGTGATCGGTGATGACGGTGACCGGATGGACTGCCCCCTCCAAAAAATGTCGCCACTCCTCAAAAGCTAACTTAATGGCCAAGAGTTCCCTATTGCCGACATCGTAATTCCTCTCAGCAGACGACAATTTTTTAGAGAAAAAGGCGCACGGATGCCACTTACCAGGGGACGAACCTTGTGACAATACTGCTCCCACCCCTACCTCGGAAGCGTCTACCTCTACAATGAATGGCTGTGACGCATCAGGTTGAATGAGTATGGGTGCCGAGGCAAAACATTTTTTCAAGCAGGAGAATGCTTGACAAGCCTTGTCAGACCACCTAGAAAAATCCGTCCCCTTTTTAGTCATGTCTGTGAGAGGCTTAACCATGGACGAGAAATTACGAATGAACTTCCGGTAATAATTAGCAAACCCCAGGAAACGTTGTAGTGCCTTAAGATTCTCTGGCCGATCCCACTCAAGAACTGCCCGCACTTTCCCAGGGTCCATACGAAAACCGGATGCTGAAACCAGGAAGCCTAAAAACTGGAGTTCCTGTACGGCGAACACACACTTTTCCCATTTGGCATACAGTTTATTATCCCGCAAGATCTGTAACACCTGCCTAACGTGCTCCTGATGAGACACCAGATCCGACGAGCAAATTAAGATATCATCCAGATATATGACAACAAACTGTCCCACCAGGCGGCGAAAAATGTCATTAACAAAGTGTTGGAACACCGCCGGGGCATTAGTCAGACCGAATGGCATGACAAGGTTCTCATAATGCCCCTCCGGAGTGTTAAACGCCGTCTTCCACTCATCCCCCTCCTTCATCCTAATCAGATTGTACGCCCCCCTGAGATCCAACTTAGAGAACCATTTGGCGCCCACGATCTGATTAAAGAGATCGGGAATAAGTGGGAGTGGATACGGATCTCGGACCGTAATCCGATTAAGTTCACGGAAATCCAGGCAAGGGCGTAGGCCTCCATCTTTCTTCTTAACAAAGAAGAACCCCGCAGCCACCGGTGAAGATGAAGGTCTAATATGCCCCTTAGCCAGACTTTCTGAAATATAATCCTTCATGGCCTGCCTCTCAGGACCAGAAAGGTTATACAACCTAGCTTTAGGTAACTTGGCCTCAGGGAGCAGTTTTACAGAACAGTCATACTCGCGATGAGGAGGTAGTTCCTGGCACCCTTTCTCCGAGAATACATCCTCAAAGTCCGCCAGAAATGGAGGTAAGACCCAAGGAGTAACCGCACCGATGACCGTGTTCATGCAGTTTTTATTACAGAATTTACTCCATTGGCTTATCTCTCTGGTTTGCCAATTAATAACCGGGTTATGCTTAGTTAACCAAGGAAGGCCCAACACTATAGGAGTGGGAAGACCCTCCAACACGTAGCAAGACAACAGTTCTTTATGTATCGCCCCCACTTGAAGTTTTACGTCATGCACAGCTTGCAAAAAACTTCCCTGACCGAGAGGCCTGGCATCGATCGAGAATATGGGGATGGGTTTAGCCAACTCACTCAATCGCATACCTTGAACCCGGGCAAACCGAGCATCAACCAGATTAGCCCCGGCCCCACTATCCAGAAGAACAGATATCCTCTCAGTTCTCGTACCCACCACCACCTCCGCCGGTACGAGAAACTGAGACGAACCTAGGGACGAAATACCTACTCCCAGATTGCCGTCCACCACACAACCTGGGATCAACAGTTTTCCGACGACTCTTCACTCTGCAAGGGACGGGATGGACACCCCCCAATAAAATGTCCCTTTCTCCCGCAGAAGAAACACCTTCCTGTCTTATGGCGCACCACCGGTCCCCTCCCCCGAAATGATGTCCCTCCTAATTGCATAGGCTCCTCTGGACTGACCAGGGGAACCACCATGTGAGGGGACCTTGTAGGAGGTGGAGTCATCACAGGGGGTCGAGTTATCCCGCACCTCTCCCGAAGCCGTCTGTCAACGCGAATAGCCAGGGCCATAGCGGCTTCCAGTGACGCGGGAGAGTCATACTGTGCCAACACATCCTGTAATTTGTCAGATAAACCTTGACAAAACTGGCTCCTAAGAGCCGGGTCATTCCACTGGGTGTCCGTGGCCCACCTACGGAACTCCGAACAGAATTCCTCCGCCGGACGATCTCCCTGCTGGATCCTACGTAACTTAGACTCAGCAAGGGAGATCCGATCTGGGTCATCATATACGAGTCCCAGAGCAGCGAAAAACCTATCCACTGACTGGAGAGCCGGGGAGCCCGGGGGAAGAGAGAACGCCCAAGATTGTGGGTCCCCTTGTAGGAGCGAGATGACAATTCCCACCCTTTGTTCTTCACTCCCCGATGACCGAGGCCGCAGCCGAAAGTACAATTTGCATGCCTCCCGGAAAACAAAAAACTTGTCCCGCCCCCCCAGTGAACCTGTCAGGGAGAGCTACTTTAGGTTCTGGTCCGGCTTGCTCCTGAGGATGCAAAACCTTGGACCTAACGTCCGCCAGCTCCATGGACAAACTCTGCAACTGCCGAGCTAGACCGGCTACTGGATCCATGGTAGCTGGAGAAAAACTAAGTGGGTCGGTGAAAATGTCACGCTGTCTCTGTATACTGGAGGTAGGGGGCCTAAGCTGACCCTAAGCTGGGGCCCTGACTAATCCCTCAACCTGGAGGTACTGTTAAAGGTACAGAGGTCCAGGCCGCCAGCGTAACCCCTACCTCCTGAGGATCCCTGCACCTAAGTAATCTAGTCCTGAGAAGGACCCCGATCACAACAAAAGAGGACAAGTAATAATATGCCCACACACAGTACTTAGACGAACGAGACAGTACAAGGGAAAAACCAAAACCACCTTGCATACAAAAACTACACAACCAACGGGAAAGGAGATAAATGATAAAGCGAGGAAGGGAAAAAACACTCCAAAAACACTTATCTCAGAAACTCCAAATACCACGATCCGCTCTGTAAGTCTGTATGAAATGCTTTCACCGACACTTCCCAAACAGACCAGCAGGCATTTGAAGGAGACTCACTACAGCAGCATTGATTGCAGCTGGGCGAGGCTGAACCTCGTCTAGCACAGAGAGAGAGAGAGAATTAACTCCCTCACTGCCGAAAACACAAAGCACCAAAAAGTCAGCTGCGAGAAGTCAGGCTGTGTAATCGTGACGATCTTCGTGGCGACACACCCGTGACAGTGACAGCCTGCATGGGGCATTATAAGGTGGGGAACAGCCTGCATAGGGCATTATACGGGGGGGACAGCCTGCATAGCGCATTATGTGGGGGGAACAGCCTGCATGAAGCATTATAAGGGGGGGACAGCCTGTATGGGGCATTATGTGGGGGGTAACAGCCTGCATGGAGCATTATAAGGGGGGGACAGCCTGTATGTGGCATTATGTGGGGGGTAATAGCCTGCATGCAGCATTATATGGGGGCCAGTATCCTGTATGGAGCGTTATAAGGGGACCAGTATCCTGTATGGAGCGTTATATGGGGGCCAGTATCCTGTATGGAGCTTTATAAGGGGACCAGTATTCTGTATGGAGCGTTATATGGGGGCCAGTATCCTGTATGGAGCTTTATAAGTGGACCAGTATCCTGTATGGAGCGTTATATGGGGGCCAGTATTCTGTATGGAGCCTTATATGGGGGCCAGTATTCCGTATGGAGCCTTATATGGAGGCCAGTATTCCGTATGGAGCCTTATATGGGGGCCAGTATTCCGTATGGAGCCTTATATGGAGTCCAGTATTCTGTATGGATCCTTATATGGGGGCCAAGTATTCCGTATGGAGCCTTATATGGGGGCCAGTATTCCATATGGGGCCTTATATGGGGGCCAGTATTCCGTATGGGGCCTTATTACGGGCCAGTATTCCATATGGGGCCTTATATGGGGGCCAGTATTCCGTATGGGGCCTTATATGGGGGCCAGTATTCTGTATGGGGCCTTATATGGGGGCCAGTATTCCGTATGGGGCCTTATTACGGGCCAGTATTCCATATGGGGCCTTATATGGGGGCCAGTATTCCGTATGGAGCCTTATATGGGGGCCAGTATTCCCTATGGAGCCTTATATGGGGGCCAGTATTCCGTATGGGGCCTTATATGGGGGCCAGTATTCCGTATGGGGCCTTATATGGGGGCAGTATTCTGTGTGGTACGATTTGCTGGTTTCTGAGCTATTGTGGAATTTACAATAGATATCGCTCATGTAATGTAAGAAGTGAAATCTTCGGCATTGTACTATATATATATTTCTCTGCGGTATCTGTGCATCATGAATCGTGGTATGTGTTAAAGGGCCCACTGAGACCCTTTCGCCTGGGGCCCAGAAAAACCTGGAGCCGGCCCTGGCCTAACTGCTGTCTGGGAGCCTACTGTGGGTATTATCTGGTGAGAACAATGGGTGCTAAAAATAGCTTGTGTGATTCTCTATAAAACCGGCTTGTGAGAATAAAAGTTTAGTTCATCTTGGAGACACTGTGCGATAGTCATATTTTATATATCCCAGTGTAAGAAAAGCCTTTCAATGCCAGGGGCCTGCAGAAGAAGATTGGTCATCTGCGAATGGGGTAACTAGCTCCCGTCACAGGCAGCTACGGGTAGGATTTGAGAAACCACTGAACCACGAGGTTAAGCACATGGGCCAGGCATGGTACGTGTGTGAGCTCGCCTCGCCTCAGAGCCGTCACCAGCTTCCGGCCATTGTCACACACGACAATTCCTGGCTGTAGGTTCAGCGGTGTCAGCCACAGATCTGCCTGCTCTATCAGAGCTGTCTACAACTCTTCAGCATTGTGTGGTTTGTCACCTAAGCATATTAGCTTCAGCACAGCTTTTTGCCGCTTGGCTGAGGCAGTGCTGCAGTGCTTCCAGCTTGTGACCGATGTGGTCATTTTGGAGATGGAGGCTGAAGAGGAAGCTGAGGAGGATGATGTGCAGGAGCTGTAGACTGTGGGAGCTAACCTGATTGACCTAGGGACCGCAATCCTTTCCATCGGGAGGACGTGTTCCGTCCAAGGTCCGACTGGGTCCCGGCTTCCACTATATTAACCCAGTATGACGTCAGCGAGATGTACCATCCCTGCCCACAAGCACTTGTTCACGTGTCTGTGGTTAGGTGGACTTTCCCGGTAAATGCGTTGTTGAGGGCACGACTAATGTTTTGGGACACGTGCTTATGTAATGCGGGGACGGCACACCGGGAGAAATAGTGGCGGCTGGGGACCGAGTACCGAGGGATGGCCGCCGCCATCAGGTTGCGGAATGCTTCTGTCTCCACGAGCAACATTTCGGGCGCAAGCAGACGTGTAATGTGGGAAATTAGTATTGTGGCCTGTGGGGCGTTGGCTGCGTATTTGCGCTTGCGTTCCAAGGACTGAGGTATGGACAACTGAA
Source organism: Phyllobates terribilis (assembly GCF_046119375.1). Taxonomy (NCBI): domain Eukaryota; kingdom Metazoa; phylum Chordata; class Amphibia; order Anura; family Dendrobatidae; genus Phyllobates; species Phyllobates terribilis. Next base: position 3,248,789 of record NW_027362943.1, read on the forward strand.
TGCTGCGCTGGGACAAGGATGTGGACGTGCTTCCTGATGCTGCTACTTGAGAGTGTGCAACGAAAGGTGCAGGGCAGGAGGCATCTTCGCATGCACCATGGACAGGGGATTGGCTTGCATGCACAACAGCGGAAGAAGCAATGGTGCCACCCGCAGACACTGTTCCTGGACCCTGGGGTTCGGCCCACAAAGTCGGGTGCTTTGCTGCCATGTGCCTGATCATGCTAGTGGTGGTCAGGCTGCTAGCTTTGCCACCCCTGCTGATGCTGGCCTGGCAGGTGGTGCAAATGGCCTTTTTGGGGTTATCGGCAGAGTCTTTAAAAGACAACCATACTCGGGAAGATCTAACAGTTGTACTGGCAACTTCCTTCATGTTGGTCTTACGGGAAATGGTTGCCTGCTTTCTGTCTGCGTCCACCACACTGCTTCTTCCTGCCTGTTGGGGTGCTCTGCCTCCCTCCCCCTGTGTGCTTCTGTCCTCGCTCTGCATGTCATCCTGCCAGGTTGGGTCAATTACTATATCATCCACCACCTCGTCTTCCACTAACGCACTCTGGTCCTCCTCCTGACTTTCTGGCAATTGTGTCTCATCATCGTCCACCTCTTGTGATACTTTCCCACCGTCGCCTTCATGTGACCGTGGCTGCTCAAATATTTGGGTATCGCTACATGTGATCTCCTCTTGCCCCACTTCAAGTGGACCGGGCGAGAGGCCCGAATCTATAAATGGAAAAGTAAACAGCTCTGCAGAGTGTCCAAGTGTGGGATCATTTGTTTTCGGGCACTCGGCCTGGTGGGAGGAAGGAGGATCAGGGTGAATATGCGGTCCAGACTCACGGCTACTGAGACTTGACCGTGTGGAAGACAGGGTGGTGGTGGTGGAAGCATTATCCGCTATCCAATCAACAACTTTTTGACACTGCTCTGGGTTCAATAGTGGTGTGCTGCGGTCCCCTAGAAATTGGGACAGGAAGGTTGGGCAAGAAGGTGTGGGTGTTTGTTGTGGCACAATTTCAGCTAGCCCACGGCCTCGGCCTCGGTATGCACCATCACCATCACGTCCAGTTCCCCGTCCCTTGCCACGCGCCTTGCCCATTTTAAATGGAGGACAATATCTTCCACGCTCACTACAAATGGCTGAATTTGGAGCAAAGTTATATGTAATCTATGTGATGGAGGAACCACAGTTTTAAATACCTGGCCTGTAGGTAACTATTTTGAACAGCAAACAGGTGCCAAAAACTTTGCTGACACACTGAAAAAAAATTTGAATGGAGGACAAAAATGGCAGTATTTTCAGTGCAATTATATGTGAATGTGATCCGTGTGACGGAGAAACCACAGTTTTAAATACCTGGCTGTAGGTAACTATTTTGAACAGCAAACCGGTGTCAAAAACTTTGCTGAGACACTGAAAAATAATTTGAGTGGAGGCCAAAAATGGCAGTATTTTCAGTGCAAATATACAGTACAGACCAAAAGTTTGGAAACACCTTCTCATTTAAAGATTTTTCTGTATTTTCATGACTTTGAAAATTGTACATTCACACTGAAAGCATCAAAACTATGAATTAACACATGTGGAATTATATACTTAACAAAAAAGTGTGAAACAACTGAAAATATGTCTTAGGTTCTTCAAAGTAGCCACCTTTTGCTTTGATGACTGCTTTGCACACTCTTGGGATTCTCTTGATGAGCTTCAAGAGATAGTCACCGGAAATGTTCTTTTAACAATCTTGAAGGAGTTCCTAGAGATGCTTAGCACTTGTTGGCCCTTTTGCCTTCACTCTGCAGTCCAGCTCACCCCAAACCATCTTGATTGGGTTCAGGTCTGGTGACTGTGGAGGCTAGGTCATCTGGCGTAGCACCCCATCACTCTCCCTCTTGGTCAAATAGCCCTTACACAGCCTGGAGGTGTGTTTGGGGTCATTGTCCTGTTGAAAAATAAATGATGGTCCAACTAAACGCAAACCGGATGGAATAGCATGCTGTTGCAAGATGCTGTGGTAGCCATGCTGGTTCAGTATGCCTTCAATTTTGAATAAATCCCCAATCGTGTCACCAGCAAAGCACCCCCACGCCATCACACCTCCTCCTCCATGCTTCACGGTGGGAACCAGGCATGTAGAGTCCATCCGTTCACCTTTTATGCGTCGCACAAAGACACGGTGGTTGGAACCAAAGATCTTAAATTTGGACTCACCAGGCCAAAGCACAGATTTCCACTGGTCTAATGTCCATTCCTTGTGTTTTTTAGCCCAAACAAGTCTCTTCTGCTTGTTGCCTGTCCTTAGCAGTGGTTTCCTAGCAGCTATTTTACCATGAAGACCTGCTGCACAAAGTCTCCTCTTAACAGGTGTAGAGATGTGTCTGCTGCTAGAACTCTGTGGGGCATTGACCTGGTTTCTAATGTGAGCTGCTGTTAACCTGCGATTTCTGAGGCTGGTGACTCAGATAAACTTATCCTCAGAAGCAGAGGTGACTCTTGGTCTTCCTTTCCTGGGGCGGTCCTCATATGAGCCAGTTTCTTTGTAGCGCTTGATGATTTTTGCAACTGCACTTGGGGACACTTTCAAAGTTTGCCCAATTTTTCAGACTGACTGACCTTCATTTCTTAAAGTAATGATGGCCACTCATTTTTCTTTACTTAGCTGCTTTTTTCTTGCAATAATACAAATTCTAACAGTCTATTCAGAAGTACTATCAGCTGTGTATGCACCTGACTTCTGCACAACACAACTGATGGTCCCAAACCCATTTATAAGGCAAAAAATCCCACTTTTTAAACCTGACAGGGCACATCTGTGAAGTGAAAATCATTTCCGATGGCTACCTCTAGAGTGTGCAAAGCTGTCATCAAAGCAAAAGGTGGCTACTTTGAAGAACCTAGAATATAAGACATATTTTCAGTTGTTTCACACTTTTTTGTTAAGTATATAATTCCACATGTGTTAATTCATAGTTTTGATGCCTTCAGTGTGAATGTACAATTTTCAAAGTCATGAAAATACAGTAAAATCTTTAAATGAGAAGGTGTGTCCAAACTTTTGGTCTGTACTGTATGTGATCCGTGTGACGGACGAACCACAGTTTTAAATAGCTGGAATTTTAGCGCTGTAATATGGAAAGGACCTGGCTGTATTCTGCAGTGCCAACAAGCAAATGGCGCAGAAAAATGGTGTTCTCTGGATTGCTTTTTAAGCAAATAATGAGGATTAAGATCCCCAAAAAAATATTCCTGGCCCCTGAGACCTGGGCCTTTGTCTAGAAATATCTAACAGCAGCAGAAGGCAGAACTGGAATGGAGCCTCTTGTGCTATATGCACTGCAGTCTGCTATATACCCTGCCTGCCTGCCTATATACACTGCCTGTCTGATATCTCTGCAGATGGATTAGTCCTCAAAAGGACTGTTTGTTGAGATGGATATGTGTAATGTACTTGTTTTCTCCCTACACTACCTAATATACAACCAAATCTCTCCCTAGCTCAGCAGTACCTCTCCCTACACTGCCTGATTGCGGAGTAGACTGACGAGCACAGCGGCGCCAGGTCTGATATAGACCTGATGACGCTGTGCGGCCAGCCAATCACTGTAATGCCACAACCAACATGGCTGTGGCATTACAGTGAGTGGCAGGCAATCCCTGCATGTTGATTGTCGCGCTAAAGAGCGCCAAACATGCAGGGAGGGGACCCAAGTATCCACCCGAGCAACCCCGGAAATACTCGGCGAGCTCGGAGCATCTTGAGTACTGAGATGCTCAGGCGAGTACCGAGTACTTGCGAGTATGCTCAATCATCACTAATACAGAGGACTTTATTCACACAGACACAGAGGACTTTATTCACACAGATACAGAGGACTTTTCAGGTTCTTATTTGAGGCATTTTTATCATCGACTAGGTGTTGTAGCTAATCAGAAGTGCGGATCCAGAACACGATGTCCAGGAGACACAGTAACTCCATCTCATCCATATAACAAGGAGCCGTCAGCGCACAGGACAGATTCCCGCTTTTCCTGCTTTCAGACAGCTCTCCATATATCTATTTATCTAATTATCTATTAGTCTATGTATCTATCTATTATCTATCTATCTATTATCTGTATATCTATCTATCCATGTATCTACTCCAAAAATAAAGGACAGCACTCCTTGTAGAAAACATAATGTGGTTTAATGGCCCATAAGGGCTAGTGGCGACATTTCGGCTCTGATTTGAGCCTTTCTCAAGCAGTGAATAAGTGAAGTTACATCATATAAATAGAGTCATCCGTCACATAATCAATGATATAAATAAAGTGCATAAGTGCTTTACAGAACCAAAATGCCTAGTACAAAAGACATGTGCAAACCTCCTTGTATATTTATAAAGTGCTGGTGATACACGGATTGCAGATTTACACAAAACACACATTACATTTAATTGCAATCAAGTACCAGATGCGTAGCTTTCAATAATCAAAGATAACATGACTCACCCCATTGGATCATATAATCGAGCGCCAAAACTCTGCATCTATCAAATGCTACCGCACATGTCAGTGTCAGCGCCAGGAAGATTCCTGGCCGGCATGCGCTCTAAGCGCCTGAGTGTATCCTGCGCCATGTTTGTTGAAGTAAGAATCTCAAATCGTACTGCGCATGTCACAGGCTGCTTCAGCATCACAGGAAGTGCTGCGCCTGACACAGGCTGTCAAAAAATTCCCACGCAGCAGTAGTGCCGTAAGTGAGGTCGCGCTCCTGTCAGTGTATCACGGCTGCAGAATAGAGACGTCACATTTTCTGATGTGGCCGTTCTATTCATGAGATCGATGTGGGACACTCACAATATGGACTACGGCAGACAGTGAAGATTATGGTCATTTATTATTTTTTTCTTTATTTCAGGAGACAATGGCTTCAGGGATTAGGTCTAAGGTGAGTATATGGTGTTTTTATTTTTTATAGGGGACAAGATCTGCCCCCTTACGTGTGATGACAGTAAGAGGTTCAGCAATCTGAGAAAACCCCTAATGAATTTCCTATAATAGTTGGCGAATCCTACACAACGTTGCAACACTTTGAGGTCACTAGGTTAGACCCAATCTATAGTGGCTTTCACCTTCCCAGGATCCATCGTAAACCATCAGCCGATAAAATAATCCCCAGGAATGAAATTTCTTGAACAGAAAAAAACATTTCTCAATTTCATCAAACAAAGAATTCTCCCTCAACCTTTGTAATACAACACTGACATATTCCTGGTGAGAATCCAAATGAGGAGAGAAAATTCTATATCATCAAGATAAATCACAAGAAATCTCCCAAAGTAATCAGAGAAATATCATTCAGAGAGTGGTGAAATCCTGTTGGTGCATTGGAGAATCCAAAAGGCAGGATCTTGTGGTTTCCCACTGTATTTTTTTATTGTAATGTATTTTGTGTATTTTATCTTGTATTTAATAAAGCATTGTTATATTTTATGAATCTTGGTTCATGAGTACATTTTCTATATGATATGAGCTTTAGGTAATTTAGAATTAGGGAGAAGATTAATAGCACAATCATAAGGACAATGGTGAGGTAGTATCTCTGCCTCCTTTTCCGAGAACACATCTCTGCAGTCCGTCAGGTACCATGGCCGACCCTCCAGACTAGCGGAGCAAATCTGTACTGACTTTAGACATTTCACAATTTCCTTATGACACCAATCAGCAAGTGCTTCACTCTGTGCTCCACACTTACTACTTCTGTTATCTACGTTCTGCTCCGAGCACATCGTCCACACACATCTCCTCTCCGTATACCTCGTACACACACAGCTCCTCTCCGTATACCTCGTACACACACATCTCCTCTCCGTATACCTCGTACACACACAGCTCCTCTCCGTATACCTCATACACACACGCCTCCTTTCCATACACCACGTACACACACGTCTCCTCTCCGTACACCTCGTACACACACGTCTCCTCTCCGTACACCTCGTACACACACTTCTCTCCGTACACCTCGTACACACACGTCTCCTCTCCGTACACCTAGTACACACACGTCTCCTCTCCGTACACCTCGTACACACACGTCTCCTCTCCGTACACCTCGTACACACACGTCTCCTCTCCGTATACCTCATACAAACACGTCTCCTCTCCGTATACCTCATACACACAAGTCTCCTCTCCGTATACCTTGTACCTTACTCTGTAGTTTGCTTGGTCTTTTGACCACTAGTACTTTTGTTTGTTTGTTTGTCTTTGCTCTGCTACAATTTCTGCTAGGAGGTGTCCAACTATATCCCAGTCCTTAGTTCTTTTAGGAACCCCTCCCTTATATCTATAGGTCTGCGTTCAGACTAGCCGAGGACTTAGGTGGGTCTGTTCACAAGGAACAGGTCCCCCGCTGCATCGTAGGGAATCAGCTTAGTCCTATTGTAGGGACAGTTTTCCTATCTTTCCTTAGTGTTTGTAGCAGTTCATAACAGTAAGTCCAGCCCAAAAATAAAACACTCTAAGGAAAGAAATCCTGATTTCAGCATGGTGTCGGTTCAGGAGCTGGCTCAACGCCTGCAGGGACTGTCTTTGGAGGTGGCAGAGCTCCAGCAACACGTGAGTAGCTGTCCTGGAGCGCATTTTGTTGAACCGAAGGTAGGACTTCCAGATTTTTTTTATGGTAAACGGCAAGTTTTTTTTTCCTTTAAAAACGCTTGTTTATTATATTTTCGTTTAAGACCCAGATCCTCAGCGCATTGGGTTTATAATGTCACTTTTGCGCAAAGAACCTCCAGGATGGGCCTTTTCTCTACAACCTAATGATCCGTGTTTTAGATCTGTGGAGGATTTTTTTTCTGCTATGGGGTTGTTGTATGATGATCCTGATCAAGTCTCATCTGCTGAAACTGAATTAAGACGTTTGAAGCAGGGATCAGGTGATGTGGAAAATTATTGTACATACTTCAGAAGATGGTCGGCTGAAGTGGAATGGAATGACTCAGCATTAAAATGTTTGTTTCTTGATGGTCTAGGTGAAAGGGTTAAGGATCTGCTGATTGCCTTCCCAAAACCTGGAACCTTGCAGGAGGCAATGCAATTAGCCATACGTGTGGACAGAAGACTGCTGCTAGGAGTAATGAAGAGAAATCTATTGCTATGGCAGCTCCTAGTTTTCAGAGGGTCTGTTCGGAGGGTGGAGAACCGATGGAGATTGGGGCGATGTCACCCCACTCTCAGGAAAAAGGATTGTGTTTTTATTGTGGTAAATCTGACCACTTTATTAAGAACTGTGTGCTTCGTTTGAACAAAGAAAAAAAAAAAAAAAGGTCAGTTACGCCCGCATAGCATGTTTAAACTCAAAAGGAGTATTTCTTTCTGGAAGCACCTCATTCCAGGAGGAGTTGATTGAATTTCTGGTATTTGTGGATTGTGGTTCTACACTCAATGTGATTGATGAGGGTTTTTTAGAAAAATTTAAATTTGAATCCAAACTTTTGTCATCTCCTATTTCTGTGGTTGCTGTTGATGGCTCTCCCTTGAAAGGTATTACTCACAAGGTTTTTGAGTTTCCCCTCACCATTAATGGTATCCACCAAGTGAATTTGGATTTGGCGGTATTAAATAATTTGCCTGCTCCAGTGGTTTTGGGGTTACCTTGGTTAAAATTGCACAATCCTGTACTGGACTGGTCTACCAATGAAATTAAGTCTTGGAGTCCTAAGTGTTCTGATAGATGTTGTAACGGTTGCATTGCTACTGTGGAAAGAGGGGAATTACCTGTACCTATTCAGGATTTTTGGAAGTTTTTTTCTGAGGAGGAGTCACAAGTTTTGCCTCCTCATAGGGACTATGATTGTACTATTGAGTTTGTACCTGGAGCTACTCTTCCCAAGAGTCGCTTATTTAATCTTACTATCCCTGAGAGAAAGGCCTTGGAGGAATACATACAGACAAGCTTGGCCGCCGGTCACATTAGACCTTCTAAGTCACCTGTGACTGTTGGATTTTTTTTTGTAAAAAAAAAGGACGGCGGTTTACGTCCATGTCTGGACTTTCGTGAGATTAATAAAATTACAGTACGCAATTTCTACCCACTACCATTAATTCCTGACTTGTTCAACCAGTTAGTGGGGGCCAAGTGGTTCTCTAAGATTGATCTCCGGGGGGCATACAATTTGTTACGTTTGAAGGAAGGTGATGAGTGGAAAACTGCTTTTAACACTCCAGTGGGTCATTTTGAGAATCTGGTTATGGCCTTTGGTCTTACCAACGCACCAGCGTTTTTTCAGAACCTTATTAATGACATCCTTAGACCGTTGATCGGTAAGAATGTGGTGGTGTATTTGGATGACATTTTGATTTTTGCACCGGATCTGGAGTCTCATTGGCAGAGCGTACGTGAGGTTTTGCAGTTGTTAAGTGACAATTCACTTTTTGCTAAGCTGGAGAAATGTGAGTTCGCTGTGCAGAGAATTCGTTTTTTGGGCTACATTATCTCCAGTGAGGGCTTTGAGATGGACCCTGTGAAGGTTCAGGCGGTGCAGGAATGGCCTAGGCCTATTGGTTTGAAACCAATACAGAGATTTTTGGGTTTCGCCAATTATTACAGAAAATTCATTAAGAATTTTTCTATAATTGTTAAGCCGCTGACCGATCTCACCAGGAAAGGTGCAAATGCGGTTCAGTGGACTACTGAGGCCATTGAAGCTTTTGTGTATCTCAAGGAGAGGTTCAGTTCTGCCCCCATCCTTATGCAGCCTGATGAGACCAAGCCTTTTTTGGTCGAGGTTGATGCTTCTTCGGTGGGGGTCAGTGCTGTTTTGTCTCAGGAAAACAAGGATGGAATACATCCCTGTGCTTTTTTAAAAAAAAAAATTTCTGAGACCGCACTTAATTATGATGTCGGTAATCGGGAATTGCTGGCGATTAAACTCACATTTGAACATTGGGGTCATCTCTTGGAAGGTGCTAAATTTCCCATTCAGGTTTTTACTGATCATAAGAATCTGATCTATCTTGATGCTGCCAAGCGCTTGAATGCCCGTCAAGCTAGGTGGGCACTTTTTTTTTTGCGGTTTAAGTTTTCTGTTACTTACATCCCGGGTACCAAGAATGTAAAAGTGGATGCTTTATCTCGCAGTTTTTCTCCCATGGTTGGTACCGAGGAGGAGAAGAGCATTTTACAGGAAGGTGTTGTGATAGCAGCATTGGACTCCGTTTTGGAAGATGGGATTCTGAAAGCCCAGGAGGATGCCCCATCTAACACTCCCCATGGGAGGTTGTTTGTGCCTAGGAACTTTAGCAGAGATTTGTTTGTGGAGTGTCATGAGTCTCGGTTGGCAGGTCATCCAGGAATTTCAGAGACTAAGAGACTTATAGGTCGCAGTTTTTGGTGGCCTGGTTGGCAGAAGGAAGTCATTAAGTGGGTGCGTCAATGTACTGTGTGTGCTAGATCTAAGTCTTCACATGCTCCTGCTGCGGGGTTGCTTTGCCCTCTGGAGGTTCCTAGTGCTCCTTGGACGCATCTTGCGATGGATTTTATTACTGACCTTCCTGCCTCTGAGGGTTTCACTGTTATCTGGGTGGTCGTGGACCGTTTTAGCAAGATGTGTCACTTGGTTCCCTTCATCAAACTGCCCTGCGCCAAGACACTCGCTAAGGCTTTTGTTAAAGAAATTGTCAGGCTCCATGGCGTTCCTACCGACATTGTTTCTGATAGGGGACCTCAGTTCGTGGCTCGTTTTTGGCGTGCCTTTTGTGACAGGTTGGGAGTCCATTTGTCATTTTTGTCTGGTTATCATCCTGAGTCTAATGGACAGACAGAAAGAAAGAACCAGGATGTTGAACAGTTTTTGCGTTGTTTTGTGGCTGACAATCAAGAGGGGTGGTCTGAGTTTCTGCCACTGGCTGAATTTGCTCTTAACAACCATACATCCTCTTCTTCTGGATGTTCTCCCTTTTTTGTTGTACTGGGAGACATCCGTCGTTTGGGTCATTCTCCAAATTGGTATCGGCTGTGCCGGAGGACGAGAATTTTTCCGGTGATTTGGAAAGAGTTTGGACTGATGTACATCATAACCTTCAAGAGGCTAACAAAAAATCCAAAAGGTACTTTGACAGGAAACGTCAAGAGGTTTTGTTTACTGTTGGTGACATGGTTTGGTTGTCCTCTAGGAATCTGCGGTTGAGGATTCCTTCTAAGAAATTGGGCCCGAAGTTTGTAGGTCCGTTTAAGGTGCTTCAGGTAGTTAACCAATCTGCTGTTAGGTTGGAGGTTCCTACCTCCTGGAAGATTAATCCGGTGTTTCATGTTTCCTTATTGAAAAAAGGTGATATTTCTGAAAGGGACGCCACTGTCTCTGTTCCTCCGGTGGAGGAAGACGGTGAATATGAAATTTCTTGCATTCTTAATTCTAGATGGCATAGAGGGAGATTGCAGTATCTCGTCGCTTGGAAAGGTTTCGCGAGGATAACTCCTGGGTAAGGGCGGATGATGTCTCTGCTCCTAGACTTGTCGGAGCGTTTCACAGGAGGTTTCCTGATAGACCTGGGCCTGGAGGATCCAGAGGATCCTCATAGAAGAAGGGGTACTGTTAGAACCCTCCTGTTAGTTTTTTCTATTTCGCTGGTCACATGACTTTTTGCCTATATAATCCAGCTCCGCCCTCCTGACCTTGCTGGACTTCAGTGTTACTTTTACTCTTAAGCTAGCCAGGTGCCTTGTACCTTACTCTGTAGTTTGCTTGGTCTTTTGACCACTAGTACTTTTGTTTGTTTGTCTTTGCTCTGCTACAATTTCTGCTAGGAGGTGTCCAACTATATCCCAGTCCTTAGTTCTTGTAGGGACCCCTCCCTTATATCTATAGGTCTGCGTTCAGACTAGCCGAGGACTTAGGCGGGTCTGTTCACAAGGAACAGGTCCCCCGCTGCATCGTAGGGAATCAGCTTAGTCCTATTGTAGGGACAGTTTTCCTATCTTTCCTTAGTGTTTGTAGCAGTTCATATCAATACCTCATACACACACGTCTCCTCTCCGTATACCTCGTACACACATCTCCTCTCCGTACACCTCGTACACGCGCGTCTCCGCTCCGTACACCTCGTACACGCGCGCCTCCGCTCCGTACACCTCGTACACGAGCGCCTCCGCTCCGTACACCTCGTACACGCGCGCCTCCGCTCCGTACACCTCGTACACAAGTGCCTCCGCTCCGTACACCTCGTACACGCGCGCCTCCGCTCCGTACACCTCGTACACGCGCGCCTCCGCTCCGTACACCTCATACACGAGCGCCTACGCTCCGTACACCTCGTACACGCGCGGCTCCGCTCCGTACACCTCGTACACGCGCGCCTCCGCTCCGTACATCTCGTACACGCGCGCCTCCGCTCCGTACACCTCGCACACGCGCGGCTCCGCTCCGTACACCTCGTACACGTGCGGCTCCGCTCCGTACACCTCGTACACGCGTGGCTCCGCTCCGTACACCTCGTACACGCACGGCTCCGCTCCGTACACCTCGTACACGCGCGCCTCCGCTCCGTACACCTCGTACACGCGTGCCTCCGCTCCGTACACCTCGTACACGAGCGCCTCCGCTCCGTACACCTCGTACACGCGCGCCTCCGCTCCGTACACCTCGTACACGCGCGCCTCCGCTCCGTACACCTCGTACACGCGCGCCTCCGCTCCGTACACCTCGTACACGCGCGGCTCCACTCCGTACACCTCGTACACGCTCGGGTCCGCTCCGTACACCTCGTACACGCGCGGCTCCGCTCCGTACACCTCGTACACACGCGGCTCCGCTCCGTACACCTCGTACACACGCGGCTCCGCTCCGTACACCTCGTACACACGCGGTTCCGCTCCGTACACCTCGTACACACGCGGCTGTGCTCCGTACACCTCGTACAGACGCGGCTCTGCTCCGTACACCTCGTACACACGCGGCTCTGCTCCGTACACCTCGTACACACGCGGCTCCGCTCCGTACACCTCGTACACACACAGCTCCACTCCGTACACCTCGTACACACACGGCTCTGCTACATCCACACTGTAAACCCCTCCTGACCCCACACATATACTTCAGCTCATCCAGCACCATGACAACCAGCACAGCAGAGTCCTGCATCCACTGAGGCCCCTGATCATGTGACCCCTGACTCCTCCCCTTCTGTGACCTCATCACAGCTCCTGTGCGCACAGAGCAGCCATATATGTGGTGGCGGCTCTGCAGGTGGAAGTATGTGGAGACCCCATTACTGGGTGCAGGGGGCATTAACCCCTTCAGCACAGAGACTCTTTTGGGGTCTAGTGTTGCCCCTTTATAAGAATCATAAGGTTTTTGTTCTGTTTCCTGTAATAGATACATACGACCCAACTATGGAGACAGAAAGGAGGAAACGTATTGTTCTCATAGTACAGGGCCCCTTTTCTGGCCCCACAGTGTAATGCCCCATTATGCCCCTTATGCAGGATGTATGATGCCCCCACACAGTGTAATGCCCCCATTATGCCCCTTATGTATTATGTATGATGCCCCCACACAGTGTAATGCCCCCATTATGCCCCTTATGCAGTATGTATGATGCCCCCACACAGTGTAATGCCCCCATTATGGCCCTTATGCAGTATGTATGATGACCCCACAGTGTAATGCCCCCATTATGCCCCTTATGCAGTATGTATGATGCCCCACACAGTGTAATGCCTCCATTATGCCCCTTATGCAGGATGTATGATGCCCCCACACAGTGTAATGCCCCCATTATCCCCCTTATGTATTATGCCCCCACACAGTGTAATGCCCCCATTATGCCCCTTATGCAGTATGTATGATGCCCCCACACAGTGTAATGCCCCCATTATTCCCCTTATGCAGGATGTATGATGCCCCCACACAGTGTAATGCCCCCATTATGCCCCTTATGCCGGATGTATGATGCCCCCACACAGTGTATTGCCCCTTATGCAGTATGCATGATGCCCCACACAGTGTAATGCCCCTATTATGCCCCTTTTTCAGTATGTATGATGCCCACATTCTGCCCCTTTAATCAGGTGACTGGATACAACACACAGGCAAACAGAAACCCTCTAACCGTATGTTACTTTATCTACTGACAAGGGTGATGGTCCGGACACATATAGGCCATTATGCTCTCCCATGTGGAACACATAACTACGGTCATGCGCAGTCACTGGTACGAGTGGGGCGGTGACAAACAGTTTATCTGGCGTTTCAGTGTAAAGCACGCCACTTCTGGACATGCATACTAGGGGGTGGACATTATCGGACCACTAGCTCATGAGAAGTAGCGCAGTAGATTATTGTAGACAGACTCCATTCTGTATATCCTATGACAATTCACCTCAAGGAATGGGAATGAGCCTCCTAGTCTGGGAGGGGTTTGGATGAAGTAGGATATTTATACATGGACACCTGGCTATTAGGCACACTATGCTGAACATCATGAATTATCATCCCTGTATGAAGCCTCCTGATGAACCTGTTGGGGAAACACGTTGAGGCGGATGAACCATTCTCTGATGAGTACCATACCTTTTGCTTTATATATACCTTGAGACATATCTGGTCCTATTTAATGTATCAGTGTATTTTTTTGATATATGTCAGAGTTAACTACGGCTTCTGAGGTACAGCCACCAGTGAGCGGGGGCACCATTGTTGAGGGTGCTAACCTCCGCAGGTAGGCAGTATCAACTTTGTTTAGGTACAGGATCGGGTACAGTAGTGACTGTATCAATTGTTCAGCAGCATCATTGCTTACATCTGTTTATGTACATCCACAACAAGCCAGGGGCGGAACTACCGCCCGTGCAGCCGGTTCATTGAACGGGGGCCCCGAGGGAGAGGGGGCCCCTCCAGCCTCCAGCAGGGCCGCCATCAGGGCATGACTGCCCTGACTCCAGTATGGGGCCCGACCGGTAGGGGCCCCCTCGGGGGCCCCCCTCTTGTGCGTCTCTCTCCTCATGGGGCCCCCGGCCCCATGCTATGCGCCGGGTCCGGGACATTTCAGCGCTGAGCTGCGCTGTTGCAGCAGCGCCTTCATAATTCCCCTGACTTCCGGTCATGTGACGGTGCCGTCACATGGCCGGAAGTCAGGAGAACCTGCTGTCAGCGATTTGGACGAGCGCCAGGATTCTGCAGGGATCGCATGGGGGTAAGTATAACAAGTTTTATTTTTTTTAAAATACAATTAACTAGGAGTGGAGAGATGGGAGAAGCACATGTGTGTGTGTGTGTGTGTGTGTGTATGTGTGTGTGTATGTGTGTGTGGGGGGGGAGATGGGAGATGCACATGTGTGTGTGTGGGGGGGGAGATGGGAGATGCACATGTGTGTGGGGGGGGGGAGATGGGAGATGCACATGTGTGTGTGTGTGGGGGGAGATGGGAGATGCACATGTGTGTGGGGGGGGAGATGGGAGATGCACATGTGTGTGGGGGGGGGAGATGGGAGATGCACGTGTGTGGGGGGGGAGATGCACGTGTGTGGGGGGGGGGGATGGGAGATGCACATGTGTGTGGGGGGGGGAGATGGGAGATGCACGTGTGTGGGGGGGGAGATGCACGTGTGTGGGGGGGAGAGATGGGAGATGCACATGTGTGTGGGGGGGGAGATGGGAGATGCACATGTATGTGGGGGGGGAGATGGGAGATGCACATGTGCGTGGGGGGGGAGATGGGAGATGCACATGTGTGTAGGGGGGGAGATGGGAGATGCACATGTGTGTGTGGGGGGGGGATGGGAGATGCACATGTGGGGGGGGGATGGGAGATGCACATGTGGGGGGGGATGGGAGATGCACATGTGTGTGGGGGGGGAGATGGGAGATGCACGTGTGTGGGGGGGGGGAGATGGGAGATGCACATGTGTGGGGGAGATGGGAGATGCACATGTGTGGGGGGGAGATGGGAGATGCACATGTGTGGGGGGGGAGATGGGAGATGCACATGTGGGGGGAGATGAGAGAGGTGCACATGTGGTGGAGGGGGATGAGAGAGGGGCACATGTGGGGGAGGGGGATGAGAGAGGGGCACATGTGGGGGAGGGGGATGAGAGAGGGGCACATGTGGGGGGGAGGGGGTGAGAGAGGGGCACATGGAGGAGGATGAGAGCTGCACATGGGGGGGTTTGAGAGCTGCACATGGGGGAATTGGGAGTAGGGGGATAATGAGCTGCACATAACGAATGTGGGGTGGGGGAGAGTAAATGATAAATGATGATGGGGTGGGGAGAGCACGGACATGATATAATGAATTGGGGCAGGGGGTGCATGTAAATATTGAATGCGGGGAGCAGGAAGTATAGAGTAGGGGGCGTTGCGGATGCAGGAGTGTGACTGGTAACAAATTGGCGGAAAGAGTAGAGGTTCTAATTAAATTATATATTAAGTGCCTATTTACAGTTAATGGGGGCACAGTGGTGGATTACAATTTATATTTGGAATGGTAGGTTGCCTAATAACTAACCATATATTGATGGTGGATGCACGTCTGTATTCAGCTGCATAATGTAGAAGTTGGGGAATGTGCTCTAGATAACTGTGTTATTTTATGCAGAGACGAGTCCTGGCTGGAAGACGTGATGGCGGTCTGTGCTGGATGAAGGAGAAAAGCGAAGATGAAGGACTTCACCTAGAGACGTCACCGGTGAGTCAGTCTATTACATGTACACTGTGTATAATGTCACTGGTGATCACTGTATTACCTGTACACTGACACTATATACAGAGCTCCTGTGTATAATGTCACTGGTGATCACTGTATTACCTGTACACTGACACTATATACAGAGCTCCTGTGTATAATTTCACTGGTGATCACTGTATTACCTGTACACTGACACTATATACAGAGCTCCTGTGTATAATGTCACTGGTGATCCCTGTATTACCTGTACACTGACACTATATACAGAGCTCCTGTGTATAATGTCACTGATGATCACTGTATTACCTGTACACTATATACAGAGCTCCTGTGTATAATGTCACTGTATTACCTGTACACTGACACTATATACAGAGCTCCTGTGTATAATTTCACTGGTGATCACTAGATTACCTGGACACTTACGTTATACATACCATGTATAGAGCTCCCGTGTATAATGACACTTATGGTAATATTAGTAATGTGGTGGTAATATTAGTAATGTAGTGGTAATATGTGGTCTGGTCATGGTGTGGCAGTTTTTCTCCCTTCTGTGTGGTATTATTCGGTCACTATGTTGTGGTAATATGTGGTCTGGTCATGGTGTGGCGGTATTCCCTGTATGTGGTATTATTGGTCATTTAAAAAAAAAATGTATATGACACATTCCCTTAAAGAAAACTAAATAAAAATATATCTAAAAAGAGTATTGGATATTTTAAGAAAATTTTAATAGGTTAGAGTAGGGCCCGCCCAGAAGAGTCTACCTTATCGTGGTGGCGGCTTTAAAAATCTTTTGGCCAAAACAAAAGCTGATGGCTATGTATGTGGCGCCGTCACATGGCCGAACGTCAGGAGAACCTGGTGGCAGCGACGTGGACGAGCGCCAGGATTCTGCAGGGATTGCATGGGGGTAAGTATAACAAGTTTTATTTTTTTTAAATACAATTAATTAACTAGGAGTGGGGGGAATCAGAGATGCACGGGGGGGATGAGAGATGCACATGGGGGGGTGAGAGATGCACATGGGGGGGGTGAGAGATGCACATGGGGGGGTGAGAGATGCACATGGGGGGGTGAGAGATGCACATGGGGGGGTGAGAGATGCACATGGGGGGGTGAGAGATGCACATGGGGGGGTGAGAGATGCACATGGGGGGGATGAGAGATGCACATGGGGGGGATGAGAGATGCACATGGGGGGGATGAGAGATGCACATGGGGGGGATGAGAGATGCACGGGGGGTGAGAGCTGCACATGGGGGGGTGAGAGCTGCACATGGGGGGTTATGTTTACATAACTTTGTTGCCTTATGAAGGGCAGGGGGGGCCCCCCAAAATTTCTTGCACAGGGGCCCACTACAGTCTGTGTCCGCCCCTGCAACAAGCCATTCAGCAGGTAATTTTGCTAGTTTTAAGTATAAATAAATATATATCTTGTTAGTCCCAGTTTTCAATTCATATATTTAAAAAAGGTTTAATATTTTATTTTAGGGGGGTGTTCCCACAGTAGTGCCCCACAGCTAATGAATGAATACTCACTTAGCCCCATTCTTGGTGCAGATAATAATGAACCCAGTATCTATGAGATATTTTCCACACAATAGTTGGCAAGACCGTATCATCCATAGCGGTCGCCCATGCGGCCTGTATGGTGCCCATGAACTGAGACGGCTCGGCACCGAGCACGCTCTCCTTACCCATCATCACAATTTCAGTGATATCCACATTCCCATGATGGTGATACCATTGAATAGAATAGGGAGTCAGGGAGTTGAAGGGTCCCTGATCCACCATTCAGCCGTTTGTGTGTGGTGTTTTTTTTTTGTTGTTGTTTTTTTTTAAATATCAGGAATTAGGGGGGCAATCATACTGTCTGTGAGTTCTCTTTCTGAGCTAGATGGGCACACAGGAGAACAAGGGAATAAGGGAATATTGCTGCCCGATAGGTGTCATCTGTATGTATGTATGTATGTAATACTAACGGCCCCATACACAAGATAAGTGTTGGCTGAGCGGTCATTTGGCAGACGGCTATCTCTCCTGACTCCCCCATACACACAAATATTCCAGCTTTCCTGTGATCTGTATGAGAGAGTCACCTCCAGACTCCTCTATTGGAGGATTATCTACAGAAAGAACAAACGGATTAGCCTCTGAAATTCAGGATGCCAGATCCTTCTCTGCCCTGACACCATCTGTCGGGAGGCCCCCAAATAATGTATATAGTCTACCAAACCCCGGAAATCAGTGCTTTCATGCAACTTTAGTCTAATGTGTATGGGGGCATTAAAAAGTAACTTATTGGACATTGCCTCTGGCCCAGCCTAATAGACTTTTCTACATTACAGGCCCAGACACCATTATTGGTTATTTAAGTATCGTAGTAACTAGGCATCCCCATACTATCAAGTACTTGAGAGAGGAGGGGCATTCAGTGGAACTCTGTCAAACCTTCTTAGATGCCATGTTTGCCCTTGACAGCAGCAAGTGGTTAAACTGCCAGGGTTTGTGTAGCAGCCGCACCTGTGCCATCCCTGCCTGTACATCTATGTTCTGATGCCCAAAAGAGTTACTTTTTAACATGTTAAACATTTGTTTTAAAATAATTAACAAAATGTTAATATCTGCTTTTTTATGGAGTTTTTCTTGTAATATAGGACAGCCTAAGGCCAGAAATAGACTCCATAAAAGACTGTACATGGAGACTTTGGCATCAAATAACTCCCGTCTTAGTGAGACTGCTACTAAATAATTTCTGTCCACGGTATTTGTGCAAACAAAGAAACTTTTATAAATGCCTCAAACTTCTGTGTGTGAATCAGACCTGAGCTCTAACTTGTTAGAAGATGACAGTCTGGTGAAGACAGGAAACATATAGACGGCCGTTGGGGATGTAGTTTGTGACAGACTCTGGCTAAATATGTTAATAGAACGGTAGTAGAAGATGAAGATGTCGTCCTCATCATGAAATAGTTATTTCTCATGTCACGTGTAATGAATATCTCCTGCAGTATTGCTAATGCCGATTCCAGTGTCAGTAAATGAGACGAGAATTAGCAATAAGGAAGATGAGTCTATGAGAAACGTATTCAGCTACAGACTCCAAGGAAGCAACTGCTTGTTGTCTGTGGCCTAAAATATATAGGTTTTATTACTAGATGTAAAGAAGAAATCTAAACACTGTAAACAATAAATCTAAAATGTTTCCCTTATTATCTCCAGTAATTGTATTATTACACAGGATTTTTTGATGTTACATCGCTCATCTTCTCATTCAGGTCTCTACAATATCGGATCCTCTCAGTGAAGATCTTCTATATAAGAGAATTTTCCTGATTTACCCATCAAAGATGGATATGGACAGAGACAAGATGGTGGAGGGGATATTACACCTCACCCTAGAGATCCTCTTCCGGCTTACTGGAGAGGTGAGAGATTCTGATGACGTCACATTACATCATTCTTATCTATGGGAATAACAGATGGACAGAACTGGAGAGGTGAGGACTCTGGAAATATCTGTAGTGAGATTTATGAATGTGTCTCTACATAACCAGGATTACACAGTAGTGAAGAAGACCTCTAGTGAGCGCTGTCAGGACCCTGTGTCTGAGGGATTGGGAAGAACCCTGAGCCCAACCACAGGGCTTCCACCTCATCACCTGATACATGAGAACATGAATGACCAAAATATCCTAGATCTGGCCTACAAGATGATTGAGCTGCTGACTGGAGAGGTGACATTGCTGGGAATGCTGAGACATTTTATAGTATAGCTATGAAGGGATTGGGGGATGACTGTCATTGTATGTGTCAGATTCCTATAAGGTGTCAGGACGTCACCGTCTATTTCTCCATGAATGAGTGGGAGTATTTACAAGGACACAAAGATCTGTACAAGGACATCATGCTAGAGGTTCCCCAGCCCCTCACATCACCAGGTAATAGACAGGACTAAATACACACGACCTATAGTTATCTGTATGTAAAGAATGAATACAGTTCCTGTATGTGTTTCCTCCAGATCTATCCAGTAAGAGGACAACACCAGAGAGATGTCCCCGTCCTCTTCTTCCACAGGACTGTAAACAAGAAGATCCCAATGTTCCTCAGGATCAGGTAGATGGAGAGAAGGTGTCACGAGATCTCCCCTATTTGTCTTGTTTTATCCACCAGTATTATATGTTTTATACTTGTGTAATGAGAACAGTGGAGATGGCAGGATTAGAGCTGATCATAGATGGGACTTCTCCAACTGTCTGTGACTTGTACAATATTTTTTTTCAGGGTGAAGATCTGACCCATATTAATACTATAGAGACATATGAAAGGGGTGATGAGCGGTGTAAAGAGGAGATTCCTACATATGACGACCCAGGTGAGTAGTGACCACTAAATGAAGAGAAGTCACAGATTCTTCTCAGTCACAGGCTGTGGATGGTTTACTGGTCATGTAGGCTGGCCATATCACAATCGTGTGACCACCATTTTGCATCTAGGCCAAAACCTTTTCTTCCACCAAAAATTGTACAAATGACTTTGGACATTGAAAGCCCTTTTCTATAGAACTTACAACCTGGAAGATCCAACTACCAACTGAAATTAGAAGATCCTGACTTTTACCTGCCCAGATCTGTAAACTACAAAGCTAAATGACAGCATATGTAGAAAGTGCTGACAAGTTAGAAAATCACTTAAAGAAAAATATTATGATGAGCCTGTAAGAGAAAGTGGAGGGTAATGATGCTGTTGGCTTCCTAGAATCCTGATATCTTATTAGATTAATCTACCTTCTCTCCATTCTGTGTTGCTGAATGTGCTCATATGGTCCCTACAAGACCAGGTCCAGTCTTTATGACCAAACCTCGCTTTTATGATCGGCAACATTAAACGTGCGGTGAGGACCAAGTGTGAATTTCTGTATAATAACAACAGAGTTTCCCTTTATCCTGACTTTTCAATTTCTTTTTAAACCAAATAACTTCAAATAGATAAATTATACAAAAAACATTACACCTGTGCCATGATATATCTCTAAGCTGTGCGTGGCTGATGGCTGTAATATACATTTATTCACGCCTGCAGGAGATGTGTTGGCTCGAGCCCTGGTTTCATGGATTCACTCCACATCATAAATTACATGACATTATCGATCCTAAAGAATTTCGATGCAATTTATCCTGAAATGGGGGGCACTAATACTTTCTCTACTCTTCTGGTCAGGACTCATAGTATCTCCAACAGTCTACCATAAATAAATAAGTGCAACTCTGGCTTAGTGTTGGAGTCCCCCCCCACCCCCCAAACATACATTCTTGTTGGGGATGTAATGTATTTTTTTATCCTGTCTTTTTTTTTACCTGTTCATTCTGTATGATAGTTTGATTGTGGTGGGATCGGCCGGCCTCACATATGTGAGTTTGTAACTCCCTGGTAGTCATTCAACAAAGGTCTCCATTGCCTCTTCCAAATGCCCGAGTTCTAAATTTAAGACATCTCAGCTCTGCACTATTATAAAAAGTTCTCATTAAATGTATATTTCTTCTTGATACTCATCTGACAGAAAATATTGGCCCTTACTATAGTTTAAATTGCCTGGAGCTACCAAGAACCATACTCTAATTATCCCAGAGAGGTTTCACCACTAGTTACTTTTTTTTTCCGATCTTTTCATTAGATGTGTTATTGTCTATAGCCAAAGTTTTGCCCATCACCCTTTAACCCCTCTACATGGATCTGGATTTACACAGAGACCCCTAGGCTTGGACTTGGTGTTGCCTGCTGTTCTGTGGTGTGAGATGACAAGAAGAATAGTCAGGTGGCCGGATCAGAACAAGGAGGGCAGAGAATATACAAAATCAGAAGACACAATAGTAGTCAGTAAACGAGCTGGGATCACAAGAAGAAACTAAGAAGAAAATACACAACATGGGAGCTGAACCCAGAAGACTTAACCAGTGGAGAACAAGGCTGTATCAGGCAGCTTCCAGCATTATGCATGAGCTTTAGTAGTGTGTGGTGCTTTCCATTTGAGTTAAGTAGGGAGCATATTTGACTTTGGAAGAGCAGATTTTGCTGGATTAGTTTATGGAAGCCATGTTTCTTTTCAAGAGTTTTTGAGCCACTAGTGATGTGGAAACCTCTGTTTTTCCGTTGACAGATGATGGACCTGAGTGGAGGCTTGTTTTTTGTGAGATGAGTAGAAATTTTTATTGGTATCATTTTCGCATATTTCATATTTGGGAGGCAGAATGAACAAACAGTTGAACACCAAACTCTACTTGTTCATGCTATGAGGTTTTCTATTAGACTGTGAACTGTCATTGTCTTGGTGAATAATTCAATATTTTTACATAACTTGCCATTTGTACCAACAGATTAAGTAGAAATGTTCAAAAATATGAATTTCAAGAATATTTTATTCAAATATAATATTTTTTTTACTTAGCAGATGACTGTACTAGGAGATCAGAGGGACAGCTGACATCTTCAATTTTCAAATCAGATGAGCTGGAGATCTCACAGGATACAATTGAAGAGAATGCTATTACTCCAAATATACCATCATCCCTTCCCAGCAAAGATGTGTCATCTGATCCTTTGAAACAGGTCCTATCTTCCGATTCATTACCGACTACTAAGGAAAATCAAAGTCATAAAATAAGCATTAAAAAACTAACTGCTCCTAAAGCTAAGAAGCCATTTTCACGGTCAGAATATGGAAATAGTTTTCCCCTCAAAAAGTTTTTTCTTAAACATCAAAAAATTCACACAGCAAAGAATAGATTTCCTTGTTTCAAGTGTATGAAATGTTTTAACAAGAAAGCAAGTCTTCTTAGTCACCAAAGAACTCACACAGGGAAGAAGCCTTTTTCATGTTCAGAATGTGAGAAATGTTTTACAGGAAAATCAAATCTTGTTAACCACCAGAGAACTCGCACAGGAGAGAAGCCTTTTTCATGTTCAGAATGTGAGAAATGTTTTACAGGGAAATCAAATCTTGTTAACCACCAGAGAACTCACACAGGAGAGAAGCCTTTTTCATGTTCAGAATGTGAGAAATGTTTTACAGGGAAATCAAATCTTGTTAACCACCAGAGAACTCACACAGGAGAGAAGTCATTTTCTTGTTCAGAATGTGGAAAATGTTTTACAGATAATTCAAGTTTTATCAGACATCAGAGAATTCACACAGGGGAGAAGCCTTTTTCATGTTCAGAGTGTGGGAAATGTTTTAACCGGAAAGCGCATCTTGATAGACATCAGAGAACTCACACAGGGGAGAAGGCTTTTTACTGTTCAGAATGTGGGAAATTTTTTTTCCGGAAAGCGCATCTTGATGGACATCAGAGAACTCACACAGGGGAGAAACCTTTTTCATGTTCAGAATGTGAGAAATGTTTTAACCAGAAATCAGATCTTGTTACACATCAGAGAACTCACACAGGGGAGAAGCCTTTTTCCTGTTCAGAATGTGGGAAATGTTTTAACAACAACTCAGCTCTTGTTAGACATCAGAAAACTCACACAGGGGAAAAGCCTTTTTCATGTTCAGAATGTGAGAAATGTTTTACAGGGAAATCAAATCTTGTTAAGCACCAGAGAACTCACACAGGAGTGAAGCCTTTTTCATGTTCAGAATGTGGTAAATATTTTACAGAGAAATCAAGTCTTATCAAACATCAGATAATTCACACAGGGGAAAAGCCTTTTTCATGTTCAGAATGTGGAAAATGTTTTAACCGGAAAGCGCATCTTGATAGACATCAGAGAATTCACACAGGAAAGATGCCTTTTTCATGTTCAGAATGTGGGAAATGTTTTAACCAGAAATCAGATCTTGTTACACATCAGAGAACTCACACAGGGGAGAAGCCTTTTTCATGTTCAGAATGTGGGAAATGTTTTAACAGCAAATCAGCTCTTGTTAAACATCAGATAACTCACACAGAGGAAAAGCCTTTTTTATGTACAGAATGTGGGAAATGTTTTAACCAGAAATCAAATCTTCTTAGTCACCAGAGAACTCACACAGGGGAGAAGCCTTTTTCCTGTTCAGAATGTGTGAAATTTTTTAGTCGGAAAGTGCATCTTGATAGACATCAGAGAAGTCACAGAGGGGAGAAGCCTTTTTTATATCCTTAATGTGGAAAAAGTTTTACTTGAAAAGACTTACCTTTAGCAAAAAAAAATCTTGCTAATAAGTGAGTGCGTCCTATAGACTGGAGATAGCTTCCTGTGACCGAGAACAATGAGACCGTGTCCTTCCTGATCAGTGAGAGAACTGCTCTCTCCTCAAGCCCCACACCTATCTAACTGATTGGTGCAAAAGAGGAGAGGAAGGTACTGGGACCTATGCAGAGGCTGCACGTCCTGACTGAGCAGCTGAAGAACCTAGCTCATGGACCTTTCAGATCATGTAACACTGTTTTACCTATTCTTAAAAGTTGTTAGGTTCCGTTATGAACTGTGCCATTTCTTAATGAGTTTGACCTCCTGAATTCAAATTGGACAATGAGTTTTCCTTTTACTGCTACATATAATTAATGATAAAAGTTTCAGTACTTTGAAACATTATTTTTGTAAATATACCGATGCAGAATATTTTATTATGCCAATTTTCTGATATTTATTTAGAGGAAACTTAGAAACAATTCAAGTAACTAAAACCTGTCTAATCCCTATTGCGAATTTTAAACCGTTACAGAAATTGCACTACAAAATTAGTCCTCATTCAGTGACAACTGTTTTTTGCTTGTTTCTTGTACTCCTGTATCAAATCATCTCTTAAAATTATGCAACAGTAATTTGCAAGCATTGATGGATTTCATTTTCCTTGATATCTTTTTCTCTATAGCTGCAATATCTTGGTTACATCTCTCACCATCCTCGTCTCTCACTACTCCACAGTTTGGTGTAAGAAAAGTCTAGAATGTAAGAAATTAATCATTAAGGACATGTTACAGCCATGATCCTTATATGTTTTGAGGAGAAATAACACCCAACTCTTCATAGTTACTGTATCTGCTCGAGTTTCCCAAAAAGTTAGTTACCACAAATGCAAATGTAAACCATACTGCTTTTTCTTTGCCCTGCAACGAATGAAAAAACTCCTCATCTTGAAGAAGCTTATGAATCTGAAGTCCAATAAAGACTCCTTCTTTTATATTTGCTTCACTTAACCTTGGAAAGTTATCAATCAGATGGATGAATGCTTTTAATTTTTTATCCATAGCCTTTACAAAGTTCTTCATTAGGCCCAACTTGATAAGATTTTGTTGCCACCATTGCCTAGGTGGGTCCTCAACTTATGGATTCAGGACAATTTACTCCCTTGCTGAAGTGAATGTCAGAGAGGCCAGTCCCTTTTTTTGTAGCAATATTCTCTTGCACAACTATCCCACTCACACAGAAAGCAAAAATGAAAAAGTGAAAAAAAAACACTTTTTCATTTTTACGAATCAATTTGTGAAGCACCTGGGGGTTCCAAGTGCTCACTATGCATCTAGATAGGTGCCTTGGGGGGTCTCGTTTCCAAAATGGGGTCACTTGTGGGGGAGCTCCAATGTTTGGGCACGCAGGGGCTCTCCAAACGCAACATGGTGTCTGCTAACAATTTGAGCCGATTTTCCATTCAATTTGTTAGCGGACACCATGTTGCATTTGGAGAGTCCCCGCCCGGATGTTTCACGGTTATTAGACACCCAAAAAAAAACATGCGGGGATCGCTCGTGCATGGCAGGCAATCCCCGCAAAGTTTTTTTGGCCGCGAAGCATATGAGGTGGAGACTCGAGCATGTCACTCAAATACCCACGATACTCAATGCATACCAGAACACCCGATGCAAACTCAAGTAGCGAGCACTTGCGCTCAACAGTAGTCACCATATTGTCATCTTTTTTTCTTACTTTTGAAAAAAATCCCAACCCCATCACAACCCTAACCCCAACCCTAACCTCAACCCTAACCGTAGCACAATCCTAACCGTAGCACAACCCTAACCCTAGCACAACCCTAACCTGAGAGTTTATTTTTTACGCCTTTCCTCCTGCAGTATAAGTGATTAGACAACCTTATTCTTCGGGTCGGTGAGACTACAGCGATACCAGAATCATATGGGGTTTTTATGACTGACAGCTGTCACACACTAAAAGTCGCATTTTTTGTAAAATCTAGTTTTTGCATCGCCATATTTTGAGAGCTATAATTTTTCCAGATTTTGGCAGACAGTCATTTGACGGCTTGTTTTTTGCGGGATGAGTTGACTTCATTATTGGTGCCATTTTCAGGCATGTGACATTTTTTGATTGCTTTCTATTCCGATTTTTGGGAGGCAGAATAAACAAAAACCAACAATTCAGGAATTGTTTTTTTGTTTTTTTTTATTCTGTTCCGCGTGTGGTAAAATTGATAAGGCAGCTTTATTCTTCGGGTCAGTACGTTTACAGCGGTACCACATTTATATCGTTTTTCTATGTTTTGCACTTTTACATAATAAAAGTAATTTTATAGAAAAAAATATTTTTTAGCATCGCTTTATTCTGAGAGCTATAACTTTTTTATTTTTCAGCTGATGGAGCTGTATGGCAGCTTGTTTTTTGCGGGACGAGATGACATTTTCAGCGGTACCATTTTTATTTATATTTGTCTTTTTGATCGCGTGTTATTGCATTTTTTGTTTGGCGGTATGGTGATAAAGCATTGTTTTTTGCTTCGTTTTTTATTTATTTTTTTTACCGTGTTCACTGAAGGGGTTAGGGAGAAGATTGTTTGGAGATGCACTGCGCATGTCCAAAAAATCTTCCTGCTGTCTGGCAATCCGGATGTTGTCATGATGACATCGGGTCGTCATGGCAACATCCTGGAAGCCATGGCAGACAGCGCTGGAAGCCGGAAGAGGAGGTGAGTATCTGCGATCACCCCCCCTTGCCACCGCAATGCTGCGATCGACTTTGATCGCAGCATCACAGGGGTTAATGTTCTGGGAGCGGTGCGTGACCGCTCCCTGCACATAGTACCGGGTGTCAGCTGTGACAGTCAGCTGACACCCGGCGGCGATCGCGCCTGCACAGCCTGTGTGCGCGCGCGCGATCGCCATGACCTACTAATACAGGTCTGGCTCTTAAGTCCCAGGGCACAGACGCGTATTCGTACATCTAATGTTGTTAAGGGGTTAAAGACATTTTCATTGCAATGGTACATTGTAAATTCTCTCCATCTGCTTTCAATGTACATTTTGGTGGTCTTAAAGATGAGATAGAACAGGCTTGCAGAACAGCAAATATCAGCACTGCTGGCAGAAACAGATGATCTTGAAAATAGGTCAAGGCTCAATGATATACCACTTATTGGTGTGCCTGAAAAAATAGAAGGCGCCTTTCCTACTGAATTCTTTGAAAACTGGCTGAAATTAATAATCAGGCTCGAAACCTTAACCCTCCTATAAGCTGTAGAACGAGGTCATAGGGTGCTCATCTTCCTCCTGGGCTTCCACAAAGACCTGTGCTGGCTAAAGTTTTACACTACCAGGACAAAGATATTATCCTGCGACAGGCAAGGGATCACCCAGATGTAACAATCAGTGGGTCCAAAATCTAGATCTTTCCAGATTATTCTATAGAAGGACTGAAACAAAGAGCCAGATTCATTGATATCAAAAAACATCTGAGAGATCAGCATGTTCCATATTCAATTATTATATTTAATAAACCTTTCTGAATTGACGTCTGCAATAAACCAGCAGCACGAGAATTATCCACAAATTTCTCCAGATCCTGATATTCATCGGTTTTGACAAACCCATGAATCTGCAGCAGCTGAACATCAAACTTAAAACGCCAAGAAAAGAATACGGATCAGGTTAGCACAATCTGATACAAATAATCTTAAATGTTTGTTGGGTAAGGCCCTATTTGCGCTACTTTCTCCCTAGTGTTTTATCTTGGATACAGCAGCAGTACCTTGGAATCGTCTCCCGGTCTGGAAATTGTCAAAGGAGAGCCCGGCTGCAGAGGGCATTATCTATATATCTACATCATGGAATACTTTTAAAATTGACTATCATCAAGGGTTACAA
Source organism: Phyllobates terribilis (assembly GCF_046119375.1). NCBI lineage: Eukaryota > Metazoa > Chordata > Amphibia > Anura > Dendrobatidae > Phyllobates > Phyllobates terribilis. The sequence goes on from NW_027362943.1 coordinate 3,276,536, forward strand.
ACTATTAGACAAAATGGAGGATCCATTATGGACATGGACAGCTCTACAAACATTTCCTAATGACAATAAGTTTACACTTGAATGGGACTCTAATTTAAATAATTGTCTGCACATTATGTTAGCATGTTTACATAAAAAGAGAACACAATTGTGTGAAACTGCAACTGAAAAAGTTCTATATTTAGCTAAGGACTGTGAAGACCTGGGGTATTCTGTTGGCATAATACTACTCAGACAACACAGTGTGAGGGTAAAGCAGTGTGACAATATTTTATTGAACCACCAAACGGACATTAAACAGAACAGTCCCAACAAATACCTAAGATGGTACAACATTACACAGTCTTGTCCTTCTGCTGACTCGTCAGGGATAGAACTGTGATTTTGGGACTTCCAGGGCCAACTACCTCAACCAGTGGCCCCCGCTTTTGGCGGGCGTCCTCAGAGAGGAAGTAGCAGCCAGCTTAGGAAGCTGACAGTCCATCGAGGTACAAGGCCTGGAGACTCAAGGGTCCCACCCTGGCCTCTCCGAGAGTTTCCATGGGTTCCAGGCGACCCGAGGGTCCCACCTGGCAGCCCCTAACAACATATCCATGGGGCCAGGTGACTTCATCGTCCCAACCTGGTCTCCACAAATGTATCCATGGGTTCTCTGATGGTCAAAGGAGCAGCTCCGTATCCTTCCAGTCAGGGCCGTTCATCCTTAGGCTGGAATCATGTAGAATCCAAATCTGTGTCTTTCTGGATTGAGCCATGCTACCAAGCTGATGCCCTGAAAACTCTGACTGATTTTTGATTCTCTCTTTCAATTCTCACTGCTACAGAGGCATATGTCCCTTAAATAGTTACAGTTGTCCTTTCAACGTATGCATCCACAGGTCAAGGATTAGGGAGGGTATTATTCCACAGGGCTCATGTTTCATTGTTTGAGCATTTAATCATTTTATATAGTTGGTATAGCAGTGGGCTCTTGTAAATCAACATCAAGATGGCTTTAGTAAATATGCAATTAGCATAATAACAAATATCATTGTTTAAAAACTAAGAGTTTTCAACATTCAGCTTTATGCAAATAATCATATGTCCTTCTTGACCAGCCACAGAAATACACATACATTCACAAGTCAACACAATAGTGGATTTCTCTTGGCTTAACAAATGTAGACTTCTGGCTGATTAAGATAAAAAGCTGTTTTGTCACAAGGACCTATTAGGCTATGTGCCCACGTAGCGAATTTCAAGCGGATATGCTGCGGAATTTCCGCAGCGTATACGCTTGGTAAACGCTATGTAATCTGCCCCCCATGGTCCCCAAGGGGATTCCGCAGGTTCAATGCCCATGCTGCGGATTTTTCCGCAGCGTTTTTGCTGTGGGGAAAAATCAACAGCATGTTCATTAATTTTACGTTTCCCCAAGCGGAATTGCCTTTGCACTGCAAGAAAAAACGCAAGGCAATTCCGCATGTGGAAATCGTGCGATAAACGTACGATAAACGCGTGCGGAATTCCACATGCGTTTATCCGGGAGAGGACATGCAGAAATGAAGCAGAAAATTTCTGCTTCATTTCCGCAGCGTGGGCACATAGCCTTAAGGTTTGAATCTCATTGGGAATATAAAAAAAAAAAAAATTCTAACACTATCACATCCATATTACAATTAGACCATGAACCAATAATGAATAAATCGAAAAAACTGCAAAGAGACAGGGATCATTATCGTATTATAAAAAAGAAAGAAACACAAAGTGTGCCCTGAGTGATCGAACAAAATCTAAAATTTCTCTACCTATACAACTAAAGGACAAGGCTAATGAATGTATTGATACAAAAAAAAAATTTAAAAAAATGAAAATATTAAGATCGAACCGAAGATAACAAATAACAAAATAATTGAGAAAGTGCTACCAAATAGAATTGAACCTTTATCAATTGCATCAGTTGAATCTACAAAAATTACTGTAAGCAGGAGAACAAATTTGACAAACACTCCTCCTATACAAAATTCAAATACAATACTTCCATCTTCTGAATGGAAAACCTCTACCTTCATTTTGGTTCTTAATGAAAAAAAACATCTAGACAACATTAGACTACAAATAGAATAAATGAATGAAGAAAGGGAAAGTGCTTGTGTAAGTAGAAAATAAAACTGAGACAACTAGAGGCAATAAATTAAATAAGTCTAATTCCACCTAATGAAATTGAATCTCTAATCAAATTCTCTGATCCCACTTCTACTCCACTACTGGACCTCTCAGTATATGACACTACATCAGACATTGTTTCCTCTACTAAAAAAACAAGCAATATTATCATAGTGGACAATACCACAACTGGTACTAAAGGTCTGGTACCTTTTTTACCCCGGGCTGTGTCCCCCAAGAAAGGGCAATTAACCAATACTTCTCCCCCAAACCAGGGAAAAGAGAAAACCTATTAGAGGAACACGAGGAGGAAGAAAAGAGGGAAAATAAACCTACCCCAAGCCCCAAACAACATATCCATGGGGCCACAAATATTTTTAATCTGTCGGACTAACTTTTATCAAATGATGAGAAATGAATGTTATCAAAAGGACTTTCCTTTTGTCCCACAAACAAATCCAAAGACTTTGGTCTTTTTTTAAATCTTCAGGTATTTACGAGGAAAATGACTGAAAATACATTTTACAATAAATAAAGTGAGAGAACAGTCTGTTTTATCTTCATCACAAACTGATTTACAATTTCATGTGAATGTAAAAACAAAATCCCATTTTTATCCGATCGAGAGTAAGGGACATCACATTAGCACCTTCCATGATATAGTTCTTGATAAATTAAAATAACTGTAGCGCTGGCGTCCCTGCCCTCTGCTAGGCAGGGACGCTGCTCCCCTCACCGCTCTGCTCCGTGCCCGGCGTCCTCTCCCCGCTCTGCTGTCAGCGCGCGCTCCTTCCCGGCGTCCTCCTCCCGCTCTGCTCTCAGCGCGCGCTCCTTCCCGGCCCCTGTGCTTAGGGCGCGCGCGCGCGCGCTCCCCTCCTCTTAAAGGGACCGCGCGCGCCGTCCTAAGGAGTCCCCGGCCAATGGCCGGAGGACTTCATCATATATAAGGCACCTCCTCCAAAATGGAGGTGCCCGAGCAATGTTGTTTGCACCTGTGTCTCACCTGTGCTTCAGCCCTCAGGTCCCGTTGCCAGTTACCTGCCAGTTACCTGCCAGTTTCCTGCCAGTTTCCTGCTAGTTACCTGCCTGATCCCTGCCTGAATACTTGTTACCTGTCTGCCAGTCTGAGGTCCGACGGTCTGCCTTACTACTCCTGTCAGTCTGTCTAAAGGACCAGCCTGCCCGCTCACCTGGGAGCGCATATCAGCTACCTGCCTGCTTGCCTGAGGTCCGACGGTCTGCCTTACTACTCCGGTCAGTCTGTCTATGGACCAGCTTGCCCGCTCACCTGGGAGCGCTTCTCCGTTATCTGCCTGCTTGCCAGCCCGGAGGCTCCGTTGTCACGTGCTGTGACCACCAGCTATCTCAGAGACTCTTGCCCGCTCACCTGGGAGCGCATCTCCGTTACCTGCCTACTTGCCAGCCCGGAGGTCCCGCCGTCACGTGCCGTGACCACCTGCTATTCCAGAGACTCTCGCTTGCTCACCTGGGAGCACACATCTACCATCTGCCTGCTAGCCTACCCGGAGGCTCTGCCATCACAGGTCGTACCTACCCGTTACCCAGAGACTGCCCTGATCACTTGCCGTAACTCCCTGTCCGTTCACCCTGAGACTGCCACCCGCTCCCTTACAAGGGCCGCCCCCTTGTATAATAGCTCAGAGGTTCCGCCTCCCGGATCCGTTACAGTTTGCTCGGGCCATGGAACCCGGTGGCACCCAAGCTCCCTCGCTCTCGGACCTCTGTCTCGAACTGTCCCGTCAGAAGTACCAACAGGAGGCCATCCTGGGTCATCTGCGGAATGTTAATACTCGCCTGAACACCCTGTCTGATCCACCAACAACCTCCGCCAGTGCCATATCTTGCAATCCGGCAGCTCCGCTGCCCACTAATACTATGGTATCCTACCCCGGACCCCGGCTTTCTGCACCTCCTCGCTTCGGAGGCGACCCCGTCCAGGCTCGGGGCTTCATAAATCAGTGCACCCTGCACTTTGAACTTTTGTCCCATCAGTTTAATTCCGACCGGGCCAAAATTGCCTTTATCATGTCCCATCTCACCGGGGAGGCCCTGGCCTGGCTAAATCCTCTATGGGAGAGAGGAGACCCCCTGGTGTCCAACTTGCCTGCTTTTCTCTCGGCTTTCCGGAAAGTCTTCGACGAACCTGGACGGAAGACCTCATCCGCATCCTCTCTGCTACGCCTCCGTCAGGAGGGTCTCACCGTGGGCCAATATGCCATACGGTTCCGCACCCTTGCCTCGGAGCTGGCCTGGGATAACGACGCTCTGGTATCCGTCTTCTGGGAGGGTCTGTCCGGTCGTATTAAAGATGAACTTGCTGGTCGGGACATTCCTATCTCTCTCGATGATCTAATAACCCTTGCCACCCGGATTGACCTACGGTTCCAGGAGCGTGCCAAAGAGGTCACCCGTGAGAGAAGGATTCCACGTTTAGCTCCTACTTCCCAGAAACCCGTCATTCCCTCCATCTCTCCCCAGGTACACTCTCCTGAGCCTATGCAGGTCGACCAGACCAAGATGGTCAAAACCCGTCAGGACTCACGCCGTGCCGAGGGGAGCTGCTTCTACTGTGGCAGTAAGGAGCACCGGATCCGTGCCTGCCCGGAGAGGTCGGGAAACGCCTGTGTCTAGGTTCGCTCAGAGAGGTCCACCTAGACAAGAATAAATCCTCTCCATCCCTGCTGTTGTCAGTTTCGATCATCTACGGGGAGAACCGTTATTTCGAACTAGCCCAACTTGACTCTGGAGCAGCCGGGAACTTTATTTCACAGTCCCTGGTTGAGAAATACCGCATCCCTACCAAACCTCTGGCTGTACCCTTGTCTGTCGCTGCCGTGGATGGGGGCCTCTTACCTCGCCCCATTCAACTCATCACCGAATCCATTACCCTGCAGGTGGGAATGCTGCATTCTGAAAGTATCTCCTTTCATGTTCTGCCTGGACTCTCTCACGCCCTCTTGCTAGGTCTGCCCTGGCTCCAGAGACATGCACCCGTGCTAGACTGGCAAACCGGAGAGGTCCTTCGCTGGGGACAAGACTGTCATAAAACCTGCCTGGTTCCCGTCCATCCCGTCCGTCCCTCTCCTACCCCAGCTAATCTACCTGGACTTCCGATTCCTTATTGGTCTTATGCAGATGTCTTTAATAAAAAGGAGGCAGAGACATTACCACCACATAGACCATACGACTGTCCCATCGATCTGCTACCCGGTACTACTCCTCCCCGTGGGCGTATCTATCCTTTATCCGCTGCTGAGACCCGGTCAATGTCCGAATATATTGAGGAGAATCTGGCCAGAGGATTCATCCGGAAATCTGCCTCCCCGGCGGGAGCAGGCTTCTTTTTCGTCAAAAAGAAGGACGGCTCTCTCCGTCCCTGTATAGACTATAGAGGCCTAAACCTGATCACGGTGAAGAATAAGTACCCCCTTCCGCTCATTCCAGAATTATTTGATCGCCTGAGGGGGGCTAGGATCTTCACCAAACTGGACCTTCGTGGGGCGTACAACCTGGTTCGTATTCGTCAGGGGGATGAATGGAAGACGGCATTCAACACCCGGGACGGCCACTATGAATACCTGGTAATGCCCTTTGGTCTCTGTAACGCTCCTGCCGTCTTTCAAGAGTTGGTCAATGACATCTTCCGGGACCTTCTCTACTCCTGCGTAGTGGTGTACCTGGACGACATCTTGGTCTTCTCTCCGGATCTCCAGACTCACCGGAGGGACGTTCGTCAGGTCCTGCTCAGGCTAAGGCAGAACCATCTCTACGCTAAATTTGAGAAGTGCCTCTTTGAGCAGACCTCGCTTCCGTTTCTGGGCTACATTATCTCTCAGACCGGCCTACAAATGGATCCTGAGAAACTGTCTGCCATCGAGAAATGGCCCCGACCGGAGGGGTTGAAGGCCATTCAGCGATTCCTGGGCTTCGCCAACTACTACCGCCTCTTCATACCACACTTCTCTTCCCGGACGGCCCCAATTTCTGCGCTCACCCGTAAAGGTACTAATCCCAAAGAGTGGCCACCCGAAGCAGAGGAGGCCTTTCTTTCCCTTAAACAGGCCTTCTCTTCCGCCCCGGTGCTGCATCGCCCAGATGGCAACAAACAGTTCTTCCTGGAAGTTGACGCCTCCTCCTCTGGAGCCGGAGCGGTACTTACTCAAAAATCATCTTCCGGGAGGATGGTAACTTGTGGCTTCTTCTCTAAACTCTTCTCCTCCTCTGAGCGCAACTATTCCATAGGAGACCGAGAGTTATTGGCCATCAAACTGGCATTGGAGGAGTGGCGTTACCTGCTCGAGGGGGCTCTTCACCCGGTAATAATTTACACTGACCACAAGAACTTGGCTTACCTCCAGCATGCCCAGAGACTTAACCCGCGCCAAGCCCGGTGGTCCTTGTTTTTTGCTCGTTTTGATTTTGTCCTTCATTTTCGCCCGGCTGACAAAAACGTCAAGGCGGACGCCTTGTCTCGGTCCTTTCTGGTGTCTGATCTCGAGGAGGATCCGAAACATATCATCGATCCCGCCAGAGTAATGCAGGTGGCTCCCGTGAGTCTAAATCGTCTTCCTCCTGGTAAGACGTTCGTACCAGTACCTGATCGGGAGAAGATCCTACACTGGGGTCATTCGTCTAAACTAGCTGGCCACGCCGGTCAGAAAAAGACCCTCCAGCTTATTACCCGGCACTACTGGTGGCCTAACCTGCACAAGGATGTAATAGACTTTGTTTCTGCCTGTGTGTCCTGCGCCCGCAACAAAGTTCCGAGACACCTGCCGGCCGGCCGCCTCCTACCTCTGCCAGTACCTGCTGCCCCCTGGCAGCATATAGCGATGGACTTCATTACTGATCTACCCGTCTCTGCCGGTTGTACGGTCATTTGGGTGGTCGCTGACCGCTTCTCCAAGATGGCTCACTTCATTCCACTGCCAGGTCTTCCGTCTGCACCTGAGCTGGCTAAAGACTTTATCCACCACATCTTCCGTCTTCATGGCCTGCCCCGTCACATCGTGTCGGATCGTGGGGTACAGTTCACTTCCCGTTTCTGGAGAGCCACTTGTAAATTGCTGGACGTCACCCTGGACTTCTCCTCCGCTTACCACCCACAGTCTAATGGTCAAGTGGAGCGGATCAATCAGAACCTGACCAGTTACCTTCGGCACTTCGTTAATGCCCACCATTCTGACTGGGTGGATCTCCTGCCATGGGCCGAATTCTCGTACAACAATCACGAGAGCGAGTCTTCCTCCAAATCCCCGTTTTTTGTAGTCTACGGTCAGCATCCTCGGATCCCGTTTCCCGTCTCCACCTCGGCGGACAATCCGGCTGCGGAATCTCTTGTTAACAAATTTTCCTCCATATGGGAGAGTACCCGGTCCGCACTCCTTCTGTCATCCGAGCGTATGAAAAGACACGCTGACAAAAAACGTCTGGACCCTCCTCAATTCCGTCCTGGGGATAAAGTCTGGCTCTCGTCCAAATATGTCCGGCTCAAGATCCCTTCCTATAAGTTAGGGCCTCGGTTCATCGGCCCACTGGAGGTCATCAGTCAGATCAACCCGGTGGCCTATAAATTGAAACTCCCGGCCAACTTACGGATCCCTAACTCCTTCCATGTGTCTCTCCTCAAACCTGTAGTGCTTAACTCTTTTTCCAAGTCTACAGGTACGCCTCCTGCTCCGGTTTCTGCTGAGGACGAGTTTGAGGTAGAGAACATTCTTGCCACCAAAAGGGTAAGAGGAAAGACCTTTTTTCTGGTAGATTGGAAGGGGTTTGGTCCTGAGGAGAGAACGTGGGAGCCCCGGGCGAACATCCATGCCCCTCTCATCCTAGCTAAATTTCTGTCTGGCCTAAAAAAGGGGGGGCCTAAAGGGGGGGGTACTGTAGCGCTGGCGTCCCTGCCCTCTGCTAGGCAGGGACGCTGCTCCCCTCACCGCTCTGCTCCGTGCCCGGCGTCCTCTCCCCGCTCTGCTGTCAGCGCGCGCTCCTTCCCGGCGTCCTCCTCCCGCTCTGCTCTCAGCGCGCGCTCCTTCCCGGCCCCTGTGCTTAGGGCGCGCGCGCGCGCGCTCCCCTCCTCTTAAAGGGACCGCGCGCGCCGTCCTAAGGAGTCCCCGGCCAATGGCCGGAGGACTTCATCATATATAAGGCACCTCCTCCAAAATGGAGGTGCCCGAGCAATGTTGTTTGCACCTGTGTCTCACCTGTGCTTCAGCCCTCAGGTCCCGTTGCCAGTTACCTGCCAGTTACCTGCCAGTTTCCTGCCAGTTTCCTGCTAGTTACCTGCCTGATCCCTGCCTGAATACTTGTTACCTGTCTGCCAGTCTGAGGTCCGACGGTCTGCCTTACTACTCCTGTCAGTCTGTCTAAAGGACCAGCCTGCCCGCTCACCTGGGAGCGCATATCAGCTACCTGCCTGCTTGCCTGAGGTCCGACGGTCTGCCTTACTACTCCGGTCAGTCTGTCTATGGACCAGCTTGCCCGCTCACCTGGGAGCGCTTCTCCGTTATCTGCCTGCTTGCCAGCCCGGAGGCTCCGTTGTCACGTGCTGTGACCACCAGCTATCTCAGAGACTCTTGCCCGCTCACCTGGGAGCGCATCTCCGTTACCTGCCTACTTGCCAGCCCGGAGGTCCCGCCGTCACGTGCCGTGACCACCTGCTATTCCAGAGACTCTCGCTTGCTCACCTGGGAGCACACATCTACCATCTGCCTGCTAGCCTACCCGGAGGCTCTGCCATCACAGGTCGTACCTACCCGTTACCCAGAGACTGCCCTGATCACTTGCCGTAACTCCCTGTCCGTTCACCCTGAGACTGCCACCCGCTCCCTTACAAGGGCCGCCCCCTTGTATAATAGCTCAGAGGTTCCGCCTCCCGGATCCGTTACAATAACTTACAATTAAAGGAGGCCCACCACAAAAAATAAAAATAATCTTTCAATATCTGAGAAAAAAGCCCTACAATCCTTATGTAATAATGAGAACTTAGTCATTAGAGCTGCTGATAAAGGTGGGATATAGTAATACAAAACTGCACAGATTATTGCAGAGAAGCATACAGGATAATATCAGATGTGGAATACTATCAGACAATTCCTTCAGACCCTTTACCTAAAGTGATGCTAATTAATAATAGTTTGATCAACAGAGCAATAGAGGAAAATATATTAAATCTAAAAGAAAAAAAAAATTCTCTTAATCAAAAATCCCACTATTTCCTTCTTTTATCACCTTCCAAAAATCCATAATAGTCTTACTAATACCCCTGGAAGACCTATAATATCAGGCATTGGATCTCTGACGAGCAATCTGTCAGAATATATTGACAAAATAATGCAGATTCATGTGTCAGAATTACCTAACGATCTAAAAGATTCTACACATCTAATTCAACTTCTACAAGAGATACAATGGGAGCCGAATTATGTTTTTCTCACATTAGATCTATCATCTTATATTCAAATATATTAAATGATATCGGATTGACATGTTTCAAAAAATATTTGACCGATGTCAGATTGTCCAGTAGACAAATCCTTCATCTACACAGGGCTATCCTTTATTTAAAAAAATAATTATTTTACATTTGAAGGTGAACATTACCATCAGACGCGAGGCACTGCGATGGGTTCAAAGGTCGCACCAACCTACGCAAATCTATTCATAGGGGTATTTGAGGAGATTTTTATTCAAAATAATAAATGGAAAAAGTATATAACTTTATATAAAAGGTTCATTGATGACCTGTTCTTTATATGGGACAATTGTAACAATAACATGCAATCCTTTTTGCTACATAAATTCTAATAATTGAGGTATTTCCTTCTCACCCCTATATGATTTTGTAAATATCAATTTTTTGGATATAAATGTATTTATAAAGGAATATTCCATATGTACGAAAACCTTTTTCTTAAAAAGTTGACATAAACAGTTATTTATATCCATTATGTGAAGTGGCTGGATAACATCCACAAAATCAATTCAAAAGAATTGAGAAGAATTGTAGTGTTGACATTGATTTTATAACACAAGCCAAAATCTTGCAAGAGAGATTTGAAGCTCAGAGATACCCAAATGGATTAATCAAACGAGCCTATTCTAATTCAAAGAAATATGGTCAGAAAGCACTACTAGAAAATAAGAAAAAATCAGTCTGTAAATGGATATGAATTCAATTTTATCACCCAGTTTAATTCCTGCCATAAAGAAATACGCCAAATTTTTCAGAAATATTGGCACACATTACAAAGTGATCCTATTCTTGGAAAATCTCTACCTAGAAACCCCATGATCACTTGTCGTAGTGCGCCCACAATAAAGAATATTTTGGCCCCTCGCTGCTTCAAATCATACTCCTCAAACAGTATACCTAATCAGATAAACCTAATGGTATATACAAATGTGGATCAAGGAATTGTTTGTGTTGTTTATCTATAGATCACGGTGTCGATAGTTTTTCCTCATCTATTGGACAGAGATTTTCAGTTAAGCAACATCTAACACAGACTTTGTGATTTATGTAATCCAATATATATGTAATAAACAATATGTGCGTAGAACTACTCAGCCACTGCACAGCAGAATTCATTCACATAGAGACAATATCGTAGGGGTTTCCTTAAACATGGGTTATCTCAACACTGTACAATAGAGCACAATAATGAGTATAGAAAATGAAAATGAGTCCAATTGAATATATTCCTGCTAATAGGCCGAACCGCATTCAGAAACTGAACAGGAAGGAAATTTACTGGATATAGAGACTGAACAGTATGAAACCCCACGGATTAAATGAAATGTCTGAATTGTTCCTTTAGATGTTAAGAAATCTACATCTATGGTCATTTTGGAGATAGAAAGCCTGATGTGGAAGCTCCCTTAACATTAGTATTAATTGTAATAATTTAGATGGTCTTTTAATAAGATATTTTATTGTAATATCTATTTACAACAATATTATCCATGATCTGTGACATGGTTTTATTAACCAATTGATATAAATTAATTATTTTAAATAAAACCCTCGACCTTTCAGGTTTTAATATTTAGTTCTTTTATATACATTTGCTATGATTTATTATGATATATAATTATGGTACAAGGATGATCTTTTAATATCCTATGTAAACTACCGTTCAAAAGTTTGGGGTTATTTAGAAATTTCATTATTTTTGAAAGAAAGGCACATTTTTTTTTCAATGAAGCTATCATTAAATGAATCAGAAATACACTCTATACATTGTAAATGTGGTAAATGACTATTCTAGCTACAAACGTCTTGTTTTTATTGCAATATCTACATAGGTGTATACAGGCCCATTTCCAACAACCACCACTCCAGTGTTTTAATGGTACATTGTGTTTGCTAACTGTGTAAGAAGGCTAATGGATGTTTAGAAAACCCTAGAAAAACCCTTGCACAAGTATGTTAGCCCAGCTGAAAACAGTTTGGCTGATTTGAGAAGCTATAAAATTGACCTTCCTTTGAGCTAGTTGAGAATCTGGAGCATTACATTTGTTTGTTCTATGAAACCCTCAAAATGGCCAGAAAAAGAGAACTTTCATGTGAAACTCGACAGTCTATTCTTGTTCTTAGAAATGAAGGCTATTCCATGCGAGAAGTTGCCAAGAAACTGAAGATTTCCTCCAACGGTGTGTACTACTCCCTTCAGAGGAGAGCACAAACAGGCTCTACCAGAGTAGAAAGAGAAGTGAGAGGCCCCGCTGCACAACTGAGCAACAAGACAAGTACATTAGAGTCTCTAGTTTGAGAAATCGATGCCTCACAGCTCCTCAACTGGCAGCTTCATTAAATAGTACACGCAAAACAACAGTGTCAACGTCTACAGTGAAGAGGCGACTGCGGGATGCTGGCCTTCAGGGCAAAGTGGCAAAGAAAAAGCCATATCTGAGACTGGCTAATAAAAGATTAATATGGGCAAAAGAACACAGGCATTGGACAGAGGAAGATTGGAAAAAAGTTTTGTGGACAGACGAATCAAAGTTTGAGGTGTTTGGATCACACAGAAGAACATTTGTGAGACGCAGAACAACTGAAAAGATGCTGAAAGAGTGCCTGACGCCATCTGTCAAGCATGGTGGAGGTAATGTGATGGTCTGGGATTGCTTTGGTGCTGGTAAAATGGGAGATTTGTACAAGGTAAATGGGATTTTGAATAAGGAAGGCTATCACTCCATTTTGCAAAGCCATGCCATACCCTGTGGACAGCGCTTGATTGGAGCCAATTTCATCCTACTACAGGACAATGACCCAAAGCACACCTCCAAATTATACATGGACTATTTAGGGAAGAAGCAGGCAGCTGGTATTCTATCTGTAATGGAGTGGCCAGTGCAGTCACCAGATCTCAACCCCATTGAGCTGTGCCCATCAAGCCAATCCAACTTGTGGGGCTTCAGGAAGCATGGGGGGAAATTTCTCAAGATGACCTCAGCAAATTAACAACTAGAATGCCAAAGGTCTGCAATGCTGGAATTGCTGCAAAGGAGCATTCTGTGACGAAAGCAAAGTTTGAAGGAGAAAATTATTCTTTCAAATAAAAATCATTATTTCTAACCTTGTCAATGTCTGGACTATATTTTCTAATCATTTTGCAACTCATTTGATAAATAAAAGTATGAGTTTCCATGGAAAACATGAAATTGTCTGGCCAAACTTTTGAACGGTAGTGTATATTTTTTAGATGTCACAATTTTATCAAACTCCCAGAACATCAAGCATTTAGATCTCCTTTAAGTGATTGTCTTTTTTTCTCAGAGTATAAAACTCCCCTCATTGTAACTCGAGTCACTACCATTGTCATCTATTTACCTACAGTCCCTGATAACGAAGGCTTGAAAAAAGAAAGATCTCCCTGAACTAATTCCCATGTGAAGTCACTGCTGCCCTAGGTGAACCCTCCGCTGATGAAATCCTTCCAAGTTAAGCACATGGCCATATATTTACTCCAGCGGCCGTATTCATGGACAGAGGTAAACCACGCTCTCTCCCCATATTTCACCATCTCATTGTATGAGAAGCAAATTAATTAAAAAAGGAAGCGTGGAATTGATAATGATATTTATTTTCCCTCTAATAAAATTATACAGGAATTGATAAAACACACTGATATCAGTATAATGACACAAAATAATATTCTGACATGAAACACGACAAATGGACTGTAACAAATATAATAAACTAAAATAAAAGAGGAATTCGGATAAGAGCATTTTAGCTCATCAAAAAGACATTAAATAAAATAAATAAAACAAGAATTTTTTGACATACAATGAACAAGTTTTTTACAAGCTTTTCTCCTACCCTTGGATTTGCTTTTCTTTTTAATCATCTGTTAATTCCTAAATACACATAGCGGCTTAATGAGTAAAGAACACAGGACACAGTGGTTTTCTCTATAGAGACATAGGTTCTAGCCCAACTCCTGCTATTAGAATAAGTGAATAAATACATTTATTTTAGCCAACATTTGAACTTATAGATATACAATTTTTAAATAATGTCGAATAGGTTTATAGTATATGAACTGTAGATTTTTTTAGTAGGAATTTCTTTGTATAATTGAAATGCATGCAATTTTGTTATTTTCCGATGTAATCGTTTGCCAGTCCAGTGAACTTTGACACAGCTCAGACAGTCATGTGTTGATTTGGAGCCTTAATTCATAACTCAAGCCTTTACACTGTCTTGCACCATTTTGTCTGTATGTGGTTGTTTCCTGAAGAAGTGCTTGTCACTTTGAAACTCCTTGAATAAAAACAGCAATTTAATAAACCTTTCTGAATTGACGTCTTCAATAAACCAGCAGTGTGGGAAGTATCCACAGATTTCGCCAGATCCTGATATTCAATGATCTACCCTGCCAAGTTAAGGGTGGTAGCCCGAGGTACTGTGCACTTTATTCAAGATTCATAAACCCTTCACTGGCTGGATATGAATGAGAGGATAAAATATGAAATACACCGGGATCACATTCGGGATGTTACAAGTTGAAGATCCTGTGGTCCAAACCCTAATTCTTCAAAAACACAGTGATCTGTGAGTATATGGGAAGAAGTATGTCCCTGCTTGCTGGACAGTTCTTTACAAATGTTGCTTTTTCTTCAGGTTCTATTATGATTATATCACAGTCCTTATGTATAATTGGGGTTGAATTATCCCTCAAGGAGACTTAAATTCTAGGCGAGATTCTCCCATATGTTCAACAGTGACTGCGCCGCCATTTTTTCTACTTTAAAAGCGACAGCTATGGAAATACTTCTCCCAGTCTCTCACCCGGAGAAAGGTGTCATATATCTGCCTATTGTGGTTGGGGTTTTATGGGTGGAGGTCTTTTTATTTTTTGGGGTATTTTTATATTGTCGACAATCTTGTAAAATGTGCTTAACAAGCTATTTAAAACGGAAATGCTCTGCTGATAGGATATTGGAAATGACATATCTACTACATTAAATATGGCGGGGTTAGTGACAATACTTATCTGGAATGTAAGGGGTCTTTCTTCTTGTGTTAAAAGACAGGTGATCTTTCAGTATCTTCAAATGGAAAAACCTGCCTTCAAACACATCTTACCTCTGAGAAACTTCATCTACTAGACAAGAAGTGGTTACAGGCCAACTATCACAACACACAATATATTAAAGGGAAGGTGCCATCAAAAACAAAATTTTTTCAACAATTGAAAAAATGTAAACTATTAATGTTTAATTTTTTTCAAAATATCATTTGTTTTTAATGAAGTAAAATATGAAAAATAATTTTAAAAGGTTTGGTATTTCCACTTTTAAACACTAGGGGGAGCAGCTGCTGAGATTTGCCATGAAAACCTAGTGTACAACTAGCTCCCATTACCACTGCAGTAAATGTGGGCTGGATCTGCTCTCATGTGTGTGATGTCGCTCCTCTCCTCCCTTTCTGGGTGTTTGTAACAGGATAAGAGAGGATGAAATTTAGGATCACAGTGTGGTGCCATTTTTTTTGGTGACTGCCAGTGATCATGACGAGTACAGTGTCACCGAGGACGGCCGGCAGCACTGATTCTGTTAGATGGTGCTGCTAGCTGTTTTCATAAGCTGGGGTTAGATACGCGTAGTGTATCGTGTGGGATTAGATACACTTAGAGTAACACGCTGGGAATAGATACAGGTCTCAATGTAGTGTATCATATGCGGCTGATGTGGGGCCTGTGAGCCGGGTGAAGGGAGGGGCCTAGCTCTGGTTCCCCTGCCCATCCTCACAAATTGAACTGTATCGACTTATTGCCGATATACAGTACAGACCAAAAATTTGGACACACCTCATTTAAAGATTTTTCTGTATTTTCTTGACTATGGAAATTGTACATTCACACTGAAGGCATCAAAACTATGAATTAACACATGTGGAATTATATACTTAACAAAAAAGTGTGAAACAACTGAAAATATGTCTTATATTCTAGGTTCTTCAAAGTAGCCACCTTTTGCTTTGATGACTGCTTTGCACACTCTTGGCATTCTCTTGATGAGCTTCAAGAGGTAGTCACCGGAAATGGTTTTCACTTCACAGGTGTGCCCTGTCAGGTTTAATAAGTGGGATTTCTTGCCTTATAAATGGGGTTGGGACCATCAGTTGTGTTGTGCAGAAGTCTGGTGGATACACAGCTGATAGTCCTACTGAATAGACTGTTAGAATTTGTATTATGGCATGAAAAAAGCAGCTAAGTAAAGAAAAACGAGTGGCCATCATTACTTTAAGAAATGAAGGTCAGTCAGTCCGAAAAATTTGGAAATCTTTGAAAGTGTCCCCAAAGCAATATTGAGTGAGGGAGCGTGACGCTCCCATCAATCACCCTCTGCGTCTTACATCACTGATGCAGGCAGCTGGGGCGATGACATGACTACATGGAGTCCACTGTGCTGAGATGTGCGGGCGTTCGCTACAGAGACCGGAGCAGAGGGAGAACAATGAGGAGTTCATTATACTGTATAGAGACGTTGGGGAGTGCATTCTACACTGTGGAGGCCAATGGGGAGTGCATTCTACTCTGGAGGCTGATGGGGAGTGCATTCTACTCTGTAGGCCAGTGGGGAGTGCATTCTACTCTGGAGGCCGATGGGGAGTGCATTCTACTCTGTGGAGGCCGATAAGGAGTATCGCACATGAAGATGGAATTGAATACATTGGTCTGGGGAACAACGCAAATGATGATGGGATGAGATACACCGGTCTGGGGAACATCGCACATGATGATGGGATTAGATACACCAGTCTGTGGAGTATCGTGCATGATGATGTGATTAGATACACAAGTCTGGGGAGTATCATACATGCAGGGATTAGATAGCTTTTCACTTTATACTGTATTTCTTACTTGAAGTTGCGATCATCTGATCTCTACTATACATAGCAAAATACACATACGCTCATACAAACAGGAAAATAGAAAAATTCTCACACACAGTAAAATACGCACGCTCACACACACTGAAAAATGCACACGCACGCTCACACACCCGGAAAAATGCACACGCACGCTCACACCAAAAAAAATACACATGCACGCTCATACACACAGGAAAAAACACATGCACGCTCATACACACAGAAAAATACACGTGGTGTAATACATTACCTCGCTCTGTCCACTTCTATGGGAGCAGTGGTGTAATATGTGACCCCGCTCCGTCCACTTCCATAGGTGCAGGGGTGTAATAAGATAGAATAGATAGATGTCCTGTAAATATATAATTTCACATGCCCCTACATATAATAATCTTGCACTTGCCTTTCATGTGGCACTAAAAGGCATTTATCCTAATAAATGAAAAAATAAACGCTTATTTTTGGTAACCAGCAAGGTAAAGCAGACAGTTGTGGGTTTATATTTTCAGGCTGGAAAGGTACCTCGTTATTGGGCCTTACCCAGCCTAAAAATAACAGCCTGTAGCCGCACCAGAAGTGTCGCATCACATTAGATGCGAGAATTCTGGCGCTTTGTCCGCCTCTTCCTGATTGGTGTCGTGGCAATCAGAGTAATGGTAGTTGTGGTTGATGACAGCTGTGATTTGTCAAAAATCACAGCTGCAATCAACAGCTGGGGTTAGTAATGGAGAGGCGTCTTTCAGACACCCCCACTACTGACTCACTAATGGAAAAAAAACAAAAATAAATGTTATTTGAATAATGACTCTCCGATACTTTCCCTGGTTCACCAATTTATTTTTGAATAAAAAAAAAACACAAGCAGGCCCGACGTAGTCCATGATGTTACCATGACGATCCCCGTATCCGAAGTCCAAAGGCTATGGAGCCTTGTTCAGAGAACGAGGCTTTATAGGCCGCTGCAGCAGCCACTCCGAGGCCCACTGCGCTCCATGAGACCCGGCGGCTGTGATGAGCAGTGGCATCAGTAACTACACCGCTCATTAGAGTCACGGAGCCCTCTGTATAATGGCCCCTTATAGTGTTCCACAGTCTAATGGCCTCATATAGTCATCCATACAGTATAATGGCCCCATATAGTCCTCCATACAGTATAATGGCCATATATAGTGCCCTACATAATAATGGCCCCATATAATGACCTACACTATAATGGTCCCATATAGTGCACTACGGTATAATGGCCCCATATAATGCACCATACTGTAATGTGCTTCACATATTGCTCCACAGTGTAATGGTGTCATATAGTGCCCCACAGTAGAATGTGCCCCATAAAGTGCATCCTGGTGTATATGGCCCCCATCATCCTTCTCCCGGTGTGTATGGTCCCCATCATTCACCTCCCTGCGTCTATGGCCCCCATCCTCCTCCTCCCTGCGTGTATGGCCCTCATCCCCCTCCCTGCGTGTATGGCCCTCATCCTCCTCCCCCCTGCGTGTATGGCCCTCATCCTCCTCCTCCCTGCTTGTATGGCCCACATCCTCCTCCTCCTCCCGGTGTGTATGGCCCCCATCCTCTTCCTCCCGGAGTGTATGGCCCCTATCATTTTCCTCCCAGCGTGTATGGCCTCCATCATCCTCCTCCCTGCATGTATGGCCCCCATCATCCACCTCCCTGCGTGTATGGCCCCCATCATTCACCTCCCTGCGTGTATGGACCCCATCATTCACCTCCCTGCGTGTATGGCCCCCATCATCCTCATCCCTGCATGTATGACCCCCATCCTCTTCCTCCCGGCGTGCATGGCCTCCATTATCCTCCTATCGGCGTGCATGGCCCCCATCATCCTCCTCCCAGCGTGTATGGACTCCATCTCCCTGCGTGTAAGTGTCCTGCTCAGACACTTACACCCCCACCAAATTAAAATGACAGCTTCCAGTGGCTGAAATAAAAATGTATAAATAAAAAAACTAATAAAGTGGTACATTTAATTTTGTATTAAAAATAATTGATTATATAATCCCAATGTGAGCATCTTAAAGTGATAATAGATGCAGAGGGTCAGTAAGTATAATTGTTCTGTAAGTTATTACTAAATCTCTATTACTAATCTCTATCTACATACCACCACCATATTCCAGGAAAATCATACATAAAATTCTCACTATTATTTCCGGCTTCTCACGAGTCCCCTATATTATAATAGAGGACATTAATAATATACCGGACTGTCACTGGGATAGAGGGAGACATGAAGCTAAGAGGGTAAAAGGCAATTGTATCCCTTTTGGTCACTTAAGGAGACAGCTGTAATTGCTCTTTGGAGAGCCCGTCCTCCTAATGTATACCTGACGCGCCCCCTGGGCCATGTTCAAGGGATACCCGGAGCCGGATCTGGATAGGGGTAGTAGTCCTTGTGGCGGTGACCCGGTCCGTGCCCAGGGTGGTCAAACTAAGTGTGTGGCAGTCTTTGTAGATGTTGTTTAAGTGTCGACTACGCCACCCGTTGATTGCGGCTATGAGGCCGCCGCTGCAGAGCAGACCGCTGAGGCCGGTGGTAGGATTGTGCAGCAAGGATGGTATAACCCCCAACGGGAGGGGTATGGCCTCAGGGCAGCAGATGTAGAAGATGGTGGTTGTGATGGTGCAGCAAGGAAGCTCAGAGACATGCGATGCAGTTTCAGGGTTTTTACTCACAGGTGTTGCTCCGGTCACTCCGGCCTTGAGTGACCACCCGAGCCGTGCTGCGTCCACCAGGTGTGGGACTCGGCCAACTCCCAGGCAGTCCAGAGCGTGGTCCTGAGCTCCCCTCTCTTCCTTCCTACTGGCCGTTCCCACCAGGGATCCACCTTTGTCCGGCTCCCTCGGGCCTCTTGGTGGTAAAACCTTCTCTGGCTTTCCTGACCCTATTCGTGGTGTGCCTTCCTGGTGGATGTGGTGAGGGTCGTGCCAAAACTTGACCACGACCTCCGGTTCCTGGCTGAGGATCATTAGCCTCCACCAGTTTGGGATCCGGTACCCTGATCTGCCAACCCTTCACCCGTTAACTTGTGGGATCTCAGGGTTCCCTCTTGTCCTGCGTCTCTGGGCCTTTCTTCCTCCTCCTCTCCACTACAGGCCTGGCCCTGGAGCTGGGCCCAGCCGGAGCCACAGCTCCCTGTCAGCCCTCCTGGCTGAACTCTCTCTCCGAACTCGCTCTCTCTGTCTCTAGATGGTGCCCACCATATATACTCCCTCTATGTGTGAGCCCAGGTGACTAGCACCCAATGGGCTCCTACCTCTACGCCCAGAGTCCCTCCCCTATCTGCCCCTACACTACTGGGATGTTCCTCCCCCCCTCCCACTCCAGCCAGGGACAGACGCTGTCGTACCTGCACATCTATCTGGTGGGAGTACCGTTGTTCTGTCCCCCGGAAATGGGATGAGTGTAGTGCATGCAGCTATCTGAGCTCAGTCCCACACTCCATCCTTACCCGGGAGTGGAATACCACACCTCTGGCTTGAAGTGCAATACCCCTGTAGCAGCCGAGTCCTCGGGGTGCTACATTCCCCCCTGGTAAATCACAGCACGTCCTCGGGCTGTAAAAGAGTAAAACATACCAAAACATACAAACTTTTTAAAACATACACTAACAGGTAAAACATCATAAACATTATCAGAAAATATAATATGACAGGTAACTTCTTATATATTATTCTAGCAATATAAACTTTTAATATAAAACTTTTTCATATAAAATGTTCTTGATCTTCTGGCCACGGTGCAACTTGTGACCGGGTAAAGTGCCACAGTCACTGGAAGAAAACAGCAGTTCTCCTATAAAACCGGTAGGGGGCGCCTTAGGAAGCGCAACTATTTACAGGGTATGGCCGCTCTCAGTCCTCGGCCAGTGGGGAAAAGGGATGGCTGCTCACAGTCCTCAGCCTGTGGGGATAAGGGATGGCTGCTCACAGTCCTCAGCCTGTGGGGATAGGGAATGGCTGCTCACAGTCCTCAGCCTGGTTAGGGATAGGGACACACAGGTAATAGTTCCACGCTAGTCCCAACGGGGACCACACTTCACTTAGCAGCAATTCACATAACAGTTCTTGTAACAGTTCTCATACCCCGACGGGTAACTATATACAGCTCTTTTGTTTATGCTACTTCCCTTCAGCAGCGGTGTCCTCTCCTTGTCTCCTCCTGAGGGTAATCTTCAGACCCGTCCGGGTTCTCTTGTTCCTCCTCATACCGCAGCTCTTCCTCCGTCAGCCGGTGCACATGAAGGGCGTATGGTCCTTTTGCACACTGATGCCGGGTGAAGGTGACCTCGTCACCCAGGTAAAGGTCACGTCCACGGTGTCCCTCTGGCAGATGGGACTCGACATCCCTGCGGGTAACGAAGAAGTCGCCGGGGGTTTTGTGATCCCTGATAAAGCCCCAACCGTGCTCCAGTTGGAACTTGATTACAGTCCTGGTGGCGCGGGGACCGTGGGCTGCACGGGGGTTTCTCCGGGTCCGGCTTTTCTGCTCCGCACTTTGGACCTGCAGCCGCTCCTCGCGGATCCGCCTCTCTCGCCGTTCTTTGTTGAAGACCTCTAGTTGTTGTCGGCAGCACTCCGCACGCTGGGCTGCGGCCGCCCGGGTCTCTTGGGTGAACCCCATGAGGTTTTCACCGGTGGGGTCCCATGCGAACTGCGCCTCATCCAACGGGAGTGGGGTGATCTTGGCGGGTGCCGGAGCCGGGATCAGGGGCTCACACAGGGGCCATTCCTTCCGGAATCGGGGATTGAGGTATTCCGGTGACCACTCAAAGGGCTGCCCATCCGGGCAAGTATGTTGTGCAAATAGGTCTTCGCCTAGGGGCAGCACTGTGGAGGTTGAGGGCGCGGTGGTGGTAGCGGCGCCCGGATTCACCAGGCCTTGCGACCAGGCCGGTGGCACTCTAAAGGTGAAGGGCACTGTTAAAACGGCGGCACCCGGGGGTACTCGGCCCTGCGACCAGGCCGGTGGCGTTTCCTGCTTGGCCGCGCTCAGGGTTAAGGCGCGTGACGTCACAGGGGGCGTGGTCGCGGCTCCTGCCGCTTGAGGCCTAGTTTGGAGCGGTGGCGGTGCAGCAACGGGCACGGTCGGTGGGATTTCGGGCTCTGCGACGGGGAGCTGGGGCAGGCTTACGGCTACTAGGCTTGGGGTGGTGACGTCCCCTTTACCTGCTTCCATCTCTTCAGCTCCTTCCACGGCGTCGTCTCCGGCCTTCGTCCCTCCTGCACCATCCTCAGAGGCAGACGGACTCCTCGTCCCGGGTGGCGTCCTTTGCTGGCGGGTTCCAGCCTGCAGGGCCATTTCTCTGCTCCACTCTGTCAGCACTTCTTGCTGCACTCGGGCCATCTTCCGAGCCAAGCCCTCCAGCGCGGTCTGTGCATGCCCCCGATCTTTGGGGAGCTGTGCCAGGATCTCCACCAGGCCTTCTGGGGTGGCGGCCTGCAACAGGCTCCTGACCAGAGGGTCGGTGCTGCCTGACTCTCCCTCCATCTCCGGGTGCGATCTCTCCAGACTCCTCCAGGCTGCACCCATCCTCTCTCTTTTGTTCTTGATCCGCCCATCCTGAGGGTGGTCCCGGGGCCACTTGGTGATTGTCAGTTCCAGGGGCAGACCCCTCGCTCTGATGGACATCTCTATCATTGCAGTCTCTGCTGGTGGGGGCGGTCTCCGCTTTTGGCGCTCTTCTGGGACCAGGCCCACGATGGGAGGTGGTCTCTTGCCACCCTCTGGCACGCCCATAATGGCGTCCGCTCTGCCAGGGCGGGAAATCGTCTCAGATGGCGGGAATCGTCTCCTAATGGCGGGAAACTCCGTGGATGGCGGGAAAAGGCTGCAGATGGCGGGCAAACGGCGGGAAACGACCCGAGATGGCGTCCGATGGCGGGGACCCTCCGGAACCGGCGGGAGACTTCTTCTTACAGTAAATATGAACTTTTCTTCAGGCACGCAGTACCCGGTGGTTGCGGGCACGTAATCCTGCCGACTACGCCAAAGTTGACGCTCCCCCTGGGCCATGTTCAAGGGATACCCGGAGCCGGATCTGGATAGGGGTAGTAGTCCTTGTGGCGGTGACCCGGTCCGTGCCCAGGGTGGTCAAACTAAGTGTGTGGCAGTCTTTGTAGATGTTGTTTAAGTGTCGACTACGCCACCCGTTGATTGCGGCTATGAGGCCGCCGCTGCAGAGCAGACCGCTGAGGCCGGTGGTAGGATTGTGCAGCAAGGATGGTATAACCCCCAACGGGAGGGGTATGGCCTCAGGGCAGCAGATGTAGAAGATGGTGGTTGTGATGGTGCAGCAAGGAAGCTCAGAGACATGCGATGCAGTTTCAGGGTTTTTACTCACAGGTGTTGCTCCGGTCACTCCGGCCTTGAGTGACCACCCGAGCCGTGCTGCGTCCACCAGGTGTGGGACTCGGCCAACTCCCAGGCAGTCCAGAGCGTGGTCCTGAGCTCCCCTCTCTTCCTTCCTACTGGCCGTTCCCACCAGGGATCCACCTTTGTCCGGCTCCCTCGGGCCTCTTGGTGGTAAAACCTTCTCTGGCTTTCCTGACCCTATTCGTGGTGTGCCTTCCTGGTGGATGTGGTGAGGGTCGTGCCAAAACTTGACCACGACCTCCGGTTCCTGGCTGAGGATCATTAGCCTCCACCAGTTTGGGATCCGGTACCCTGATCTGCCAACCCTTCACCCGTTAACTTGTGGGATCTCAGGGTTCCCTCTTGTCCTGCGTCTCTGGGCCTTTCTTCCTCCTCCTCTCCACTACAGGCCTGGCCCTGGAGCTGGGCCCAGCCGGAGCCACAGCTCCCTGTCAGCCCTCCTGGCTGAACTCTCTCTCCGAACTTGCTCTCTTTGTCTCTAGATGGTGCCCACCATATATACTCCCTCTATGTGTGAGCCCAGGTGACTAGCACCCAATGGGCTCCTACCTCTACGCCCAGAGTCCCTCCCCTATCTACCCCTACACTACTGGGATGTTCCTCCCCCCCTCCCACTCCAGCCAGGGACAGACGCTGTCGTACCTGCACATCTATCTGGTGGGAGTACCGTTGTTCTGTCCCCCGGAAATGGGATGAGTGTAGTGCATGCAGCTATCTGAGCTCAGTCCCACACTCCATCCTTACCCGGGAGTGGAATACCACACCTCTGGCTTGAGGTGCAATACCCCTGTAGCAGCCGAGTCCTCGGGGTGCTACATACCAATACTCCTGCTTCTCGTCCACATTCTCCTCTTTGTGGAGAATGGATTTGGCTCTTGGAAATGAATGGATGAAAGGGTCTTATATCTGACATCAGCTCCTGCCCAGAGCGCTATCCCATCATTCTCCTCTGTGTCTCCCTAAGCTTAATCTCCTAATGCAGTACAGACCCACAGGGAAATTAACCCCTTTTTGGTTGCAAGTTATAGACCTTAAGGGGAAAATTGATGGGAAACTAAAGGAGTATCTTGTGATTAATAAAAATACAACTTCCATTTTCTATGTATGGGAAGCCATGAAGGCCGACCTTAGAGGAATATTTATAACAGAAATCTCAGCAGCTGAATCCCAGACTAAGCAGCAGGATCAATTGGTGTTTTAGGAATTGGGAGATGCAGAGAGTGCGATGATTACTGATCCAACGCCGACTGCGCAAAACAGGCTGAAAGCAGCTCAGGACCTGCTGAATCAGGGAACATTGCAGCTGCAGGAAGGAAGAAGATGTTTCATAAGATGCAATATTGTGAAGAGGGGGATAAAGCAGGTCACTTATATCTGTGATAGCTGCCGCCCAGAGGGACTCCGCCTTTATATCCAGTGTAATGCAGCAGCTTGCTAGCATTACTGTAAATGGTCCAGGATGTGTTTTACCTGACCATGTACCTTCCCCTTTAACTGACTGGTCACATGACTGTGACATCACACAGGTCCTGTATGCACAGTAAAGGTCTGTACACATGACTGGGATAGCACACAGGACCTATACACACAGCTGACTGATCACAGGACTGTGACATCAGCAAGGTCCTGTCAGTATGTGTGTGTGTGCACAGGATATATAAACCCTGGTAATTTGAGACAGGTGTGTTCGGTGTGAGGCGTGAGGCCTGTTCCCGTGTGTGTGGGACACCGTTTGTGAGAGGCCTAGTGAGGCCGAGTGAAGCCTGGCAGCCTGAAAGGCAAAGACTGGATCCTGTGTGGATGCTAGTGGCCTTGGAAGGCAGAGGCTTGAGGAAGAGTCCTGAAAGGCAGAGCCTGGATCTTGTGTGGATGTCAGTGGCCTTTGAGGGGACGACGGCTGGAGACCCCTACCTGGGAAGCCACAAAGCCACAGTGGTGGCGGAGTAACGGACTGAGACAGCTAAACCCGGTAAAGGTAATACCCTGTGTTATATGGACATTAATATGGACATTGCTATTTTATTACCTTGCTGAAGGCTGTTACTTGGGCCACTTGGGCCTGTCTGCTACTTGAGAGACTCCCGGATGTTAAGTGTGTAAACATGCCGGTGGCGGACTAAGATGAACTGTGTGAACTGTGGTTTATGAAGTAATAAACTGCTGAGCATTGTTTAAAAACGGAAAGACATTGCACGTGTGCATTGATTGTCGCAGCAAAGCGAGTATTCCCCATTATGATGACTAGTGCTGCCTTACACCAGTCTGCAGACTAGGGAGGGTAATGTGGTACAGTCCACAGTGGACATACTGAAAGTGTTGGAGGAATACTATGCAAAGCTGTATACTTCTCAGGTTCAACGTTCAGAAGAACATACCCAGACCTTCCTAGATAAAGTTCCGCTCCTGGTCCTTTCCTTAGACTCTCAGAATTTATAAGATGAACTACTTGATATAGAAGAGCTAGAATGGGCACTGAACTCAATGGCCAACGATAAAGCATCGGGAATGGACGGTCCTCCAGTGGAAGTATATAAGAGATATAAGGAAGTATTACTACCAGTGTTATTGGAGGTATACAATTCCAAGGAGGATCATTGTCACATCCATGCACGAAGCCATAATTAGAGTGTTACCTAAACAAGGCAAGGCCCCCAGCTTGCTGGCATCCTAGTGACTCATCTCTCTTTTAACAGTAGATGTCAAACTTCTTGCTAACAGACTCTCAAAAGTAATCTCAATAATACACCCCGATCAGTCTGGGTTTATGCCAAATAAGTCCACAGCGATCAATCGCAGAAGGCTTTATATTGATATACAAGCAAGGACTGATAATATTGGTCAAAGGGTGATCCTGGCTAAGGCCTTTGATAGTGTAGAATGGCCATATTTGTGAGCTACACTGCGGCAGATGGGCTTTGATGACAAATTTATATAATGGGTGCATTTGCTTTATTTGGACTCAAAGGCCAAAATAAGAGCGAATGGCTCTATGGCTAATCGATTTTTGTTGCACAGAGGTTCCAGGAAATGGGTGGCCCCTGTCTCATTGTTTTCAATAGCAACTGAACCTCTTGCGGCAGTAATTAGTAAAATGTCTGAGAACACCAAGGTTACTTACCGGTAGCCATTTTTTCCTGAACCCATGACAGAACACATAGAGAGAGGGATCCACCCCATCAAGGACAGGAAATAAAGGGCGGTACCTCTTCCTCACTTCAGCTGTTTACAGAGCATTGAGAGGACCTCCCAAAAAGGTTAGACATATAACCAACACCTACAATATATATAACACCCCAAACAGTGCCCACCAGGGTGTGAGAAACAGAAAAACGGGGGGGGGGGGGGGGAGACGGACAAGGGTGCTGTCATGAGTTCAGGAAAAACCGGCTACCAGTAAGTAACCTTGGTGTTTTCCCCTCACCCATGACAGCGCACCTTGAGAGAATTTTGGAGAATTATGAGCACCCTATGGAGGGACCACCACCTTAAGTACCCTTCTCCCAAAGGTAAGGTCAGAGGAGGACAGATCCAACCAACAGTGTTTATAGAAGGTGGATGGTGTAGACCAATTAGCAGCTCTACATATCTGATCGATTGAGACGTCTGCCCTCTCCGCCCAGGAGGTTTCTATGGCTCTGGTGGAATGAGCCTTGACATTGTCCGGGGCCGGAACTCCTGTGGATGTATATGCTAAACAAATGGCCTCCCTAAGCCACCTAGAAATGGTACCCTTGGTCACCCCATGACCTTTCCTACTCCCTTGAAAAGCCAGGAACAAGGAATGGTCCTTCCTCCATACACTAGTCATGTTAATGTAATGTAGTAGGGATCTTCTAACGTCTAGGTTATGGAATCTAACTTCCCCAGTGTTTTTCGGATTGCTGCAAAACGAGAGTAGTGCAATCTCCTGGTTACAGTGGAATCTAGATACCACTTTGGGAAGATATGCTGGATCTGGACGCAAGGTGACTATCATCATAAATTTGCGTGTACGGAGGATCAACCGAAAGGGCCTGCAGGTCACCCACCCTACGGGCTGATGTTAAGGCCACTAAGAGGATGGTCTTAAGGGTGAGTCTTTGGAGAGACGTCCTGTAGGGGCTCGAACGGATCACTGGTAAGTGCGTTCAAGACAAAATTCAGGTCCCAGGAAGGAATTGTAAGGGACCGAACTGGTCTGGCTCTGGCACAGGATTTGATAAATCTAGAGACCCACCTGTTCCCAGCCAAGTTACAATTATAGAGCGCCCCCAAGGCAGACACCTGAACTTTAAGAGTCCCCGTGGCTAGACCCAGGTCATGCCCCTTTTGCAGACACTCCAGGATTCCTTTGATTGGAGGCTTGTCTGTTATAAATTTTAGTCATTATTGGTTTCCTACTACCCAGCAGGGTAGAGACTAACCCTGGTGAAAACCCCTTGTTACTTAGTAGTGACCTCTCAAATTCCACGCCGCTAGATGGAATCCTCTGGCTTGGAATACTGGTCCCTGAATGAGAAGTTCCGGCCTCTCTGGTAGAACCCAGGGATCTGAAACCGACATTAGTGGAAGCAGGGAGAACCAAGGCCTCTTGGGCCAAAAAGGGGCTATAAGATGTAACGGGTCTGGGAGGCGGAACCTCTGGGCTACTATACAAGGGAGCGGTCCTTGTAAGGGAGCGGGTGGCGACCAGGCAGGCAGTCACAGCAGGTGACCGGGACAGTCTCTGGGTGTACGGGCAGGAGGTCACGGCAAGTGATCAGGGCAGTCTCTGGAAGAACGGGCTGGAGGTCACGGCAAGTGACCGGGGCAGTCTCTAGGTAAAGGGTAGGTACGACCTGTGATGGCTGAACCTCCAGGTAGGCTAGCAAGGCAGATGGAGGATGTGTGCTCCCAGGTGAGCAAGCGAGAGTCTCTGGAATAGCAGGTGGTCACAGCACGTGACGGCGGAGCCTCCAGGTAGGCAAGCAGGCAGGTAGCGGAGAAGCGCTCCCAGGTGAGCGGGCAAGAGTCTCTGGAATAGCTGGTGGTCCCAGCACGTGACAGCGGAACCCCCGGGCAGGCAAGCAGGCAGGTAGTGGAGAAGCGCTCCCAGGTGAGCGGGCAAGAGTCTGGAATAGCTGGTGGTCACAGCACGTGACAGCGGAGCCTCCGGGCAGGCAAGCAGGCAGGTAGCGGAGAAGCGCTCCCAGGTGAGCGGGCAAGCTGGTCCATAGACAGACTGACCGGAGTTGTAAGGCAGACCGTCGGACCTCAGGCAAGCAGGCAGGTGGCTGAAGTGCGCTCCCAGGTGAGCGGGCAAGTTGGTCCTTAGACAGACTGACCGGAGTTGTAAGGCAGACCGTCGGACCTCAGGCAGGCAGGCAGGTAACAGGAAATCAGGCAGGATTAGGACAGCAAGCTGGCAGGAATCTGGCAGGTATCTGGCAGGTAACTGGCAACGGGACCTGAGGGCTGAAGCAGAGTAGAACGGTGCAACAACATTGCTCGGGCACCTCCATTTTGGAGGAGGTGCCTTATATATGGTAAAGTCCTCCGGCCATTGGCCGGGGACTCCTTAGGACGGCGCGTGCGGCCCCTTTAAGAGGGAGGGAGGGCGCGCGCGCGCGCCCTAAGCACAGTGGCCGGGAAGGAGCGCGCGCTGCCAGCAGAGCGGGAGAGGGACGCCGGGCACGGAGCAGAGCGGTGAGGGGAACAGCGTCCCTGCCTAGCAGAGGGCAGGGACGCCGGCGCTACAGTACCCCCCCTTTAGGCCCCCCCTTTTTTAGGCCAGATAGAAATTTAGCTAGGATGAGAGGGGCATGGATGTTCTCCCGGGGCTCCCACGTTCTCTCCTCAGGACCAAACCCCTTCCAATCTACCAGAAAAAAGGTCTTTCCTCTTACCCTTTTGGTGGCAAGAATGTTCTCTACCTCAAACTCGTCCTCAGCAGAAACCGGAGCAGGAGGCGTACCTGTAGACTTGGAAAAAGAGTTAAGCACCACGGGTTTGAGGAGAGATACATGGAAGGAGTTAGGGATCCGTAAGTTGGCTGGGAGTTTCAATTTATAGGCCACCGGGTTGATCTGACTGATGACCTCCAGAGGACCGATGAACCGAGGCCCTAACTTGTAAGAAGGTATCTTGAGTCGAACATATTTAGATGAGAGCCAGACTTTATCTCCAGGACGAAATTGTGGAGGATCCAGGCGTTTTTTGTCAGCGTGTCTTTTCATACGCTCGGATGACAGAAGGAGTGTGGATCGGGTACTCTCCCATATGGAGGAAAATTTGCTAACGAGAGATTCCGCAGCCGGGTTGTCCACAGAGGTGGAGACAGGAAAAGGAATCCGAGGATGCTGACCAAAGACTACAAAAAACGGGGATTTGGAGGAGGATTCGCTCTCGTGATTATTATAAGAGAACTCGGCCCATGGTAGGAGATCCACCCAGTCAGAATGGTGGGCATTAACGAAGTGCCGGAGGTAACTGGTCAGGTTCTGATTGATCCGCTCCACTTGACCATTGGACTGTGGGTGGTAAGCGGAAGAGAAGTCCAGGGTGACGTCTAGTAGTTTACAAGTGGCTCTCCAGAAACGTGAGGTGAACTGTACCCCACGATCCGACACGATGTGGAGGGGCAGGCCATGAAGACGGAAGATGTGGCGGATAAAGTCTTTAGCCAGCTCGGGTGCAGACGGAAGGCCTGGCAGGGGAATAAAGTGAGCCATCTTGGAAAAGCGGTCAGCGACCACCCAAATGACCGTACAACCGGCAGAGACGGGGAGATCAGTTATAAAGTCCATTGCTATATGCTGCCAGGGGGCAGCAGGTACAGGAAGCGGAAGGAGGCGTCCGGCTGGCAGATGTCTCGGGACTTTGTTGCGGGCGCAGGACACACAGGCAGAAACAAAGTCTATTATGTCCTTGTGCAGGGTAGGCCACCAGTAGTGCCGGGCAATAAGCTGGAGGGTCTTTTTCTGACCGGCGTGGCCAGCTAGTTTAGACGAATGGCCCCAGTGAAGGATCTTCTCCCGATCAGGTACTGAAACAAACGTCTTACCGGGAGGGAGACGATTTAGACTCACGGGAGCCACCTGCATTACTCTGGCGGGATCGATGATATGTTTAGGTTCTTCCTCGAGATCGGACACCAGAAAGGATCGGGACAAGGCGTCTGCTTTGACGTTTTTGTCAGCCGGGCGAAAATGAAGAACAAAATCAAAGCGAGCAAAAAACAAGGACCACCGGGCTTGGCGCGGGTTAAGTCTCTGGGCATGCTGGAGGTAAGCCAAGTTCTTGTGGTCAGTGTAAATTATTACCGGATGAAGAGCCCCCTCGAGTAGGTAACGCCACTCCTCCAACGCCAGCTTGATGGCCAATAACTCTCGGTCTCCTATGGAATAGTTGCGCTCAAAAGAGGAGAAGAGTTTGGAGAAGAAGCCACAAGTTACCATTCTCCCGGAAGATGATTTTTGAGTAAGTACCGCTCCGGCTCCAGAGGAGGAGGCGTCAACTTCCAGGAAGAACTGCTTGTTGCCGTCCGGGCGATGCAGCACCGGGGCGGAAGAGAAGGCCTGTTTTAGGGAAAGAAAGGCCTCCTCTGCTTCGGGCGGCCACTCTTTGGGATTAGTACCCTTACGGGTGAGCGCGGAAATTGGGGCAGTCCGGGAAGAGAAGTGCGGGATGAAGAGGCGGTAATAGTTGGCGAAGCCCAGGAACCGTTGAATAGCCTTCAACCCCTCTGGTCGGGGCCATTTCTCGATGGCAGACAGTTTCTCAGGATCCATTTGTAGGCCGGTCTGAGAGATAATGTAGCCCAGAAACGGAAGCGAGGTCTGCTCAAAGAGGCACTTCTCATATTTAGCGTAGAGATGGTTCTGCCTGAGCCTGAGCAGGACCTGACGAACATCCCTCCGGTGAGTCTGGAGATCCGGAGAGAAGACCAAGATGTCGTCCAGGTACACCACTACGCAGGAGTAGAGAAGGTCCCGGAAGATGTCATTGACCAACTCTTGAAAGATGGCAGGAGCGTTACAGAGGCCAAAGGGCATTACCAGATATTCATAGTGGCCATCCCGGGTGTTGAATGCCGTCTTCCATTCATCCCCCTGACGGATACGAACCAGGTTGTACGCCCCACGGAGGTCCAGTTTGGTGAAGATTCTAGCCCCCCTCAGACGATCAAATAACTCCGGAATGAGCGGAAGGGGGTACTTATTCTTCACCGTGATCTGGTTAAGGCCTCTATAGTCTATACAGGGACGGAGAGAGCCGTCCTTCTTTTTGACGAAAAAGAAGCCTGCTCCCGCCGGGGAGTTAGATTTCCGGATGAATCCCCTGGCCAGATTCTCCTCAATATATTCGGACATCGACCGGGTCTCAGCAGCGGATAATGGATAAATACGCCCACGGGGAGGAGAAGTACCAGGTAACAGGTCGATAGGGCAGTCGTATGGTCTATGAGGGGGTAGTGTCTCTGCCTCCTTTTTATTAAAGACATCAGCATAAGACCAATAAGGAATCGGAAGTCCAGGTAGATTAGCTGGGGTAAGAGAAGGACGGACGGGATGAACGGGAACCAGACAGGTCTTATGGCAGCCCTGTCCCCAGCGAAGGACTTCTCCGGTCTGCCAGTCAAGAACGGGTGCATGTTTCTGGAGCCAAGGTAGGCCTAGCAAGAGGGCGTGAGAGAGTCCAGGCAGAACATGGAAGGAGATACTTTCAGAATGCAGCATTCCCACCTGCAGAGTAATGGATTCGGTGATGAGTTGGATGGGGCGTGGTAAGAGCCCCCCATCCACGGCAGCAACAGACAAGGGTACAGCCAGAGGTTTGGTGGGGATGCGGTATTTCTCTACCAGGGACTGTGAAATAAGATTCCCGGCTGCTCCAGAGTCCAGTTGGGCTAGTTCGAAATAACGGTTCTCCCCGTAGACGATTGAAACTGACAACAGCAGGGATGGAGAGGATTTATTCTTGTCTAGGTGGACCTCTCTGAGCGAACCTAGACACAGGCGTTTCCCGACCTCTCCGGGCAGGCACGGATCCGGTGCTCCTTACTGCCACAGTAGAAGCAGGTCCCCTCGGCACGGCGTAAGTCCTGACGGGTCTTGACCATCTTGGTCTGGTCGACCTGCATAGGCTCAGGAGGGTGTACCTGGTTAGAGACAGAAGGAGTGACGGGTTTCTGAAAAGTAGGAGCTAGACGTGGTAACCTCCTCTCACGGGTGACCTCTCTGGCACGCTCCTGGAACCGTAGGTCAATCCGGGTGGCAAGAGTTATTAAGTCATCGAGAGTGGTAGGAATGTCCCGACCGGCAAGTTCATCTTTAATACGGCCGGACAGACCCTCCCAGAAGACGGAAACCAGAGCGTCGTTATCCCAGGCCAGCTCCGAGGCAAGGGTACGGAACCGTATGGCATATTGGCCCACGGTGAGACTTTCCTGACGGAGGCGTAGCAACGATGATGCGGATGAGGTCTTCCGTCCGGGTTCGTCGAAGACTTTCCGGAAGGCCGTGAGAAAAGCAGGCAAGTTGGACACCAGGGGGTCTCCTCTCTCCCATAGAGGATTTAGCCAGGCCAGGGCCTCCCCGGTGAGATGGGACATGATGAATGCAATTTTGGCTCGGTCGGAGTTAAACTGGTGGGACAATAGTTCAAAGTGCAGGGTGCACTGATTTATGAAGCCCCGAGCCTGGGCTGAGTCGCCTCCGAAGCGAGGAGGTGCAGAAAGCCGAGGTCCGGGGTAGGATATCATGGTGTTAGTGGACAGCGGAGCTGCCGGATTGCGAGACATGGCACTGGCGGAGGTTGTTGGTGGAACAGTCAGAGTGTCCAGGCGAGTATTGACATTCCGCAGGTGACCCAGGATGGACTCCTGTTGGGACCTTTGACGGGACAGTTCATGACACAGGTCCGAGAGCGAGGGAGCTTGGGTGCCACCGGGTTCCATGGCCCGAGCAAACTGTAACGGGTCTGGGAGGCGGAACCTCTGGGCTACTATACAAGGGAGCGGTCCTTGTAAGGGAGCGGGTGGCGACCAGGCAGGCAGTCACAGCAGGTGACCGGGACAGTCTCTGGGTGTACGGGCAGGAGGTCACGGCAAGTGATCAGGGCAGTCTCTGGAAGAACGGGCTGGAGGTCACGGCAAGTGACCGGGGCAGTCTCTAGGTAAAGGGTAGGTACGACCTGTGATGGCTGAACCTCCAGGTAGGCTAGCAAGGCAGATGGAGGATGTGTGCTCCCAGGTGAGCAAGCGAGAGTCTCTGGAATAGCAGGTGGTCACAGCACGTGACGGCGGAGCCTCCAGGTAGGCAAGCAGGCAGGTAGCGGAGAAGCGCTCCCAGGTGAGCGGGCAAGAGTCTCTGGAATAGCTGGTGGTCCCAGCACGTGACAGCGGAACCCCCGGGCAGGCAAGCAGGCAGGTAGTGGAGAAGCGCTCCCAGGTGAGCGGGCAAGAGTCTGGAATAGCTGGTGGTCACAGCACGTGACAGCGGAGCCTCCGGGCAGGCAAGCAGGCAGGTAGCGGAGAAGCGCTCCCAGGTGAGCGGGCAAGCTGGTCCATAGACAGACTGACCGGAGTTGTAAGACAGACCGTCGGACCTCAGGCAAGCAGGCAGGTGGCTGAAGTGCGCTCCCAGGTGAGCAGGCAAGTTGGTCCTTAGACAGACTGACCGGAGTTGTAAGGCAGACCGTCGGACCTCAGGCAGGCAGGCAGGTAACAGGAAATCAGGCAGGATTAGGACAGCAAGCTGGCAGGAATCTGGCAGGTATCTGGCAGGTAACTGGCAACGGGACCTGAGGGCTGAAGCAGAGTAGAACGGTGCAACAACATTGCTCGGGCACCTCCATTTTGGAGGAGGTGCCTTATATATGGTAAAGTCCTCCGGCCATTGGCCGGGGACTCCTTAGGACGGCGCGCGCGGCCCCTTTAAGAGGGAGGGAGGGCGCGCGCCCTAAGCACAGTGGCCGGGAAGGAGCGCGCGCTGCCAGCAGAGCGGGAGAGGGACGCCGGGCACGGAGCAGAGCGGTGAGGGGAACAGCGTCCCTGCCTAGCAGAGGGCAGGGACGCCGGCGCTACATAAGAATTACCATTGCGCCATCCTCTTGAATCTTCCTCACCACTGCTGAAACCATTACTAACGGGGGAAAGGCATAGGCCTTCCTGAACTTCCAATGAATCTGGAGGGCATCTACAGCATGGGGATTTTCTGCTGGGTTTAAGGAACAGAATCTGTCTACTTTCCTGTTTGCTCTTGAGCCGAACAGATCTTTGTCTAGTTGTCCCCATAACTGGACAATCTGTCGGAAGACCCCCGGGTTTAAGCTCCACTCCCCCTGTTTTAGGGTGTGGCGGCTGATAAAATGTGCCCTTGCATTTTCCACCCTGCTTATGTGAAGGGCACTGAGAGATGGGAGATATTGCTCTGCCAGATGTAGGATTCTGTCTGCCACAGCCATCAGAGAGCGTGACCTTGTTCCCCCCTGGTGATTTACATAGGCTACTGTTGTCCGGTTGTCAGACCTGACCTGGACATGGTGACCCTGAATGTGAGGAAGGAAGCCTATCAGGGATTTCTCCGCTGCCCAAAGTTCTTTTAAGTTTGAGGATGCCCCCATTTCGAGGTATGCCCAGTGACCCTGTACTGAGAGCTCTGCTAGATGACACCCCCCCATTCGGAGCCGCTCACATCGGTTGTAATCACCAGATCTACTGGTCTGGACCACTGTACACCTGAGGTCAGATTTTCCCTGTCTGTCCACCATGAAAGGGAATCTACAGCTTCTAGGGAGAGAGAGAACTTCCTTTCTAAATGCCCATTGAAGGACCTCTGCACTGACAGGACCTCCCACTAAAGAAGTCTCATATGCCCTTGAGCCCATCTGACTGCTGGGAGCCCAGGAGAGACATTGCTTCTCTTAGGGACATCACTGGAGACCGCATGGCTTTCAAGACTAAATTGATTACTTTGCGGACCTTGTATTCTGGGAGGAATCAGGCTTGGAGACGAGAATCCAGGATTAGACCTAGAAAGATATGAGTCCTTGAGGGGATTAATTTTGACTTTTGGGTATTTACCAACCATCCTAGCTGTTGCAACACCACCATGACTTCTAGAAGTTGACTGGAGCAATGGACTTCTGATTTCCCTATTACCAAAAAGTCGTCTAAATAGGTAACGATCACTACGTTTTTGATTTGTAGAAAGGCTGTTACTTCCGCTATTAATTTTGTGAATATTCTCGGGGCTATGGAGAGGCCGAAGGGTAGGGCAGTAAACTGAAAATGCCTCAGTTCTTTCTGAATGAACAGGGCTACTCTCAGATATTTCTGGTAGTCTGGATGAATTGGGACGTGATAATATGCGTCCTTCAAGTCTATTACTGTCATAAAGCAGTCATGGTGCAAGAGCTTCACTGCCGAGCTCACTGACTCCATCTTGAAAGTCTGGTTCTCTATCAACTGGTTTAGACTCCTGAGGTTGATGGTGGTCCTTAAGGACCCATTGTTTTTTTTTTTATCATGAACAGAGGGGAATAGAATCCCTTCTTCCTTTGTGGTATCGGAACTTCGAGAAGGACCCGTTTCGTTTCCCTACTAGCCCCAATATTTCTGACTCCAGAGCTATCTGTTCTTCCTGGACCTTCCTCTTGGGGGTAATCATAAAGGTCCGGCGAGGAATCTGGCTGAACAGTATCTTCAGGCCACCACTCAGAATATTCAGAATCCAGGGGCTTGATGTAATGGCTTCCCAAGCTGGAATAAAGTGGGAAAGCTTCCCCCCTACCTCCAGCCTGGCGTCATTGGGAAGATTTTTTTGTATTGGCGGACGGTCCTCCAAACATATAGCCTGACTCTTTCTTGGACCCCCATCTTCTCCTGTCTCCTGGAGGGTGACCCTGATTTAAATTTTCTCCTCCGAAAACTAAACCTTTTTGAGTCCCCTGAAAATCCTGGGAACCCTTTG
Source organism: Phyllobates terribilis (assembly GCF_046119375.1). Taxonomy (NCBI): domain Eukaryota; kingdom Metazoa; phylum Chordata; class Amphibia; order Anura; family Dendrobatidae; genus Phyllobates; species Phyllobates terribilis. The sequence goes on from NW_027362943.1 coordinate 3,312,417, forward strand.
TTATTATCCCTCGGTTTTTCTAAAAGGTCATCCAGCTTCTGGCCAAACAGGAGTCTGCCGTCACACGGGAGGGAACATAATTTATGTTTGGATTGTAGGTCACCTGGACAACTCTTGAGCCACAAGGCCCGTCTGGCAGTATTAGATAGATTTGCTGATCTAGCCGAGAGTCTGAGTCCGCTGAAGAGTCTGCCAGGAAGACTGATGCTGCCTGCATTAGGGGCAGATTTGAAAGGATTCCATCCCTAGGGATCTTTTTATCCCTAAGTTGGTCTTCCAATTGTTGGAGCCACACCATGAGAGACCTTGCCAGCTACCTCAGGCTTCAGGCCTCCTGCTGCAGCTTCCCAAGTGTGACGTAGAAAGGAGTCAGCCTTTTTATCAAGGGCTTACTTTAGGACGCCTGAATCCTCCAAGGGTAGGGAAGATTTTTTTGGATGACCAGGCTACAGCCCCATCAACTTTGGGGATTTTATCCCAAGGCTCAGAGTCCTTCTCCTCAAAGGGGTACCTTCTTTTAGAGAAGGAGGGGAAGGCCCCTTATCTCTCTGGTTTCTTCCACTCTCTGTCAATAAGGCCCTGAATTTTACTGTTTACCGGAAAGGAGCGTCTCTTTTTTTCTCCAAGGCCCGCAAACATAATGTCTTCCAGGGATTTGGATGCTTTCTCCTCCCCCAGACCCATGGTTGATCTGACTGATTTGGCCAGTTTGTCCGTACCCTCGATGGGGAAGCAGGGTCTACTGTTATCGATGAGGAAGAGGATGATGAAATCACTCAGCCATAGATCCTCGGACTGGGATGAATCAGAATTGGAGGAGACATCTTTATGGGATCTTTTCTTCCCTCCAAACAACCCCTTCAGGGACCCTTGAACCTCTGCGTGGACTATGGATTTCAGATTGGATGTGAAATCCAGAGAATTTTCTGCTATGGTTTTATTAATGCAGTTCGGGCATAGCTGTTTTTGCAAATCTATGGGAAGGAAAGTTTGGCATAGGGCACAAATCCTGTGCTTTTGCTTGGCGCTACTCTTCTTAGGATCCTACAGAAGGACTCACATATGAGACTTCCCATTACTAAAAGGGTGACATTCACGAAGATCACTCACCCCTGAAGTCACAAACGGGTACCGGATTCGGAGGCTGTAGTGGAACACGCGATGATTCCTTTCTGGATGGTCCAGAGGTGTTTGATACCTTGCTCCTGCGGCTGCCACTGCGATTGCTCGAGCGGCTGTCTGTGTGAGAGGCGTCCGTCTACCTCTTCCTGTTATGCACACGCCTGGACTGACTGGCGTGTGCGTGATTAGTGATCCCACTGTACCATGAACCGGGGAGTGCCTGGAGGTGCGTAACTAAGTATCAACCCGATCTGACCAAGGTCGCACGTCGGCTCAGTCGACTCCGTGCACCAGGGTGGAACCGAGCAGAGGGACCAGGTGCTACTCCAGGTCAGACCCCGGACACGGCTGTTGACCCACACCGGGGAATGCAGGAACAGGCAGGTTAGGCTGGCATACAGACAGGTGGGTATTGGCAGGCACGACTGGTATGCAGACAGGTGGGCACTGATAAGCACGGCTGGTATGCAGATGGGGGGGTACTGGCAAGCACGGCTGGAGTGCAGACAGGGAGGTACTGGCAGGCACGGCTGGCGTGCAGACAGGGAGGTACTAGCAGGTTGGAGCGCAGGCTGGATAGGGTCCAGTACAGACTGGGATACAGGAACAGAACCGCAGATGCGGTAGACTAGCAGAGTAAAGCGAAATCGCCAGAGCGGAGGACAAGGCTGAGCAGAGCGAAACCGCTGGTGCGGTGAGCAAGTAAAGCAGAGCGAAACCGCAGGTGCGGTGGACAAGGTAGAGCAGATCGAAACTGCAGGAGCGGTGGACTAGGCAGAGCAGGAAGGAACCGCCAGAGCGGTGGACAAGGCAGAGCAGAGCGAAACCGATGCTGCGGTGAGCAAGCGGAGCAGAGCGAAACCGCAGGTGCGGTGGACAAGGCAGAGCAGAGCGAAACCGCCGGAGCGGTGGACAAGGCAGAGCAAAGAGGAACCGCCGGAGCGGTGGACAAGGCAGAGCAGAGCGAAACCGCTGGTGCGGTGAGCAAGCGGAGCAGAGCGAAACCGCAGGTGCGGTGAGCAAGGCTGAGCAGAGCGAAACCGCCCGAGCGGTGGACAAGGCAGAGTAGAGAGGAACCGCCGGAGCGGTGGACAAAGCAGAGCAGAGAGGAACCGCCGGAGCGGTGAGCAAGCAGGGCAGAGCGAAACCGCCAGAGCGGTAAACAAGGTAGAGCGGAGCAAAACCGCCGGAGCGGTGGACAAGGCAGGGCAGAGCGAAACCGCCGGAGCGGTGGGCAAGGCAGAGCAGAGAGAAACTGCCAGAGCGGTGGACAAGGCAGAGCAGAACGAAACCGCAGGAGTGGTGGGCAAGACAGAGCAGAGAGCAGAGAGAAACCGCCAGAGCGGTGGACAAGGCAGAGATGACAGGGCTCTGTTCACATGGAACAGACTGGAAGGGACAAGCAGAACCATATACGCACAAGGTACTTACAATGAAGTAGCGAGTGGACTCTAAACTCACAAACAGAAGTACAGAGACAACGAGTTGGAGTTAGGTGCAGGTTCAGACACTGCAGGAACAGGGAAGGTACGGACATAGAGACAAACAGGTAACAGGCTAGGAGACAGTTCAGACAGGAACTGACACTGCAACGAGATACAGGAACGAGCCTGGGTATACTTAAAAAACCTGGAGAATGTCTCTGCATTAGGTAATCCTCTGACAATGTTAAGAGGGATCCCATGTACTCTTACTTTATGCGAATTAAAAAACCTGGAGAATGTCTCTGCATTAGGTAATCCTCTGACAAAGGAACAAAATGAGCCCGTTTAATGAATCAGTCAATGACCACCCAAAGACAGTCTTCCCACCAGGCAGAGGCAAATCCGTGATGAAATCCATGGACAGATGAGTTCACTGTCTTTCTGGAATTGCAATGGAGCCAATACTCCACCTGGACTGTTATGACAAACTTTAGCATGTGCGCAAACTACACAAGCAGATACAAAATCTTTAATATAATTATTCATAGATGGCCAGCAAAAAAGCCTAATAATAGCTTTCTGCTTAGCTGTGAACCGCGGATGACCACTCATGATTAAATCATGAAACTCTTGCAACAGACGCAATCTTAGGTACACAACTACAAATAATTTGGACCTAGGCGTGGCGAAAGGAGCAAACGATTGGACTTTACGGATCTCAGCTTCAACCTCCAACGATATCACAGAAACCACAATGCCCTCAGGGAGAATGGAGGTTTTGGAGAAGAAACAGAACTAAAACTGCTTGGACCTCGGCCTGAAAGTGATAGAGAAATTGAATCTAGAGAAAAATAAGGACCCTCTGGCCTGTCTAGGAGTTAGCCATTTAGCTGATTCAATAAACGCTAAATTCTTCTGGTCAGTGACCACAGTGATTTGATGAACTTCTCCCTCCAGAAAATGTCTTAAAACCTTAAAGGCTAATTTAACAACGAGTAACTCACAATTCCCAACAGCATAATTTCTTTCAGCAGATGAAAATTTTCTTAATAAAAAAACACATGGCCACAAATTGGTCAGAGTCTCGGAACATAAAACGGCCCCTACCCCGACCTCCGAAACATCCACCTCCACAATGAATGGTTCTTGGAGATGGGGTTGGATTAGAACAGGAGCAGACAAACACTCCTTCAATTTATCAAAAGCCCCAATAGCATCAGGTGGCCAAACCTTGAGATCTGCCACCTTACGTGTGACGTCAGTAATCTGAGAAAAAAAAACTAAAGAATTTCCTATAATAGTTGGAGAATCCTACAAAATGTTGCAACACTTTCAGGTCACTAGGTTGGACCCAATCTATTATGGCTTTCACCTTCCCAGGATCCATCGTAAACCCATCAGCCGATAAAATGACCCGGGAATGAAACTTTCTGAACAGAAAAAAAAACATTTCTCAATTTCAGCAAAGAAAGAAAGAATTCTCCCTCAATCTTTCTAAAACAACACGGACATGTTCCTGGTGAGAATCCAAATTAGGAGAGAAAATTCTCTATCATCAAGATAAATCACAAGAAATCTCCCAAAGTAATCAGAGAAATATCATTCAGAGAGTTGTGAAATTCTGTTGGTGCATTGGAGAATCCAAATGGCAGAACGAGATTATCGAATAAAGCCTCTGCTCCGTACAGATCGTACACACATAGCTCCGCTCCTTACACGTCGTACACACATGGCTCCACTCCGCATGCCTCGTACACACGTGGCTCCGCTCTGTACACCTTGTACACACGCGGCTCCGCTCCGTACACCTCGTACACGCGCGGCTCCGCTTCGTACACATCGTACACGCGCGGCTCCGCTTCGTACACGCGCGGCTCAGCTCCGCACACGTCGTACACGCGCTGCTCAGCTCCGTACACGTCGTACACGCGCGGCTCAGCTCCGTACACGTCGTACACGCGCGGCTCCGCTCCCTACGCCTCGTACAAGCACGGCTCCGCTCCGTACGCCTCGTACACGCGCGGCTCCGCTCCGTACGCCTCGTACACATGCGGCTCCGCTCCGTACACCTCGTACACACGTGGCTCCGCTCCGTACACCTCGTACACACGGCTCCGCTCCGTACACCTCGTACACACGCTGCTCCGCTCCGTACACCTCGTACACACGCTGCTCCGCTCCGTACACCTCGTACACACGCAGCTCTGCTCCGTACACCTCGTACACACGCGGCTCTGCTCCGTACACCTCGTACACGCACGGCTCCGCTCCGTACACACACGGCTCCGCTCCGTACACCTCGTACACACGCGGCTCCGCTCCGTACACCTCGTACACGCGCGGCTCCGCTACGTACGCCTCGTACACACGCGGCTCTGCTCCGTACGCCTCGTACACGCGCAGCTCCGCTCCGTACACCTCGTAGACACACGGCTCTGCTCCGTACGCCTCGTACACGCGCGGCTCTGCTCCGTACACCTCGTACACACACGGCTCTGCTCCGTACGCCTCGTACACGCGCGGCTCTGCTCCGTACGCCTCGTACACGCGCGGCTCCGCTACGTACGCCTCGTACACACGCGGCTCTGCTCCGTACGCCTCATACACGCGCGGCTCCGCTCCGTACACCTCGTACACTTGGGTCCGCTCCGCACGCTCATCCAGCACAAACTGCAGCTCATCCAGCACCATGACAACCAGCACAGCAGAGTCCTGCATCCACTGAGGCCCCTGATCATGTGACCCCTGACTCCTCCCCTCCTGTGACCTCATCACAGCTCCTGTGCGCACAGAGCAGCCATATATGTGGTGGCGGCTCTGCAGGTGGAGGTATGTGGAGTCCCCATTACTGGGCGCAGGGGGCATTAACCCCTTCAGCACGGAGACTCTTTTGGGGTCTTGTGTTGCCCCTTTATAAGAATCATAAGGTTTTTGTTCTGTTTCCTGTAATAGATACATACGACCCAACTATGGAGACAGGAAGGGAGGAAACAGATTGTTCTCATAGTACAGGACCCCTTTACTGGCCCCACAGTGTAATGCCCCCATTATACCCCTTATACAGGATGTGTAATGCCCCCATTATACCCCTTATACAGGATGTATGATGCCCCCCCCACAGTGTAATGCCCCCATTACGCCCCTTATGCAGTGTGTAATGCCCCCATTATGCCCCTTATGCAGGATGTGTGATGCCCCCACAGTGTAATGCCCCATTATGCCCCTTATGCAGTATGTATGATGCCCCCACACATTGTAATGCCCCCATTATGCCCCATATACAGTGTGTATGATGCCCCCACACAGTGTAATGCCCCCATTATGCCCCTTATGCAGTATGTATGATGCCCCCACACAGTGTAATGCCCCCATTATGCCCCTTATGCAGTGTGTATGATGCCCCCATTATGCCCCTTATGCAGGATGTATGATGCCCCCACACAGTGTAATGCCCCTTATGCAGTATGTATGATGCCCCCACACAGTGTAATGCCCCCATTATGCCCCTTATGCAGTGTGTATGATGCCGCCACAGTGTAATACCCCCATTATGCCCCTTATGCAGTATGTATGATGCCCCCACACAGTGTAATGCCCCCATTATTCCTCTTATTCAGTATGTATGATGCCCCCACACAGTGTAATGCCCCCATTATGCCCCTTATGCAGGATGTATGATGCCCCCACACAGTGTAATGCCCCCATTATGCCCCTTATTCAGGATGTATGATGCCCCCACAGTGTAATGCCCCCATTATGCCCCTTATGCAGTATGTATGATGCCCCCACACAGTGTAATGCCCCCATTATGCCCCTTATGCAGTATGTATGATGCCCCCACACAGTGTAATGCCCCCATTATGCCCCTTATGCAGTATGTATGATGACCGCACACAGTGTAATGCCCCCATTTTGCCCCTTATGCAGTATGTATTATGACCCCACACAGTGTAATTCCCCCATTATGCCCCTTATGCAGGATGTATGATGCCCCCACACAGTGTAATGCCCCCATTATTCCCCTTATGCAGTATGTATGATGCCCCCACACAGTTTAATGCCCCCATTATGCATGATGTATGATGCCCCCACACAGTGTAATGCCCCCATTATGCCCCTTATGCAGTCTGTATGATGACCCCACACAGTGTAATGCCCCCATTATACCCCTTTTTTGGCCCCACGTAGTGTAATGTTCCCATAGTACCGCCATCCCCCCACACAGTATAATCAGAGTTATAGCTAAGGTCTGATGGGGACCCGTTGCGAGATTTCGACCACCCCCCATCCTGATATATACAGTGGGTATGGAAATTATTCAGACCCCTTTACATTTTTCACTCTGTTTCATTGCAGCCTTTTGGTAAATTGTAAAAAGTTATTTTTTTTTCTCATTAATGTACACTCTGCACCCCATCTTGACTGAAAAAAAAATGTAGAAATTTTTGCAAATTTATTAAAAAAGAAAAACTTAAATATCACATGGTCATAAGTATTCAGACCCTTTGCTCAGACACTCATATTTAAGTCACATGCTGTCCATTTCCTTGTGACCCTCCTTGAGATGGTTCTACTCCTTCATTGGAGTCCAGCTGTGTTTAATTACACTGATAGGACTTGATTTGGAAAGGCACACACCTGTCTATATAAGACCTCACAGCTCACAGTGCATGTCAGACCAAATGAGAATCATGAACTCAGAGACAGAATTGTGGCAAGGCACAGATCTGGCCAAGGTTACGAAAGAATTTCTGCATTACTCAAGGTTCCTAAGAGCACAGTTGCCTCCATAATCCTTAAATGGAAGAAGTTTTGGACCACCAGAAGTCTTCCTAGACCTGGCCGTCCTGCCAAACTGAGCAATCGTGGGAGAAGAGCCTTGGTGAGAGAGGTAAAGAAGAACCCCAAGATCACTGTGGCTGATCTCCAGAGATGCAGTAGGGAGATGGGAGAAAGTTCCATAAAGCCAACTATCACTTATGCCCTCCACCAGTCGGGCCTTTATGGCAAAGTGGCCCCACCGAAGCCTCTCCTCAGTGCAAGACATATGAAAGCCTGCATAGAGTTTGCTCAAAAACACATGAAGGACTCCCAGACTATGAGAAATAAGATTCTCTGGTCTGATGAGATGAACATAGAACTTTTTGGTGATAATTCTAAGTGGTATGTGTGGAGAAAACCAGGCACTGCTCATCTCCTGCCCAATACAATCCCAACAGTGAAACATGGTGGTGGCAGCATCATGCTATGGGGGTGTTTTTCAGCTGCAGCGACAGGACGACTGATTGCAATTGAAGGAAACATGAATGCGGCCAAGTACAGAGATATCCTGGATGAAAACCTCTTCAGACTTGGCCGAAGGTTCACCTTCCAACAAAACAATGACCCTAAGCACACAACTAAAATAACAAAGGAGTGGCTTCAGAGTAACTCTGTGACCATTCTTGACTGGCCCAGCCAGAGCCCTGACCTAAACCCAATTGAGCATCTCTGGAGAGACCTGAAAATGGCTGTCCACCAACGTTCACCATCCAACCTGATGGAACTGGAGAGAATCTGCAAGGAAGAATGGCAGAGGATCCCCAAATCCAGGTGTGAAAAACTTGTTACATCATTCCCAAGAAGACTCATGGCTGTACTAGCTGAAAAGAGTGCTTCTACTCAATACTGAGCAAAGGGTCTGAATACTTATGACCATGTGATTTTTCAGTTTTTCTTTTTTCAGAAATTTGGAAAAATTTCTACATTTCTTGTTTTTTTTTTCAGTCAAGATGGGGTGCAGAGTGTACTTTAATGGGAAAAAAATATGAACTTTTTAGAATTTACCAAATGGCTGCAATGAAACAAAGAGTGAAAAATTTAAAGGGGTCTGAATACTCTCCGTACCCACTGTATATTTATGTCCCTTATCCTAGGCCCCATCCTGGTATATGTCCCCTGTGCTGCCTCTGTTCTTTAGTGTATAGAAAAAATAAACTATTACACTCACCAGGGGCGAACATAGAAGTGATGGGGCCCCATAACAGAAGTACAGTGCATTGTGAAAGTATTTGGCCCCCTTGAACTTTTCTACTTTTTGCCACATTTCTGGCTTCAAACCTAAAGATATAAAATTCTAATTTTTTGGGGGGAAGAATCAACAAGAAGTGGATCTCTGAATGATCCAGTGTTGTCCTAAATGACTGGTAATTATAAGTAGAATCCACCTGTGTGTAATCAAGTCTCCGTATAAATGCACCTGCTCTGTGATAGTCTCAGGGTTCTGTTTCAAGTGCAGAGAGCATCATGAAGACCAAGGAACACACAAGGCAGGTCCGAGATACTGTTGTGGCGAAGTTTAAAGCCGGATTTGGATACAAAAAGATTTCCCAAGTTTTAAACATCTCAAGGAGCACTGTGCAAGCGATCATATTGAAATGGAAGGAGTATCCGACCACTGCAAATCTACCAAGACCTGGCCGTCCCTCTAAACTTTCATCTCGAACAAGAAGACTGAACAGAGATGCAGCCAAAAGTCCCATGATGACTCTGGATGAACTGCAGAGATCTACAGCTGAGGTGGGGGAGTCTGTCCATAGGACAACAATCAGTGGTACACTGCACAAATCTGGCCTTTATGGAAGAGTGGCAAGAAGAAAGCCATTTCTCAAAGGTATCTGACGCGCCCCCTGGGCAGTGGGGTACTCGGTAGCCGGGCCGGTCGTTGCTAGGGGAGATGTCACAGTGACGGTGACCCGCTCCATGACCCAGGGCTGTCAATAAAAGGGGATTTTATAGTTTTTATATTTAATGTTCGTGAATACGAGCAAAAAGTGGTAAAGTGTAATATAAAAATTAACTTTTATTTATCTATTTAAAAATAGTAGTGAATAAATAGAATTAGTATAAAACTCTTATAAGAAAGAAGCGATAGCAAGTCTTGCAAACGGTACTTAGCCGCCTATAAAAAAGTAAATCTGTGGAACTGGTAACACTCCTAGTATGGTTCCTTCTGACACAGGAACCTAACGGACCACAGGTGTGTAACACTATAGACCATAACCTCAATTCCAACTAAGTTGTTCTGGTCCAAACTAAAGAGAAGACTGTCATACAATAAATGTTTATTTAAATATACAACAAAGCATATTGAACAGACAGGTATACATCAAGAATCTCCTACACCCATGACTTTAATTCAGAAATGGGTGAGGAAAAGAGGAAGATAGACCAATTGTAATGTAGAGTCTAGATGTGACATAAAATACCTGGTGAATAATTAATATATAGAACAATCTCACCGTTAGAATGTCAGTATCATCGCTGTTGACTCATATCTATGCAATTCTAAGGAGAACCCTTTGGAAGTGGCATTATCCAGTAGAGTGCAGGACTCATTTCCTCTAGAAGGACTCAGACCAACAGGGTGAGTGGTGCCCTCCCGACGCGTTTCCTCATGTTACTGATTCATCAGGGGAGAGAGCAGTAGTACTAATGGGTCTATCGGCCCGAAATGGAGATGGCACGGCTGCTAAGTAGTGCCCGCGCTTCTTTTAAATATGCCGGTATTACTGCGCTACATCGGTAACGTCACTTCCGGTTTCCGGCCCCTCAACTTCCGGTATTTGGAGCGCATGAGCCGGCAAATGACATGCAAACGTCGTTTCCGATGACGCGAGCCTCCGACTGGGCGGACGCTTGCTGTGTTGTGATGGTAACCTGATGTACATCAACCAGACACGACTGCGGAATATCAGGTAAATATACTATTTGCCCGGGTCCATCAGGTCACCATTAGGATAATTCGGCTTACGGGATGATTTAAAATGGAAACATCATGCAGCGCCCTAGGTAGAGTGGGAAAAAAACGGTTTGTCACGGGGTTCAAGGATCAGGGAGGGGTACAGAGGAAATGATTAATCAGTTCCCGAGGCACAATACTCTCACACGTAGATCAGTTGGAACATGTAGGTGAAGACTTTATACATAGTCATAAAACCGTCTGACAAAGGCGGAAATGTTGTCATTATTCGGGCTGATAGACCCATTAGTACTACTGCTCTCTCCCCTGATGAATCAGTAACATGAGGAAACGCGTCGGGAGAGCACCCCTCACCCTGTTGGTCTGAGTCCTTCCAGAGGAAATGAGTCCTGCACTCTACTGGATAATGCCACTTCCAAAGGGTTCTCCTTAGAATTGCATAGATATGAGTCAACAGCGATGATACTGACATTCTAACGGTGAGATTGTTCTATATATTAATTATTCACCAGGTATTTTATGTCACATCTAGACTCTACATTACAATTGGTCTATCTTCCTCTTTTCCTCACCCATTTCTGAATTAAAGTCATGGGTGTAGGAGATTCTTGATGTATACCTGTCTGTTCAATATGCTTTGTTGTATATTTAAAGAAACATTTATTGTATGACAGTCTTCTCTTTAGTTTGGACCAGAACAACTTATTTGGAATTGAGGTGGTTGTCTATAGTGTTACACACCTGTGGTCCGTTAGGTTCCTGTGTCAGAAGGAACTATACTAGGAGTGTTACCAGTTCCACAGATTTACTTTTTTATAGGCGGCTAAGTACCGTTTGCAAGACTTGCTATCGCTTCTTTCTTATATGAGTTTTATACTAATTCTATTTATTCACTACTATTTTTAAATAGATAAATAAAAGTTAATTTTTATATTACACTTTGCCACTTTTTGCTCGTCGTTCTATTGAATACTTGTGGTTTATATCCCTTTTGCTGATATTTTAATGTTCGTGACGCCACCTGTGGTATGCGACTGTATGGAGCAGGTCCTCTGGAGCTGTTGGTAATGCAGCAGAGTTTGTTCAGCTCTCCACAGGTAGAGCTAAGCTCCAGGGCCTTGCTGTGGTGACTATAGATGAGGTAGATGTTGTTGTGCAGTGTGGTGCAGGGGATGATGGCGCAGCAATAATTCACAGAGACAGTGGGGTGCAGTCTTCAAGGTTTACTCACGCTTATCACGTTGCTCCTGGTTACAACTGCAGATTATAACCACCCAAGTCGTCCTGCATTCACCATGGGAGAGGTTCAGCAATCCCTTAGGTAATTCAAGAGCACTTAACGGGACCCCTTTCTGTGTGCCTTTCTCAGTCATCTTCCTGGGCTGGCTCTCACCCTCCTGCCCTGCGCCTCGCAAACAGTGTGCCAAGCCGGTAACCTCAGATCTTAGCGGGCAACCTGGAGTTCCATGTATCCTGTGTGGCTACCTTTTTGGCGATTAATTGTGGCTGTGGCAACTGCACCCTGAAAATGTATGTAGAAGCCTCCGGTTTCTAGCTGAATATGGCAATTCCGACTAGTTAGGGGCCGGTCTCCTCTGCGGCTTGATCCCTCCACGTCCTGGTAGATTCGGGCGTACGGGTGGCCTCCAGCACTTCCTGTACCCCTAGGATCCCCTCTTTCCTTCTTGGAGCCTTCTTTCCTGCTCCTCTCCTCTCCTCTCTGTTCAGTCAGTCTCCACTCCTGGGCCTCTCTCACTCAGGCACGCTCCTCCTGAGCAGAGCTCCTGCGGAGCTCCTGCTCCCACTACTTCTCCTCTCACTGTCTTCTCTGACTCAATCCCTTCTAGGTGGTTCCATCCCTTTTTATACTACTCCTGAAGTGCTCCCCTGATCTTCTTCCTCCACCCACACCCACTACATTGTTCTGCCCTCCAGTTAGGGACCAGGGACTGTGCTCTCCTTTAGGAGCAATCTCGCCCTGCCCTCTGAAGTGGAGTGTAATGCATGCTAGTGTGTGGGTTCCGGGCAGTACTCCATCGTTACCTGAGAGTGAGATACTACACCTCTCGGTGAGATGCAGTACCTCTGTGGCGACTGAACCCGCAGGGGTGCCACATATCCATAAAAAGTCTCGTTTGAAGTTTGCCATCTGCCACCTGGGAGAATCACCAAACATGTGGAATAAGGTGCTCTGGTCAGCTGAAACCAAAATCAAACTTTTTGGCCACAATGCAAAACGATATGTTTGGCGTAAAAGCAACACAGCTCATCACCCTCAAAACACCATCCCCACTGTCAAACATGGTGGTGGCAGCATCATGGTTTGGGCCTGCTTTTCTTCAGCAGGGACAGGGAAGATGGTTAAAATTGATGGGAAGATGGACGGAGCCAAAAACAGGACCATTCTGGATGAAAACCTGTTGGAGACCTGAGACTGGGACAGAGATTTATCTTCCAAATAGACAATGATCCCAAACATACAATGGATTTGTTCAAAAATATACGTATCCAGGTGTTAGAATGGCCAAGTCAAATTCCAGACCTGAATCCAATCAAGAATCTGTGGAAAGAGCTGAAAACTGCTGTTCACAAACGCTCTCCATCCAACCTCAATGAGCTCGAGCTGTTTTGCAAAGAAGAATAGGCAAGAATTTCAGCCTCTCGATGTGCAAAACTGATAGAGACATACCCCAAGCAACTTCCAGCTGTAATCACAGCAAAAGGTGGCGCTACTAAGTATTAACTCAAGGGGGCCGAATAATATTGCACGCCCCACTTTTCAGTTTTTATTTTTTTTTTAAAGTTTAAAATATCCAATAAATTTCATTCCACTTCACGATTGTGTCCCACTTGTTGTTGATTCTTCCCCCCCAAAAATAGAATTTTATATCTTTGAAGCCAGAAATGTGGCAAAAGGTAGAAAAGTTCAAGGGGGCCAAATACTTTCACAATGCACGATATAATGCACTCCCCATAATCCTCCATACAGTATAATGCACAGCCCATAGTCATCCATGTGGTATATTGCACAGCCCATAGTCCATATATGTAGTATAATGCACAGCCCGTTGTCCGTACATGTCGCATAATACACACCCCATGGTCCTTGCATGTAGTATAATGCACAGCCCATAGTCCGTACATGTAATATAATGCACAGCCCATAGTCCGTACATGTAGCATAATACACAGCCCATGGTCCTTGCATGTAGTATAATGCACAGCCCATAGTCCGTACATGTAGTATAATGCACAGCCCATAGTCCGTACATGTAGTATAATGCACAGCCCATAGTCCGTACATGTAGTATAATGCACAGCCCATAGTCCGTACATGTAGTATAATGCACAGCCCATAGTCCGTACATGTAGTATAATGCACAGCCCATAGTCCGTACATGTAGTATAATGCACAGCCCATAGTCCGTACATGTAGTATAATGCACAGCCCATAGTCCGTACATGTAGTATAATGCACAGCCCATAGTCCGTACATGTAGTATAATCCACAGCCCATAGTCCGCACATGTAGCATAATGCACAACCCATAGTCATCCATGTAGTATAATGCACAACCCATAGTCCATACATGTAGTATAATGCACTGCCCATAGTCATCCATGTAGTATATGCACAGCCCATAGTCCATACATGTAGTATAATGCACAGCCCATACATGTAGTGTAATGCACAGCCCATAGTCCACACATTTAGTATAATGGTCCACCCATAGTCATACATGTAGTATAATGCACAGCCCATAGTCATACATGTAGTATAATGCCCAGCCCACCGTCATCCATGTAGTATAATGCCCAGCCCACCGTCATACATGTAGTATAATGCACAGCCCACAGTCCATACATGTAGTATAATGCACTCCCCATAATCCTCCATACAGTATAATGCCCAGCCCACCGTCATCCATGTAGTATAATGCACAGCCCATAGTCATACATGTAGTATAATGCACAGCCCACAGTCCATACATGTAGTATAATGCACAGCCCATAGTCATCCATGTAGTATAATGCCCAGCCCACCGTCATCCATGCAGTATAATGCCCAGCCCATAGTCATACATGTAGTATAATGCACAGCCCACAGTCATACATGTAGTATAATGCACAGCCCACAGTCATACATGTAGTATAATGCACTGCCCATAGTCATCCATGTAGTATATGCACAGCCCATAGTCCATACATGTAGTATAATGCACAGCCCATACATGTAGTGTAATGCACAGCCCATAGTCCACACATTTAGTATAATGGTCCACCCATAGTCATACATGTAGTATAATGCACAGCCCATAGTCATACATGTAGTATAATGCCCAGCCCACCGTCATCCATGTAGTATAATGCCCAGCCCATAGTCATACATGTAGTATAATGCACAGCCCACAGTCCATACATGTAGTATAATGCACTCCCCATAATCCTCCATACAGTATAATGCCCAGCCCACCGTCATCCATGTAGTATAATGCACAGCCCATAGTCATACATGTAGTATAATGCACAGCCCACAGTCCATACATGTAGTATAATGCACAGCCCACAGTCCATACATGTAGTATAATGCACAGCCCATAGTCATCCATGTAGTATAATGCCCAGCCCATAGTCATACATGTAGTATAATGCACAGCCCACAGTCCATACATGTAGTATAATGCACAGCCCATAGTCATCCATGTAGTATAATGCCCAGCCCACCGTCATCCATGTAGTATAATGCCCAGCCCATAGTCATACATGTAGTATAATGCACAGCCCACAGTCCATACATGTAGTATAATGCACAGCCCATAATCCACACATGTAGTATAATGCACAGCCCACAGTCATACATGTAGTATAATGCACAGCCCATACTCATACATGTAGTATAATGTACAGCCCACAGTCATCCATGCAGTATAATGCACAGCCCACAGTCATCCATGTAGTATAATGCACAGCCCATAGTCATCCATGTAGTATAATGCACAGCCCATAGTCATCCATGTAGTATAATGCACAGCCCATAGTCATCCATGTAGTATAATGCACAGCCCACAGTCATCCATGTAGTATAATGCACAGCCCATAATCCACACATGTAGTATAATGCACAGCCCACAGTCATACATGTAGTATAATGCACAGCCCATACTCATACATGTAGTATAATGCACAGCCCATAGTCATCCATGCAGTATAATGCACAGCTCATACTCTTACATGTAGTAGTATAATGCACAGTCCATACTCTTACATGTAGTAGTATGGCCAAGGGCACCGTGTACTCGCTGATTTAAAAAAACAATAACATTATACTCACCTTCTCTCCGCTCCTTCGCCGCGCGGTGTCTTTTTCTGGAGCTGCCGCTGACTTCAGCTGGAAGCGACAGGAGAGCATGATGTTACTTCCACGCGCCCCTAATGACGTACATGCCGATGTCAGCTGCTGGCCTCTGATTGGTCGGCAGCGTGTATTGTGGCACTTCAGCTGAATGTCAGTCCGAGAACACACATCCTGCTGAAGCAGGGGTTGGTGTTGGCTGGGCCCGGTCACAGGAGCGACTGCGGTCATTAATCCTCTCATAGTACCTCTATTTCCCCACACTGTATAATGTTCACAGTACCGCCATCTTCCCACATACAGTATAATGTTCCCACAGTCCCGCAATCTTCCCACATACAGTATAATGTCACAGTCCCGCCATCTTCCCACATACAATATAATATTCCCACATTACCACCATCCCCCTCACTTACAGTATAATGATCCCACAGTGCCGCCATCCCCAATTTTATTTTATGTTTTAACACTTGGTTTTCTTTTTTTGGTGTTTTTCATGTAATATATGGAAGCCTACATAAAAATGCTAAAAGAAACATAATATCCATGAAGAAAAAACACTGTACAAGGAGACATTAGCATCAAATAACTCCTGTCTTGGTGTTCTTACAAACAAGCTCTTATAAATGAGATGTAACGTGATAAAAGATTACAACCTGGGAAAGATGGGAAACATTCATACAGACAGTCGGTGATGATGTAGTTAGTGACGGACTCTGGCCAACTTTGTTTCTAGAGCCGTATTAGAAGATGAAGATGTCGTCCTCATCATGAAGTTGTTATTTCTCATGTCACGTGTAATGTATATGACGAGAATTAGCGTTATGGGAGATGAGTCTATTAGAAACGTATTCAGCTGCAGACTCCGAGGAAGAAACTGCTTGTTGTCTGTGGTCTAAAATATATAGCTTTTATTAGTACGTCAGGGACAAAAGCAGAATGTTGTAAAATAATAAAATTACCATTGCTGCTTGGGTTTCTGGGTGATTCTTACTGAAGCAGTGGCCAAATTAGCCAGTGATTGGAAGTACGGAGGAGATGTCTAAGGCTGTGTGCCCACGATGCGTTTTTTAAGCGTTTCCACCGCAGCAAAAACGCTTCAGAAACGCTTAAAAAATGCATGGTAGAAGGCCTGCCATGTTCCCCAATGATAATCCGCATGTGGTGTGCACATGCTGCGGAAATTTCCGCTACGGGTTATCATTGTGGAAAAAAATGCATTTTCACCGCCATTGACTAGCATTGGAACGCATGGATTACACATTACTACATCTGTAGATGCGTCTTCCATGCATTCTAATGTGCGGATGGTACCCAGGTGTGGAGGAGAGGAAACTCTCCTCCGGACCTGGGTACCATAGAACATGTAAAAAAAAGAATAAAATAAAAAATAAAGATTATACTTACCTTCTGGCGGCCCGCACTACGCTCGTCCTCCTTTGCCGGCATCTCGCGATGAACTGTAGGACCTGCGCTGACGTCATAGTCATGTGACAGCAGGTCCTTCAGTACAGTGCACCACCAGTTGCCGGCAGCCACGACGGAGCGAAGCAAGACTGCGGGGGCCATCGGAGTGTAAGTATATATTTATTTTTTTATTTTTTGACATTCTTTGGGGGTTACACTATATAAATCCATGTCTGTTGCATGGATTTATATAGTGTAACCAAGTTGTCAAGCACTTTCCAAGTGATGCTAAAATCGCTTGGAAAGCGGTTGTCAACCCTCATACGGAAATGCATGTGAAGAACGCTTCACATCCACATGTCTTTGGCAGGACATGCTCAGGAAAAAATCCTGAGCATTTCTGCATCGTGGGCACATAGCCTAAGTCAGCAATTCAACTTGTGTTCCAATCCATAAAAGACTAGAGAATACAACATCTACGCATTCTATCTCCTGATATATTTCCCTTATTGTCTCCAGTAATTGTATTAATACACAGAATTCTTTATGATGTTACATCGGCTCTTCTTCTCATTCAGGTCTCTACAATATCAGATCCTCTCAGTGAAGATCTTCTATATTAAGAGAATTTTTCTGAATCACCTATCAATGATGGATATGGACAGAGACAAGATGGCGGAGAGGATATTACACCTCACCCTTGAGATCCTCTTTCGGCTTACTGGAGAGGTGAGAGATTCTGATGACGTCACATTACATCATTCTTATCTATGGGAATAACAGATGGACAGAACTGGAGAGGTGAGGACTCTGGAAATGTCTGGAGTGAGATTTATTAATGTTTCTCTCCATAACTAGGGTTACACAGTAGTGAAGAAGACCTCTAGTGAGCGCTGTCAGGACCCTGTGTCTGAGAGAAGGGGAAGACCCCTGTGCCCAATTACTGGACCTCAGTCTCACCCCCTGATACAGGAGGACATCAATGACCAGAAGATCCTAGAACTCACCTTCAAGATGATTGAGCTGCTGATTGGAGAGGTGACACTATTTGGAATGCTGGGACATTATACTGTAATGCTATGAAGGGATCGGGGGATGACGATATCATTGTATGTGTCAGGTTCCTATAAGGTGTCAGGATGTGGCTGTCTATTTCTCCATGGAGGAGTGGGAGTATATAGAAGGACACAAAGATCTGTACAAGGACATCATGATGGAGATTCCCGAGCCCCTCACATCACCAGGTAATAGACAGGACTAAATACACATGGCCTATAAATATTTGTATGTAAAGAATGAATTCAGTCCCTGTATGTGTTTCCTCCAGATCTATCCAGTAAGAGGACAACACCAGAGAGATGTCCCCATCCTCTTCTTCCACAGGACTGTAAACAAGAAGATCCCAATGTTTCTCAGGATCATCAGGTAGATGGAGAGAAGGTGTCATGAGATATCCCCTATGATGTGTAGACGGCTGTGAAGGTCTTGTGTTCAGTCTTGTTTTATCCACCAGTATTATATGTCTTATACTGTAAAGGTTACACCAATTTAAGATACACTAGGTAACTGCTCTCCTCCAAATTAAAGATGTCTGAGTGCATGCAGAGAAGCTAATTAACCAAATCTGCTAATCTGGTTGAAAAACTTCACTCAGAAACTGAACCACGCCAAATGGCATACTTTATTACGTAGACATGGGGTTAAATAGCATTCTCCTTCTAGATGGGATTAGTAAAATTTATTGCTCTTTTCTGATAACTTGGCACGCTATAATTCGTTCATCTATGTATCTCTTGGTTTGATTAATGCCTTAGGAATTCCGATGGAGGGGGTGAGTTCGTCTCTCAGCGCCATCTTTGCCAACTCGACATGAATCTCTCTGTTATCAGCCATGCACATGCATACGTCATTCCCAGGAAATCATTTAGTTGTTCTTGTCTACAGATTAGAACAGAAGCTGTTAGTTATATATTCATTAACTATTAATATAATCCATGTGCATATACACATTTGCATACATACATGCACATAGATTATTTCATCATCGCTATATTGATTCACACTGATTAGGTAATCTATTAAAAGAAACTAATTGATTTTCTATAATATATATATTTAACCTTGACAAGCCCCCCTAAAATCAATTATTTGCTTTTAATATCCATATGCTAAAAATCAGAGGGGGAGAAGAAATTGACCCTATGTTAAGGCTATTCTGGAACCCTACGATGTGACGGGCGGCCCGTCCCTTTTAGCCGGACCCACCGACGTTCCTAAATCTAACTCGTACGAAGACCTACAGGAAAGGGGTGGAGACCCTAAAAGATCTAGTGACTGTGTAATCGCGGGTCACCCCTAACACAGAAATATGGATATTAACTTTACAAACTCATTTACTTCCGGTATTCTCTCTGGTACAACACTTTTGTTCTAAGGGGAACTGTTTGTTCATAGATTTTGAGAGCCTTAGTAACTTTCCCTGTGGGGCCGGTATTGTCTGGGATATATGTACAACAATGGTCACCTATCATTTTGCATACCGCTCCTTTTTCTGCAATAACATATCCAGAGCTATTCTGTTTTGGAAGGCCATGGTAGATGTGGGTGCTAGTTGGTCAGCTATCCCTTATAAGGCATCTTTGGTGTAATTGACAAATCTTTGTTGGTTATAATATATGTAATGTATCCAATCTACGTTCTTGTTAATGGTTATTATGGGTATTATGGACTCAAATCCCAACTTCACTTGGTCTCAGGCCTTGAATTCGTCTGGCACCCCCCTAAGAACCCCGAGAACATCTATATATATATATATATATATATATATATATATATATATATATGTGGATCAAAACTGCCTTTGGGGTTAACTTATCTCTTGGCCCTGTATGTACCTGCAAACACAGCCTTTATTTCCTCTTTGGATTCCTGGGACTCAGATATAAGGTAAACAGACATTATTGCTTTAGTTATGGCACATTCCCCAGTCTATTTGCCCTCCAATCTAATCCTAATCTTCATGTCACCACATTCAAGGAAGTGTTGTACCAGAAAATTGGAATATCATTCTCTTTAGTAATAATTGTTTGGAATGCACGTGTTACCGTAACAAAGGCTTCCCCCCCAAGCTACTGTCATCAGACAAAGGAACATCAGGGTTGTGGGTCTGAGACCGCCTTCTTGCAATGGGATGTGTGGACCCATGATGTTTGGCCTTCGACCTTCACAGCCGTAGGGGATGTAAGTAGTGCTTGGTAGGGCCCTTCAAATCTGGCATCCAGTGTGCCTCGCACGTGATTCTTTATCCAGACAAAATCTCCAGGCTGGATACTGTGAGTACCTGATTCAAGATCTGAGTCTGGAATAGAAGAGTACACTGTAGCATGTGTTAGTTTTAACTCTTTAGCAAGTCTGACAACAAAATTCACAAGCTTATCATTCCCTGAACTAAGCTGCTGTGGGTAATATCGACCCATTCTAGGTGGCCCACCAAACAAGATCTCGTATGATGTGAGCCCTGTGGGTTGTCTCGGGGTATTTCGGACTGAGTATAGGGCAATAGGCAGCACCTCCGGCCATGGAAGTGAAAATTCTTTACTGGCTTTAAGAATTTTGTTTTGTTTTCCTTCTTCCGTTACCGCATTCTGCCAGTCCACGTAAGTCCTGTGTGTCAGATTCTCTTCCAGTCTTTGCTCCTCTTCATCTTCCAACCCCAAATTTCTCATTCCCGTTTCTTCCTCATCTCCTTGTTGTCTCTGACTTCTGGTGAGCACAAACACCTCCGTACCACCCGACACCTCTGCTTCCTCTGGAAATATTGGTTCCATAGCTGCTGCTTTTGCTGTAATGTCAGCCCTTGGCTTCCTCTGAATTCAGTTTCCCATGAGCCTTAATTTTGATCACAGCCACTTGCCTAGGTAACTTCAGAGCTTCTAGCAGACTTCTCACTGCCGCTGCATTCCGGATTGGAGCTCCACTGGCTGTCTTGTAGCCCCTCAGGGCCCATATCAGGCCAAAGTCATGGGCAATCCCGAATCCGTACCTCGAGTCCATGTAGATATTGACCACTCGACTCTCTGCGCACTTGCAGGCTTCGGTCAGAGCATACAGTTCGGCCTCTTGAATTGACATATAAGATGGCAGTGGTCCAGCAGAAATAACCGTTGGTGGGGACACCACCGCATATCCGGTATGGTACGTTCCATATTCATCTGCGTATCTGGACCCGTCAGTATACAGTATCAGATCCGCTTCAGGCAGTGGCTGCTCAGAGACAGTAGGTAGGTGAGAAGTTTCTGCCTTCATGACCTCAAGGCAATCATGGTCACTCGAATCAGGGTATTCATGGTCTTCTGAGGACCCCCCTAAGTCTTCAGGGCAGTCCCCCCTTGACAGAGGAAGCATGAGTGGAGGGGTTCAAGACAGTACATTGCCGAAGAGCTATATTTTCTGGTAAAAGGGGCTCACATTGGATTCTGACACGACGTTGCATAGATAGATGGTTGTGCTGGGTTTGTGCAAGGATAGCTTGCAAATCATGAGGGGCCAGTATAGTTGTAGGATGGCCAAGTACAACATCTGCTGTTCTGTGGAGGAGTTCTGTAGCTGTAGCTGTAGTAACTTTGCATTCGATGGTGGCCAGAAATTGGAGCAAAGAATAGCTGAACCTGTGGCAAGTTTGGTCGTCTGGACAACAGAGTAGTAGATCATCGACATATTGTATCAATATGACTTCAGGGTTCTCACTCTTCCAGGGTTGGAGACAGGTAGTTTAGGCCAGTGTGAAGTGATGAGGAGAGTTCTGAGCTCCTTGAGGCATAACGGTCCAGGTGTACTGTACTCCTCTGTGCGTAAAATCAAAAAGATACCGACAGTCTGGATACAGAGGCACACTGAAGAAGGCGTTTGCCAAGTCGATTACTGTAAAATGCGTTGCCTCGGGGGGAATTTCACTGAGTAATATATGTGGATTTGGCACCACTGGGGTCTCCAGGATTGTAACTGCACTCACAGCTCTCAGATCTTGCACCATCCTGAATTTATCCGGTTCTCCTCTTGCAGTTTTTCTTCACTGGAAACAATGGAGTGTTAGCTGGAGAAACACAGGGAATTAATGCTCCTTTCTTATAGCAGGAGGTGGGCTTGTTTGTCTAGGAAATAGTTCATTCAGGTTATCTTGTGAGGTCATCTGGCGGCTGAGTGAGTCTGATCTAGCTGTGGCACTTTCCACAGCTCGGGTGAGAATTTGAGATTTATGATAGTAATTGCTGATTAGTCTTATCTCCTCTAACATAGTTAGGCTGTGTGCCCACGTAGCGTTTTTCAAGCAGCGGAAACGCTTGTAAAACGCTAGGTAATCCGCACCCCATGGTCCCCAAGGGGATTCCGCATGTTCTATGCTCATGCTGCGGATTTTTCCGCAGCGTTTATGCTGCGTACAAAAATCCGCAGCATGTCATTTAATTTTGCGGAAGTGCAGCGGAACTCCCGCCATTGACTTGCATTGAGACGCACAGAAACTGCGACTGTACATTTTTACAAGCGGCTTCTATGCGTCTCTATGTGCGGATGGTACCCAGTTCTGGAGGAGAGGAGACTCTCATCCAGACCTGGGTACCATTGTACCTGTAAAAAAAGAATAAAATAACAAATAAAGTTTATACTCACCTGTCCGGCGTCTTCTCTCTGAATGCCAGCAGCCCTGAAGGACCTTCGGTGACGTCACAGTCATGTGACTGCAGGCCCTTCACCGCTGTGTCTCGCGATATGCCGGCAGCCGGGAACCAGACAGGAACGAGCGCTGCAGCACACACCGGGGCCTCGGGGGTGAGTATAGCTTTATTTGTTTTAATTTTTACGGTTCACACTGTATAAATCCATGCTGTTTGCATGGATTTATACAGTGTGACCTAGTTGTCAAGCACTTTCCAAGTGATGCTATCGCCTGGAAAGTGCTTGTCAATCTGCATGCGGAAACGCATGTGAACCCGCATGTATTCTGCAGGAAAAACGCATGCACAATCTGCATGCGTTTTTTTCTGCCAGGGAGATGCAGAAATGCTGCAGAAATTTTCTGCTTCATTTCTGCATCGTGGGCACATAGCCTTAATCTTCTATACTCCGGTATAGCTTGGACTATTGCTTGGGCACAGGCTTGCATAGGAAATCCATACATTCCATAACTTATAGCAGGAAGAGCAATAGAAGTAAGGTTCCTTGTTCCAACATAGTTCAGAATATTGTTGATTGTAGCTCTAAGTTGTGTCACACACTGATCATGATGATCTTCATCATACACATTCCGAGACACGGCACTATTTGTGAAGGTTACACCAATTTAAGATACACTAGGTAACTGCTCTCCTCCAAATTAAAGATGTCTGAGTGCATGCAGAGAAGCTAATTAACCAAATCTGCTTATCTGGTTGAAAAACTTCACTCAGAAACTGAACCACGCAAAATGGCATACTTTATTAGGTAGACATGGGGTTAAATAGCATTCTCCTTCTAGGTGGGATTAGTAAAAATTTATTGCTCTTTTCTGATAACTCGGCACGCTATAATTCGTTCATCTATGTATCTCTTGGTTTGAGTAACGCCTTAGGAATTCTGATGGAGGGAGTGAGTTCGCCTCTCAGCGCCATCTTTGCCAACTCGACATGAATCTTTCTGTTATCAGCCATTCCCATGCATACGCCATTCCCAGGAAATCATTTAGTTGTTCTTGTATACAGATTAGAACAGAAGCTGTTAATGAATATATAACTAACTATTAACATAATCCATGTGCATATACACATTTGCATACATACATACACATAGATTATTCCATCATCGGTATATTGATTCACACTGATTAGGTAATCTATTAAAATAAACTAATTGATTTTCTACAATCATAGTGTAATGAGAACGGTGGAGATATCAGGATTAGATCTGATCATAGATGGGACTTCTCCATCTGTCTGTGACTTTTACAGTATTTGTTTCAGGGTGAAGATCTGACCCATATTAATACTACAAAGACATATGTGAGGGGTGATGAGCGGTGTAAAGAGGAGATTCCTACATATGACTACCCAGGTGAGTAGTAACCACTAAATGCAGAGAAGTCACAGTTTCTTCTCTGTCACCAGCTGTGGCTGCTTTATCGGTTGTGTAGTCCGGCCGTATCACAATCGTGTGATCACCATTTTACCGCTAGATCACAACATTCTCCTCCATCCAAAACTGTTCACATTACTTTGTGTAATTGTAAATGACCTTTTCTATAGAACTTACAACCTGGAGGATCCACGTACCCCCTGGGATTAGGAGACGCTGACCGTTACCTGCCCAGATCTGTAAACTACAAAGCCAAATGACCGCGTACGTAGAATGTGCTGACAAGTGAGAAAATCACTTGAAGAAAAATATTATGATGGGCCTGTAAGAGAAAGCGGAGGGTAATGATGCTGTTGGCTTCCTAGATCCCTGATATCTTATTGGATGAATCTACCTTCTCTCCCTTCTGTGCTGCTGAATGTCCTCATATGGTCCCTACAAGACCAGGTCCCGTCTTTCTGGCCAAACTTCACTTTTACGATCAACAACATTAAATGTGCAGTGAGGGCCAAGTGTGAATTTCTGTACAATAACAACAGAGTTTCCCTTTATCCTGACTGTTCAATTTCTTTTCAAACCAACTAACTTCAAACAGGATTGTGATAAACTACACAAAAAACATTACACTGTGCCATGATATATCTCTAAGCTGTGCGTGGCTGATGGCTGTAATATACATTTATTCACGCCTGCAGGAGATGTGTTGGCTCGAGCCCTGGTTTCATGGATTCACTCCACGTCATAAATTCCATTATATTTTCAATCCTAAGGAATTCAGATTACTGCACAATGTTTCCTGAAATGGGGGCGCTAATACTTTCTCTACTCTTCTGGTCAGGACTCATAGTAGCTCCAATGGTCCACCATAAATGAGTGCGGCTCTGGTTTAGGTTTGAAGTTCTCTCCCCTGATACATACGTTGTTGTTTGGGATGTAACATATCTTTTATTCTGTATTTTTTTCCAGGTTCATTTTGTATGATACCTTTATTGTGGTAGTATCGGCCTGACTCACTTATGTGAGTCTGTAACTCCCTGGTAGTCTTTAAAAGTAGGTCTCCATTGCCTCTTCCCAATGCCCGAGGTCTAAATTTAAGACCCCTCATCTTTGCACTATTATAAAAAGTTCTCCTTCAATGTCTAATATTTCATCTTGAAAGTCATCTGACAGAAAATATTGGCCCTTATCATAGTTTAGATTACGAAGAACCACCGAGCCCCATACTCTAATTACCCCAGAGAGGTTTCACCACTAGTTACTAATTTTTTACTGATGAAGACTATTGAGATTGATCATTTCTGTAGATGTGTTATTGTCTATAGTCAGTTTTTGACTATAGTAGTTAGTTCTCAAAATACTCTAATTTAACCTCTTCCTGCAGCCAGTTTTTTGTTCCTAATTAGGCCCCATTTTTCAAATCTGACGTGTGTCACTTTATGTGGTGATAACTCTGGAATTCTTCACAAAGGATAATAGGAAACAAATGGACCTTACAAATTATTTTCCAACTTCTCTTGAATCTGACAATCCCCTATATACGGTTGTACATTACTGTCTGGGCACATGGGAGGTTAAGAAGGGGAGAAGCGACATTTAGCTATTTGAATGCAGATCTTGGTGGAATAGTTTGCAGACACAATGTATTGGGGAAATGTTCATGGTCACCTGGCAACTCAAAAGATGGCCACCACGAATAGGCTTGGCGCTATATACTCCAGATCCCAGGGACTGCCTTTCTCATCACCCTTTAACGTCAAGATGAATAGTAAGGTAACCGGGTCAGAACCAGGAGGGCAGAGGAAATACAAAATCAGAAGACACCAGTAGTCAGTAAACTGGCCGAGGTCACAACAGGAAACAAATCCACAAGCCGGGAGCTGAGCACAGAGGACTGAACCAGAGGAGAACAAGGCTGGATCTGGCAGCTTCCGGCAATATGCTTCCAGCTTTAGTAGGGTGCGGTGCTTTCCAAATGGCTGAAGCAGGGAGCAGATTACTTCAGCTGGACAGCACACACACCCATACTGCCAGACTGGATAGTACTACTGGTCCCAGCAACCCTAATATTAGTGGCTGGACAGAACCTGCACCACCCAGAGCTTCTGATTCTGACGTCTCTTCCATCACTATCGCCGCCTGCAGGATGAATAAGGCGGCTCCTGGTGACAGAAGCAGACGTCCCAGGAGCAGATCCCAGAGGAGATGGGACCCACCATTTGCAGAAGCCCTATTATTACAAAATGGACGAAATCCCTATAAAGTGACTAAATTTTGGAAATTATAACCCTCAGTGAATTAATCTATAGGAGTAGTGACTATTTTGGCTCCACAGGCACTTTCCAGAAATTATCACGCAGTGGATGTTGGAGAGTGAATATTGCAAATATGCCATTTTATTGCCCAACACATAGTGCCCAGATTGTGCTCCAGGAGACACACACCGTAAATTAAGTGGGTTCTTCTCACTATAGTAATGTCAAATACATGGAGGCTAAATGTGGTTTGTGCACACTGCAAGGCTCAGAAGTGAGGGGGAGATCTGACTTTGGGAGTGCCGATATTGCTGGATTGGTTTATGGAAGTGACGCGCCCCCTGGGCCGTGGGG
Source organism: Phyllobates terribilis (assembly GCF_046119375.1). Taxonomy (NCBI): domain Eukaryota; kingdom Metazoa; phylum Chordata; class Amphibia; order Anura; family Dendrobatidae; genus Phyllobates; species Phyllobates terribilis. The sequence continues at coordinate 3,339,173 of NW_027362943.1, forward strand.
TACTAGGTAGCCGTCCTGGTCGATGCTGGGGGAGGTCACGGTGGTGGTGACCCAGTCCGTGACCCAGGGTGGTCAATTAAAGGGGAAAAGTAAAAGGGGAATAAAGTTTTTAGAGATAATGTTCATGACGCCACCTGTGGTATGCGGCTATATGGGCCGCCGCTGTGGTGCAGATCCTCTGGAGCTTATGGTGATGCAGCAGAGATGGTTCAGCTCTCTACAGGCAGAGCTTAGCTCCAGGGCAATAGACGGGGATTTTATGAGGTAGATGTTTGTTGGTGCTGTGTAGTGCAGGGCTGGTGATGGCGCAGCAATTATTCAAGGACACAGTGGAGTGCAGTCTTCAGATTTTACTCACAGTTGTTAAGTTCCTCAGGTTGCACTTTCCGGATTATAACCGCCCACGTCGTCCTGTGTCCTCCGGGGTAGTGAGCCAGCAAACTCTCAGGTATTTCAGGAGCACTTGCACGGGACCCCGTTCTATGTACCTTTCCCGGTTGTCTCACTGCGCTGGCTCTCGCCCTCCTGTCCTGCGCCTGTCAATCAGTGTCCCAAGCCAGTAGCCTCGGGCCTTGTCGGGCGACGCGCAGTCCCCTGGACCTTATGCGGCCACCTTTTCGGCGATTTAATTGTGGTTGTTGGCTGCAGCACCTTGAAAATGCAGCATATATCTCTTCATTTCCCTGGATTAGCATGTAGCCCAGGGATGTGTTTGTTTAGATATTTTAAGTAGAAATGTTCAAAAATATAAATTTCAAGGATATTTTATTCAAAATTAATAATTGTTTTTTATTCTTGGCAGATGACTGTACCAGAAGATCAGAGGGACAGAAGATTTTTAAATCTGATGATCTTGAGATCCCACAGGATACAATTGAAGTGAATGCCATTACTCCAGATATACCATCATTCCTTCAACGCAAAGATCTATCATCTGATCTTATGAAACAGGTCCTATCTTCTGATTCATTACCGACTACTAAGGAAAATCAAAATAAAATAAGCATTAAAAAACGAACTGCTCCTAAAGCAAAGAAATCATTTTCACGTTCAGAAAATGGGAATAGTTTTACCCTCGAAAAGTCTATTCTTAAACATCAAAAAATACACACAGCGGACAATAGATTTTTTTGTTCCAAATGTGGAAAATGTTTTAACCAGAAATCAGTTTTTGTTGATCACCAGAGAACTCACACAGGGGAGAAGCCTTTTTCATGTTCAGAATGTGGGAAATGTTTTAACCATAAATCAGCTTTGGTTAAGCACCCGAGAACTCACACAGGGGAGAAGCCTTTTTGCTATTCTTTTTTTTTTTTTTAATCCAATATATTTTTATTGAGATTTTTTCATTAGGTTTTTTTTTTTTTACAAAACAAGAAACCAGTACATACAATAATAAAATAACATACCATAGGATGACATACATGCATCTCTCCTATATATCCTTTCAGCTTCCCCATTACCGTCTGATACAATATGAGATACTAATAATTTATCTATATAATTTTCCTAGAGAAGAATGGCTAGAGACAGAAAGAAGATGGTGGAGAGGATATTACACCTCACCCTAGAGATCCTCTTCCGGCTTACTGGAGAGGTGAGAGATTCTGATGACGTCACATTACATCATTCTTATCTATGGGAATAACAGATGGACAGAACTGGAGAGGTGAGGACTCTGGAAATGTCTGGAGTGAGATTTATTAATGTGTCTCTCCATAACCAGGATTACACAGTAGTGAAGAAGACCTCTAGTGAGCGCTGTCAGGCACCTGTGTCTGAGGGATGGGGAAGACCCCTGAGCCCAATCACAGGGTCTCCACCTCACCCCCTGATACATGAGGACATCAATGACCAGAAGATCCTAGATCTCACCTACAAGATGATTGAGCTGCTGACTGGAGAGGTGGGAATGCTGGGACATTATACAGTAACGCTATGGAGGGATCGAGGGGATGACGGTATCATTGTATGTGTCAGGTTCCTATAAGGTGTCAGGATGTCGCCGTCTATTTTTCCATGGAGGAGTGGGAGTATTTAGAAGGACTCAAAGATCTGTACAAGGACGTCATGATGGAGGTTCCCCAGCCCCTCACATCACCAGGTAATAGACAGGACTAAATACACACAGCCTATAATTATCTGTATGTAAAGAATGAATTCAGTCCCTGTATGTGTTTCCTCCAGATCTATTCAGTAAGAGGACAACTCCAGAGAGATGTCCCCGTCCTCTTCTTCCACAGGACTGTAAACAAGAAGATCCCAATGTTCCTCAGGATCATCAGGTAGATGGAGAGAAGGTGTCATGAGATCTCCCCTATGATGTGTAGATGTTTGTGAAGGTCTTGTGCTCAGTCTTGTTTTATCCACCAGTATTATATCTGTCTGTGACTTTTACAATATTTGTTTCAGGGTGAAGATCTGACCCATATTGATACTACAGAGACATATGTGAGGGGTGATGAGCGGTGTAAAGAGGAGATTCCTACATATGACCGCCCAGGTGAGTAGTGACCACTAAATGCAGAGAAGTCACAGATTCTTCTCAGTCACCGGCTGTGGCTGCTTTATCGGTGGTGTAGTCCGGCCGTATCACAATCATGTAATCACTATTTTGCCTCTAGACCACAACATTTTCCTCCATCCAAAAATGTTCACAATACTTTTTGTAATTGTGAAAGCCCTTTTCTGTAGGACTTACAATCTGGAGGATCCACCTACCCCTTGGGATTAGGAGACGCTGACCGTTACCGGCCCAGATCTGTAAACTACAAAGCCAAATGACAGCGTACGTAGAATGTGCTGACAAGTGAGAAAATCACTTGAAGAGAAAGCGGAGGGTAATGATGCTGTTGGCTTCCTAGAATCCTGATATCTTATTGGATGAATCTACCTTCTCTCCCTTCTGTGCTGCTGAATGTCCTCATATGGTCCCTACAAGACCAGGTCCCGTCTTTCTGGCCAAACTTCACTTTTATTTTAGACAACATTAAATGTGCAGTGAGGGCCAATTGTGACTTTCTGTCCAATAACAACAGAGTTTCCCTTTATCCTGACTTTTCAATTTCTTTTCAAACCAACTAACTTCAAACAGGATTGTGATAAACTACACAGAAAACATTACACCTGTGCCATGATATATCTCTAAGCTGTGCATGGCTGATGGCTGTAATATACAATTATTCACGCCTGCAGGAGATGTGTTGGCATGGCTCGAGCCCTGGTTTCATGGATTCACTCCACGTCATTCCATTTTGTTTTCGATCCTAAGGAATTCAGATTACTGCACAATCTCTCCTGAAATGGGGGCGCTAATACTTTCTCTACTCTTCTGCTCAGGAGTCATAGTAGCTCCAATGGTCCACCATGAATGAGTGCGACTCCGGTTTATTGTTGGAGTTCTCCCTTCATACATACGTTGTTGTTGGAGATGTTACATGTTTTTATATTGTTTCTTTTTTTACAGCTCCATTCTGTATGATAGTTTGATTGTGGTGGGATCGGCCGGCCTCACTTATGTGAGTCTGTAAGTCTTAAAAGAAAAGGTCTTCCTTGCCACTGCCAAATGCCCAAGATCTAAATTTAATCTAAGCTCTGCACTATTATAATAAGTTATTTTTGAACGTCTAATATTTCTTCTTGAAACTCATCTGATAGAAAATATTGTCCCTTATGATAGTTTAGATTCCCAAGAGCCACCGAGCCCCATACTCCAATTACCACAGAGAGGTTTCACCACTAGTTACTCATTTATTACTGAAGAAGACTGTTAAGTTTGATCATTTCAGGAGATGTTATTGTCTATAGTCACAGTTTTGCCCATCACCCTTTAACCCCTCTACATAAATCTGGACTTCTACAAAATCAGAAGACACAAGAGTAGTCGGTAAACGGGCCGAGGTCACAACAGGAAACAAATACACAAGCCGGGAGCTGAGCACAGAGGACTGAACCAGAGGAGAACAAGGCTGTATCTGGCAGCTTCCGGCAATATGCTTCCAGCTTTAGTAGGGTGCGGTGCTTTCCAATTGGCTGAAGCAGGGAGCAGATTACTCCAGGTGGACAGCACACACACCCATACTGCCAGACTGGATGGTACTACTGGTCCCAGGCACCCTAATCTTAGTGGCTGGACAAAGCCTGCGCCGCCCAGAGCTTCTAATTCTGATGTATCCTCCATCACCAGCGCCGCCTGCAGATTGGATGAGGCGGCACTTAGGGACAGAAGCATAAGAGAAACCTCGGCACTCAGGTAATGGATTTTAGCAAAAATAACGTTTTGGGCTATTCGACCTTCATTAGTGCACGCCAGACACCAGCAGTGGATACCGCGGTCTTGTCTGTCATTTCTCCTTATCTTCTGGTCCCAAGGAATCACGTGCCTGAGACACTGCGTCCTCACCCTCCTTCTCTATTTCATTCCCAGCAAGTGGTACACTGATGAAGGTCGTATAGACCGAAACGTTATTTTTGCTGTGGACTGCAATTAAAATTTAATTTGCTAAAATCCATTACCTGAGTACCGAGGTTTCTCTTATACTATATACGGTTTTGGACCCTACTCGTGCACCCTGGTCCAGTTGTGCTGCGTTTTCTACCACTATTGGTGACAGAAGCAGACGTCACAGGAGCCGATCCCAGAAAACAATCGGACACAACTTTGTCAGAAGCCTTAATATGACAAAATAACAGAAAACCAGAGCAGTAGAAATCCCCGTAAAGCGACTCCATTTTGGAGATTATAACCCGTCAGTGAATTTAATCTATAGGAGTAGGGACTATTTTGACTCCACAGGCGCTTTCCGGAAATTAGCACGCAGTGGATGTTGGAGAATGAATCTTGTACATTTGCCATTTTATTACCCAACACATAGTGCCCAGATTGTGCTCCAGGAGACGCACACCGTAAATTAAGTGAGTTCTTCTCACTATAGTAATGCCAAATACATGGATGCTAAATGTGGTTTGTGCACACTGCAAGGCTCAGAAGCGAGGGGGAGATCTGACTTTGGGAGAGTGGATATTGCTGGATTGGTTTATGGAAGCCATGTTGCATTTCTAGAGTCTTTGAGCCACTAATAATGTTGAAACCTCTTTTTTTCCACTGACAGATGATGGACCTGAGTGGGGACTTGTTTTTTTGTGAGATGAGTAGAAGTTTTTATTGGTATTATTTTTGCCTACATAACATTGTTTGGTGGCTTTTTATTCCATATTTTTGGGGGAAGAATGAACAAACAGTTGGACACCACGCTCTACTGAATCATCCAATGAGGTTTTTTATTAGACTGTGAACTGTCATTGTCTTGGTGAATAATTCAATTTTTTTTACATAACTTCTTATTTTTACAGTTTAAGTAGAAATGCTCAAAAATATAAAACTCAAGGATATTTTATTCAAAAATAATAATTGGCTTTATTCTTAACAGGTGACTGTACCAGGAGATCAGAGGGACAGCTGACATCTTCAATTTTTAAATCAGATGATCTTGAGATCCCACAGGATGCAATTGAAGTGAATGACATTACTCCAAATATACCATCATCCCTTAACAATGAAGATCTGTCATCTGATCCTATGAAACAGGTCCTATCTTCTGATTCATTACCAACTACTAAGGAAAATCAATTTCACAAAATAAGCATTAAAAAACAAATTGTTCCAACGAAGCCATTTTCACTTTCAGAATATGGAAATAGCTTTTCCCGTGAAAAGTCTACTCTTAAACATCAAAAAATACACATAGCAGAGAATAGATTTTCTTGTTTCATGTGTGAGAAAAGTTTTAACACGAAATCATCTCTTGTTAGACACCAGAGAACTCACACAGGGGAGAAACCTTTTTCCTGTTCAGAATGTGGGAAATGTTTTAACCATAAACTAAATCTTATTATGCACCAAAGAACTCACACAGGGGAGAAGCCTTTTTCATGTTCAGAATGTGTGAAATGTTTTAACAATAAATCAGATTTTGTTAAGCACCAGAGAACCCACACAGGGGAGAAACCTTTTTCATGTTCAGAATGTGGGAAATGTTTTAACCAGAAATCTAATCTTGTTACACACCAGAAAATTCACACAGGGGAGAAGCCTTTTTCCTGTTCAGAGTGTTGGAAATGTTTTAACCAGCAATCATCTCTTGTTAGACACCAGAGAACTCACACAGGGGAGAAGCCTTTTTCCTGTTCAGAGTGTGGGAAATGTTTTAACCATAAACTGAATCTTATTATGCACCAAAGAACTCACACAGGGGAGAAGCCTTTTTCCTGTTCAGAATGTGGAAAATGTTTTAACCAGCAATCATCTCTTGTTAGACACCAGAGAACTCACACAGGGGAGAAGCCTTTTTCCTGTTCAGAATGTGGAAAATGCTTTGTGAAGAAATCATCTCTTCTTAGTCACCAGAGTAATCACACAGGGGAGAAGCCTTTTTCATGTTCTTAATGTGGGAAATGTTTTACATGGAAATGAACTCTTAATAAACTTCTGCTTAATAAACATCAGAGTGTCAAAATTCCTACGCTCAGTGTGTCTTGGACGCTGTGATTGATAGCTCAGTTGTTCAATCTGGTGCAGTTGTAAGCTGAGCTGTCGGTGCCGAGTAGTGTTGAGCGAATTTGTTTGGCATTTCAAATTCGGGTTCGTGTTCAGGGTTCTGGCTGGATTGCACCCAAAAAAATCGGCTCCACCCACGAACATCCCTGAATTGCCACGCTGATGTTATCTGTGTGACAGTGTGGTAAATCAGGGATGCCGATTTTTTTGGCGCGAACAAGCCGAAACCCCGAACACGAATTTGAAATGCTCAACAAATTCGCTGAACACTAGTGCTGAGCTTCTTTCAGGTGTTTCCTATTCTAGGTGATTACCCAGTTACTTAGCTGAGCTGTCAGTCTCAAACTTCTTCCAGATGTAGCATCTGCTCAGTAGTGTGCTTTGTATTTTTGTGCTCTGTTAATCCTTTGCTGTCTGACTTTGGACCTTGTCCTGACCATCCATTTGTCTAGCCCCTTTGCCCTGATCAGCTATCTTCCTGGTATTCTGACCTCAGATCATGACTTGACTTCGGCTTTTTCTTTTAACTTTAGTTTTCTATGTGTTCTCTTGCTATCTGACCCCAGAACTTTTGACTACCCTGCTTCACAGCCTGTCCATGAGTTGTGACTAGCGCCACATTACGCATGACCTATACTTTTTTCCCGCACCAATGGATCCAGTTGGTGCACTCTGTGATCAGGTGTAAAATATGACACAGATGGTTCAGGAACTGGCCAGGAAATACCAGAAGCTAGGATCTTCACAGTCCCAGCTGCAGAGTCAGTTTTCTAGTACTATGAGTGCTTCCCAAAGCTCTACAATACCGACTGTTGTTATGACTTCGGTACTTGCTGACGTGCATTTGGTCTCCCAAACCAGTAGTATGTGGAAAGTAAAGAAAAGTGGAAAATCTGCGCTGCTGGTAGATAAAAGTAAATCCAGGTCCACACTAGAATATTATGCGTTTTTTTACTGTCTATGCATTACGAAGTACCATACTTCGTCCTCAGGACAAAAAACCATATGACAAGTGACAGAATTCAGCCATAGAGTGGGGTAAAAAGTGTTTGCCCCTTCATGATTTCTAATTCTTTTGCATGTTTGTCACACTTAAGTGTTTCAGATCACAAGGCAAATGTAAATTTACTGTAAGTAAAAAATAAGTAAATACAAAATGCAGTTTTTAAATGAAGATCTTTATTATTGATTGTCCCCTAAACACAATAACTGGTTGGTCCACCCTTAGCAGTAACAACTGCAATCAAGTGTTTGCGATAACGGGCAATGAGTCTTTTACAACTATCTGGAGGAATTTGGCCCACTTATATTTGCAAAATTGTTGTAATTCAGCCACTGTTATGCGCATGCCCGGACTGGCTGGCGTGTGCGTGATTAGTGATCCCACTGTACCATGAACCGGGGAGTGCTTGAAGGGGCGTAACTAAGTATCAACCCGATCCGACCAAGGTCGCACGGCGGCTCAGTCGACTTTGTGCACCAAGGAGGAACCGTGCAGAGGGACCAGGTGCTACTCCTAGGTCAGACCCCGGACACGGCTGTTGATCCACACCAGGGAATGCAGGAACAGGCAGGTTAGGCTGGCTCAGGTGGGTATTGGCAGGCACGACTGGTATTCAGACAGGTGGGTACTGGTAAGCACGACTGGTATGCAGACAGGGGGGTACTGGCAAGCACGGCTGGAGTGCAGACAGGGAGGCACTAGCAGGTTGGAGCGCAGGCTGGATAGGGTCCAGTACAGACTGGGATTCAGGAACAGAACCGCAGATGCGGTAGACGAGCAGAGAGGAACCGCTGGAGTGGTGGGCAAGGCTGAGCAGAGAGGTACTGCCGGAGCGGTGAACAAGGCAGAACCGAGAGGTACCGCCGGAGGGTTGAGCAAGCAGAGCAGGGCGAAACCGCAGGTGTGGTGGACAAGGCTGAGCAGGGCGAAACTGCCGGAGTGGTGGGCAAGGCAGAGCAGAGAGGAACCGCCGGAGCGGTGAGCAAGGCAGAGCAGAGAGGAACCGCCGGAGCGGTGAGCAAGGCAGAGCAGGGCGAAGCCGCCGGAGCGGTGAGCAAGGCAGGGCAGAGAGAAACCGCCGGAGCGATGAGCAAGGCAGGGCAGAGAGAAACCACCGGAGCGGTGAGCAAGTCAGAGCAGAGAGGAAAGAGCTCTGTTCACATGGAACAGAATGGAAGGGACAAGCAGAACCAGAAACACACAAGGTACTTGCAATGAAGTAGCGAGTGGACTCTAAACTCACAAACAGAAGTACAGAGACAATGAGTTGGAGTTAGGTGCAGGTTCAGACACTGCAGGAAAAGGGAAGATATGGACATAGAGACAAACAGGCTAGGAGAGTGTTCAGACAGGAACTGACACTGCAACAAGATACAGGAGTGAGTCTGGGTATACGGTCCCCAGAATGGCAGACAAACAGGCTAGGAGAGTGTTCAGACAGGAACTGACACTGCAACGAGATACAGGAGCGAGTCTGAGTATCCGGCCCCCAGAAAGGCGGAAACAGGCTAGAAGACACAGATAACAGGTCTGAGAATACAGCCCCCAGAATGGCGGGACAGGCAAGAAACAGAACAGGACCTGGCGACTTCAGAGTAGGAGCACACTGAAATTAGTGTTGCTCAGGCCTCTCCTACAGGGTGGAGTGGGTCTAAAGATCCACTGACTCACAGCAATAGGCTGGGGACGCATTAGGAGTATGCCCACAGCAGCTATAAGAAACAGGAAGTAACCGGGCCGCTGCCCTAAGCAGTCAGACCAGAGGCAAGCACACAGTATGAACAGGAGCAAGACTAGCAGACTGGACTGAAGGTTAAGATTGCGATCTTGCATAGTGAGAGATGGTGCACTATGCAAGCACGCTGCCAGGTATGTTACAGCCACATTGGAGGGTTTCCGAGCATGAATCGCCTTTTTAAGGTCATGCCACTGCACTCAATGTGATTGAGGTCAGTAATTTGACTAGGCCACTCCAAAGTCTTAATTTTGTTTTTCTTAAACCATTCAGAGGTAGACTTGCTTGTGTGTTTTTGGATCATTGCCCTGCTGTGTAATCAAAGTGCGCTTCAGCTTGAGGTCACTAAGAGATGGCCGGACATTCTCCTTTAGGATTTTTTAGTAAACAGCAGAATTCATGGTTCCATTTAGCGCAGCAAGTCCTTAACTGAGGCAAGTGGGGCCTGCAGATCTTTAGATGTTGTTGTGGGGTCTTTTGTGACCTCTTGGATGAGTCGTCGCTGTGCTCTTGGGGTAATTTTGGTCGGCCAACCACTCTTGGGAAGGTTCATACTGTTCCATGTTTTTGCCATTTGTGGATAATGGCTCTCACTGTGGCTCGCTAGAATCCCAAAGCTTTAGAAATGGCTTTATAACCTTTTCCAGACTGATAGATCTCATTTACTTTGTTTCTCATTTATTCTTGAATATCTTTAGGTTGCAGCATGATGTATAGCTTTTGAGGATCTTTTATTCCACTTCACATTGTCAGGCTGGTCCTATTTAAGCGATTTCTTGATTTAGAACAGTTGTGGCAGTAATCAGGCCTGTGTGTGTCTAGGGAATTTAACTCATTTCAACTCAGTCATTTTATAGCTAACAAAAGAGGACACTATGTAATAGAGAGGGCGCTGTGAATAACAAAAATAATGAGAATATTCAATGTAAGGGATGGTGAGATAGATGATATGTAATAATTGTCAGCGCCCCAAATAACAGAGGACGCTACATAATAAAGGACGGCACCATACATAAACAGAGAGGATTTTATGTAGTAAGGGACGGCATTATACATAATAAAAGAGGAAACTGTAATTAATGTGTTTTCATTGGCTGTAAGCCATAATCATCAACCTTAACAGAAATAAACACTTGATACAGATCACTCTGTAATGATTCTATATAATATGAGTTTCACTTTTTGTATTGAAGAACTGAAATAAATTAACTTTTTGATGATATTCTAATTTTGTGAGAAGCACCTGTATGTATATGTGAAATGCATGGATCTAAATTATTTGGCACAGCACTGTATCCATAGTTTAATGATATATGATAAATTTATGATTATCTATATGAATAAAAACCTGGCATCTACACTTTGTCACTGCTTGAGAAAGGCTCACATTTGGAGCCGAAACGTTGCATCAGCCCTTATAGGCTAATAAATCGATTTTTTCAAAGAGGACTGTCTTCATTTTTTTGCATATATTATTTATATATATATATATATATATATATATATATATATATATATATATATATGTATGTATGTCATGGTGTTACACACACGCCGCTAGGTTCAGATAGGGCAAGACAGGTTTGATGAATTCTTTGGAATCCTGGGGGAACCGTTATTCAGGGCAAGCATAGACCATGTGCTGCAGCTTCTCTCAGGCACACAGGGGTATTGACCCTCTGGCACAGACACGTAGGTTGTTTCACTTGCTGACCAAACACACTTGACAAGAGTCCTCATAAACGGTAGAAAAGTAGCATTTAATAAGAAGCCGCACAGCCAGTGCAAGTTAAGTCTTATGAGCAACAGGCTCCAGTGACATACTGTAAAATATTAATCTCTTATGATAAAAAAATACATAATAAGAAACTTTGAAGCTTTGGTCCGAATCATGTTTAGTTTTAAATATTTTCAGAGAAAGACTGAGTTATTTTGAAGATCTTGGCAGAGACACCTGTTCTATATGTCAAACCTATAGGGCTCTTGTCTATATGGGTTATTTGGAGATAACTAATGATCCTTTTAAATATGTTTAAAATATGCTAACATGAGGTAACTGTGCACGTAGTCAAAATACATATTCCATTACTAGGTTTGCCTTAATATGGAGAAGATACTAATATATCAGCAAGTCGCCATATTGGGTTATGAAACTGTAAAAATAATCTTCAATGTATGTCTATGGGGCAAGATGGTATATAAGCAGAGGCAGTTGTATGGAGAGTAGATATCTCATACCTTGAGAATCTCCACCACGGATCATCTCATGCTTCTAAGACTGGATATGTAAGAACTTATAATTGTTTCCTTTCTCTTTTTAACCTGATACTTCTTTTTGTGTGCTATGAACTATTTTTTTTTCCATTTTTGTAATCACTTTTAAATGAACATTGAGTTAAGCTTTTGTTTTATCCACACAACTCAAGATTGCTTTTCTTCCATCTTCACCCTGCCCTTACCTAAAGTAAGGAAGTGTTAGAAAAATTAACATTAATGACGAGCCACAGCCAGTTCTGACATTTTTTTTGTGCTATTTTTGTGTGGAATCCTTCTCCTTGCACAAAAGGGGGGAGAGTTTGTGCTAAAAATACAGTACAGACCAAAAGTTTGGACACACCTTCTCATTTAAAGATTTTTTTTGTATTTTCATGACTATGAAAATTGTACATTCACACTGAAGGCATCAAAACTATGAATTAACACAAGTGGAATTATATACTTAACAAAAAAGTGTGAAACAATTGAAAATATGTCTTATATTCTAGGTTCTTCAAAGTAGCCACCTTTTGCTTTGATGACTGCTTTGCACACTCTTGGCATTCTCTTGATGAGCTTCAAGAGGTAGTCACCGAAAATGGTCTTCCAACAATCTTGAAGTAGTTCCCAGAGATGCTTAGCACTTGTTGGCCCTTTTGCCTCCACTCTGTGGTCCAGCTCACCCCAAACCATCTCGATTGGGTTCAGTCTGGTGACTGTGGAGGCCAGGTCATCTGGCGTAGCACCCCATCACTCTCCTTCTTGGTCAAATAGCCCTTACACAGCCTGAAGGTGTGTTTGGGGTCATTGTCCTGTTGAAAAATAAATGATGGTCCAACTAAACGCAAACTGGATGGAATAGCATGCCGCTGCAAGATGCTGTGGTAGCCATGCTGGTTCAGTATGCCTTCAATTTTGAATAAATTCCCAACAGTGTCACCAGCAAAGCACCCCAACACCATCACACCTCCTCCTCCATGCTTCATGGTGGGAACCAGGCATGTAGAGTCCATCTGTTCACCTTTTCTGCGTCGCACAAAGACACAGTGGTTGGAACAAAAGATCTCAAATTTGGACTCATTAGACCAAAGCACAGATTTCCACTGGTCTAATGTCCATTCCTTGTGTTCTTTAGCCCAAACAAGTCTCTTCTGCTTGTTGCCTGTCCTTAGCAGTGGTTTCCTAGCAGCTATTTTACCATGAAGGCCAGCTGCACAAAGTCTCCTCTTAACAGTTGTTGAAGAGATTTGTCTGCTGCAAGAACTCTGTGTGGCATTGACCTGGTCTCTAATCTGAGCTGCTGTTAACCTGCGATTTCTGAGGCTGGTGACTCGGATAAACTTATCCTCAGAAGCAGAGGTGACTCTTGGTCTTCCTTTCCTGGGGCGGTCCTCATGTGAGCCAGTTTCTTTGTAGCGCTTGATGGTTTTTGCAACTGCATTTGTGGACACTTTCAAAGTTTTCCCAATTTTTTGCACTGACTGACCTTCATTTCTTAAAGTAATGATGGCCACTAGTTTTTCTTTACTTAGCTGCTTTTTTCTTGCCATAATACAAATTCTAACAGTCTATTCAGTAGGACTATCAGCTCTGTATCAACCTGACTTCTGTACAACACAACTGATGGTCCCAACCCCATTTATAAGGCAATAAATCCCACTTATTAAACCTGACAGGACACACCTGTGAAGTGAAAACCATTTCCGGTGACTACCTCTTGAAGCTCATCAAGAGAATGCCAAGAGTGTGCAAAGCAGTCATCAAAGCAAAAGGTGGCTACTTTGAAGAACCTAGAATATAAGACATATTTTCAGTTGTTTCACACTTTTTTGTTAAGTATATAATTCCACATGTGTTAATTCATAGTTTTGATGCCTTCAGTGTGAAGGTAAAATTTTCATAGTCATGAAAATACAGAAAAATCTTTAAATGAGAAGGTGTGTCCAAACTTTTGGTCTGTACTGTATATGTTGTACAAGTCTCAGGAATTCCACATATTCACAAGGATCAGACGGAATCTACAGGACGGTGAGGAGTTTGTCTCCAAAGCATACAACCACGTTGAGGTCTGCGGAACACAGAAAAGCCACAAAGAACCATCCATTGACTGTTGGATCAATCCAGGAGAGAAAAAGCCATTCAATAGGTGAGAAATGGATTTTATTCATGACTATTCTAAGAAAAGTAACATACAATTTAAGTTTGTTCATAGCCATACAGATGCACAATTATGGTCTATTTGTATAGCCAATGTGAAGCAGAGAATCTTAGTACTGATAAAAGTTTTTTTTCTGTAAAAAAGTTACAGAGAAGGCTTCAAAATGTGATGCAAATGGTCCGTGTGTACAATAATTTGGTTTTTGAAAAAACTGACACATAGAAAGCATGCATTATCACACAGGACATCAGTCATTCTGACAAACAGGTGGACATACAAGAGACCAGTCATACTGAGACACAGGACACTGACGGGGATTACTTTGATTGTCCAAATTGTTTGATTTTGGCAGAACATATTGAACAATTGGATCAAATTGCTACTCGGACAGAGTTATTGTCCAAATTACACCAAGACATAAAAAAGGTTTCTGTTCATACAAGATCCAATAGTAAAAGTGAAGATAATGCCTCCACATCATTTGTACCAGACACACAAGATCCAGATATTTCAGTAGAAGGTTTACAGGGAAATGAATTACAAAGGAAAAAATTACATGACAGAGTAGCACGAATCAATCTTAAAATACACGATCAATTAATGAAAATTGTAAAAGACATTCCAAAGTACAATGAGAAGATGGATGCAAATGATAATGCAGACATTTTTGAATCTAATACAAATAAATAAATTCAATCTTAATGATGAACAAAAAAACAAGACATTCAGAGTTTGGTTACCCTCACATATGGCAAAAATATTACAGACCACACCCAGATTAAATGAGGATAATGAACTGACACATAGTACAAAAGAAGACAGACTTAGACAATTGCTATTATTTACCACAGGAGACTCGCCCTCTCTTGACATTTTGCATCAATTGAGTGCGAGTGTCCATGATGACCCGTTTGCTTTTTTGGTCAAATTTGAACAGGCCTATAGAATGGTGATGCCTGTTGGGCCTAATGAGGAACCTAATGATCAAATTGTATGTAACAAAATTCAAGTACCTAGATCCTGTTTCAGCACCATTGACTAGTGTTCAGACATCATTGCAGGAGGCAACACCTTTTATCGACAAAATTAGGAAATCCATGAAGCGGAACCAGGTGAAGGCAAAAATAGCTGTAGTTCATGAGGAAAAAGATAGACAGCTGACATCAGAGAAAACTCAACCAAAACCTAAACCCACATTAACATCTAGGAACAGAGATTACGCTGAACATAGAGGTAAAAATATCACACAAAGTAACAATATACGTTGTTATTTTTGTGGTATACCTGGACACTTAAAGTGGCAAGGCAGGAAATTTTGGAGAGCAGAATCAGAGGCAGGTACACCTGGAACAGGCAAGCTTGGAAGAGAAAACTGACTTATTCCAAAATCATCCAACAATCCTTCCGCCCCTCCGTTCAATTGTCTCACATACCCTCACACTGACAATACACAAACACAGTCACCATATGCTCCATTAATCAGACAGATCAGAGAAATGACAGTGAAGGAGTCAAATTGCAGGGACAGTGCGTTTAAAAGACACACTGGTCTGCTCCCATCTCCTCCATCTCTCTGACTAGCAAAGAATGCTCCCACACCCCATCCATTGGAATTTGTGACTTGAGTTACATTGGATGACTGTGGAAGACCATTTCTCAATGTGATTTTGGCAGAACAAAGTGCAGTGTTTCTTATTGATACAGGGGCACAATTAAGTGTTACTAACCTTGATTTGATGGTAAAACCAGAATCTTCAAGTTGTAATATTATCGGATTCAGCGGAAAAGGAAAAACAAACGCAAAGCTCGTTCCCAATGTTATGTTGGAAATACCAGGTTCTTTCAAAACAGAAATTGACACTTGGTATTGTTGTGATTCTGAGAATATACTTGGCACAGATTTTATGCAGAGATTAGGATGGGTAATTGATCTAGGGAATCAAGTGATCTGGAAAGATTCTACTGGACGTAAACCTGTAGTCATTGACCCTAGTGAATATAGCCATGTTGGAAGTATTTGCTTGAATGATGTTTTGTGTCATCAGATAATTTATGGCCTGAAACTGGCGGTGATGAAGTACAGACTGAAATTGTACAATGTTTTCCTTCTCTTTAGGCTCAGTTCAGGAATAAGGTGGGTACAATGAAGGATGTAATTGTGAATGTAGAAGGACGTGATCCTCCTCCACAGTGTCAGTATAAATTGCCTCCAGATTCAATTGGTTCTATGTCTAAGATCGTACAGGAATTGTTAGCTCAAGGTGTCATACCTAAGGCTAACTCTGTAAGTAACAATCCTTTATGGTGTGTATTGAAATCTGATGGTACATATCGAATCATATTGGATTTGCGGATGCTTAATAAACATACTCCCAATGTTGCATCCATTGTTGCCGATACTCATGACATGATGGCAAGGCTAAATGCAAAGGCAAAATATTTCTCTGTACTAGACATCAGTAATGTTTTTTTCAGTATACCTCTTGAAAAGAGTTGTCAGTACAAGTTTGCATTCACTTTCTTGGATGAACAATATCTGTTTTGCAGGTTACCTCAAGGAGCACATTTGTCACCTAGTGTTTTTCATCAGGCATTGGTGAAGGTATTATCCAGATTTTCTAGGCCTGATTGCATACTGCTATATGTGGATGATATTCTGTTGTCTACTGAGGATAAGGAGTCATGTGTTTCTCTTTTGACAGAATTGTTTGAACTGTTGTATGACGCAGGGTTGAAATTTAAAACTAAAAAGGTCAAATTGATGCAGACTGAGGTCAGGTTTCTGGGAGTACTGTTGAGTCCAGGAAAAAGACAGCCATTGCAGGAAAGAATAGAGGCAATCGCTTCTCTCCCAATCCCAACCACACACGAGGCATTGCGACATTTTTTTGGTCTTGTAAACTATTCAAGGGATTTCATTGAGGATTTTGCTGATAAGACCAGGCCTTTTTATGATCTTTTAAAAGGCAAAAATAATGATTACTTTGGTCCTTAGGGTGTTGAACAACAAACCTCATTTGAACAATTGAAAATGAATTTACAGAATGCACCTGCTTTGTCCACAGTAGATCCTTCAGCTCCATTTGCTTCGCAAGTTCGCACATCAGAGACAGCGGTGTCTGCTGTTCTGTTACAATTGCAGGCAAAAGAGTGGAGAATTTTGGGCTATTTTTCTAAGCTTCTCTCACCAGTTGAAAGAGGTTTTGAACTTGTGCCAGACACTTCGTAGGCGTCTACTTTGCCGTCAAAGCAACTGAACACTTTGTTGGTTTCAACAAAATCATTCTGCAAACTCCTCATTCTACACTAAAACTTCTCTTTGAGAAAAATATCTCAGGTGTGTCACATCAGAGATTTGCCCATTGGTTACTGTCATTGTCTCCCAATCAAATTGAGGTAGATTATAAAGCCAAAGTTCTTCGTCAGTTGATGCAATATGAAGGGCAAACTCATGATTGTCTCCAGTCTTTTCAGGATCCGATTCCATCACTTTTCAGACGGTAGGCAGAGGTAACAGATGAAGCAGTTTTTATAGATGTTCCAGATTCTATTCAGATGGGCACTATTATACAAGATATGACATTTTTTATCCCACATGAGGACAGGTGGTAAAACACAAGTTACCGAATCATTTTTTCAGCCCAGAGAGCAGAACTAGAAGCAGTAAAAATGGTGCTACAGCTGAATGAGGCTGACGATCAGTGTCCCATTGTGATCTACAGTGACAGCTCCTATGTTGTGAGATCATTGACAGATTACCTGCCAGTTTGGGAAAAAAGAGGCTATGTAGATTCTTCTAACAAGACTCTTGCACATAGTGACACACTGAAAACTATTTTTGAGATAGCTTCAAAAACCCCTAATGGTTTTGCTATTGTCAAAGTTCCTGCCCATAAAAAGTCTGATGAAGTCTGATCTGTTGGAAATGCAACTGCAGATATGTTAGCCAAAGAGTCAGCCCTAACAGAAGAAGAAATGTTTGAACCTGAACCTCTCGAAGGTTTCAGCAGTTCAAAGAACAGACACGCATATCCCTTCTTTTGCGGAAGAACAAGAAAAAGATGCAACTTTGTCCAAAAGGACAGAAACCACCACTACTGTGAACCGCACCTGCAGACGGTCCATGGTTACAAATCGAGTACATTGGTCCATTACCATCGGGTAAAAATGGTCTCAGGTATGCATTGGTTGTAGTAGATGTTTTTTCTAAATGGGTTGAAATTTTACCTGTCAGGAAAGATGATGCTTTGTCTACAGCTAGAGCATTAGTTAATCGTGTCTTTTGTACTTGGGGGATCCCAAGAATGATTACCTCTGATCGAGGAAGTCACTTCACAGGAAAAATCATGCGAGCAGTTTGTACTATTCTAGGGGTACAACAACAGTTTCATGTACCTTACCATCCACAGTCTGCTGGTATTGTGGAAAGGATGAATAAGACAATAAAATCCAGAATTGACAAAATGTTATTGGACAAAGGTGATACTTGGGTGGATGCAGTACCTTTTGTACTGTTGAGTGTTAGAGGAACAACTTCCTACACAACTCAGTTTACTCCTTTTGAACTATTGACAGGAAGGAAAATGCCATTGATTTTCCCACATGAACCATTTTTGTCCACATCTCAAAAAGATGCTGTTGCAAGGTCCAAATGGTTGCAATTGTTGCAGGAAAACTTGAAAACCATTCTTCCACATGAATGCAGAGGATGAAGCCACCATATGAATCCAAATTCAAAAAAGGGGCTCTAGTCATGATTAAAACTTTCAGGAAGAGTGGACCTTGGGAAAGTAACTGGGAAGGTCCCTTTGAAATAATCGACACCATGGGACAAGTTATGATCCTAGTGCGACCAGCATCCAACATGGTTAAAAATATCCGCAGACAACAAAAATTGTGGGTACATGTTGATCAATGCAAATTGTGTATTGCAAAATAATGATACTGCATTTCTTTTAGGAAGAAATGGATTCCAATAAGAGTTGGAATACGGAATACCATGTCCTTGATGGAAGGGATTCAACACCAATCCTTCAAGAAAAGTTTCCCAGGAAAAGCTACTATTTGATGGAACTACATTTCTGCTACTTTGTACTATTTCAATTGTGATCTACGCAGAAGACATTTTATATCATGGAACAAATACTAGTGAAGTGAATGGACATATCGAAGGAACTTTACATGCACGAAAACCAAGAGGATCAAGTATACAAAATCTAATAGATGAAGACAAACCGGACGATTCAGTAGATATTACTGGAAACATTTGCATGGGTTATGGTGTAAAATGCTGAATTGAGCTACACTTCATAAACGACACTTAATATTACATGCTGCCATAGGACCGAAGTCTAAATTTACACAATTACAAGGAGATTAGATACATTATTAGATACATTATGTATCACATGACATGACAGGCATATGGGAATGTAATCCTACAGATGTGCTATAATGGAATATAGAGATAAGAGGTGAAGAGAAAGCTGTGTGGTCAGGTGATATTACTAATGATATGATCACAAAAGGGACAGTTAGAACATCCGAAACTGAGATTGTGTTAAAGACACAAGTTTTGGGGAAATTTTTTTATCCTTCATTACTTTCTATTACAGAAGGAGATGAAGATTGGGTAAAAACATGGAACTTCCAGAGAATCAGTAACAAATATGATCGCTCCAGAAGTAAGGGTTGCACCACAAGCAGTACATAGTCAAGAAAATATGGCTCCTCTTGAATTGAAATTCAACACAAGGTTAGAGTTACCTCCCGAGTCTTTGTTAACTTGGACCAGAAGCAAATTATTTTTGGGAAGTTTTTCAAATGGTCCAACAAATGTTATACATAGAAGTCAATATAGGAATGTGAGATGGTTGCATAAGAATTTTGATTTTTCTCTAGATAATCGATCTCCTAGGGATTCGGGACTTTACCAATGTTGTGTTTTAACTAAAAATAATTATAAACAATGTAAAGATGTAAATTTTTTGTCAGCAGTAGATAATGTATGTACACAGACAAGGTTTCAACCATCTACTCCTTTCCAAATCAATCAATTCCAGTCTAAACCTCTATTAAGAGATGGAGTGTTGATGACTATGGTCTGGACTTTTGATATGTCTAACTGGAAAATCTCATCCAGATATCCCAAATGTCAATCACATCTCATCAACATGGAGATGGAAATAGAACAATGGTTTGGGAAAAGATCTTCAACACATGTTAGAAGTAAGAGGGGGATATTAGAAGGTATTTTGGGGGGATTAGGAACAGTGGGGAGTTTAATTAATACTATGGACATTCATACACTTAAATCAGATTTGGAAAATATTGGGTATATTGGAGGTAAAGGGGTAAAAATTAAGAAAAGTTTGAATCAACTCCTTGAAAAGATGGTTTTGAACACTGCTGCTGTGTTGGGATCTTCAGTGTCACATCTACAAGATGCTACTTTAGCTCTAATAGAAAGTGAACAGGAATCCCAATGGCCGGAGCATGTCTAGAAATTCAGATTGAATATTCTACCAATCTGAAAATGATTGCACAAGCATTGCAGAGTGGAATTACCCCTTTAGGAATAATGAGAAATTTGCCTACAGAATATAATTTTGCATTAAATCATACAGATTTGTGGGTAAATAAGTGGTTAGGATGTGAACAGAACATTTGTATGGGAACATCACTAATCCCAATATTGGGAAGAGAAGAAACCATGGTTCCTATAACTGTTCTGGGCATTCCTGTTAGTAATACACAATTACTATATTATCTATTACAGTACACAGATTTTGCATTTGATGGTACAAACACTGAACAATTAGACATTTTTTCATGGTTATAGTGGGTACAGAAAGTATTCAGACTCCTTTAAATTTTTCACTCTTTGTTTCATTGCAGCCATTTGGTAAATTCTAAAAAGTTCATTTTTTTCTCATTAAAGTCCACTCTGCACCCCATCTTGGCTGAAAAAAAAACAGACATGTAGAAATTTTTGCAAATTTATTAGAGTTTGCTCAAAAACACATGAAGGACTCCCAGACTATGAGGAAAAAGATTCTCTGGTCTGATGAGATGAAGATAAAACTTTTTGGTGATAATTCTAAGCAGTATGTGTGGAGAAAACCAGGCACTGCTCATCACCTGCCCAATACAATCCAAACAGTGAAACATGGTGGTGACAGCATCATGCTATGGGGGTGTTTTTCAGCTGTAGGGACAGGATGACTGGTTGCAATTGAAGGAAACATGAATGCGGCCAAGTACAGAGATATCCTGGATGAAAATCTCTTCCAGAGTGCTCTGGAACTCAGACTTGGCCGAAGGTTCACCTTCCAACAAGACAATGACCCTAAGCACACAGCTAAAATAACAAAGGAGTGGCTTCAGAACAACTCTGTGACCATTCTTGACTGGCCCAGCCAGAGCCCTGACCTAAACCCAATTGAGCATCTCTGGAGAGACCTGAAAATGGCTGTCCACCAACATTCATCATCCAACCTGATGGAACTGGAGAGGATCTGCAAGGAAAAATGGCAGAGGATCCCCAAATCCAGGTGTGAAAAACTTGTTGCATCATTTCCAAGAAGACTCATGGCTGTACTAGCTGAAAAGGGTGCTTCTATTCAATACTGAGCAAAGGGTCTGCATACTTATGCCCGTGTGATATTTCATTTTTTCTTTTTTAATAAATTTGCAAAACTGCCTGTATTTCTGTTTTTTTTCAGTCGAGATGGGGTGCAGAGTGGACTTTAAAAAAATTAACTTTTTAGAATTCTCCAAATGGCTGCAATGAAACAAAGAATGAAAAATGTAAAAGGGTCTGAATACTTTCCGTACCCACTGTACATTTTGTTTGTAAGGTAATGTGTCTACCTGGACAGGATAAAGTCATTTATAACTCGTGTTTCCATAATCATACCTCATGTCATGCCAGAGTTGAGAATGTGCACACGATACATGACTTGGTGACCCCAATAAGCTTGAACAAAATTTCCAAGTTATATCAGAAAATGAAGTTGTTTCTGCATTCTTCTCATCTTGTGTACATGCTGAAAATCTGACAATAGGTTTATATTATATTATATTCAGGGAAATGTGAAAAATATCTCCAAGTAGGTAGGAAGTATTAATATTACATCAATAGGGACAAGAAGTCTGAAAAATCCTTTCAATACAGTTCAATTTGTGCCAAATAAATAATTTTCCTTGGGATATGTGGACAAATGAGATAAATAAAGACAAGGGTTTGTTAACAAAACAACTAAAAGAAGCTGAAATTGTATTTGGACATGAACAAGGTCATTTAGATGATATTGAACATGAGTGGACAAGTATGTCAGGCTCATCTTGGTGGAAAAATCTAGGAAGATTGGTAACTAGTTGGTCACAGTCTTCAGCGAAAATGGCAGCAGGTAATGTATTAACAAATCCAATAATAGTCATATTTATTTGGATCTTGCTGTGTATTGTTAATCAGATTTTTATCATGTGTAAAATTAAGAAAATATATAAAAAAATAAAGACAGAAATGAAAAAGGAAGATGATATTTTAAGAGAAATGTTAAAAAGAAAAAATATAACTTTTTGAGTGAATTTTTATTTTTTAATTTAGAAGTTTTTGGGAACTCAGATGACATTCAATACAGGTGTCGATACAAGGTTTTCAGAATAAAGAATGAATGTGATACGAATGGTGAGAGAATGAGTTTAGGATTGATTATGATATTTTTTAAATCATAATCAGGGGAGACTGTAAAATATTAATTTCTTATGATAGAAAAATATATATACATAAGCTTTAACATGCTTAGGCTCTAACCATGCTTAGATTCAAATACAGAGAAAGAATGTGCAGTTATTCTGGGACCTTGGTAGAAACCTGTTCAGTTTGTCAAACCTATAGGACTCTTGTCTATATGGGTTATTTGGGTATAACTAATGATCCTTAAAGGTCACTAGCCATATGTTTAAAATATACCAACATGAGGTGATGTGCACGTAGCCAAAATGCATATGTCACAAGCTACTAGTTTTGTTCTAATATGGTAGAAGCTACTAATATATCAGCAAGTCGCCATATTGGGTTATGAAACTGTAAAAATATTCTCCAATGTACAGTACAGACCAAAAGTTTGGACACACCTTCTCATTTAAAGAATTTTCTGTATTTTCTTGACAATGAAAATTGTACATTCACACTGAAGGCATCAAAACTATGAATTAACACATGTGGAATTATATACTTAACAAAAAAGTGTGAAACAACTGAAAATATGTCTTATATTCTAGGTTCTTCAAAGTAGCCACCTTTTGCTTTGATGACTGCTTTGCACACTCTTGGCATTCTCTTGATGAGCTTCAAGAGGTAGTAACCGGAAATGGTCTTCCAACAATCTTGAAGGAGTTCCCAGAGATGCTTAGCACTTGTTGGCCCTTTTGCCTTCACTCTGCGGTCCAGCTCACCCCAAACCATTTCGATTGGGTTCAGGTCTGGTGACTGTGGAGGCCAGGTCATCTGGCGTAGCACCCCATCACTCTCCTTCTTGGTCAAATAGCCCTTACACAGCCTGGAGGTGTGTTTAGGGTCATTGTCCTGTTGAAAAATAAATGATGGTCCAACTAAACGCAAACCGGATGGAATAGCATGCCGCTGCAAGATGCTGTGGTAGCCATGCTGGTTCAGTATGCCTTCAATTTTGAATAAATCCCCAACAGTGTCACCAGCAAAGCACCCCCACACCATCACACCTCCTCCTCCATGCTTCACGGTGGGAACCAGGCATGTAGAGTCCATCCGTTCACCTTTTCTGCATCGCACAAAGACACGGTGGTTGGAACCAAAGATCTCAAATTTGGACTCATCAGACCAAAGCACAGATTTCCACTGGCCTAATGTCCATTCCTTGTGTTCTTTAGCCCAAGCAAGTCTCTTCTGCTTGTTGCCTGTCCTTAGCAGTGGTTTCCTAGCAGCTATTTTACCATGAAGGCCTGCTGCACAAAGTCTCCTCTTAACAGTTGTTGAAGAGATGTGTCTGCTGCTAGAACTCTGTGTGGGATTGACCTGGTCTCTAATCTGAGCTGCTGTTAACCTGCGATTTCTGAGGCTGGTGACTCGGATAAACTTATCCTCAGAAGCAGAGGTGACTCTTGGTCTTCCATTCC
This sequence comes from Phyllobates terribilis, assembly GCF_046119375.1. NCBI lineage: Eukaryota > Metazoa > Chordata > Amphibia > Anura > Dendrobatidae > Phyllobates > Phyllobates terribilis. The sequence goes on from NW_027362943.1 coordinate 3,363,042, forward strand.
TGGGGCGGTCCTCATGTGAGCCAGTTTCTTTTTTAGCACTTGATGGTTTTTGCAACTGCACTTGGGGACACTTCAAAGTTTTCCCAATTTTTTGTACTGACTGACCTTCATTTCTTAAAGTAATGATGGCCACTCGTTTTTCTTTACTTAGCTGCTTTTTTCTTGCCATAATACAAATTCTAACAGTCTATTCAGTAGGACTATCAGCTGTGTATCCACCAGACTTCTGCACAACACAACTGATGGTCCAACCCCATTTATAAGGCAAGAAATCCCACTTATTAAACCTGACAGGGCACACCTGTGAAGTGAAACCCATTTCCGGTGACTACCTCTTGAAGCTCATCAAGAGAATGCCAAGAGTGTGCAAAGTAGTCATCAAAGCAAAAGGTGACTACTTTGAAGAACCTAGAATATAAGACATATTTTCAGTTGTTTCACACTTTTTTGTTAGGTATATAATTCCACATGTGTTAATTCATAGTTTTGATGCCTTCAGTGTGAATGTACAATTTTCATAGTCATGAAAATACAGAAAAATCTTTAAATGAGAAGTTGTGTCCAAACTTTTGGTCTGTACTGTATGTCTATGAGGCGAGATGGTATATAAGCAGAGCCAGACATGAATGGGGGAGATCACTCATTCCTCGGGTATCTCCAACACGGATCATGCTTCTATACTAGATACGTAAGAACCTATAATTGTTTCCTTTCTCTCTTCTAACCTGATACTTCTTTTTGTGTGCTATGAACTATATTTCTTCATTTTTGTAACCACCTTTGAATGAACATTAAATAAGCTTTTGTTTTATCCACACAATTCAAGATTGTTTTCCTCTCTATTCTCACAGTACCCTTACCTAAAGTAAGGAAGTGTTAGTTTTCCTAACACCAACCAACAACCTTTTCACACTGCTCTGGCTTCAAGAGTGGTATTACGCGGCCCCCTAGAAATTGGGACAGGAAGGTAGTTTGACATGATGTGGGTGCCTGTTGTGCTCCCTCAGCAGGCTCAGTTTCATGTTGCCCACGGCCTCGGCGTGCATGTCCACTTCCCCCTCCCTTGTCACGCGCCTTGCCCATTTTAAATGGAGTTTAATATTTGTCACGTTGCCAAAAATGTCTGTATTATTACCGCTGTAATATAGGATCACGTCTGACCTGGGAGTCATGCTTCCAGGGGTCTTCCCCATGCTGTTCCCATGTCTTTTCAGCACTGTATGGATATGTCTGATGATGTGTCACACACCATATGGCCAGATAAGGTTGTAAAATGTTATTTACTGGTGAATGTATTTTTCACAGTTGAAAGCAATGCAAAAGTGCAAAAATGCATCAAAAACGCTGTGTGTGAACATAGCCGAAGGTGTGGAGGAGTATTTTTGTTTTTGGTTATTTATTTTGCCTTATATACAAGTCATTAACCTGGAAAGGATGTTCCTTAACATATTTCCCAGGAAAATCCATTTTGGTTTCATTTTTGTATGTTTTATTGTGAGTCCGTAAAAGTGGTGTAATACCTCTGACAACGTTGTTGACAGCAGTGAGCGGCTCTGCTACATCCACACTGTAAACCCCTCCTGACCCCACACATAAACTTCAGCTCATCCAGCACCATGACAACCAGCACAGCAGAGTCCTGCATCCACTGAGGCCCCTGATCATGTGACCCCTGACTCCTCCCCTCCTGTGACCTCATCACAGGTCCTGTGCGCACAGAACAGCCATATATGTGGTGGCGGCTCTGAAGGTGGAGGTATGTGGAGACCCCCCATTACTGGGCGCAGGGGGCATTAACCCCTTCAGCACGGAGACTCTTTTGGGGTCTTGTGTTGCCCCTTTATAAGAATCATAAGGTTTTTGTTCTGTTTCTTGTAATAGATACATACGACCCAACTATGGAGACAGGAAGGGAAGAAACATATTGTTCTCATAGTACAGGACCCCTTTCTTGGCCCCACAGTGTAATGCCCCCATTATGCCCCTTATGCAGTATGTATGATGCCCCCACACAGTGTAATGCCCCCATTATGCCCCTTATGCAGGATGTATGATGCCCCCACACAGTGTAATGCCCCCATTATGCCCCTTATGCAGTATGTATGATGCCCCCACACAGTGTAATGCCCCCATTATGCCCCTTATGCAGTATGTATGATGCCCCCACACAGTGTAATGCCCCCATTATGCCCCTTATGCAGGATGTATGATGCCCCCACACAGTGTAATGCCCCCATTATGCCCCTTATGCAGGATATATGATGCCCCCCACACAGTGTAATGCCCCTTATGTAGTATGTATGATGCCCCCACACAGTGTAATGCCCCCATTATGCCCCTTATGCAGTATGTATGATGCCCCCCACACAGTGTAATGCCCCCTTTATGCAGGATGTATGATGCCCCCACACAGTGTAATGCCCCCATTATGCCCCTTATGCAGGATGTATGATGCCTCCACACAGTGTAATGCCCCCATTATGCCCCTTATGCAGTATGTATGATGCCCCCACACAGTGTAATGCCCCCATTATGCCTCTTATGCAGGATGTATGATGCCCCACAGTGTAATGCCCCTTATGCAGTATATATGATGCCCCCACATAGTATAATGTTCCCACAGTACATCCTGAGGTAATGCAGTTGGAATAAGTTCTCTGGAATTTGTTTTCCCTTTGCCTGCTCCCCTACATGTAGACCCTCGAGCATGTATACATGCATGTAGGGGAGCAGGCCTTACTAGATATTGAGGCTTTGTACAGTAATATCCCACATGAGGATGGTATCAGAGGAGTAAGACATTTCTTGAAATCGAGATCAATAGAGTGTAGCAGACATAATGACTTCATGGAGGATCTTCTAAAATTCACTCTTGTTCATAAGTTCTTTCTTTTTGACAGGAAGTACTTCACCAGCTCAGGGGTACTGCGATGGGGAGCCTCTGTGCCCCATCATATGCTAATCTAGTTTTGAGCTGATGGGAGGAAACCACAATATTCAGGGATGATTATAAGTGGTGGCATCCATATATTGGGGTATGGTATAGATATATTCAGGACAATTTTATCATCTGGTCAGGGACGAGTGAACAATTTCTTGAATTTGTCAGGGAAATCAATATCCATAGAGTTAGCCTTAGATTTACATCAGAGGTTAATTATAACCAGTTGCCTTTCCTGGATGTACTAATCAAGAATGAATGGGATGGGACCCTAGGGACTCTCATCTACCATAAACCTACAAGCACTAACAAACTATTGAAGTGGGATAGTCACCACCCCATCCCCCTAAAAAAAGGAATACCCAAGGGCCAATTTTTACAGTTGAGAAGGAACTGTTCTAATGTCACAGATTTTAATATACAGGCAATAGACATGAACACCAAATTCAAGGAAAAAGGTACCCACAGTACATATTGGATTTCACACAGTTGTTTGCAGAAAAACGGGAGAGACAGACACTCCTCCATACCTAACCAAGGCACCAAGAAAAATATGGGATAACACAAGTAATAGGAACTTGTGACAATCAGAGTGACCGTATCTTTAATATCTTCAGAAAACACTGGGATATACTTGTGGTGGACCCGGACCTGAGGGTGCTGTGTGATCTACTCTCACAATAACTTTCAGAAAGGGTCGTTCAATTAGGGACCGTTTAGTGCATAGTTTCTATAAAAAACCTGCACCCAAGGGGACATGGCTGGATAGAAGAGTTTGCGGTTTCTTTATATGTGGAGAACGTTGTACATGTAATTGGATGAGACCATGTAAATCTTTCTCGAGTTCCTCCTTTTTCTAGAAGGATTATTCCAACTGTAAAACCTCAGTACTTGTATATATGGCCACATGCACCTGCCTCCTAGATCATGTATGCATGACCAAGAGTTAGTTAGTTAGGAGGGTGGGGGAGAGGGGCATTTGCGCGATACACGCCATGGTCAGGACATCTCATTAACGAGACACATGAACAGTGTACATCAATGTGAAACCGGAGACATCTCCTTTTGTATCATTGAGATGGTTAACCCCAATGTGAGAGGAGGTGATCTCAATAGATGTATCCTCAAAAAGGAAAGTGAGTGGATTTTTAGACATTATTCACTGGCCACTAAGGGACTCAATGAGCAAATTTCTTATGCCTGTTTTGTATGAATACAGCCCCAATGTGGATTACATTTTTGGATTTTATGCTCTACCCATTGCTACTCAGTTCTCTGTGAATGAGGTTCACATATTGTTTTACTTCATCGAGAGATCTGAGCTTTTATATCAGAATTATTTCTTATCAGTTATATCCTACATATACTATTTAGTAACTAACAAGTGTTGTGTTCCTTGTGTATCTCTAATTATGCAATAGGGGTCAAATTTGGCCATTTAGGAATATACTGTGGGCCACCATCCCATATCTTATGAAGTGATAAAGTAGATCTACATGCCTATTGCATGATGGGAGGATGTGAAATACTTGTTTTTAGTCTCCCATGACGCTGATCTCAGAGAGAGGACTTTTCTATATTGCTGGAATGCAACCCAAATTCATTATGTGCTCCGGAGTGGAACGCATGCACAGTCGTACATAGGAGACTGTAATGCTCTCCGGCATAGATTACACACATCCGGGCGTGCACAATCGCTGACAATGACCCTAGATGCGCTCTGGCATGGAGTGCATAACTACGGGCATGCACAGTCACGGGTACGAGTGGGGCGGAGGCAATCAGTTTATCTGGTGTTTCAGTGTAAAGCGCGTCACTTCTGGACATGCACACTAAGGACCTTATCTAATGGACATTATCGGACCTCGAGCGCATGAGAAGTAGCGCAGGCGCAGTATATTATTATAGACAGACTCCATTCTATATATCCTGTGACAATTCACCTCTAGGAATGGGAATGGGTCTCCTAGTCTGGGAGGGGTTTTGGATGAAGTGGGATATTTATACATGGACACCTGGCTATTAGGCACACTATGCTGAACATCATGAATTATCATCCCTGTATGAAGCCTCCTGATGAACCTGTTGGATAAACGCATTGAGGCTGATTATTGAAACATTCTCTGATGAGTCCATACCCTTTCCTTTACATATACCTTGAGACATATCTGATCCTATTTAATGTATCAGTGTATTTTTATATATATTGTTCCTTAGAGTGCTAACCTCTGCGGTTAGGCAGTATCAGCTTTGTTTAGGTACAGGATAGGGTAAGGTAGTGACTGTATCAATTATTCAGCAGCATCATTGCTTACATCTGTTTATATACATCCACAACAAGCCATCGGGTTCCCTCTCCTTCCCCATCATCACAATTTCAGCGACATCCACATTCCCATGACGGTGATACCATTGAATAGAATAGTGAATCAGGAGTTGAAAGCTCCCTGATCCACCATTCAGCCTTCACCTGTGAGTCTGAGACTCCGTGCACTGCAGGCACAATGACGTCACTACATCACGGCTGTATTGTGGAGACTCAGTTTGACCAAGGTTTCTGACCTTAATTAGCCGTTGTGTTTTTGCTGCAAAGAGATGCAGAAACGTTACCGAAATTTCTGCACCAAATACTCAATGTGCGCACATACCTTAGGGTTATGGCTTGTTCACTATCATCGTTAGGAAAGGCCAGGTGAGGGAAATTTCCCAGATTTATAAAAACCCAGCCTCCTCTAACCTTGTGCCAAAAAACAGCAGCCATGGGTTCTTCTAAGCAGCTGCCGAGCACTCTGAAAATGAAAATGGTGGAGGCCACAAAGCAGGAGAAGACCATAAGAAGATAGCAAAGCGTTTTCAATTTGCCCCATTGTTACAGGGCGGTATTCCGTATATTAATCATTAATGCCAGCCTTGACTATCAATAACCAATATCCGGCTAATACCTCACATGTTACGTACTCTGATTCCCTTGCTATATACTATACTGAACGGCGACTAACTGAGAAGAAACCGTGTATCAATGAAAGATATTTATTACACACAAGTCTTCAGTTATTATACTACTAATTACCGCACTATCACAGTACACAATAATAATATATAATTAGCCCCACAATAACCTAATTATACTTCCCACCCACTTACCTAAAAACATACATACATTAATAACAGTGCACCTGCCCATCGCTAACTATCCCTACAGAGAACAAGGGGTTAATAGCAGCGATATTTAACAGAGTCCAGGTACTGTGAGGCTGAAGATCCTGCTTGAGGATGACCACAGGTGCTTGATGGTAGAAGAGAGGGTGCTGCAGCCAGAAGGAACGCAGGGGTCATGTGGGGTGAAGAGAGGCAGAAGATCAGGTCAGAAGGTGAGCAGCAGAGTGTGACAGGCTGCCCGCTGCAGCACACAGGGGGACATGGAGAGAGAAGGAGGGGGCCATGGATGAAGGGGCTGCTGCGGAGTACAGTGCAGGACGGGAGCAGGGCTGAGGCTGGAGAGCAGAGGAGATGAAGGGACTGCGGGCAGAGGATGACACAGAGAGGAGGAGGGGGCCATGGATGAAGGGGCTGCTGCGGAGTACAGTGCAGGACGGGAGCAGGGCTGAGGCTGGAGAGCACAGGAGATGAAGGGACCGCGGGCAGAGGATGACACAGAGAGGAGGAGGGGGCCATGGATGAAGGGTCTGCTGCGGAGTACAGTGCAGGACGGGAGCAGGGCTGAGGCTGGAGAGCAGAGGAGATGAAGGGACTGCGGGCAGAGGATGACACAGAGAGGAGGAGGGGGCCATGGATGAAGGGTCTGCTGCGGAGTACAGTGCAGGACGGGAGCAGGGCTGAGGCTGGAGAGCAGAGGAGATGAAGGGACTGCGGGCAGAGGATGACACAGAGAGGAGGAGGAGGCCATGGATGAAGGGGCTGCTGCGGAGTACAGTGCGGGACTGGAGCAGGGCTGAGGCTGGAGAGCAGAGGAGATGAAGGGACTGCGGGCAAAGGATGACACAGAGAGGAGGAAGAGGCCATGGATGAAGGGGCTGCTGCGGAGTACAGTGCAGGACGGGAGCAGGGCTGAGGCTGGAGAGCAGAGGAGATGAAGGGACTGCGGGCAAAGGATGACACAGAGAGGAGGAGGGGGCCATGGATGAAGGGGCTGCTGCGGAGTACAATGCAGGATGGGAGCAGGGCTGAGGCTGGAGAGCAGAGGAGATGAAGGGACTGCGGGCAGAGGATGACACAGAGAGGAGGAGGAGGCCATGGATGAAGGGGCTGCTGCGGAGTACAGTGCGGGACTGGAGCAGGGCTGAGGCTGGAGAGCAGAGGAGATGAAGGGACTGCGGGCAAAGGATGACACAGAGAGGAGAAAGAGGCCATGGATGAAGGGGCTGCTGCGGAGTACAGTGCAGGACGGGAGCAGGGCTGAGGCTGGAGAGCAGAGGAGATGAAGGGACTGCGGGCAAAGGATGACACAGAGAGGAGGAGGGGGCCATGGATGAAGGGGCTGCTGCGGAGTACAATGCAGGATGGGAGCAGGGCTGAGGCTGGAGAGCAGAGGAGATGAAGGGACTGCGGGCAGAGGATGACACAGAGAGGAGGAGGAGGCCATGGATGAAGGGGCTGCTGCGGAGTACAGTGCGGGACTGGAGCAGGGCTGAGGCTGGAGAGCAGAGGAGATGAAGGGACTGCGGGCAAAGGATGACACAGAGAGGAGGAAGAGGCCATGGATGAAGGGGCTGCTGCGGAGTACAGTGCAGGACGGGAGCAGGGCTGAGGCTGGAGAGCAGAGGAGATGAAGGGACTGCGGGCAAAGGATGACACAGAGAGGAGGAGGGGGACATGGATGAAGGGGCTGCTGCGGAGTACAGTGCAGGATGGGAGCAGGGCTGAGGCTGGAGAGCAGAGGAGATGAAGGGACTGCAAGCAGAGGATGACACAGAGAGGAGGAGGGGGCCATGGATGAAGGGGCTGCTGCGGAGTACAGTGCAGGACGGGAGCAGGGCTGAGGCTGGAGAGCAGAGGAGATGAAGAGACTGCAGGCAGAGGATGACACAGAGAGGAGGAGGAGGCCATGGATGAAGGGGCTGCTGCGGAGTACAGTGCAGGACGGGAGCAGGGCTGAGGCTGGAGAGCAGAGGAGATGAAGGGACTGCAAGCAGAGGATGACACAGAGAAGAGGAGGGGGCCATGGATGAAGGGGCTGTTGCGGAGTACAGTGCAGGACGGGAGCAGGGCTGAGGCTGGAGAGCAGAGGAGATGAAGGGACTGCAGGCAGAGGATGACACAGAGAGGAAGAGGGGGCCATGGATGAAGGGGCTGCTGCAAAGTACAGTGCAGGGTGGGAGCAGGGCTGAAGCTGGAGAGCAGAGGAGATGAAGGGACTGCGGGCAAAGGATGACACAGAGAGGAGGAGGAGGCCATGGATGAAGGGGCTGCTGCGGAGTACAGTGCAGGACGGGAGCAGGGCTGAGGCTGGAGAGCAGAGGAGATGAAGGGACTGCGGGCAAAGGATGACACAGAGAGGAGGAGGAGGCCATGGATGAAGGGGCTGCTGCGGAGTACAGTGCAGGACGGGAGCAGGGCTGAGGCTGGAGAGCAGAGGAGATGAAGGGACTGCAAGCAGAGGATGACACAGAGAAGAGGAGGGGGCCATGGATCAAGGGGCTGCTGCGGAGTACAGTGCAGGACGCGAGCAGGGCTGAGGCTGGAGAGCAGAGGAGATGAAGGGACTGCAGGCAGAGGATGACACAGAGAGGAAGAGGGGGCCATGGATGAAGGGGCTGCTGCAAAGTACAGTGCAGGGCGGGAGCAGGGCTGAGGCTGGAGAGCAGAGGAGATGAAGGGACTGCAGGCAAAGGATGATACAGAGAGGAGGAGGAGGCCATGGATGAAGGGGCTGCTGCGGAGTACAGTGCAGGACGGGAGCAGGGCTGAGGCTGGAGAGCAGAGGAGATGAAGGGACTGCGGGCAAAGGATGACACAGAGAGGAGGAGGAGGCCATGGATGAAGGGGCTGCTGTGGAGTACAGTGCAGGACGGGAGCAGGGCTGAGGCTGGAGAGCAGAGGAGATGAAGGGACTGCGGACAAAGGATGACACAGAGAGGAGGAGGAGGCCATGGATGAAGGGGCTGCTGCGGAGTACAGTGCAGGACGGGAGCAGGGCTGAGGCTGGAGAGCAGAGGAGATGAAGGGACTGCAAGCAGAGGATGACACAGAGAGGAGGAGGAGGCCATGGATGAAGGGGCTGCTGCGGAGTACAGTGCAGGACGGGAGCAGGGCTGAGGATGGAGAGCAGAGGAGATGAAGGGACTGCGGGCAGAGGATGACAAGTGGAGCTAGAGAGGAGGTGAACAGAGGCAGGTCAGGTGGAGGCAGGCAGGGAAGTAGAAGAGTAGAGCGTGCAAGCACTGCCATTTTGCCATGACCTCCGCCCTCCTCCTGCCGTGCATGCAGGATGTGAGTGCCAGCATGACGTTATGATGACATTGCATACACAGGTATCCCTGTATGCACCTGTGCGCACCCAGCGGCAGTGCGCTTTGAAGTGCTGGGCGCCCACACTGATATGATTATATCAGTCCTGGCGTCTGGACCCCTGCAGGCACCGGCTATTGCCAGGACAAGGATTTCTTTGATCCTTTTATCCTAGCAGTGTGACTCTCTACTAACATGGTAATTAACCATGTCAGCACATAGCCACAGGCAGTAGATGGACAGCTGTCCATCTTCTTCTGACATGCCCTGACTTTTCTTGTCCTGGGCATATCTGAACAGTGGGCGGATTATAAGGGGGCCAACTATATATGTGTAGAGGCACAATTATATTCATGTGCATGTGGACATATATAAGTGTGGGGACACATGGGGATATAGGCACATAAGGCATTATATGCACATGTATATACAGGTACTTCTCACTAAATTAGAATATCATCAAAAAGTTCATTTATTTCAGTTCTTCAATACAAAAAGTGAAACTCATATATTATATAGAGTCATTACAGACAGAGAGATCTATTTCAAGTGTTTATTTCTGTTAATGTTGATGATTATGGCTTACAGCCAATGAAAACACACAAGTCATTATCTCAGTAAATTAGAATACTTTATAACAACAGCTTGAAAAATGTTTTTAAAATCCGAAATGTTGGCCTACTGAAATGTATGTTCAGTAAATGCCCTCAATACTTGGTCCTTTCGCAACAATTACTGCATCAATGTGGCGTGGCATGGAGGCGATCAGCCTGTGGCACTGCTGAAGTGTTATGGAAGCTCAGGTTGCTTTGATAGCAGCCTTCAGCTTGTCTGCATTGTTGGGTCTGGTGTCTCTCATCTTCCTCTTGACAATACCCCATAGATTCTCTATAGGGTTAAGGTCATTTGAGTTTGCTGACCAATTAAGCAGAGTGATACTGTTGTTTGTGAACCAGGTATTGGTACTTTTGGCAGTGTGGACAGGTGCCAAGTCCTGCTGGAGAATGAAATTTCCATCTCCAAAAAGCTTTTCGGCAGAGGAAAGCATGAACTGCTCTAAAATTTCTAGGTAGACGGCTGCGCTGACTTTGGTTTTGATAAAACACAGTGGACCTACACCAGCAGATGACATGTCTCCCCAAACCATCACTGATTGTGGAGACTTCACACTAGACCTCAAGCAGCTTGGATTGTGGCCTCTCCACTCTTCCTCCAGACTCTGTGACCTTGATTTCCAAATGAAATGCAAAATTACTTTCATCTGAAAACAACACCTTGGACCACTGAGCAAAAGTTCAGGTCTTTTTCTCCTTGGCCCAGGTAAGACGCTTCTGGTGTTGTCTATTGGTCATGAGTGGCTTGACACAAGGAATGCGACACTTGTAGCCCATATCCTGGATACGTGTGTGTGTGTGGTGACTCTTGAAACAATGACTCCTGCAGCAGTCCACTCCTTGTGAATCTCCCTCACACATTGAATGGCCTTTTCTTAACAATCCTTTCAAGGCTGCGGTTATCCCGGTTGCTTGTGCACTTTTTCTACCACACTTTTTCCTTCCACTCAACTTTCCATTAATATGCTTGGATACAGCACTCTGTGAACAGCCAGCTTCTTTAGCAATGGCCTTTTGTGGCTTACCCTCCTTGTGGGGTGTGTCAATGACTGCCTTCTGGACATCTGTCAAGTCAGCAGTCTTCCCCATGATTGTGGAGTCTACTGAAACAGACTAAGGTACCTTTTTTAAATGCTTAGGAAGCCTTTGCAGGTGTTTTTTATTCTAATTTTCTGAGATAATGACGTTTGTGTTTTCATTGTCTGTAAGCCATAATCATCAACATTAACAGAAATAAACACTTGAAATAGATCACTTTGCTTGTAATGACTCTATATAATATGAGTTTCACTTTTTGTATTGAAGAACTGAAATAAATAAACTTTTTGACGATATTCTAATTCAGTGAGATGCACCTGTGTATATGTATGCATTCGCATACAGTACAGACCAAAAGTTTGGACACACCTTCTCATTTAAAGATTTTTCTGTATTTTCTTGACTATGAAAATTGTACATTCACACTGAAGGCATCAAAACTATGAATTAACACATGTGGAATTATATGCTTAACAAAAAAGTGTGAAACAACTGAAAATATGTCTTATATTCTAGGTTCTTCAAAGTAGCCCCCTTTTTCCTTTGATGACTGCTTTGCACACTCTTGGCATTCTCTTGATGAGCTTCAAAGGTAGTCACCGGAAATGGTCTTCCAACAATCTTGAAGGAGTTCCCAGAGATGCTTAGCACTTGTTGGCCCTTTTGCCTTCACTCTGCGGTCCAGCTCACCCCAAACCATCTCGACTGGGTTCAGGTCTGGTGACTGTGGAGGCCAGGTCATCTAGAATAGCACCCCATCACTCTCCTTCTTGGTCAAATAGCCCTTACACAGCCTGGAGGTGTGTTTGGGGTCATTGTCCTGTTGAAAAATAAATGAAAACGCAAACCGGATGGAATAGCATGCTGCTGCAAGATGCTGTGGTAGCCATGCTGGTTCAGTATGCCTGCAATTTTGAATAAATCCCCAATAGTGTCACCAGCAAAGCACCCCCACACCATTACACCTCCTCCTCCATGCTTCACGGTGGAAACCAGGCATGTAGAGTCCATCCGTTCACCTTTTCTGCGTCGCACAAAGACACGGTGGTTGGAAACAAAGATCTCAAATTTGGACTCATCAGACCAAAGCACAGATTTCCACTGGTCTAATGTCTATTCCTTGTGTTCTGTAGCCCAAACAAGTCTCTTCTGCTTGTTGCCTGTCCTTAGCAGTGGTTTCCTAGCAACTATTTTACCATGAAGGCCTGCTGCACAAAGTCTCCTCTTAACAGTTGTTGAAGAGATGTGTCTGCTGCTAGAACTCTGTGTGGCATTGACCTGGTCTCTAATCTGAGCTGCTGTTAACCTGCGATTTCTGAGGCTGGTGACTCAGATAAACGTATCCTCAGAAGCAGAGGTGACTCTTGGTCTTCCTTTCCTGGGGCGGTCCTCATGTGAGCCAGTTTCTTTGTAGCGCTTGATGGTTTTTGCAACTGCACTTGGGGACACTTTCAAAGTTTGCCCAATTTTTCGGACTGACTGACCTTCATTTCTTAAAGTAATGATGGCCACTCGTTTTTCTTTACTTAGCTGCTTTTTTCTTGCCATAATACAAATTCAGCAGTCTATTCAGTAGGACTATCAGCTGTGTATCCACCAGACTTCTGCACAACACAACTGATGGTCCCAACCCCATTTATAAGGCAAGAAATCCCACTTATTAAACCTGACAGGGCACACCTGTGAAGTGAAAACCATTTCCGATGACTACCTCTTGAAGCTCATCAAGAGAATGCCAAGAGTGTGCAAAGCAGTCACCAAAGCAAAAGGTAGCTACTTTGAAGAACCTAGAACATAAGACATATTTTCAGTTGTTTCACACTTTTTTGTTAAGTATATAATTCCACATGTGTTAATTCATAGTTTTGATGCCTTCAGTGTGAATGTACAATTTTCATAGTCATGAAAATACAGAAAAATCTTTAAATGAGAAGGTGTGTCCAAACTTTTGGTCTGTACTGTACATGATAGCGTGCAAATACACATATATGCATGCATATTTTAGTACAATTCCCTTTACACTCTTTCCTCAGTTCGAAATGTAATTAAGAAATTGCAGTTAACAGCAATATGCAAATTGCCTCTTCAGAGAAAAAGAGGAGTTGTACTCTATAGCGCCACCTATTGGAAGCAGCAATCCTACAAGTCACAATCAACCCTTTAACGAGTCGTTCAACATGACTTAGGATAAAAGCCAAATCAAAATCTCAATTTGCAGACACGGTGTTTCGGGCTGTTGGCCCTCATCAGTGCAAAGTATGAGAACTGATTTGGCTAGGTGAGAGGCTCTGGACTGAGGTCTATGGGGTAACGTTTCTCCTTATGGACAGTGACACACCAGCTCTGGCACGTTAAGTTAACAGCAAGGGAGACAAAGCTAAATTTCAGGGAGAGCTGCTTGTAGGATTGCTAGAGAGGCAAATCAGAAACCCCCTTGACTGCAAAAGACCTTCAGAAAGATTTAGCAGACTCTTTAGTTGTTGCACATTTTCAGGGACACCTGCACAAATATAGCCTCATGAAAGAGTCATCAGAAGAAAACCTCTCCTGCGTCCTCACCATAAAATTTAGTGTCAGAAATATGCAAAAGAACATCTAAACAAGCCTGATGCATTTTGGAAACACGTTCTATGGATTGATGAGGTTAAAATAAAACTCTTTGGCCACAATGATCAAAGGTATGTATGGAGAAAAAAAGGGTACAGAATTTCAAGAAAATAACATCTTGCCAACCATTAAGCATGGGAGTGGATCAATCATGCTTTAGGGTTGTGTTGCAGCCAATGGCACGGAATCATTTCACGAGTAGAGGGAAGAATGGATTCAATGAAGTTTCAACAAATTCTTGATGCAAATATAACACCATCTGTAAAAAATCTGAAGTTGAAAAAAGGATGGCTTCTTCAAATGGATAATGGATCCTAAACACACTTCAAAATCCACAATAGACAACCTCAAAGGCACAAGATGAAGGTTTTACAATGGCCCTCATAGTCCTCTGATCTGAACAGCATTGAAAATCTGTGGCTAGACGTCAAAATAGCAGTGCATGCAAAACGACCCAGGAATCTCACAGAACTGGAAGAATTTTCCAAGGAAGCATGGATGAAAATCCCTCAAACAAGAATTTAAAAACTCTTGTCTGGCTACAAAAAGCATTTACAAGCTGTGATACTTGTAAAAGGTGGTGCTACTAGGTACTAACCAATCAGGGTGTCCAAACTTTTGCATCGGCCCATTTATCATTTTGTAATTTTGACCATGGGTGTTTCAACCTTTACATACCACTGTGAGTAAAGGGAATTAAGTTAAGGAAGGATTCCTTATCTTAGACAAACAAGATTTAAACAAACAGTTGTCTATACTAGAGAGGAAGCTACAGTGTCGCATAACTGGGACATCTGTTCTCCTAAAAAGAGCTGAAGATGCAGTGCCACAGCAATGAGTGTGTGGCCCTCATCGAATGGACTTTGAAAGTACTAGTGAGGAGTCGTACCGATGCACCTCAGCCAGTGAGGTCCTCACAAATCAACTGGGAGCTCTGAGTTGCCCTGAGGGGCTGTAACGACACATCTCAACCTGTATGGTCCTCACAGGGATGATGGACCTTCCCATAATGGCTTGCTGGACTGTTGTAGCTTTTAACAAAAGTTATGTACCGCCACATGTAACCATAAAGTTCTTGACTCTGCATAATGAAGGAGAAACATTCATAAAGTGTTGTGCCTGCTATCTGATATATATACTTGTCATCAAGTTCTTGTTAAGTAAAGTAAAGTTTATTTTTGGACTTTGGTCTTCTTCATTTATCTCCATACCATCTGGACTGGGCCTGCCAAGTACAATGGCAGCATACGGCCTTCAGAGTGGGGAAATATGACTCCACCAAACTAAAAATTCAAACTTGGTCCAAATATCATGAGGTCAGACAGCTTCCAAACTCTAATACCACAAAAAAGGTCTGTCGCGGCCTATAACCGCCAGACAAGAAGAGATTCTGACAATATAAAAATAACAATTTTATTCAATATAAATTAAAACAATACATAAAAATAGGCAAGGGAAAAACCTCCAAAAATCAGGGGAATGGAAACACACTGATGGTCCACTGCATACACATAATGTAACTGATGGTACTAGTGGGATGAACCTCAGTATAGTAAACGGTAGCACCCAAACCAAATGACAGGTATACAAATCCGAGAAATACTGTACTCAAGTATAGCGTCGGTGCGACAATAAGAGCATATTCTCGGTATGTATACAATCAATATAATCCAAAACATCAGACAGAATAAAAAGTAAGCTGTAAAGGCTATACATAAAAGCCCTAATATGGTGTGTACTTAGTAAATGGAAAGGGAACGCTAATACCTGATGCAGAGGTGGATCCTAGAATGCAGGAGACCAGAGGAGTCCTCCCCACACCCGACGGACGCCGTTTCGCTCAGTCGCTTCTTCTGGGGCGTGTCATGACGCGCTTACTTTTTATTCTGTCTGATGTTTTGGATTATATTGATTGTATACATACCGAGAATATGCTCTTATTGTCGCACTGACGCTATACTTGAGTACAGTATTTCTCGGATTTGTATACCTGTCATTTGGTTTGGGTGCTACCGTTTACTATACTGAGGTTCATCCCACTAGTACCATCAGTTACATTATGTGTATGCAGTGGACCATCAGTGTGTTTCCATTCCCCTGATTTTTGGAGGTTTTTCCCTTGCCTATTTTTATGTATTGTTTTAATTTATATTGAATAAAATTGTTATTTTTATATTGTCAGAATCTCTTCTTGTCTGGCGGTTATAGGCCGCGACAGACCTTTTTTGTGGTATCCACCAAATTAAAGTCTGTGATGCAATGTGGCATTGGTGGATGGAACAAGACATGATGTCCCAGATGTGCTCGATTGGATTGAGGTCTGGGGAATGGACAGGCCGTTCCAAAGCATCAATACCTTCATCATGCAGGAACTGCTGACACACTCCAGCCACATGAGGCCTGGCATTGTCTTGCATCAGAAGGAACACAGGGCCCATTGCACCTGGATACGGTTTCACAATGGATCTGAGGATCTCATCCCAGTACCTAATGGCAGTCAGGGTACCTCTGGCTAGCACACGGAGGGCTGTGCGGCCCTCCAACGAAATGCCTCCCCACACCATTATTGACCCACTGCCAAACCGGTCGTGTGGGAGAACGTTCTCCACAGCATCTCCAGACTCTGTCACGTCTGTCACATGTGTGCAGTGTGAACCTGCTCTCATCCGTGAAGAACACAGGGCGCCAATGTGGAATCTGCCAATCTTGGTGTTCTCTGACAAATGCCAATGACCCTTCACCATGTTGTACTGTAAGCGCAACACCCACCTGTGGACTTCGAGCCTTCATACCACCCTCATGGAATCTGTTTCTGACAGTTTGAGCTGACAAATAAATGTTAGTGGCCTGTTGGACGTCATTTTGCAGGGCTCTGGCATGCTCCTCCTGTTCCTCCTTGCACAAAGGAGGAGGTAGCGGTCCTGATGCTGGGTTGTTGCCCTCCTAAGGCCCCCTCCACATCTCCTGGTGTACTGACCTGTGTAGTGCCGGCGTCCCTGCCCTCTGCTAGGCAGGGACGCTGTTCCCCTCACCGCTCTGCTCCGTGCCCGGCGTCCCTCTCCCGCTCTGCTGGCAGCGCGCGCTCCTTCCCGGCCACTGTGCTTAGGGCGCGCGCGCGCGCCCTCCCTCCCTCTTAAAGGGGCCGCGCGCGCCGTCCTAAGGAGTCCCCGGCCAATGGCCGGAGGACTTTACCATATATAAGGCACCTCCTCCAAAATGGAGGTGCCCGAGCAATGTTGTTGCACCGTTCTACTCTGCTTCAGCCCTCAGGTCCCGTTGCCAGTTACCTGCCAGATTCCTGCCAGCTTGCTGTCCTAATCCTGCCTGATTTCCTGTTACCTGCCTGCCTGCCTGAGGTCCGACGGTCTGCCTTACAACTCCGGTCAGTCTGTCTAAGGACCAACTTGCCCGCTCACCTGGGAGCGCACATCAGCTACCTGCCTGCTTGCCTGAGGTCCGACGGTCTGCCTTACAACTCCGGTCAGTCTGTCTATGGACCAGCTTGCCCGCTCACCTGGGAGCGCTTCTCCGCTACCTGCCTGCTTGCCTGCCCGGAGGCTCCGCTGTCACGTGCTGTGACCACCAGCTATTCCAGACTCTTGCCCGCTCACCTGGGAGCGCTTCTCCGCTACCTGCCTGCTTGCCTACCTGGAGGCTCCGCCATCACGTGCTGTGACCACCTGCTATTCCAGAGACTCCCGCTTGCTCACCTGGGAGCACACATCCTCCATCTGCCTTGCTAGCCTACCTGGAGGTTCAGCCATCACAGGTCGTACCTACCCTTTACCCAGAGACTGCCCGGTCACTTGCCGTGACCTCCAGCCCGTTCTTCCAGAGACTGCCCCGGTCACTTGCCGTGACCTCCAGCCCGTTCTTCCAGAGACTGCCCTGATCACTTGCCGTGACCTCCTGCCCGTACACCCAGAGACTGTCCCGGTCACCTGCTGTGACTGCCTGCCTGGTCGCCACCCGCTCCCTTACAAGGACCGCTCCCTTGTATAGTAGCCCAGAGGTTCCGCCTCCCAGACCCGTTACAACCTGTCTCCTGGTACAGTATATGCTCCATGCTTTGGACACTGTGCTGACACACAGTTACCCTTCTTGCCACAGCTCTCATTGATGTGCCATCCTGGATGAGCTGCACTACATGAGCTACTTCTGTGGGTTGTAGACACCGCCTCATGCTAATGTACGTCTAGGGGTGAGAGCAATGATAAAATGCAAAAGTGACCAAAACAGCCAAAAAGGATGAGAACAGAGAAATGTTCTGCAGAACCACTCCTTTATAGGGGGTGTCTTGCTAATTGACTCTCATTTCTACCAGTTGTCTGTACCATTTACACAACAGCAGGAGAAATTGCTTCACAATCAGTGTGGCTTCATAACTGGACAGGTTGATTTCACAGAAGTGTGATTGACTTAGAGTTACATTGTGTTGTTTAAGTGTTCCCTTTATATTTTTGAGTAGTGTACTTAACAGCCCCATACACGAGATAAGTGTTGGCTGAACGGTCATTTGGCAGATGGCTATCTTTCCAGACTCCCCCATACACACAAATATTCCAGCTTTCTTGTGGTCTGTATGAGGGTCACCTCCAGACTCCTCTAGCAGGGGAGTATCTACAGGAAAAGCAAACAATTAGCCTCTAAAATTCAGGATGCCAGATCCTTCTCTGCCCTGACATCATCTGTCATTATATAGTTAGCCAACCCCGAATTCATTACTTCCATGCAACTTTAGTCTAATGTGTATGGGGGCTTTAAAATGTAACTCATTTGACGCTGCCTCTGGCCCGGCCTAATAGACTTTCGTACATTGCAGGCCCGACACCATTATTAGGTATTTAAGTATCATAGTAACTAGGCAGCCCCATACTATTGAGTACTTGGGGGAGGAGGGGCATTTAGCCAAACTCTGTCACACCTTCTGAGATGCCATGTTTGCTTTTGACAGCAGCAATTGGGTAAACTGCCAGGGTTTATGTTGCAGCCGCACCTGTGCCATCCCTGCGGTGTACATCTATGTTCTGGTGCTCAAAGGAATTAATTATATTAAAACAAATGTTTAACGTGTTAGAAAATAACAAAATGTGTCTTATGCTGTTTGCATGTGTTTTTCTTTTTATAAGAATTGTTGGTGCCAATTTTCTTTTGAAACATTTTAATTTCTGCTTTTTTTCTGGTGTTTTTCTTGTAATATAGGAACGCCTAAGGCCAGAAATAAACCCCATAAATCACTTTACCTGGAAACTTTGGTATCTAATAATTTCTGCCCGCAATATTTGTGTAAACAAAAAAGGTTTTATAAAAGCATTAAACTTCTGTGTGTGAATCAGACATAAGATCTAACGAGATAGAATATTACAGTCCGGGGAAGACGGGAAACATTCATATAGACGGGTGGTGATGTAGTCAGTGATGGACTCTGGCCAAATATGTTTCTGGAGCTGTAGAAGAAGATGAAAATGTCGTCCTCATCATGAAGTAGTTATTTCTCATGTCACGTGTAATGAATATCTCCTGCAGTATTGCTAATGCCGATTCCAGTGTCCGTAAATGAGACGACAACTAGCGTTATTGAAGATGAGTCTATGAGAAACGTATTCAGCTGCAGACTCCGAGGAAGAAACTGCTTGTTGTCTGTGGCCTAAAATATATAGGTTTTATTAGCAGATATAAAGAAAAAAACTAAATAGTATAAAATTATAAATCTCCTCATATTTGTCTCTAATTATCTCCAGTAATTGTATTATTACACAGGATTTTTATGATGTTACATCTACTTATCTTCTTCTCATTCAGGTCTCTACAATATTGGATCCGCTCAGTGACAATCTTCTATATAAGAGAGTTTTCCTGATTTACCCATCAAAACTGGATATGGACAAGGTCAAGATGGCAGAGAAAATATTACACCTTACCCTAGAGATCCTCTTTCGTCTTACTGGAGAGGTGAGAGATTCTGATGGCGTCACATTACATCATTATTATCTATGGGAATAACAGATGGACAAAACTGGAGAGGTGAGGACTCTGGAAATGTCTGTAGTGAGATTTATTAATGTCTCTCTCCATAACCAGGATTACACAGTAGTGAAGAAGACCTCTAGTGAGCGCTGTCAGGACCCTATGTCTGAGGGATGGGGAAGACCCCTGAGCCCAATCACGGGGCCTCCACCTCAACCCTTGCTACATGAGGACATCAATGACCAGAAGATCCTAGAACTCATCTACAAGATGATTGAGCTGCTGACTGGAGAGGTGACACTGCTGGGAATGCTGGGACATTATACAGTAAAGCTATGAAGGGATCGGAGGGATGACATTATCATTGTATGTGTCAGGTTCGTATAAGGTGTCAGGATGTCGCTATCTATTTCTCCATGGAGGAGTGGGAGTATTTAGAGGGACACAAAGATCTGTACAAAGATGTCATGATGGAGGTTCCTCAGCCTCTCACATCACCAGGTAATAAACAGGACTAAATACACACGGCCTATAATTATCTGTATGTAAAGAATGAATTCAGTCCCTGTATGTGTTTTCTCCAGTTCTATCCAGTAAGAGGACAACGCCAGAGAGATGTCACCGTCCTCTTCTTCCACAGGACTGTAAACAAGAAGATCCCAATGTTCCTCAGGATCATCAGGTAGATGGAGAGAAGATATCATGAGATCTTCTCTATGATGTGTAGACGGCTGTGAAGGTCTTGTGCTCAGCAGGGCTGTGGTGTCCGAGTCGGAGCCCATTTTGGTGGATTCGGAGTGGTATCAAATGGACCGACTCCTAAAATATATAATAAATTGGGTACAGAAGTTCAATGCAGTTTGTGGGGAATATTTTTTCATAAGAATTTGGGAAAGTTATGAAATGTCCTATAAATGTCTGTCGTATTCCTGATCTAAGGGTCTGGACTTTTAGATGAGATGAATCTGTGCTACAGTAAATTTATCACTTTAATAATGGACCATGTATGAGGGAGTCTTGGAGTCGGTGTCATGGAAATTGAGGAGTCGGAGTTTTGGCTTACCGACTCCACAGCCCTGGTGCTCAGTCTTGTTTTATCCACCAGTATTATATGTTTTATACTTGTGTAATGAGAACAGTGGAGATGGCAGGATTAGAGCTGATCATAGATGTGACCTCTCCATCTGTCTGTGACTTTTACAATATTTGTTTCAGGGTGAAGATCTGACCCATATTAATACTACAGAGACATATGTGAGGGTTGATGAGTGGTGTAAAGAGGAGATTCCTACATATGACTACCCAGGTGAGTAGTAACCACTAAAGGCAGAGAAGTCACAGATTCTTCTCAGTCACCGTCTGTGGCTGCTTTATCGGTGGTGTAGTCCGGCCGTATCACAATCGTGTGATCACCATTTTGCCGCTAGACCACATTCTCCTCCGTGCGAAAATGTTCAAATTACTTTGTGTAATTGTGAAAGACCTTTTCTATAGAATTTACAACCTGGAGAATCCACCTACCCCCTGGGATTAGGAGACGCTGACCGTTACTTGCCCAGATCTGTAAACTACAAAGCCAAATGACAGCGTACGTAGAATGTGCTGACAAGTTAGAAAATCACTTAAAGAAAAATATTATGATGGGCCTGTAAGAGAAAGCGGAGGGTAATGATGCTGTTGGCTTCCTAGATCCCTGATATCTTATTGGATGAATCTACCTTCTCTCCCTTCTGTGCTGCTGAATGTGCTCATATGGTCCCTACAAGACCAGGTCCAGTCTTTCTGGCCAAACTCCATTAGTCATTTTTTGATGAAGACTGTTGAGTTTGATCATTTCAGTAGATTTGTTCTTGTCTATAGTCAGTTTTTGACTACAGTAGTTGGTGCTCAACATACTCTGATTTAACCCCTTCCCACAGCCACTTTTGTGTTCCTAATCAGGCCCCATTTTTTCAAATCTGATGTGTGTCACTTTATGCGGGAATAATTTTGGAATTCTTCACAAAGGATAATAGGAAATGAATGGACTATACAAATTATTTTCCAACTTCTCTTTAATCTGACAGTACCCTATATACGGTTGTACACTATTGTCTGGGCACAAGGCAGGTTAAGAAGGGAAGGAGTGGCATTTAGCTGTTTGAATGCTGATCTTGGTGGATTAGTTTGCAGACACAATGTATCGTGGTCACTTGGCAGCTCAAAAGATGGCCACCACAAACAGGTTTGGCGCTATCTACCCTGTTTTCCAGATCCCAGGGATTGCTTTGCTCATTATTCTTTAACCCTTCTACATGGATCTGGCGTTATACAGAGACCCCTAGGCTTGGGCCACGGTGTTACCTGCTGTTCTATGGTGTGAGATGGGAAGAAGAATAGTCAGGTAGCCGGGTCAGAACCAGGAGAGCAGAGAAAATACAAAATCAGAAGACACAAGAGTAGTCAGTAAACGGGTCGGGGTCCCAACAGAAACAAATACACAAGCCGGGAGCTGAGCACAGAGGACTGAACCAGAGGAGAACAAGGCTGTATCTGGCAGCTTCCGGCAATATGCTTCCAGCTTTAGTAGGGTGCGATCTCCAGAGCAGCAGCAGCAGAAGCCACCAAAGCAGCCTCAGCAGCAACAGCAGCTCCATCATCAAGGCCGCAGCAGTGGCAGTCGGACAAGCGGCAGCAAGACCAGCCAGAGGAGCAGGGCAGGTCGCGAGTCCACAACCTCCAGCCAGGAGCAATTATATGAATTGATCCAGCCTCAATCTCCGGTACCCTGAACGGCAGAGTAGTGAGTGATCTACGTGAAAGTTCACCATATTTTTTGTACTAGGAAAAACCCCAAAAGTGTAGTGCCAAGAGGAATAACAAGGGGTGTGAGCTGTGTGCGGTGTTAATTTTCCCAGCACTTATACTAAAAAGCTTTGCTCGAGTTGTATCCAAGAAACCATATCAGAGTAAACACCTAATTTTGCTATGGATTTAAAATCTTTAATCCAGACGGAGGTTAGGGACTCCCTAAAGACATTGGCTACACGTAAAAAGAGTAGGAAGCTGAAACGTCATACATCAGACTCAGAGGAATCTGTAGTATTCCAGGGCAAGGGGAAGTCTATTTCCTTTCCTACCTACTCGTTATCCTCATCATCATCTTCCTCAGATAGCGATACAGGAGGTAGGCCATGTTTTCCAGCGCAAAACACAGATAAGCTGATTAAAGCCATCAGAACAACTATGGGCATAGCCGATACCAAGACCTCTAAGACTGTTCAGGACATCATGTTTGGGGGTCTGGATCAGAAGAAGAGGCGCACATTCCCCGTCAATGAGAGGATCGTTCATCGACAGGGAATGGAAAAGACCTGCTAGGAGAGGGCAGTTACCATCACCTTCAAAGAGAAGATACCCGTTTGAGGAAGAAGAATCAACCAGGTGAGATAAAACCCTAAAAATTGACGTGACAGTATCAAAATTCTCTAAAACAAAATCCGCCCTGCCGTTTGAGGATTTAGGAGCTTTCAAGGATCCTCTTGATAAAAAAGCGGAAACCTTATTAAAACAAACCTGGGAGTGACCAGCGGGAGCATTGAAACGGGCAGTCGCAGCCACTTGCACAGCCAGGTCAATGATGGTCTGGTTGCAGCAGCTAGAAGACAAGATTAAAGGGGACATTCCAAGGGAAAAAATCCTGGCCAGTCTTCCGCTAATGCAGGGGGCGGCTGCCTTCCTCGCGGACGCGTCGGCAGATTCAGTAAGGCTGGCCGCCAGATCAGCGAATTTATCCAACGCAGCTCGCAGAGCTCTGTGGCTCAAGAGCTGGTCAGGTGATGTACAGTCTAAGATGAAACTGTGTTCAATCCCGTGTGAAGGGGAGTTTCTTTTTGGCAAAGCTCTGGATCACATACTGGATAAAGCCGCAGATAAGAAACACGGGTTTTCCAGTGTGTTGATGCCTCAGTACAAGACTTCCTTTCGTAAAAGGAAGTATAGAATAGGTAAATTTTCCAGAGACCAGGGCAGATAGAAGGACAAGGAGTGGAGGCTTCATGTTCGGAGACCCTTCCTCTGAGAACAGAAAAACCCCTAAGTGATGGGCCTCCCCAGGTAGGAGGAAGACTGTCCCACTTCCTGCCTACCTGGGAAAAAATTACATCCAGTGCCTGGATATTAGGGATTATAAAGACAGGACTGAGACTGGAATTCAGATCCTTTCTCCTGCAGACCTTCAGGATTTCGTCTCCCAGGAGGCCGAGAGAGCTAACAGCCCTGGAGCAAGAGATAGTAAACCTAGTGGAAAAGAAGGTTCTGAGAGAGACTAATAAGCGAGCAGGGCAAAGGATTCTATTCGCCCCTGTTTCTGATAAAGAAGCCGGACGGCTTGAAGGGCCTAAATCAACTAGAAGGGCCTAAACAACTTTCTAATCTACAGACCCTTCAAGATGGAATCTACAGTACAGACCAAAAGTTTGGACACACCTTCTCATTTAAAGATTTTTCTGTATTTTCATGACTATGAAAATTGTACATTCACACTGAAGGCATCAAAACTATGAATTAACACATGTGTTAATTCAAGATTGTTGGAAGACCATTTCCGGTGACTACCTCTTGAAGCTCATCAAGAGAATGCCAAGAGTGTGCAAAACAGTCATCAAATCAAAAGGTGGCTACTTTGAAGAACCTAGAATATAAGACATATTTTCAGTTGTTTCACACTTTTTTGTTAAGTATATAATTCCACATGTGTTAATTCATAGTTTTCAGTGTTAATGTACAATTTTCATAGTCATGAAAATACACAAAAATCTTTAAATGAGAAGGTGTGTCCAAACTTTTGGTCTGTACTGTATAATATCAGCCATTAAGGTGTTTTTCCCGGGTTGTTATATGAGTGTCCTCGACTTAAAGGACGCCTATTACCACGTCCCAATCCATACAGGATACCAGCAGTATCTGAGAGTAGCTGTGTATATCATCAATCGTGTGAGGCAATTTCAGTTCACAGCTCTGCCCTTCGGCCTCTCCATGGCTCCAAGAATCTTTATGAAGATCATTTTGGAAGTAATGGCGCATTTGAGAGAACAAGATACTCTAGTTGTCCCTTACCTTGACAACTTCCTGGTAGTATGCAGATCAAGAGAGCATTGAAAACTCGCATTGACAAGAGTCAGAGCCAGCCTGATCAATCTTGAATGGATACTGAATCTAGAGAAGTCAAGCCTGGAGCCTCGGAAGGTTCCGTCTTTTTTAGGGCTTATCTTGGACTCAGAGGGATAGACTTGTCTGCTACCGGAAGACAAGAAAAACAGAATTATGTCTCTAGACTCAGGGGACACTTGGACAGGAAGATGACACTTTCCAATACAGCCATCATCTCAATCGCATGGTGGCTGGATCGGGAGAACCTGTCACAGAGAGTTCTTTGGTCGTATCAGGTCAGGGACATAATTACAGCGGACTCAAGCTCAGATGGCTGGGAGCATATCTGGGAGATCGTGTAATACAAGGAGTCTGGTCGAACAGCGAGAAAGGCTTCTCCTCAAAACATGAAGGAGTTGTCGGCGGTAAAGAGTGCAGTGATGAAGTTCAGTTCCCAACTACAGGGACAACACATCCGAATCATGTCAGACAACAGGACAACAGTCGCCTATGTCAATCATCGGGGGCACGAGATCCCGACCTCTCCTGTTAGTGAAAGAGCAGATTCTACAGTTTGCAGAACATCAATTTATGCTCTCGGTGTTAGAACCTTGCTCTTAGGTTTTTTCCTTTGCTGGTCACATGACCTTGTTGGCCTATTTAATCCTGCTCCGCCCTTCTGGCTTTGCTGGACTTCATTGTATAACTACTTTCTAGCTAGCCTGTGCTCTGTATCTAACTCTGTTAGTTTGCTTGGTCTACGGACCTCAGTGTTCTATATATTTTGTTTGTTTGTCTGTCTGCTACTATTTCTGTTAGGAGGTGTCCCATTTTCCTCCCAGTCCTTAGTACTTGTAGGGATTCCTTCCCCACATCTATAGGTCTCCGTACAGACTAGCTTAGGACTTTAGCAGGTCTGATCGCAGGATCAGGTCCCTTGTTACATCGTAGGGATAAAGCTGAGTTCTATCGTAGGGACAGATCTCCTCTCTTTCCTTAGCTCTGGTAGCAGAATATAACAGTAAGTCCAGCCTGCAAATTCTCTAAGGAAAGATTTTTCTGTTCCATCATGGTGTCGGTTCTGGATTTGGCTAAACGCCTGCAGGGACTCTCTCTGGAGGTGGCCGAGCTCCGTCAGCACGTGAGTAACTGTCCTGGAGCACATTTCTTGGAGCCTAAGGTATGTTTGCCGGATTTATTTTTTGGTGAACACCGAGAATTTTTTTCATTTAAAAATGCTTGCTTATTGTATTTTCGTTTGAGACCCAAGTCCTCTGGGGATGAATCCCAGCGCATAGGGTTCATAATGTCACTTTTGCGCAAAGAGCCTCAGGAGTGGGCCTTTTCTTTGCAACCTAGTGATACATGCTTCAGATCAGTGAATAGTTTTTTTTCTGCTTTGGGGCTATTATATGATGATCCTGACCGTGTCTCATCAGCTGAGACTGAGTTAAGACGTTTGAGACAGGGATCAGGTAATGTGGAAAAATATTGTACTCATTTCCGTCGTTGGTCTACTCAAACAGGGTGGAACGATTCTGCTCTGAAAAGTCTATTTCTTGCTGGGCTCAATGAAAGGGTTAAAGACCTGCTAATTGCTTATCCTACACCTGAAGATTTGCAACAGGCTATGCAATTAGCTATACGGGTGGATAGGAGACTGTGTGCAAGGGTTAATGAGAGCAAATCCTCTGCTATGTCAGTTTCTGGTTATGAGAATGTGTGTACTAACAGTGGTGAACCGATGGAGATTGGATCGGTGGCACCTCGCTCTCAAGAAAAAGACCGTAGATTTTCTGAAGGCTTGTGTTTCTATTGCGGAAAATCTGGTCATTTGATTAAAGGCTGTGAGCTTCGTATGAAGAAAGAAAAAAAAATGGTCAGTCATGCCCGTATTGCCTGTTTAAATTCCAAGGGTGTATTTTTAGCTGCTTCCACGATTGCTCAGGAAAAATTAATGGAATTTCGGGTGTTTGTTGATTGTGGGTCTACTCTGAATGTAATTGATGGGGGATTCTTGGAAAGACTCAATTTAAAACCCGAACCTTTATCATCCCCCATTGCTGTGGTTTCTGTGGATGGTTCCCCTTTGAAGAATATTACTCTCAAGGTCTGTGAATTTCCTCTCACTATTAATGGTGTTCACCATGAGAAATTGGATTTGGTAGTTTTGAATAACTTGCCTTCTCCAGTAATATTGGGATTGCCCTGGTTAAAATTTCACAATCCTGTACTGGATTGGTCTACCAGTGAAATTAAATCCTGGAGCCATAAATGTTATGACAAGTGTTGTAACGGGCGTATTGCAGCTTTGGATAGGGGAGAATTGCCTGTTCCTATTCAGGATTTTTGGAGAGTTTTTTCTGAGAAGGAATCGCAGGTTTTGCCTCCCCATAGAGACTATGATTGTTCTATTGAATTTGTCCCTGGAGCGACTCTTCCTAAAAGTCGTTTATTTAACCTTACTATTCCTGAGAGGAAGGCTTTGGAGGAATACATACAGACAAGTTTGGCCGCCGGTCACATTAGGCCCTCTAAGTCTCCTGTGGCGGTTGGATTTTTTTTTGTAAAAAAAAAGGACGGCGGTTTACGTCCTTGTCTGGATTTTCGTGAGATTAACAAAATTACTGTACGCAATCCTTACCCACTGCCATTGATTCCTGATCTGTTTAACCAGTTAATGGGGGCCAAGTGGTTCTCTAAAATTGACCTTAAGGGGGCATACAATCTGTTGCGCATGAAGGAGGGTGACGAATGGAAGACTGCTTTTAACACTCCTGTGGGTCATTTTGAGAATCTGGTTATGCCTTTTGGTCTTACTAATGCTCCTGCATTTTTTCAGAATCTTATTAATGACATCCTTAGACCTTTGATCGGCAAAAATGTGGTTGTGTATTTGGATGACATTTTGATTTATTCGCCGGATCTGGAGTCTCATTGGCGGAGCGTACGTGAGGTATTACAGTTGTTAATGGACAATTCGCTTTTTGCTAAGCTGGAGAAATGTGAGTTCGCTGTACAGAGAATTAGTTTTTTGGGTTACATTATCTCCAGCGAAGGTTTTGAGATGGACCCGGTTAAAGTTCAAGCTGTACAGGAATGGCCTAGGCCTATTGGTTTGAAATCGATACAGAGGTTTTTAGGTTTCGCCAATTATTACAGAAAATTCATAAAAAAATTTTCTAGTATTGTCAAACCTCTGACCGATCTCACCAGGAAAGGTGCTGATGCGGTTCAGTGGACTTCTGAGGCCATTGAAGCTTTTGTGTATCTCAAGGAGAGGTTCACCTCTGCTCCCATCCTTATGCAGCCTGATGTGACTAAGCCGTTTTTGGTTGAGGTTGATGCTTCCTCTGTGGGGGTTGGCGCAGTATTGTCTCAGGATAACGGGGATGGATTACATCCCTGTGCCTTTTTTTCAAAAAAATTTTCGGAGACTGAACTGAATTATGATATTGGTAATCGGGAATTATTGGCTATTAAACTCGCATTTGAACACTGGCGCCACTTCTTGGAAGGTGCGGAATTTCCCGTTCAGGTTCTTACGGATCATAAAAATCTGATATATCTTGATGCTGCCAAGCGCCTGAATGCCCGTCAGGCTAGGTGGGCACTGTTTTTCTCGCGGTTTAATTTCTCCGTTACTTACATCCCTGGTACTAAGAATGTTAAGGCGGATGCCTTGTCTCGCAGTTTTTCTCCCATAGTCGGTGCTGAGAAAGAGGAGAACATTTTACAAGAAGGTGTTGTGATAGCTGCTTTGGACTCCGTTTTGGAAGATGAGATTCTTAAAGCACAGGAGAATGCCCCATCTAACACTCCTCATGGGAGGTTGTTTGTGCCTGGGACCTTTAGGAGAGATTTGTTTGTTGAGTGTCACGAATCTCGGTTGGCAGGTCATCCCGGAATCTCTGAGACCAAGAGACTGGTGGGTCGCAGTTTTTGGTGGCCTGGATGGCAGAAGGAAGTCATTAAGTGGGTGCGTCAATGTACTATATGTGCTAGATCTAAGTCCTCACATACTCCTGCTGCGGGGTTGCTTTGTCCTTTGGAGGTTCCCAGTGCTCCTTGGACACATTTGGCTATGGACTTTATAACTGACCTTCCCCCCTCTGAGGGTTTTACTGTCATCTGGGTGGTCGTGGACAGTTTTAGCAAGATGTGTCACTTGGTTCCCTTCGTCAAACTGCCCTGCGCTAAAACTCTCGCTAAGGCCTTTGTCAAGGAAATTGTCAGACTTCATGGCATTCCTACTGACATTGTTTCTGATAGGGGTCCTCAGTTCGTGGCTCGTTTTTGGCGTGCCTTTTGTGACAGGTTGGGAGTTCATTTGTCGTTCTCGTCCGGATATCATCCTGAATCTAATGGCCAGACAGAAAGGAAAAACCAGGATGTTGAGCAGTTCTTGCGTTGTTTTGTGGCAGACAATCAAGAGGGGTGGTCTGAGTTTCTGCCACTTGCTGAATTTGCTCTGAACAATCATACATCTTCTTCTGCTGGTTGTTCGCCTTTTTTTTGTTGTTCTGGGAGACATCCGTCGTTTGGGTCGTTCTCCAAGTTGGGATCTGCCGTGCCTGAGGAGGAGAATTTTGCCGGTGATTTGGAGAGAGTTTGGACGGATGTGCGTGGTAATCTTCAGGAGGCCAACAGAAAATCTAAAGACTACTTTGATAGGAAACGACAGGAGGTTTTGTTCGCTGTTGGTGACATGGTTTGGTTGTCCTCTAGGAATCTGCGGTTGAGGATTCCTTCTAAGAAATTGGGTCCCAAGTTTGTAGGGCCCTTTAAGGTGCTTCAGGTTGTCAACCAATCTGCTGTTAGGTTGGAGGTTCCTACCTCCTGGAGAATTAATCCGGTATTTCATGTCTCTCTGTTAAAAAAAGCTGTTGTGTCGGATGGTGACGCCTCTGCCTCTGTTCCTCCGGTGGTGGAGGACGGGGAATATGAAATTTCTCGCATCCTTAACTCTAGACGGTATAGAGGTAGTTTGCAGTATCTTGTGGCCTGGAAAGGTTTCGGACCTGAGGATAACTCTTGGGTGAGGTCAGATGATGTTTCCGCGTCCAGACTTATCAGAGCGTTTCACAGGAGATTTCCTGATAAGCCTGGTCCTAGGGGATCCGGAGGATCCTCTTAGAAGGGGGGGTACTGTTAGAACCTTGCTCTTAGGTTTTTTCCTTTGCTGGTCACATGACCTTGTTGGCCTATTTAATCCTGCTCCGCCCTTCTGGCTTTGCTGGACTTCATTGTATAACTACTTTCTAGCTAGCCTCTGCTCTGTATCTAACTCTGTTAGTTTGCTTGGTCTACGGACCTCAGTGTTCTATATATTTTGTTTGTTTGTCTGTCTGCTACTATTTCTGTTAGGAGGTGTCCCATTTTCCTCCCAGTCCTTAGTACTTGTAGGGATTCCTTCCCCACATCTATAGGTCTCCGTACAGACTAGCTTAGGACTTTAGCAGGTCTGATCGCAGGATCAGGTCCCCTGTTACATCGTAGGGATAAAGCTGAGTTCTATCGTAGGGACAGATCTCCTCTCTTTCCTTAGCTCTGGTAGCAGAATATAACACTCGGCTCTGCATATAAGAGGCAAAGAAAACTAAAGATCAGATTTTCTGAGTCAGAATATACTGAAGCAGGGCGAATGGGAGCTGAATCCAACAGTATTCCAGCAAATTGTGGATCGCTGGGGTCAACCAGAAATAGATCTTTTCGCAAACAAATGAAACAGAAAAATAAGGATCTTCTGCTCCTTAAATCCAAAAGAAAGTAGATGCATTACAAATACCCTGGAGCTTTGGCCTAGCCTATGCTTTCCCCCCGCTAATGTTAATGCCAACGATTTTGAGGAAGATCCGAGAGGAACAGGCAAGGGTCATACTAATCGCCCCATTCTGGCCCAAGAGACCCTGGTTCACCTAGATAAAGAGGATGTCCCAGTCAGATCCATGGGTCCTTCCAGATGCTCCAGATCTCCTCAAGCAAGGCCCAGTCTTCCATGCTCAGAGGTCGGGCTTTTGATGGCCTGGAGTTTGAAAGGTTGTTAGTAATCCAGGAAGGGTTTTCCCCAGGTCTAGTCACTACTCTGCTCAAAAGCAAGAAGCCTGTGACGACTAAGATCTATGGTAGGACATCGGCAAAATTCCTATCTATTTCGGCGCAGTCAGCTAAGGTTAAAATTCCTATTAAAGCTATTCTGGAATTTCTTCAAAGGGTCTTAGATATGGGGTTGGCTACCAGTACCCTTTAGGCGCAAGTATCAGCGCTTGGAGCTTTATATAACTATAATTTGGCAGCAGATAGATGGGTTATCTGGTTTAAAAAGGTGTGCGATAGATCCAGACCTATTGCTACCCCGAGAATGCCTCCCTGGGATCTAAACCTGTTCCTGGAAGCCCTGACTAAGTCTCCTTTTTGAGACTTAAGGAAGTGTGACAGAAAGAACTCTCACTCTGAAGACAGCGATACTGATAGCGCTAACATCAGCCCGTAGAGTTAGTGACTTACAAGCTCTGTCAGTAAATCATCCTTTTACACAGGTCACTGTAGATGGAGTTACGTTAAGACCAGACCCGGCCTATTTTCCGAAGGTGGCCTCCAAATTCCACAGAACACAGGAGATCATTCTCCCCTCATTGTATCCTAACCCAAAAGATTTAGAGGAACAGAGGCTGCAAACTCTAAATGTTAGACTGGTTTTGGTTCAGTATTTGGAGGTAACAAGGCCTTGGAGGAGAAGTGATACCTTATTTGTCTCCTTCCAGGGAGCTAGAAAGGGACTTAAAGTTACAAGGGGAACTATAGTTAGATGGATCAGGGACACCGTTAGCTTAGCATATTTCCCTAGTAATGTGCCGGTTTCAGAGAAACTGAAGGGCCATTCCACAGAGCTAGTGCAGCCTCCTGGACTGAGAAGGTGGAAGTGTCCATTGATAACATAGGTAAGGCAGCAACATGGTAATCTCCTTCTACCTTCTATAACCATTACCGGCTTGATCTTTCTTCATCTGCTGATCTATCCTTTGGGAGAAAGGTGTTGCAAGCGGTGATCCATCCCTAAGGTGTCTGTTCTATATAAATCTCTCAGGTGGTGCCATCATAGGAGAAGGGGAAAAAAATCATAGTTACCTACCGGTAATGGGATTTTCCAGAGCCCATGAGAGCACCCTCATATGCCCCCCTCCCCTTTTTTGATCACTTATGGTGTTCTCTATATATGGGTGTATAGTATGAAATGTTTTATTGGTGGTAGTTGTGTACTAACATACTGTCTGGAGGTCCTCTCATGCTCAAAAACAAAACTGATGTGGAGGAGAGGTACCGCCTTTTTTATTCAGCAGGTTTCCTGTCCTGGGTGGGCGGATACCATCTCTCAGGTGGTGCTATCATGGGCTCTGTAAAATCCTGTTACCGGTAACTATGATTTTTTTCCATTTACAGACAATGGACCTGAGTGGGGCTTGTTGTTTGTGAGATGAGTAGAAGTTTTTATTGGTATTATTGTTGCCTACATAACTTGGTGGCTTTTTATTCCATATTTGGGAGGCAGAATGAACAAACAGTTGAAAACCACGCTCTACTGGTTCATCCTATGAGGTTTTCTATTCGATTTTGAAATGTCAGTGTCTTGGTGAATAATTAATTCAATGTATTTACCGTATTTTTCAGACTATAAGACGCACTTTTTTCCTCCTTTTTTTTTCTCCTATGCCCGCTGTTAAAGGGCATGAATATTCAACCTCTCTCCACGCCCATGGGCATGGGGAGGGGGTGAATATTCATGCCCTTTAATGAGCGGGCACAGGAGATAGCCAGCAGCCGCAGCGTGGCTCCGCTATGTGCCGGCTATGAAGGAGACTGAAGTCACTGCTCCCCGCGCACACAGTCCCGGCGTGGGAAGCAGTGACTTCCGGCAGCTGATCTCTCCTTGTGACCCGCGCATGGCAGTGACATCATGCACGGCTCACATGGAGAGATCAGTGCAGACAGACAGGATGCAGCGCTGGAGGAGAGAGAAGAAAGGTGAGTAGGAGTGTTTATTTTTTTTTAATGTGCAGCATGATGGGGATTAGGGGTGCCATGCATATTAGGACAGGGATTAGGGGTGCCATGCATACCAGGACAGGGATTAGGGGTGCCATGCATACCAGGACAGGGATGAGGGGTGCCATGCATACCAGGACAGGGATGAGGGGTGCCATGCATACCAGGATAGGGATGATGGGTGCCATGCATACCAGGACAGGGATGAGGGGTTCCATGCATACCAGGACAGGGATGAGGGGTGCCATGCATACCAGGACAGGGATGATGGGTGCCATGCATACCAGGATAGGGATTAGGGGTGCCATGCATACCAGGACAGGGATGAGGGGTACCATGCATACTAGGACAGGGATGAGGGGTGCCATGCATATCAGGATAGGTATGAGGGGTGCCATGCATACCAGGATAAGGATGAGGGGTGCCATGCATACCAGGATGGAGGGATGCCAGGCATACCAGGATGGGGATGGGGACCACGTATAAAAGGAAGGGGGCAGCATATATACCTGGATGGGGGATATTGTCAGAATTGGGGGACATAACCCCTATACCAGTGTCAGCAGAAGACCCCCCTCCCCCTTAAAAGTGCATCATGACCACATTTTTTGCTTAAATTTTTATTTTTTTATTTTCCTCCTCTAAAACCTTGGTGCATCTTATGGTCCGGCGTGTCTTATAGTCCGAAAAATACGGTACATAACTTGCCATTATTATAGACAGTTTAAGTAGAAATTTTAAAAAATAAAACCCAAGGATATTTTATTGAAAAATAATAGATTTTTATCTTAGCAGATAACTGTACCTGGAGATCAGAGGGACAGCTGACATCTTCAATTTTTAAATCAGAAGATCTTGAGATCCCACAATATACAATTGAAGTGAATGCCATTACTCCAGATATACCATCATCCCTTCACAGCAAAGATTTGTCATCTGATCCTTTGAAACAGGTCCTGTCTTCTGATTCATTACTGACTACTAAGGAAAATCATAGTCACAAATTAAGCATTAAAAAACAAACTGCTCCTAAAGCAAAGAAGACATTTTTAGAATATGGAAATAGTTTTCCTCTCGAAAAATCTTTTCCTAAACATCAAAAAATTCACACAGCCGAGAATAGATTTTCTTGTTCCAAGTGTGGGAAATATTTTAACAAGAAATCAGATCTTGTTAAACACCAGGGAACTCACACAGGGGAGAAGCCTTTTTCATGTTCAGAATGTGGGAAATGTTTTACAAAAAAATCCAATGTTGTTAAGCACCAGAAAACTCACACAGGGGAGAAGCCATTTTCATGTTCAGAATGTGAGAAATGTTTTTACCAGAAATCATATTTAGTTAGTCACCAGAGAATTCACACAGGGGAGAAGCCTTTCTCCTGTTCAGAATGTGAGAAATGTTTTTGCCAGAAATCAGATTTAGTTATTCACCAGAGAATTCACACTGGGAAGAAGCCTTTTTCATGTTCAGAATGTGAGAAATGTTTTAACCACAAATCAAATTTTGTTAGGCACCAGAGAACTCACACAGGGGAGAAGCCTTTTTCATGTTCAGAATGTGGGAAATGTTTTAACCAGAAATCAAGTCTTGTTAAACACCACAGAACTCACACAGGGGTGAAGCCTTTTTCATGTTCAGAATGTGGTAAACATTTTGAACAGAAATGCAATCTTGTTAAACACCACAGAACTCATACAGGGGAGAAGCCTTTTTCATGTTCAGAATGTGGTAAACATTTTAAACAGAAATACAGTCTTGTTATACACCAGATAACTCATACAGAGGAGAAGCCTTTTTCATGTTCAAAATGTGGGAAATATTTTACACGAAAAGCAGCTCTTAATAAACATCAGAGAAGTCACACAGGGGAGAAGCCTTTTTCATGTTCAGAATGTGGTAAACATTTTAAACAGAAATACGGTCTTGTTATACACCAGATAACTCATACAGAGGAGAAGCCTTTTTCATGCTCAGAATGTGGGAAATATTTTACACGAAAAGCAGCTCTTAATAAACATCAGAGAAGTCACACAGGGGAGAAGCCTTTTTCATGTTCAGAATGTGGTAAACATTTTAAACAGAAATACGGTCTTGTTATACACCAGAGAACTCATACAGAGGAGAAGCCTTTTTCATGTTCAGAATGTGGGAAATATTTTAAACAGAAATATGGTCTTGTTATTCACCAGAGAACTCATACAGAGGAGAAGCCTTTTTCATGTTCAGAATGTGGGAAATATTTTACGCGGAAAGCAACTCTTAATAAACATCAGAGAAGTCACACAGGGGAGAAGCCTTTTTCAAAATTCAATTTTTATTGAAAGGTTAAATCATTTTCAATTACAAAAATACAAAAAAACAAAACAAAAAAAAAAACAATAACCAGGACAATATCAGCATCAGTATATCATAGAATATAAGTATAACGTCCAATAAAACATCAAGTTATAGGAAGAAAAAGGAAGGAATGGAACATTTTAGGCCATCAGTATTACAATTGTAAAATCCAATGGAAACCATACATAGTGCAGCCAGGCGCGAACCAATGCGGAGCACAATCCGGACAGAGAAGAAACGCACCAGAGAAAAGGGTGGGTCACATCAGTGTGATGTAAGACGGTAGGCATCGGATTCCTGGAATTCAATCCAGTTTCTCCAAGTCTCACAGTATCTATCACAACCAGTGGGGGATCGGGCAATCAAATGTTCCATCCTATTTAGAAGAGCTATGTCACAGAACCACTCCTCCAGAGTAGGTGGAGAAGTACTTTTCCAGTGACGAGGAATGATATTCTTAGCAGCCTGTATAAGGTAGCTTACTAAAGACCTTTTGTATTTTGTGAGACTAGTTGGGATCATAAAGAGCAAAAGAGATTCAGGAGAGTCGGGCAGAGAAGCCTTTTTCATGTTCAAAATTTGGGAAATCTTTTAACCAGAAAGCACATCTTGATAGCCACCAGAGAACCCACACAGGGAAGAATGCAGCAACTACACCCAATTGGTCTCTGTGCAGACAGGCCCTGGCTAACTAAAAATAACACCTCAGACCTAACTCCCTAATAGGCAGTTGAAGAGTTTCTCTTACCTCCTGAGGAATCAGAGGGGGGGCAGCAATACACTGTCAACAAGGAGAAAGAAAAGTGTGAAGATATGAAAACCCTGAGTGAGAAACTAAGACACATTCATATAGGGCACAGAAGGCAAGCTAATGAGAACCAAAAATAAAAGGAATAAGTATAACTTCCCAGAAACCTAACAGTGGTAGAAAGAAAAGGTACTGGGAGGGAAAGAAAACAGACAAGGAGGATTGTTTCACCTTTGTGGTGAAACTTACAAAATTCATCCTCACTCACAATTATTTGAATTTGATAACATTTATCTACAGGAGACTGGTACAGCAATGGGAAGTAAAATGGCTCCACAGTATGCAAATCTTTTTGTGGCCAAGCTTTATAGTGACTTCTTGTCCTCATGTCCCATCAGGCCTCTTGCCTACTACCGTTACATTGACGATATTTTAATCATCTGGACAGAATCTCAGCAACAGCTTAAGACGTTCCATGAACACTTTAATCAATTTCATCTCACCATCAACTTAACACTCAACTACTCCTGTACTGAAATTAACACCTTGGTGGCCTCAGAAAGGCCTTTTTGAACGAGAGCTACCATACAAGAACAATTGTAAACCAGATTGCAAGAGCCACCAGAATATCAAGGAATCATCTCCTACATTTCAAAACTAAACAAGAAAGCAATCTGGAGTCTCTAGTAGTCACCTACAATCCAAATCTGGAGATGCCAATGGGATCTGCATGGAAATTACAACCATTATTACAAAAAGATGCTGATTACAATCTATATTTCCAGACCCAGCACTTCTGTGATTTAGGCAGCCCCCAAATCTAAGAAGCATCATTATCAGAAACTCCCTGTCCTCTCCAACAGCTACAGGAACTTTTCCCTGCAGCCAGAAAAAATGTAAAACCTGTCTATTTATAATGATCACTGACAAGATAAAGATTCCCAACTCAAATCAGGAGACAACCACAAGATCCCAGGTACTTTCAGCTTCATCACTTCTAATGTAGTGTACTTAATTATATGTACCAAATGTCCAGCTGGCGGTCTGTACATAGGGGAGAAGGGCAAAAACTTAGAACAAGGATGAATTTTCATCGCCACACAATAAAAGAAAAAAGAATAGATCTACCTGTGGCCAAACATTTTTTATCCCTGATCACAGCATCATTGACATGAAATTACTTGTATTAAAAGGTAACTTCAAATCTCAGAGAGACAGAAAAATGTGGAATTACAAACTTATGACAATCTTTGACACACTCACAGAGCAGGAGTTAATGTGTCGCATGGATTTATGTCTTTCTACATTAACTAAGGAATGTGCTCCTCAGACCGTTTGGGGGCATCACAATCATGGACCAGACCTCAATCACAGGACAATAAAACTTTCACACTCCTTATCAATGAACTGTTCCAATATTCATGGACACAACTGCTTCTCCCTCTCCCATACTAATAGTTCTGCTTCACGCCACTTGTCTCATCTATTGTTTTATTCCTGTGCCCTGTTGTGTATAAATATATGACACTTCAGATTTTGTGTTATACTATGTCTAAAGAAGAGACCTGAGTAGTCTTGAAAGCTTGTAATTTGTTACCATCTTTTCAGTTAGCCAAAGGTATCAACCACTGAAGACTCTCATATTTTTCTCCAAACAGCAATTTTAAGATCTCTCCACAGGTGTTCAATGGGATTTAGATCCAAGCTCATTGGCGGTCACTTCACAACTCTCCCGCACTTTGTTTCCATCCATTTCTGGGTGCTTCTTGATGTATGTTTGGGGTCATTGCCATGCTGGCTACCCATGACCTAGAACGCTAACCCAGCTTTCTGACACTAGGCACTACATTGCCACACAAAATCCTTTGGTAATCTTCAGATTTCATGATGCCTTGCACACAGTGAAGGCACCCAATGCCAGAGGCCGCAAAACAACTCCAAAACATCTTTGAACCTCCACCATATTCCACTGTAGTTACTGTGATCTTTTCTTTGTATGCTTCATTCTGTTTAAACAGTAGAACGATTTGCTTTACCGAAAAACTCTATATTGGTCTCCTCTGTCCACAAGACACTTCCCCAGAAGGGTTTTAGCTTACTCATGTGCATCTTGGCAAACTGCAGTGTAGCTTTTTTATGCCTCTGTGTCAGCAGTGGGGTCCTCTTTATTCTCCTGCCATAGCGTTTCATTTAATTCAAATGTTAGCGGTTAGTTCATGCTGGCACTGATGCACCCTAAGCATGTAAGACAACTTGAATTTCTTTGGAACTTTGGTGGGGCTACTTATTCACCATCTGGACTATCCTGCATTGCAACCTTTCGTCAATTTTTCTCTTCTGTCCACATCCAGGGAGATTAGCTACAGTGACATGGGTTGTAATTGTATTGATTATGTTGTGCACCATGGACAAAGAAACATCCGCATCTCTGGAGATGGACTTGAAAAATATCAAAAATTTCAAGATTAGAACAATTTTGGTTCTCAAGTCCTCAAACAGTTCTCTTCTTCTCTTTCTGTTCTCCGTGCTTAGTGTGGCACAAGCATGCACACATTGCAAAGATTGAATCAGCTTCTCCCTTTTTATCTGGTTTCAGGTGTGATTTTCATGTTGCCCACACCTGTTACTTGCCACAATTGAGTTTGAACGAGTTTCACATGCTTGAAACAAAGTTGTTTACCCACACCCCACAATTTTGACAAAAGGTGCCAACAATTTTGACCGGCTCAGTTTTGGTGGTTTTGTGTGAAATTATGTTCACCTAGCTTTTTTTTATCTGTTTTTTGTGTTGTTCCCATACATATAAAGGAAATAAAAATGTATAACAAAATATGTGTAATTGCAATAATTTTCTGGGAGAATTACTTCATTTTCTGGAACAATTTCAAGGGAGCCAACACTTTGACCATGACTTGTTTTTGTTGCAGCATTTCATCCTCTACATGTTCAGCTATATTAGAAGGCTTGTAGCAAACTCCAATTAGCAGCGTTACATTATTGGCATTTCCATGTACATTTACCCATACTGACTCTACATTGTCGAAGCTCCACTCCAATGTCGTCATTTAGCACAGGTCTTAAGTTGGATTTAATGAAAATACCCACCCCTCTACCTTTTTTTCTTTCCTAACCTTTTGAATGTAGTGTAATCCTCTGTTTGTCACTCAGTCATGGCTTTCCAGCCAGGTTTCCGTAATGCCCACCACATCGTAATCTGTGGCTGACATTAGAGTCTCTTAATTCATTAATTTTGTTTGCAAGACCTCTTGCATTTGCCAGCAGACGTTTAATACTATTAATACTATTAACTATTTATTACTCCTATTTGCCTCCTTACTTTCCTTGAATGTCCCAGCCCCCTAAATCCTCATTGACCCCTACTGTCTTTCTCTCTGTCTACTCTATCCCCTTATTTGTACAAAAAACCTCCCTCCCCCCAGATCCTAGTTTAAAAGCTCCCCCATCCATCTGACCATTTTTCACTGCAGCACATCTGCACCCCCCCAGTTGAGGTGCAGCCTGTCCCTATAGTAGGGCCTGTAGCCAACAGAAGTAGGCCCAGTTCTCCATGAACCCAAACCCTTTATCCTGCCAATTATTTATCTCCTTAAGTTCCCGCTAACTTTCTAGTGACGCTAGTGGAATCGGCAGTATTTCTGCAAACACTACCTTAGAGGTCCTGTACTTCAGCTTCTCTCCTAATTCCCTGTGACCTTCCACCTTCCTCTAACTTTGTCATTGGTACCAATGTGTACCATGACTGCTGGGTTTTCCCCAGCCCCACCCAATAATCTGTTTATCTGATTGCAGGAAGATCCCTCATATTAACTTGGGAGCTACCGTAAGGACCATAAAATTTCCACTTAACGAGATAGTGCAGACAGCGCCTGACCCACCTGGAACTAAGAACTCGCTCTACCTCATACTCCCGACACCCTTCCAAATCCACCTCATTTATGTCTTGAGGTCCCCTCAAATTTTTTGAAAAGAGAAGAATGGAAAGAATTATGATTTTCCAGGTAATAAGAAGTTGCAAATTAACTGTCACAGGATTTAAATTTGTAATAATTTTATAAGTACCTACAAATTTAGGTGCAAACTTTCTAGATGTGAACTTTAAGCACAGATATTTTGAGGACAACCACACAAAATCCCCCACCCTAAAGATAGAAGCATTCCTACGTCTGCAGTTAGCACCACTTTTGGCCTGGTCACTAGCTACCAAAAAATCCCTTTTGTCCTCCCTCCAGACCTTAATTAGTTGGGGACAAAATCTCTCCTCCTCTGGCAGGGAAGATTGTAATCCTGTAATATTCCCAAACACTAGATTAAAACTACAGCAGCTAAAAAAAGGCAAGGTCCTGGTAGCCTTTGAGGAACGGTTATTTAGAGCACACTCGATAAGGGGCAGAAATTCCACCCAGTCTTCCTGATTAGAGGAGACACAACATCACTAATACTGCTCTATTTCCTGGTTCATCTTTCTGATTGACCATTAGTCTCGGTATGATAGACTGAGAGAAAAAAAACCGCTTGTTACCCAATCTGGATCTAAAACTAAACAGAAATTGAACCCCTCAATCAAAAATTATGTTTTTGGGAACACCATGAAATTTAACAATATGAGAAATGAACAAAGTTGCTAAGATCCTAGCAGTTGGCAACTTTTGAAGCGGGACCAAAAGAACCTTTTTACTCAAACGGTCCACCACCCACACAACAATAATACCACCAGAGTTAAGCAAATCATTGACAAAGTCTATGGACAAGTGGGTCAAGGGCTGCAACGGAACATCGTTAGGGAAGAGATAACCCACTGAGCTTGATGAGAGGCTTTAGCCTTGGAACAGACTTTGCATTTCCAATCATACTCTCCAATATCCTTAAGAGCATTCTGCCACCAAAAGGACCTAGAAAGAGATCTCCAAGTGGCAGACGAACCCGCGTGCCGAGCTAAAACGGAATCATGTTCTTCATTAAGAAGAGCTACACGTAAAGAGGGCAGTACATAAAGCTTGTTCATAGGTAAACCTTCCTGAGCATCCTGAATGAACTTCCTGAGATCTGACCTCATCACAGGTCCTGTGCGCACAGAACAGCCATATATGTGTTGGCGGCTCTGCAGGTGGAGATATGTGGAGATTCCCCATTACTGGGCGTGGAGGGCATTAACCCCTTCAGCACTGAGACTCTTTTGGGGTCTCGTGTGGTGTGAACAGTGACGTAACAGCTATGGACAGAATGCGGCTTAACTGGGTCCCGTCCACATTAGATCCATTCAGATGACTGCAGGATGAA
The DNA here is from genome assembly GCF_046119375.1 of Phyllobates terribilis. Classification (NCBI taxonomy): domain Eukaryota; kingdom Metazoa; phylum Chordata; class Amphibia; order Anura; family Dendrobatidae; genus Phyllobates; species Phyllobates terribilis. The sequence goes on from NW_027362943.1 coordinate 3,404,236, forward strand.
GGACAGAAGCCCAGAGAAGTCCTCACACAACACCATTATTCATCTCCTAGTTCCACTGTATGTGGCAGGTACTTGATGGATCTTCTGCTTTCTGGACCGGTTCCTCCTGTAAGTCCTATTAACCCTTTCTCCCCAGAGCCTGTTTTTTCACCTTCCTGAGCAGCATCCCTTTATGAGGTAATAACTCTGGAGCTTCAGCGGATCCCATTGATTCTGAGATTGAGTTTTCATGACAAATTGTTCTTCATGTTAGTGGTAAATTTAGGACGATATTTTTTGCTTTTATTTGTGAAAATATCGGAAATTTGGAGAAAGTTTCACAATTTTCAAACTTTTAATTTTTATGCCATTGAACCTAAGAGTTCTGCGACACAAAATAGTTAATAAATAACATTTCCCATATGTCTACTTTACATCAGCACCATTATTGAAACATAATTTTTTTTATGTTAGGAAATTAGAAGGGTTAAAAGTTTATCATCAATTTCTCATTTTTTCCAATGTGTGGTGAACACCTTGAACCCCAAGGTGCTTCATGAGCCGTGAAAATTAAAAATAACTCCAGTAACGTTCTTCCCCGCACTCCTCCTGCACCGCTTCTCCTTTATGTGTATCCAAATAAAGATTGCAGATCCCACATACCTATGGTGAGTGCTACCATTCTTCTATTCAATTACTGCATATACATGCAGGGCTGTGGAGTCGGTAAGCCACAGTTGCGACTCCAACTCCGACTCCTGGATTTTATCAGGTTCCGACTCCGGCTCCGACTCCAACTCTGGCTCCGACTCCTTCATAAATGGCCAATTCGTAACAATAAATTTACTGTTGTAAAATATTAACATCGTGCTTATTCAGTTTCTCACCATCATATAAGTAATCAGACCACTTAGAGCAAAAACTATATTTATTAGAATACAATTAGAATATAGCAAATAACTTTTCTAAACTTTTCTAAACTCTTGTAAGTAAATATGCAATAAACACTGTTATGCAGTTAATAAGAAGAAATCTATAAATTTGTCCTCAGAAAAAGTATTGCCTCTGTCAGATCCTCCTTCATGGATGCCCTCAAATCTGATCTAATTATTTTGAGAGCAGAGAACAACCTCTCTACACTAACTTGGGTTGGTGGCAAAGCAGTAACCACTCGGGTAACATCTCTGACAATGTCAGGATACAGAGGAATCGCTTGTTGCACTGTTATTTTTGATGAATGGTCAAATTTCTCAGTTTCTTTTAGTGCACATGAAAAATTCTGCTGAAATGTACTGGCTGTGTTCTTTGATGGGGATGACTCTTCTTCTATGCGGGAACGCTTTGCACGGTCCTTGTGATCCAAATATTTTTCGAAATTAAATTCTTCATCAGTTGATGATGAGGGTGAAGATGTGGCAGGACGACCAAATTCTTCTTGTTCCTCTTGACTGTTCTGCAACCCTTTCATCCTTACTGCTATTTCAAACAGAGCTTCTTTTCCTTTAGTTAGCTGTTGATCATCTAGAAGAATCCGATGCATTGGGTCTACATAAACAGCTGCCAAAAGAATGTTATTTTGTAATAGTAGCTCCTCTCTCCGTTTCATTGATGTAGCAATGCCACTTGCAATTAACCCTCCTCTTTGGGACAGGCGAAACATCAGGTTCTTCCACTCCTTTAAGAAAATACCTGGAGTTAAGTCCTCTGCTTGTAATTTTTTAGTCCCTAAAAATGGGTGCTCTAGCAATCAAGCGTCAGTTGAGGGTTAGCCATGTCTACAAGAAAGGTTTTAAGTTCAACCAAGCGCTGAATCATTAAGTAAGTACTGCCCCATCGTGTGGCTTGATCAATAATTACCCCTTTTCCAGCACGTCTCTTCAAAATTGAGTCAACTTTAGGGGTTCTGGCAACAGTAGCCAATTTTCTCACCTTGCCAATCAGTGCAGCAGCATGTCCTTCATGCAGACTGTCTCTTATAGCCAGCTGTAGCGTACGCACAACACAGCGCATGTGATGAATGAAAGAACGTATTGACACAGTTTCAACAAGATCATCTAAACTATCATGTTGCTGTTCATCTGAAGCAACTTCAGTTTGCTCCTCAGTTACAATACTGTGTTCCTCTATTTCAAACATTTCTGTGTCTGTGGACCCAGAATGTTCTTCTAGCTGCTGGTCACCATCATTACTCTCATTCATTAGCTTAATAGTACTTATCATATTTGAAGCATTGTCAGTTATGACAGAAAGAACTTGCTCTTTTTTTAAGTTCATAGTCTTGCAGAACCTTTTCCACCAAGACCTGGAGAAACTCACTGGTGTGATGAGCTTTGGTGTCTTTTACTGCTAATGTCTTGGTAACTATTTCATTTTTGTCACAAGCAAATCGGACATTGATGGCAAAATAGTTCACTCTGTGACGTGTGCAGGCATCCATTTTAAGAAACAGAAAGCGTCCCTTGAGAGTTTTTTTAAGTTCTTCCATTTGTTTAAAAGCTTCTTTGATTACTAATTTTCTAATACTCTCACTCTCCAGAGAAACACCAAGCTTGCGGGCCATTTCCCCATTCAGACACATAAAAGCTGGTCGTGAAAATAATGAAATAGGCACACTATCCTTTACAACAAGCTCTATGATCTGTTTTTTAAATGTATCTACTGTCATTGTTACAGTAACTTTGTCACTGACAAAATATCTTGCAACTGATGGCTGCAAAGTTCTCTGCTCCTTTGTTTGGCTGGAAGAGCTGGGCACTGGCTCATTGGTTTGGATGCAGTCTTTCTCATCCACTGCTTTCATTACTTCTGGATGAAAGCGCTGTAAATGTCTCTTTAGATTAGAAGCTCTCGTAGGAACATTTTTATCTTTGCCTGAATATGCACTGATCTTGGCTTCACAGCATTTGTTTTCGTCTGGATCATTTGTCATACACTGACAGACATAATGTTTTCTATCTTGAGTGATGGTGAAATGTTCAAATACAGCTGATTTAATGTGACGCTTCTTTGACATTCTCAGGTTTTTAATTCTGCATTCACAATCCAAATGACAATTGTTTTTCCTAAAAACAATTGTACAAAATTATTGCCAGGTCGTACAACTGATATAGTGGTCAGTAATACTGTTATTCCTCATGTACTCACAGTTAACTGATGCAAAGTTTGTTGAAAGGATAATACTTCTTACAGTCTTCCTCTTCTGAGTAGCAGCTGTGAGATGCTTGGAAGATGCACACCTAGTAAACATCTAGTCTAGAGGAGGAGCTTTACTACTAAGAATTTGCAACACATTTTCACTTTCAGTTTCATACATTGTAAGTAGGGGGGTTGGGGCAGCATGAAGTTAACCAAGTATAAGATTAGATAAGGGCAGTGGAGAACAGTGACACACAAGAAGTAAGAAATGTCTCTATCTCCAGCAGAACTGCTTATCACTGTTGTTCATAGTTTGATAGAACATATATATTTGAGTAACATTTATAAAATTCATATGAAAGTTCAATTCTGAAATATTAATACATTTTTTTAAAAGCTGGAGATGGGAGTCGGTACATTTCTACCGACTCCGACCAAAACTAACTCCGACTCTGACTCCACAACTCCGACTCCACAGCCCTGCTCAGATCCCTGCTTATCATGCCCAAATTTATATCTCTAAAAGAAATCCTACTCTCTTGCCCCTCCCCTAATTTTACAGCTTAAAAAACATGACCCTCTCACTTTAATGATCGGGGCTGCCAAACATTTAATACCAATACATTGGAAAAGTCCTATTCCCCCTACGCATTCAGAATGGCAAGACAAAGTCAGACTGATCTACTGGATGGAAGCAATCTCGAGTTGGGAGGCACACACACATACGCTAATTTTAAAATCTTGGTCGCCATGGTCACAAGAATTTATTCCTAAAATATAAAAACATATTTTCCTCTAGTCCTATAAGTCAAAAAGAGTTCTAATAGTTGGACCTTTACATGGTGGATTAATATCCACATAATACATTGTATCTACTTATCAGACATCTTACTTATTGAAGTTGGTTCTTGTAACATAACCTAGATAACAATATGAGCTAACTATGTTTTAGACACCTTTATCTATCAGGAGGAAATCTAGATATGCAATATTTTTTTTTCATACGCCAATTATAAAGTCAAGACTCTATAACTAGTTCTTGAAAACATTTGTACCAATTGCGTAAAAATGTGTTTATTTGTTCATTTGTTTATATTGATCTATGTTTCTAAGTGTTATCCTTATGTTTTTGGCTATAAAATTCAATAAATAAAGAATTTGTAAAAAAAAAAACCTAATAATTTATGGTGGTCATAGTTAGTGTTGAGCGAATTTGTTCAGCATTTCAAATTCAGGCTCGTGTTCGGGGTTCCAGCTTGTTCGCGCCAAAAAATCGTCTCTGCCCTTGAACATCGAATTTAAAATGCTGAACAAATTCGCTCAACAGTAGTCATAGTGTACCTGCAGAAGAAATGCTGACCAAGTGATCTTACAATGGAAATCAATGTTGCAACATGTGAAAAATATCCATGAGTGGTCTGGTCCTGAACCCTATATTGCATGTGAGCATTTACCACTCACTGCGGAGAAATTGGACAATATCAAATGGCTGAAGCTTACATCAACTGCCATGACCCTGCTGAAAGGAATAGTAGAAAATAAAAATCTTCTACGGAACATAAGACAGACCAACTACTTCTGTCACACAGGAGAATTGGCATTGTATTAGTGTATTTTTAAAATACCAGCCTAAGCGTTTACATCTCTTTATTGATGGCATGATTGCTCGCAGCCAGTTGGCAGCCTTGGACCACAATAGGAATGTTAGTAGGTTGAAGGTTGTGGTGGAACATGGCAATGAAACAACTTATTGCACTGACAGCGTTAGACACCATCTTGAATTTTCAAAAGCACGCAAAGCTCGGTTGTAAAATGTTTATATGAGCCCACATCAAGATATTCTACAAGACATTCGAATTATGAAACAGGAACTTCAAAGCACCTGGAGATCGAAACGCACAGAGTTACCACCAAATATTGCTTCTGTCCCGAAGCCGGATAAACGACAAATTATTGAAGAGCGGGCAACCCACTACTAAAGTTTAACAACATGTCATGTCTAAAAATAACAGTCTAACTAATACTTGTAGTTAAAGGAGTTCTTTAACACCGGGCAACAAGTCAGTAGTGACTGTATGTAAATGCAGACTTGTGATTCCCACATCACACACATGGGGCGAGCGGCCATATGACTGCAAGTGTGTGATTACAATACTTCCAATGGTGTCGGCACTGTGTCTCCCAGTGATTGCGTCACAGTGTAACGTTATGTGAACCCTGTGGCCGGCCAGTGGCCCCTTCACTGTCTTCACCTTAGTAAAAATCGCTTACATCTGGAGGAAAAGGAAAAGCAGCATCAGCTCTCACGTCCTACAAATTTAAGTGGTTGGTCAGAAGGTGGGAGAGTGAAGCGGCTGATTGGCCACAGAGTGACTGCTGACTTGTATTTGATGACCGCTCAACCCTTTTAATGCATGGTCTGGTTCAGCACGTTTTGTATAAAAACTTTTTTTTAAAGCAAGTTATTATTGTTTTTGTACTAAATATATTATGTTTAATTAAAAATATTGTTAATTAATAAAAAATTTTTTACACTTAACACTACATCTACGGTGAATATTTTCATAACCTTGTATAATTAAAATGTCCAGTCATGTACAAAAACATATTTTGTATTTATTTTAACATAAGTTACAATAAAAATTGGAACATATAGTTTAAATAGTAGAAACATTAATTCAATTTTTTAATTATTAATCATTAAACACGAATAAAAAATAGTTACAGAATGTACACATGCTACATAACTGCTAATAAATTTGGAACACTCAACTATCCAATACATATGAAACAGCCTCGTTCAGACGAATGTAAAATACTTGCAGTCACAGACCTAAACTATTGTCAGTCACCGACCTCAGACAATATGCAGTCTGTGAATTAAAGCTTAATCGAAGCAAAAAAATAATATTATTAAAAATTTATATGTGTGGGTAGGTTGACCTGTGGATGTTGGGGACGCCACGCAACACCAGTGTCCTCCCCTTCAGGGTCAGGATATTTATCTCTTATTGTATTAACTGCACATGAAGGAATGGGCACACGATGGGGTTCTCCCAAAAAACCATATCTCATGCTGGTGAGACTTCTGTACGCCGATAGTCACAGATACCTGGGTGTTAGAATGTAAATTACCTATATTTTATTTTTCTATTTGACATTGTATAGCGTATAGATGTAAAGAAGGTTGTAATTATTTTGATTAGAGGGAACAAGTCTATAAACACTATTTTCCTGCAGATATAGTGGTGATCTGCAGATAATTAGCATTAGGGCTCTCACCACCTTATAAATCACAAGAGCTATCTGATGGTTTATTGGATAACACACTCACCCATGTTTTTCAATGGGGCGGTGCAGATTGACAGTTTTTTTCACTGACATTTTCTCTGTATAGCGGCCGAGGCTGGATGTATAGCGGCCGGGGCAGGATGTATAGCGGCCGGGGCAGGATGTATAGCAGCCGGGGCAGGATGTATAATGTTCGGGGCAGGATTTATAGCAGTCGAGGTAGGATGTATAGCAGCCGAGGCAGGATGTATAGCGCTCGGGGCAGGATGTATAATGTCTGGGGCAGGATGTATAGTTGTTAGCACCACGCTGGATTCCTACTCGGACACACAGGGTCTCCAGCGTGTCACTTCACTTACCCGCGCTGTGGTTGATGCTTCCCTCCCCCGTGCTGTGTCTGCTTCCAGCAAGGCTTCCAGTCATGTGCTTAGGGCACGCGCGCTCCCTCCCTCTTAAAGGTCCAGCGCATGCACTTGCTATTACATCCCCAGCCAATGTATATTGCTTCCTCTCCACTAGGGAGATGCCTGAGCTACCTTCCTGTTTCACAGTCGAAGTTGTTAAGGTTGCATACCAGTCCTGTCTGCTACACTCTGGTGCGAATCCTGTCTGCTGCAGTCTGGTGCGAATCCTGCCTGCTGTACTCTAGTGCGAATCCTGCCTGCTGTACTCTGGTGCGAATCCTGCCTGCTGCACTTGGAGTAAACCCAGCCTCACCATCAGAGGTTCTAGTGAACAGTCAGGTGCTCGCCTAGTCACGCCCCTCCAGGCTCTCTGCGGTCCATGGCACAGTGGTTCCACAAACCACTTATGTGACAGTTTGCCCAGGCTATGAATCCCGCTGGACCCCGGATCCCACCTGATCAGACCATGTAACAAGAACTCTGCTGACAGAAAGGCATGCAGGAAAAGTTGTCAATGCAGTTGCAGTGCCTGACTACCAAGTTGGAGGCCTTAAACATCTCTCCAGAGTCCCCTCATGTTCAAGCAGCCATGTCTTTTCCGGAAACTTCTCAGACTGTTTGCTTAGTTTGAGGTCCAGGCCCCTGACTTGCAGCTCCACCACACTTTGACGGCAATCCAAAGCTCTACCGCGGGTTCATCAATCAGTGTCGTCTATACTTTGATCTTCTTCCTCACCACTTCCTGTTGGACCGAGCAAAGGTAGCATTCCTTATGTCGCACCTTGGAGGCGAGGCCCTGGCGTGGTTGAACCCATTATGGGAGACAGAGGATCCGATCATCTCCTATTTGCCAGTATTCTTGGAGGCTTTCCGCAAAGTATTCAATGAACCTGGGCGAACGACCTCCTCAGCTTGCGCTCTTCTCCGCTTATGTCAGTCCAATTCATCATTGGGACAATATGCAGTACGCTTCCGCACTCTGGCCCCTGAACTCGGATGGAATAACAGAGCTTCGGTGGCGACATTCTGGGAGGGGCTTTTCGGAAACATTAAGGATGAGCTAGCCTGTCGAGACCTTCCAACTACTTTCGACGACCTGATCGCCCTCGCCATCCGTATAGACCTTCGTTTCCGAGAGCTTGTCCGTGAGGTAGCAGGTGAAAGAGGATCACGGCGCCTGGTTTAGTCCTTTCAAAGGCCGCTTTTTCTTTCGCTCTCCCCTGTCGAGGCTTCACCTGAACCCATGCAGATCGACCGCTTTGCCCTTGCCAGTCAGCGTCAGAAGGATTGCCACTCTAAAAGCCAGTGCCTGTATTGTGGAGACATGGACTACTCCATTCGAGCCTGTCCGGTGAAGCCGGAGAAACTCCAGCATCTAGGGTCGGTAGGAGAGGCCTCCCTAGACGGAAAAGACAACTCTCTACCCCTGACCCTTACTGTGGCTGTGACAACCGGTGTATCCCAGTTTATTGAGAAGGCGTATATGGATTCCAGAGCAGCAGGAAATTTTATCCTCCAGGCAGTAGTGGATCACTTCCAAATCCCAGTTCATCCACTACAAAACCCTCTGGCTATAACATCTGTCGATGGGAGAACTCTTCGGGAGATGGTTCTTCTGGCTACTGAACCACTTGAGGTCCGTATTGGAATGCTTCATACTGAGAAGATAGTGTTCTATGTCCTTTTCCACATGTCTCACGCCTTTCTCTTAGGCCTACCATGGCTACGACAGCATGAACCTGTGTTGGACTGGAGGACTGGAGAGGTGCTCCGCTGGGGACATTCCTGTCAATAGAATTGTCTGGCTTCAGTGCGTCCGGCCAAGGCCCCGTCTTATTCAGCATCGCTGCCCGGTTTGCCATCTGCCTATTGGTCCTTTGCCGATGTATTCGACAAAAAGGAAGCAGAGACTTTGCCACCTCACAGGCCATATGAGTGCCCTATCGACTTGATTCCCGGATCTACACCCCCTAGAGGCCGAATTTACCCCCTATCTCCAGCTGAGACTCAAGCTATGTCGGACTACATTCAGGAGAATAGGGCCAGGGGGTTCATTCAGAAGTCCTCTTCTCCTGCTGGGGCTAGGTTTTTCTTCATTAAAAAGAAAGACGGATCACTCCGACCCTGTATAGACTATAGTGGTCTGAACCAAATCACGGTGAAAAATCAATACCCTAACCCACTGATCCCTGAATTGTTTGACCGATTAAGGGGTGCCAGGATCTTCACCAAATTAGATTTAAGAGGCGCCTACAATCTAGTCCGCATTCGCCGGGGAAACGAGTGGAAGATGGCCTTCAACACCAGGGACGGACATTATGAATACCGAGTGATGCCCTTCGGTCTCAGTAATGCACCGGCAGTTTTTCAAGAGTTAGTCAATGATATCTTCCGGGATCTGCTTTATTCCTGCGTTGTTGTGTATCTGGACGATATTTTGGTATTTTCCCCTGATCTGGCATCCCACAGACGAGCAGTTCGGCAAGTTTTTCAGTGTCTTACGGAGAATCGACTCTACGCCAAGTATGAGAAATGCGTTTTTGAACAGTCCGCCCTTCCCTTCTTGGGTTACATTATCTCAGATACCAGACTCAGGATGGATCCTGAGAAAGCCTTTTCCATCATTAAATGGCCGCTGCCCGTTGGAGTCAAAGCAATGCAGAGCTTTCTTGGCTTTGCTAACTATTATCGACAATTCATTCCTCACTTCTCCACTCTGACCTTTCCCATCTCTGCCATGACCAAAAAAGGAGCCGATCCAAATAACTGGTCCTCTGAGGCTGAGGAAGCCTTCCGCTCTCTTAAACAGTCCTTCTCCACCGCTCCCATTCTGCATCGTCCGGATTTGAACAAACAGTTCTTCCTAGAGGTGGACACATCCTCGTTAGGGGCTGGAGCTGTGCTCACTCAGAAATCTTCCTCGAGTCGCCGACGAATGTCCTGCGGTTTCTTCTCCAAGGCCTTCTCTGCTCCACAGTGTAACTACTCCATCGGTGACTGGGAGTTACTCGCCAATAAGATGGCTTTGGAGGAGTGGCAATACCTGCTGGAGGGCGCAGTCTATCCAGTGGTCATCTACACGGACCATAAGAACCTGGCGTATCTCCAGTCTGCCCAGAGATTTAATCCACGCCAGGCCAGGTGATTTTTGTTTTTTGCCCGCTTTAACTTTTTGTTACATTTCAGGTCCGGAGACAAGAATGTCAGAGCTGATACCCTCTCTTGCTCATTTCTGTCTGGGGACCAAGAGAAGGATCCTCAATTTATCATCGAACCATCCAAGATGGTTACTGTCACTCCAGTCAGCCAGTCACAAATTCCCCCTGTAAAAACCCTTGTGGCTAAATCCGAGAAGGAGCGAGTTTTGTCATGGGGCCACTCGTCCAAGGTGGCTCATCACGCGGGACAAAGGAAGACTCTACAATTGATTTCTCGCCACTACTGGTGGCCATCTATGAGGAGGGAGATCTATGATTATGTGGCTGCCTGTCCGATTTATGCCCACAATAAAGTCCCCAGACGACTTCCTACCGGTTCTCTCCTGCCTTTACCAATGCCATCTGGTCCATGGCAGCACATAGCAATGGACTTCATTACAGATTTGCCAGTATCCGAGGGTAGCACTGTCATCTGGGTAGTTGTGGACTGCTTCTCCAAAATGGTGCATTTTACCCCATTGCCTGCTCTTCTGTCTGCTCCTGAACTGGCCGACAGCTTCATCAAACATATTTTCCACCTGCACGGATTTCCTCGTCACATTGTGTCCAATCGAGGTTCGCAGTTCACTTCCAGATTCTGGCGAGTTCTCTGTAAACATCTGGATATCGTCTTGGACTTCTCCTCGGCCTATCACCCTCAGTCCAGTGGGCAGGTGGAGTGTGTCAACCAGGTCCTGGGCAACTACCTGCGACACTTCGTCAATGCCCACCACAATGATTGGGTGAAATTACTTCCCTGGGCTGAGTTCTCGTACAACAATCACGTTGGTGAAGCCTCAGGAGAGTCTCCTTTCTACATTGTGTTCGGTCGGCAACCCGAGGTTCGACCTCCCGGTGACAGTTCCTTCTGATGTTCCCGCAGCATATGTCCTCTCCAAGGATTTTGGAAAGTTATGGGAGAACACCAAAGCCACTCTAGAAGCATCCTCCACCCGTATAAAGAGACATGCAGACAAAAGGCGCCTGGACCCTCCGTGCTTCTGCCCTGGCAACAAGGTATGGCTCTTGTCCAGGTACGTCCAGCTGAAGGCTCCCTCTTACAAGTTGGGTCCTCGTTTTATCGAGTCTTTCAAAGTGCTGAAGTGGATCAAAAAGGTCTCCTATAAACTGAAGTTGCCTCCTTCATTACAGACTCCAAATTGTTTCCATGTATCTCTACTGAAGCCGGTCATCCTGAGCCCCTTCTTCAAGGATCCCAGTACCACGCCCGCGCCAACCGCCTCGGATGATGTTTTTGAGGTGGAGAACATGTTGGCCATGAAGAAGGTGAGAGGCAAGACTTTCTTCCTGGTTGACTGCAAGGGATTTGGTCCCGAAGAGAGGTCCTGGGAGCCTAAGGAGAACATTCACGCTCCGATTCTCCTGCAGAACTTCCTTGATGGCTTGAAGAGGAGGGGGCATTAAAGGGGGGGTACTGTTAGCACCACGCCGGATTCCTGCTCTGACACACAGGGTCTCCGGCATGTCACTTCACTCACCAGCGCTGCGGTTGATGCATCCCTCCCCCGTGCTGCGTCTGCTTCCAGCAAGGCTTCCAGTCATGTGCTTAGGGCATGTGCGCATGTGCTCCCGCCCTCTTACAGGGCCAGCACATGCACTTGCTATTACGTCCCCAGTCAATGGCTGTGGGACATTACATATATATTGCTTCCCCCTCACTAGGGAGATGCCTGAGCAACCTTCCTGTTTCACAGTCTAAGTTGTTAAGGTTGCATACCAGTCCTGCCTGCTGCACTCTGGTGCAAATCCTGTCTGCTTCACTCTGGTGCAAATCCTGCCCCCTGCACTCTGGTGCAAACCCAGCCTGCTGCTCCATCCAGTCTGTCCTACTGGGTCTAGGTGCTGCGCGTCTGTTGGTCTGTCCTGAAGTGGCATCTGGCGTTCATCAGGAGCCAAGTCTAACATCACCATCAGAGGCTCTAGTGAACAGTCCGGTGCTCACTTAGTCACGCCCCTCCAGGCTCTCCGCAGTCCGTGGCACAGTGGTTCCACAAACCACGTCCGTGACAATAGTGTCCGGGGCAGGATGTATAGTGGCCGAGGCAGAATGTATAGTGGCCGAGGCAGAATGTATAGTGGTCAGGGGGCAGGGTGTATAGTGGTCGGGGGGCAGGGAGTATAGTCGTTGGGAGGCAGGGTGTATAGTGGTCGGGGCAGGGTGTATAGCGGCTGAGGCAGGATGTATTGCGGCCGGACAAGGATGTATTGCGGCCGGACAAGGATGTATTGCAGCCGGACAAGGATGTATTGCGGCCGGACAAGGATGTATAGCAGCCGTGGCAGGATTTATAGCGGCCGGGGCAAGGTTTATAGCGGCCGGGGCAAGGTTTATAGCGGCCGGAGCAGGATGTATAGTGGTCGGGGCAGGATGTATAGTGGTTGGGACAAGTATTCAAATGAGAGCACAGTGTTTGCTTTATGTATGTGATAAACTGGCCTTTGATATTTAGAGAACATTTTAATGATTATTACTTATGAATTCTCATGTCGATTACATTGTCTTTCTGTCAGTTGACGGACAGACTGAATAATCCGTATTTGAAAGTCTCTTGACAGAATCTCTGTGTTGAGCTGCGGATCGTCCGTCACACATTAGTGAGTTTCTAAAATATGTGACATAGATTGATACTCAAGGCTGCAGACGCCTTCTTCTACTGTTGGCATTGCAGAGCATTATCTGTGCTCAACAATCTTCCATGTGGATCTGGTGTTTGAGTTGGACGTTCCTCACTGTGGATCATTTTGGAAACACCATGGGTTAAGTCAGTTTTCTGCATCAACACGACTCTGCAGTCTGTCTAGCAAGGCTTGCCATCCCTTAAAAAGAACAAATAACTCCTCTTATGGTACAGACTGGTGAGCTGCACTTCAAAAATGTTTTCTTAATTTTGGTTAACATTATAAGTTAAAAACATGAATGGATTAAAAAAAATTACACACAGTATATGTTTATACCCTTTGATAGAGGTTTTGTTTTTTAAGATAGGTCATCAATACATATTAGATTGCGGTGGAATGTAGCAACCAAGATAAACTATTTATTTCAACTTTATACTTTAGAAGTAAAAGTGTACAATGCAGAACAGCGTTGCCACACCAGTACACCAAACGTTATTAGCTGGAGCTCGGTACTGCTGAAAAACGTAATAAAAATATAACATGAGAAGATTTGCAGCATCCGGCACCACCACTTACTAAACTGTGATGGAGCAGCGGCGTCAGCACCATAGACTTTGCTTCAGGAGACCCCGAACTGTGATCTAATCAATTACTTTATCAATGAACAATTAGAAATCAATGTAATCCCAAGGTTATGTGCTAACTAATATACCTACAGAGTTAGAGCCTTGAGGGGGGTGAGTTGAAGTTGGTCTGACTTCATGATCATCATCACCATCATCCTCTGTTTCTTCCTGCAAAAATAAAACACATAATTAGCATAATAATAATGCAACTAAATAGACCTTAGAATGAAAATGTAGAATTATACTTAACAAATTGTTACCTCGGAAGCTGGATCAATGTCTGACTCTGATTCATAATCAATTAGTTCAGCAGCAAAAGTTCTATTGGTAAACACAACATGTAAAAGTAAATTATTTTAGTGTTAAAAAAAACCAACAATAATATTAGACATTAATATTAGCACTATGCATATTCCATTTACAGTATACTGTATTTAATGGGATTGTCCAGTAATTTACATTGATGGCTTAGCCTAAGGATAGGTGATAAATATAAAATCAGCAGTTATTGGCATCAGCGGCCAGACGTCAACAGCAACGTCAACTACCTGGTGGACATGGCCGGGTAATGCACATCTGCCCTAATGGAAATGAACAAGGTTAGATCTGTAGCACCACACTGTGGCTGCCGTACAGTGGGAGTGAGGCAGCTCCGCTACTGAGCAGATCTCTCCGCTGTTGGTGCCAATAACAGCTGATTGGTGAGGGTGCTGGATGTCGTATCGCCACCCCAGTGATGACCTATCTGAAGGAGAGGCCATAAATATAAAGTAATGCACAAGTACTGAACAATCCCTTTGATATATGATACATAAACTGTTTGTGGTCTATAAGATGCACAGAGTATGTTCCATTCACTATGTAACCAGCGTTATACCCATGACAGCAGTCTGTGCATCAGGGTGCATGAGAACGAGTTGCCATCCATCATCTCATGCCTAGCCACCCTGCTAACAGACTAATTTGAAGGGGTTGTCCATCATTAGACTACAAGTCTGTAGTCACTCGGGGTGAATGGAGACTTGTGATTCCTCATATCACACACACACAGGGAGCGAGCATCATGTGAGTGCAAGTATGTGATTTGAATACTTCCAATGGTGTTGGCACTCTGTGTCTACCAGTGATTTTGTCACAGTGTAACATTATGTGAACCTTGTGGGCGGTCAGTGGCTGCTTCACTGTCTTCGCCTTAGTAAAAATCGCTTACATCTAGAGGAAGAGAAAAAGCAGTATCAGCGTTCACGTTCTACAGATAGAAGTGGTTGGTCAGAAGGTGGGAAAAGTGAAGCGACCACTGATTGACCACAGGGTTCCAGTGAGGTCACACTGTGACGCAATCGCTGGGAGAGACACAGTGCCGACACCATTGGAACGTGCAGGCACTGGAATTGAGTAAACATACAGACTAAGAAGTGGCTGTTAGAATAGTGGACAAACCCTTCAAAGTTCATATATAGTTTTATATATATTGTCATAGAAAATTTCTCTCTCCTCCCTCCACTATACTATTTGTCAAAAGAGTTATAACCAGTTGCTCATATGCAAATAGCAGAAGCCACCAAGTGTCCAGGCTAATTAGCACATCAAATGGAAAGACAGAGTTGATGAATAGACACCTTGGTGAGGAGGATACAGCTCCTTTGAGTTTCAAAGGAATTCTTTCACACTTCACACAATAGCAGGGTCACCCTCATTTTGAAAGTCTTTTTGCTCAACAGAAATCTGCAGTCTCGCCGGCACCGACATGAAATATGGAATATTGGGGTTTCTATAATACCGATTGCAATGGGACACATTTTTAGCAGTGGGGTTAGCTAAGGAACAATACGCATATGTTTCAGTATCTGCACACCCCGCTGGTGAGCTATAATGCAAAAGTACAAAAATAACAGTCACAGATATGCCATGTGTAGTCTCTAAAGAAAGGTAAATTCGTAATAAAAAATATGGCATCACTTGCTAACTTCTGCAATCAACCAGCGAGGAGTTATCGCAGAAATAAGATATTTTAATAAAACCATGAAGGCTAGAGCCAAGCCCATGTGAGGTCATCACAGGGGCGTGTGTGGCCAAGTCCCCCCTTCGGCATAAAAGATCCAGCGAAAGATGGATAAATACTCATGCAGGAAGTTACATAATTTCATGTAGCACGGGTCCCGTTACATAATGGCCAGAATTGGGGTGCTTCCCGCCAGCTAAACCGATGCACAGTGACACCATCTGGTTTTTGCAACTGCACTTGGGGACACTTTCAAATTTTTCCCAATTTTTCGGACTGACTGACCTTCATTTCTTAAAGTAATGATGGCCACTCGTTTTTCTTTACTTAGCTGCTTTTTTCTTGCCATAATACAAATTCTAACAGTCTATTCAGTAGGACTATCAGCTGTGTATCCACCAGACTTCTGCACAACACAACTGATGGTCCCAACCCCATTTATAAGGCAAGAAATCCCACTTATTAAACCTTACAGGGCACACCTGTGAAGTGAAAACCATTTCCGGTGACTACCTCTTGAAGCTCATCAAGAGAATGCCAAGAGTGTGCAAAGCAGTCATCAAAGCAAAAGGTGGCTACTTTGAAGAACCTAGAATATAAGACATATTTTCAGTTGTTTCACACTTTTTTGTTAAGTATATAATTCCACATGTGTTAATTCATAGTTTTGATGCCTTCAGTGTGGATGTACAATTTTCATAGTCATGAAAATACAGAAAAATCTTTAAATGAGAAGGTGTGTCCAAACTTTTGGTCTGTACTGTATATATATATATATATATATATATATATATATATATATAAACATATCTGACGCTGCATCAAAATATTCAAGTGTATAATATATGTATATGAATAACAATTTTTTTACTTACATACATACACATAAAAATATATATATTTGTGTATGTATATCAGGGTTGACATAACACTGGTGCAATCTGTGCAGCCAAGTGGCAAGGGGGGGGGGGGTCATTTCTACCTCCAGAGAAGGTGGAATTGTGCATTATGATGAGCTGTAAGGGTATGTGCACACCATCTGTACTGTCAGTGATTTGAACGCAGTATACTTTATGTTCATTGTGTTCATTGAACCATGCAGATTCACTGCATCCAATACATTGTAGTGATAGACCAGCGGCTCCGCAAGAGAAATTGTTATGCAGCGGTCTGGAAAGACACGCCGCATGTCCGTGTCCGCGGGTGATCCGCATGTGCACAGAGACGCATAGTGGGCATAAGATTTCTTGAAATCCCATCCACTATGCTGTAACATCTGGCCGCTGCGGATTGCACACAGCGAATACTGATAGGGTGCACATACCCTTGTACTGCAAAGGGCCCATATACCGTTTCTGAAACAGGGGTCTCTCCTGTTTATGAGCCCTTATGGTGTAAAATACACACACATATAATATGCACACAAGTATATGTAGATTGACATATATACCCACATATGTAGTGTGCATTTACTTATATGAGACATATGTACAGTGAGATCTCTCTATATCACATATCTATACTAATCTATATATACTATGAAATATATCACAAAGAGCAAAAGATAAAAGCTTTATTACCATGGCTGTGCCGTCCTTGGTGCTGGAGCTTGTGACACTGATGTGATGTCTCCTCAGCCATAGTTGCTTGTGTCACAATAAGATGCTACAGATTGAAGATAGAGGAGGGTGAGGAGGGTGGGTGTGCTAGGTGCTGGCTTACAGGCCAGTGCAATGCATGATGGAACCTTTGGAAGTGCACTGAGGTGAAGGGTACATTGCTGGAAAAGGAAAAAAAAAAAAAAAAAAAAACTCTTTAAATCTCTTAGTTTGCGAGTGTGAACGAGCTGCGTGTGTCCGGAGCGTAAGTGCGAACGAAAGTAAGTGTGTGACTTGTTTTTCAGTGAAGAGGTATTGGGAATCCTGCAGAAAATACCTGTGTGAATTGCGGTGAGTGCTGCATTGTGACCTGCTGAGTGCTTTTCTACCTGTTTAGATTTATTGGGCTTTTTAAAATCTAATTTCTCACTACAGTTTTAGTTTCTTAGTTTACTACCTGTGTATTTAAGGGTTAACTACATTGCACTAAAATCCTGAGGTGTAGATTTACTCACAAGGGGTTAATTAAGGGGAAGGGGTCATAATTAAGGGTTTATAAGGGGCAGCTGGTTGGGCATCAAGTCCTTTGGAAGTGCATTGAGGTGAAGGGTACATTGCTGGAAAAGGAAAAAAAAAAACTTTTTAAATCTCTTAGTTTTGTGTCCGGAGCGTAAGTGCGAACGAAAGTAAGTGTGTGACTTGTTTTTCAGTGACTTTGGATTCAGGGAGTTTGGAAGGGAGGACTTAGGACTGAATTGCTGACTGTATTTCATTCTTTCTTTACTTTACTTTTCACTTAATTAATCCACCTGACCTACTTAGCTGATTCCCCCATCCATACTTGATACTTAATTGATCCCCCGTCCATACTTAACTGATCCCCCGCCGATATCTAATTGATACACTTGCACATCCCTAATTGATCCCCGTCCATACACCTATATATAAATAATTGTGTTTTGTACTTGTATATATATACTGACTGTATCCCCATATTTAGAATGACGTCCATGTTGGCCGGAGCTGTGCAGTGTACATCTTGCGCAATGTATGCATTCCGTGAGCAACCGCTCGAGGATCCATACTGCTGCGAGAGATGTGAGCATATCGTGCACTTGGAAGTCCAAATTCTGGATCTAAGTGCTCAGATAGCGGTACTGAGGAGCATCGACAACATGGAACGGAGTTTGCTGCTCACCGAGCAGACACTCAATGGGTCAATACTGGGGGTGGAGCATAGAGGGGAAGTGCAGGCTGAACAGGCAGGGAGCTGGATAACAGTTAGGAGGTATAGAGGGAAGAAGTATAGGAAGGCTGGTTCAGAACCGGCATTATTGGAGCACGACAGATCCTCTGACCGCCGGGGGAGTGTATGCTCCAGTAATGAGGGGGAGGGGGGAAGTGTAGGGCAGGCAAGACAGGTCCTGGTAGTGGGTGACTCTATTATTAGGGGGACAGACAGGGCAATCTGTCACAAAGACCGGGATCGCCGAATGGTGTGCTGCCTCCCTGGCGCTCGAGTCCGGCACATCGCGGATCGGGTTGACAGGTTACTGGGTGGGGCTGGCGAAGACCCAGCGGTCATGGTCCACATCGGCACCAATGACAAAGTGAGTGGTAGATGGAGGGTCCTTAAAAATGATTTCAGGGACCTAGGTAGGAAGCTTAGGGCAAGGACCTCCAAGGTAGTTTTCTCAGAAATACTACCAATCCCGCGAGCCACACAGGAGTGCCAACGGGAAGTTAGGGAGGTGAATAAGTGGCTAAAGAGTTGGTGCAAGGCAGAAGGGTTTTGGTTCATGGAGAACTGGGCCGACTTCGCGGTCGGCTACAGGCTCTACCGTAGGGACGGGCTGCACCTCAATGGGGAGGGTGCAGCGGTGCTGGGGCAGAAGATGGCTAATAGGTTGGAGGAGTTTTTAAACTAGAGACGGGGGGGGAGAAACCAAGGAAATAGGTGGGATGTGAGGCAAGCAAGGGGGAAGGGGAGAAGTGAATATAATGAGGGTGGAGAGGGGGGTGGGGATAGTACAGTTAGATCGTTAGAGAAGAATAGAATGCTAAATAACCCCAAAGTTTTATCTTGCATGCTGACCAACGCAAGAAGCCTGACCAATAAGGCGGATGAGCTGCGGGCGCTTATATCGGAGGAGAGGTATGACATCATAGGTATAACAGAGACTTGGCTAGACGATAGCTACGACTGGGCGGTAAATTTATTAGATTATAGTTTATTTAGAAGGGACCGGAAACAGGGGAAAGGCAGAGGAGTCTGCTTATATGTAAAGTCATGTCTAAAACCCAGACTAAGGGAAGATATAGGAGAGGGAGAAGAGGGGGTCGAGTCCATGTGGGTAGAAATAGAGGGGGCAAAAAATAATAATAAAATATTACTGGGGGTCTGCTATAAGCCACCAAATATAACAGAGGAGAATGAGAATCTGCTATTAGGACAAATAGACAAAGTAGCAAAACATAATGAAGTGATTGTTATGGGGGACTTCAACTACCTGGATATTGACTGGGAAACAGAAACCTGTAGATCTCAGAAAGGAAAAAGGTTCTTGACAAATATTAAGGATAATTATCTCTCCCAACTAGTGCAGGAACCAACGAGAGGGAAGGCCGTGTTGGACTTAATATTGACTAATAGGCCTGATAGAATAACTGAGGTACAGATAGGGGGGCACCTAGGTAATAGCGACCATAATATTATCGACTTCAAAATGCCCTTCAGTAGGGTTATCAATAAGGGAACAACAAAAACATTAAACTTTAGGAGGGCGAAGTTTGATCAGCTGAAAGAAAGCCTTTAACTTATTGACTGGGACAAAGTTCTTAATCAAAGGAATTCGAATAGTAAATGGGAAACCTTCAAAAGAATTCTGAATACTCAGTGCGAGAGGTATATACCGTATGGGAATAAAAGGGCCAGAAATAAGAGGAAACCAATATGGTTGAACAAGAACGTAAAAGGGGCGTTAAATAGCGAAAAAGAGGCATTCAAGAGATTAAAACAGGAAAACAGTAAGGAGGCACTAAAGTGTTACAAGGAAAAAACGAGAACCTGCAAAAAACAAATAAAAATAGCGAAGGAGGAAACAGAGAGACGTATTGCTAGGGAAAGTAGATCAAATCCCAAACTGTTCTTTACGTATATAAATAGTAAAAGGATTAAATCGGATAATATTGGACCGATAAAAAGTGAGGAAGGCAAAATCATAGAGAAAGATGAGGATAAAGCTAATCTATTAAATAATTTATTTTCGACAACTTTCACAAAGGAAATAGAACTAACAGGAGAAATGAGAAGTGACAAACTTAATCCTCCACTAAGTATGACAAATCTAACCCACGCTGGGGTACAGAAACGCCTCAGTAACATTAAAATAAACAAATCACCAGGACCTGATGGCATACACCCACGGGTACTAAGGGAACTAAGTAATGTGATAGACAGACCGTTATATCTTATATTTAAGGACTCTGTTGAGACTGGGTCTGTGCCACTTGATTGGCGACAGGCGAATGTAGTGCCAATATTCAAAAAGGGAGCGAAAAGTGACGCTGGAAACTATCGGCCGGTGAGTCTGACGTCCGTTGTGGGCAAAATTTTTGAAAGCTTCATTAAAGAGGCAATTACGGAGCATCTTGATGCTAATAATCTTTTAATCCCGAACCAACATGGATTCATGAGGAATCGCTCCTGCCAAACAAACCTGATTGACTTCTACGAGGAGGTTGGCTCTCGAGTAGATCAGGGGGAACCAGTGGATGTCGTGTATCTCGACTTCTCAAAAGCGTTCGATAGCGTGCCACATAATAGGTTGGTATACAAAATGAGAATGATGGGGCTGGGGGAAAATGTCTGCAAGTGGGTATTGGGTAAGCGTCACTAGTGGGGTACCACAGGGGTCTGTACTAGGCCCAATGTTATTTAATATCTTTATTAACGACATAGTCAACGGGATAAATAGTAAAATATCAATATTTGCAGATGACACAAAGTTATGTAAAACAATTAATACAAAAGAGGACAGTGCAGACCTACAGAGGGATTTGGATTAGCTGGGTAGGTGGAGCATTAAATGGCAAATGAGGTTTATTGAGGAGAAATGTAAGGTCATACATATGGGAAGGAAAAATGGAAGTCACCAGTACTCACTGAATGGGAAATCATTGGGGAATTCAGAGATGGAGAAGGACTTGGGCATCTTGATTGATAGCAAACTAAATTGGAGTGCCCAAAGTCAGGCCGCTGCTGTAAGGGCAAACAGGGTAATGGGATGTATCAGAAGAGGTATAGCTGCAAAGGATGAGAACATTGTTCTTCCACTGTACAAAGCACTGGTCAGACCACACTTGGAATACTGTGCTCAGTTATGGGCCCCAATATATAGAAAGGATATAAACGAGCTTGAAAAGGTACAAAGGAGGGCAACAAAATTAATAAAGGGAATGGAGGGACTGCAATACCCAGAGAGGTTGGCAAAACTAGGACTATTCAGCCTGGAAAAGAGAAGGTTGAGGGGGGACATAATAAATGTGTACAAATATGTTAGGGGACAGTATAGAGACCTTGCCAGGGATTTGTTCAAAAGGAGGAATATTACGGTAACAAGAGGGCATTCACTAAGACTGGAAGAGAAAAGGTTTCAGCACCAGCATAGGAAGGGGTTCTTTACGGTAAGAGCAGTGAGAATATGGAATTCACTGAGTGAGGAGACGGTGATGTCGGATTCACTACACCAGTTCAAGCGGGGACTGGATGCATTTCTAGATACCAGGCAGATTTCAGCATATACTTAAAAATAAAATAAAATAGTAGGTTGATACAGGGATTTATTCTGACTGCTGGTTTCAGAGTCGGGAGGGAATTTTTCCTCAGGTGAAGATTGGCTAAATCATTTGGGGTTTTTGCCCTCCTCTGGATCAACTTTAGCAATTACAGAACTAACAGGTCGAACTTGATGGACGCAAGTCTTTATTCGGCTTTACAAACTATGTTACTATGTTACTATGTTATAGTATTAGAACACAGGAAGTCAGGAGACAGGAAGTTGTCGATTAACCCCATTAGAGCTGGAGCCAGCACTTCTTTAAATCAGACCTTGAAGGAATCTCCAGTTCTCGAGGAGGCACATCTTCTGGTATCCCTCGCAATTTTACATTGTTTCCTCTAAATCCACTAGTTTAGTTTGTATTGCTTACAATTCATCTGAGAGTTCATTATGTGCAGCTATCAGCTTGTTGTGTGATTTCGCAAAGGCTGCCATTTTATTTTCCATGTGAGATACTCTCTTATCTAGTTCCTTAGTTACAGTTTGTATAGTCAATAGTGATGAGCGAGTATGTTCGGTTAACCCTTTCGCCGAGTATGCTCGGCCGAGCACCGAGTATTTATAGAATGCTCGGGCTGTAAGTTTTCGTCGCTCCGTGAACATGGTTTGCCATTGTTTGACAGATTTAATACATGTGAGGAATGCCTGTTTTTCCAGCATTCCTCACATGTATTAAATCTGTCAAACAGTTGCAAATCATGTTCATGGAGCAACGAAAACTTAAAGCCCGAGCATTCTATAAATACTCGGTGCTCGGCCGAGCATACTCGGCAAAAGGGTTAACCGAACATACTCGCTCATCACTAATAGTCAATAATAAAGTGGTAAAGTCCTTCTGCATAGAACTTCTGCCACCAGCATATCTCTAAGCAAGTTGCCTGATGCTGGTTCATCTGAGGTGGTGAACTGTGCCAGTGCTATTGAAGAACTAGATATAGCAGAGCTGCATGTCTCCCCTGCTGACACTTGCAACTCCTCCTCCAGCCTCTGTCTGTGTGAAGCTGAATTAATTGTGGGAGAGGAAATATACCTACATCAAACTGTTTGACAGCTTTAATACATGTGAGGAATGCTTATTTCTTTCGCATTCCTCACATGTATTAAAGCTGTCAAACAATCGCAAATCATGCACACGGGAGTGATTCAAATATATCACCGAGTACACTGAAAATACTCAGTACTCACCCGAGAATACTCGCCGAAAGGGTTAACCGAACATACTCGCTCATCACTTTGTGTGACATATCTCTCTGATTTAAGGGCATGAAAATTCAAAGTTTGAAAATTGCTAAATTTTCACCAAATTTCCGATTTTTTAACAAAGTAACGCAAGTGATATCGAAGAAATTTTTCCACAATCATGAAGTACAATATGTCACGAAAAAACAGTCTCAGAATCAGTGGGATCCATTGAAGCGTTCCAGAGTAATTACCTCATAAAGTGACAGTGGTCAGAATTGTAAAAACTGGTCCAGTCATTAATGTGCAAACCACCTTCGGGGGTAAAGGGGTTAAGGCAAATAAGTGGAATATTCTGCAATGGTCGGGTCAGTCACCAGATCTCAACCCCATCGAGCTGCATTTCACAGGCCGTAGACAAAACATAAGGCAGAAAGACCCACAAACAAGCAATAACTGAAGTCACTGCAGTGAAGGAGGCAAAGCCTCACAAAGGAGGAAACCCAGCCTTTGACATCCATGGCTTCCAGACTTCAGGCCATCATTGCTGCAAAGGATTCTCTTCAAAGTATTAAACATGCCTGCCTTTTCTTTGAGCTGGACAATATATTCATGCAGTTTCCCATGGCTGGGTGACAATTAGCCGGGTCTCGGTACTTCTCAGTCCTTATCCACGTACACTCTACTTGACAAATGGTAAGGTTTTAATATTAGAGGTTAGGACCGTCCCGAATAGGGTCACCGAGGCGTGGTGGGATGTCTTTTACATTTTTTTGATCAAAATTATGTTAACTAAGCACCTTATATTATTTTCATGCACTCACTGTTGTTGTTCATTTACTGCAAGAGTATTTACTTACTATGTTTTTATCTTGGGTCTTTTAAAGTATTAAACATGAACATTGTATTTATGGTAAAGTTAATTTGTCCAATTACTTTTGAGCTGCTGAAATGAGGAGGGTTCGTAGAGAAATGGTTGCAATTCCTAAACATTTCACAGAATATTTTTGTTGAACTGATTTAATTAAACCTGAAAGTCTCCCGTTCTATTGTATCTCAGTTGTTTCATTTTAAATCCTAATAAGTAGGCTGCAGAGCTGAAATCACAAAGATTCAGTCACTGTCCAAATATTTCTGGACCTACCTGTATTCATATATTTACACTATATGGACAAATATTACATCTCTTGCCCCCAAAACAAAATCGAAAATGTTCTCCTGCCCCTTTTCCTAACTCATAATCCCAAAATAGACAAGGACATTCGGAGTTTCCAATCCTCCCTCTATTGTAGACTTCTGGAGATAAAGCATCTTCAGCCTCGGCTCTTTACCTCCTACAGACAAAATGGGGGAAAATGAACCACTTTTTTTAATCAGTTATTTTTTATTACAGGTTTTGTTTTTTTTTAAAGGGAAATTACAATAAAATGTCACCAATCCGCTTTCTCCTTTCTGCCAATCCATAATGCTGGGGTAAGATTATCTCTACAGAGACCCCTGTACAGGAATATTAGGGCTCCAGAGACATCACATCTATTATACAGAGAATAGCGCCATCTCCATAGCTCTGTACACAAGGACATAGAGATCAGACAAGGTCCTCATATTCAGGCAGCTTCTATTCTACTCCAACCCTCTTTATAAGAACAAGATCAGAGTCTCATTATACCGAGCAGAGAAGCTCCAGGGACAAAGACCCCGTCTGCTCCTAACACGCCGGGGGTCCGGAGTATCCATCCAGCACCATGACAACCAGCACAGCAGAGTCCTGCATCCACTGAGGCCCCTGATCATGTGACCCCTGACTCCTCCCCTCCTGTGACCTCATCACAGGTCCTGTGCGCACAGTGCAGCCATATATGTGGTGGCGGCTCTGCAGGTGGAGGTATGTGGAGACCCCCCATTACTGGGCGCAGGGGGGCATTAACCCCTTCAGCACCGAGACTCTTTTGGGGTCTTGTGTTGCCCCTTTATAAGAATCATAAGGTTTTTGTTCTGTTTCCTGTAATAGATACATACGACCCAACTATGGAGGCAGGAAGGGAGGAAACGTATTGTTCTCATAGTACAGGACCCCTTTACTGGCCCCACAGTGTAATGCCCCCATTATACCCCTTATGCAGTATGTATGATGCCCCCACACAGTGTAATGCCCCCTTGATGCCCCCACAGTGTAATGCCCCCATTATGCCCCTTATGCAGGATGTATGATGCCCCCACACAGTGTAATGCCCCCATTATGCCCCTTATGCAGGATGTATGATGCCCCCACATAGTGTAATGCCCCCATTATGCCCCTTATGCAGGATGTATGATGCCCCCACAGTGTAATGCCCCCATTATGTCCCTTATGCAGGATGTATGATGCCCCCACACAGTGTAATGCCCCCATTATGCCACTTATGCAGGATGTATGATGCCCCCACACAGTGTAATGCCCCCATTATGCCCCTTATGCAGGATGTATGATGCCTCCACAGTGTAATGCCCCCATTATGCCCCTTATGCAGTATGTATGATGCCCCCACACAGTATAATGCTACCTGAGGTCCTGCAGTTGGAATAAGTCTTGAGGTTTTACAGTTGGAATAATCCCTCTGGAGTTGGTTTTCCCTTTGCCTGCTCCCCTACATGTAGACCCTCGAGCATGTATACTTGCATGTAGGGGAGCAGGCCTTACTAGATATCGAGGCTTTGTACAGTAATATACTGCATGAGGATGGTATCAGAGGGGTAAGATGTTTATTGAAATCGACATCAATAGAGTGTAGCAGACATAATGACTTCATGGAGGATCTTCTAAAATTCACTCTTACTTATAACGTCTTTCTTTTGACAGGAAGTACTTCCACCAGCTCAGGGGTACTGCGATGGGGAGCCTCTGTGCCCCCTCATATGCTAACCTATTCCTGGGCTGGTGGGAGGAATCCACAATATTCAGGGATGATCATAAGTGATGACATCCATATATTGGGGTATGATATAAATATATTGACTACATTTTTATCATCTGGTCAGGGACGAGTGAACAATGTTTTGAATTTGTCAGGGAACTCAATATTTATAGACTGGGCCTGAGATTTATATCAGAGTTTAATTATTACCAGTTGCCGCTCTTGGATGTACTAATCAAGAAAGATTGGGATGGGACCCTAGGAACACTCATCTACCTTAAACCTACAAGCACTAATAAACTATTGAAGTGGGATAGCCACCACCCCATCCCCATAAAAAGAGGAATACCCAAGGGCCAATTTTTATGGTTGAGAAGGTACTGCCATAATGTCACAGATTTTAATATACAGGCTATAGACCTGAACACCAGATTCAGGGAAAAAGGGTACTCCTGGTACATTTTGGATTTCACATCATCGTTTGCAGAAAAATGGGAGAGACACACACTCCTCCATACCTAACCAAGAGACCAAGAAAAATATTGAACTACACGAGTAAGAAAAACTTATGACAATCAGAGTGACTGTATCTTTCATATCCTCAGAAAACACTGGGATATACTTGTGACTGTCCCGGACCTGAGGGGTGCAGTGGGATCTACTCTCACAATAACTTTCAGAAAGGGTCGGTCCATTAGGGACCATTTAGTGCATAATTTCTATAAAAAACCTGCACCCAAGGGGACTTGGCTAGATAGAGGAATCTGCAGTTTCTTTAGATTTGGAGAACATTGTACATGTAATTGGATGAGACCATGTAAATCTTTCTAGAGCTCCTCCATGGTTAAAATCTTTTTTTCCAGTGGGATTATTCCAACTGTAAAACCACAGGACTAGTATATATGGTCACATGCACCTGCCCCCTAGATTATGTAGGCAAGATCAAGTGGGAGTCTAGGAGGAGGGTGGGGGAGCATTTGGGTGACATACGCCATGGTTGGGACACCTCATTAGAGAGACACATAAACAGTGTACATCGAGGTGAATCTGGAGACATCTCCTTTTGTATCATTGAGATGGTTAAACTCATTGTGAAACGAGGTGATAACAATAGATCTATCCTCAAAAAAGAAAGTGAGTGGATTGTTAGACTGATTTCACTGGCCCCTAAGGGACTCAATGAGCAAATTTACTATGCTTGTTTTGTATGAATACAGTCCCATTCTGGATTATATTTTTGGATTGTATACTCTACCCATTGCTACTCAGTTCCCTGTGAATGGGGTTCACATATTGTTGTACTTCATCGAGATATCTGAGCTTCTATATCAGAATTATTACTTATCAATTATATTCCACTTATACTATTTCATAATTAACAACTGTGGTGATCCTTGTGTATCTCTAATTGTGCAATAGAGAGAAAATTTGACCATTTAGGAGTATACTGTGGGCCATCATCCCATATCTTATGTAGTGATATAGTATATCCACATGCCTATTGCATGATGGAAGGATGTGCAATACTTGTTTTTAGTCTCCCATGACGCTGATCTCAAAGATAGAAAAATCCTATGTTGGTGGAATGCAATCCAAAACCATTATACGCTCCGGTGTGGAACGCATGCTTCCTGACATGCGCATTCGCAGATAGGAGACCGTGATGCACTCCGGCGTGGAACGCACATGTCCGGGCACGTTTGTGCTTTCTGCCCGCCCCTCTCCGTTGTTTTGTGCTGAATTGTGGGGAGTATTTGAGAATTTATTTTTGTTCCATCTGTCTTTAGTTGATCCCACTGATACATCAGATAAGTCCTCGGAGAATTATAATTAGAGGAACCCATGGACACATTAGGATTTGTGAAGCTGACCTCCGCTCTCCTCTATTTCCTTTGAATTTGTTGTGTGATCTGTATTTCAGAACAGTAGCTCTTGGTTTGTTTCATTTCCATGTGTAAATTGAATTTGACTCGTAGTCTTTGATATCTCTTTCAAACTTAGTTTTTTTGATGTCTGAGATCCATCCTCCAGACTTTGTAAATTCTTCTGCATATTTTGAGTTTTGTATCCAAAAAGTCTTCTACACTTGGCGGAAAACTTTCACCTAGTTATTTTCAAGAAACAAATATCAAACGCAATGTAACTTGGTTATCCTATAAGTTTTTTTTTAAATGTGGACATACACCCTGTAAAGCATGCAACTATGTTTATAAAACCGACACATTTGAAGAAAACCTAATGGAACAGCAATTTGCAATACACAATTTCATCAATTGTAACACTATAGGGGTCATCTATTTAATAGAGTGTATAGAGAGTTAACTACAATATGTGGGATGCACGTCAGGTCCGCAAAAAACTATATTAGCAGACAATTATCCGACGACATCAATCCCACAACATTAAACGTGTCTGTGGTTTCAAGACACTTTTCACAAAAACATAACGCGGGTGCTCGGGTTCAACATATTGCGGATCGGATAGACAGATTGCTGGGTGGAGCTGGGGAAAACCCACCGTTCATGGTACACATTGGTACTAATGACAAAGTTAGAGGGAGGTGGAAGGTCCTTAAAAATGAGTACAGGGAAGCTGAAGACCAGTACCTCAAAGGTGGTGTTTTCACAAATACTGCCGGTGCCACCTGCGTCACTAGAAAGATGTCGGGAGCTTAGGGAGATAAATCAGTCACTTAGAAATTAGTGCAGGAAGGAAGGGTTTGGGCTCATGGAGAACTGTGCCGATTTCGCGGTTGGCTACAGGCTCTACGGTAGGGATGGGTTGCATCTCAATAGGGGAAGGTGCAGCTTTGCTGGGGGAAAAAATGGTCAGACGGATGGGGGAGCTTTTAAACTAAGATCTGGGGGGAGGGTAGTCATGCTTATAAGGGGTTAGATAGACTAGACAGAGTGGGAGAGTAGGGGCTATGGAGGATCTAGGGAGGCTGGGATAAGCAAGGAAAGTAAGGAGTTGAGTAGGAGTAGGAAATTTGCTAATTGTATTAAATGTCTGCTAGCAAATGCAAGAAGTCTTGCAAACAAAATGGCTGAACTGGAGACTCTTTTGTCGGTCAGAGAATACGATGTGGTGGGTATTACAGAAACCTGGCTGGATGAAAGCCATGACTGGGTGACAAATATAGAGGGATACACTACATTTAGAAAGGACAGGAAAGAGAAAAAAGGTGGAGGGATGTGTATTTTCGTAAGATCCAACTTAAAATCTGTGCTCAATGACAACATTGGTGGGAGCTGCGACAATGTAGAGTCAATTTGGGTAAATGTACATGGGGATGGCAATAATGGAAAGCTGCTAAGAGGAGTTTGTTACAAGCCTCCTAATATAGCTGAACTTCTAGAGGACGAAATGTTGGAACAAATTAAAAATGCAGCAAATAATAATAGGGTCCTTATTATGGGGGATTTTAACTATCCAGATTTTCATTGAGACATAGAATCTTTTGTGCTAAAAGCTGCAAATTCTTATCCACAGTTCAGAACAATTACCTCTCTCAGTTGGTAGATGAACCAACCAGGGGAGGTAATCTGCTGGATCTGGTGCTGTCAAATAGACCACATACAATTTCAGATCTAGAGGTCCGGGAGCATTTGGGAAACAGCGACCATAATATGATAAGTTTCAATGTAATATTTAATAAAACATTTCAAAACGAAAATGCTAAAACCTGGAACTTTAGGAAAGCTGATTTCAACAAATTAAGGGAAGAGCTTAATTGTGTAGACTGGGACCATATCATGGTAACTGGGAATACCAAATGTAAATGGGTCATGTTTAAGGAAATACTACTAGATTCCTGTAGAAAATTTATACCCTGGAATAAAAAGGAACCAGGAATAAAAATAAACCATTATGGATAAATAAGACAGTACAAAGTTTAATAAGACAAAAACAAAGGGCATTCAAAATCTTGAAGGCCGAGAATACAGAAATAGCATTTCAGTAGTATAAAGACCTAAATAAGAAATGTAAAAAAGAAATCAACCTAGCAAAATTATCTACAGAGAAACAAATTGACAGAGACATTAAATTCCATTGCCAAAAAGAGTAAATCAGATGGTATTGGCCCCTTAAAAGACAATAATACCAAGATAATTATAGAGGACAAAGAAAAGGCTGAGATATTAAGCTGACACTTTTCATACGTGTTCACCAACAAACAGTCTGTTTCAGGGTTCTTTCAAGAGGGCAAAAATCAAAGTTCACCTCCTAATATAACTAGTTTAACACAAAAAGAAGTACGCCTGCGTCTGAGCAAATTAAACATTGTCAAGTCTCCTGGACCAGATGGTATTCATCCACGGATACTGAGGGAATTGAGCTCAGTAATTGACAAACCCCTGCATCTCGTATTCTTAGACACTCTTGTAACAGGGGTAGTGCCACAGGATTGGAGGATAGCAAATGTACCGATATTTAAGAAAGGTAAGAGGGTGGATCCAGGTAACTACCGTCCGGTAAGTCTGACATCAGTAGTGTGCATAGTTTTTGAGGGCATCATAAGAGATGACCTGCAGAGATATATTGCAGAGAATAATATAATAAATGATAATCAGCACGGATTCATGAAAAATAGGTTGTGTCTAACCAACATGTTGGGGTTCTATGAGGGGATAAGTGCAAATCTAGATGTTGGTAATGTGGCTGATGTGATTTACCTGGACTTTGCAAAGGCATTTGATACTGTACCACATAGCAGCCTTATACTGAAGCTACAGAAGCAATGACTTGGGGGAACTATATGTAGATGGGTAAGGAATTGGCTAAATGATAGGAAACAAAGAGTCGTCATAAATGGTACATTCTCTAAATAGGACATAGTCCGCAGTGGGGTGCTACAGGGATCTGTGCTAGGACCAATTCTTTTTAACCTCTTTATTAATGACCTTGGGAATGGGATTGTAAGTAAAGTGCCAGTTTTTGCTGACGATACCAAACTATGTAGGATATTAAAATCTGATCTTGACATTACGATATTGCAGAACGATCTGGATAAGATGACTGAATGGACAAACACTTGGCAGATTAAGTTTAATGTAGATAAATGTAGAGTAATGCACATAAGATGGAGTAATTCTATTGCTGCATATACATTAAGTGGGAGTATACTCAGGACTACAGAACAGGAGAAGGATTTGGGTATTCTGGTTACAAGTAAGCTGAGCAGCAGTGCTCAATGTCAAGCAGCAAAAGCAAACAAGATTTTAGGGTGTATAAAAAGAGAAATAAAATCCTGCAATCCCAACGTATTGTTACCCCTTTATTAATCACTGGTGAGGCCACATCTGGAATATGGGATCAAGTTTTGGGCTCCACATTTTAAAAAGGATATTCAGAAGTTAGAGTCAGTTCAAAGGTGGGCAACTAGATTATTATATAGGATGGTAGACCTCTCATATGATGAGAGGTTGAAAAAGTTGAGCTTCTTTAGCTTAGAAAAACGATGCCTCAGAGGGGATCTCATCTACATATATAGAGATATGTGTGGTCAATACAAAGGTCTAGCACATGACTTATTCCTTCCAAAGACTATACTAAGGACCAGGGGGCAATCATTACAGGTGAAAGAAAGGTGATTCCGGCACCTAAACAGGAAATGGTTCTTTACAGTAAGAGCAGTTGGGCTGTGGAATTCCCTACTACAGTAGGTAGTAATGGCAGACACTATATCAGCTTTCAAAAAAGGGCTGAATGATTTCCTTGACACAGGTAACATTGTGGGTTACAGTTAAATTATACAAAATGTTACACCTATAGTAGTACATTTGATCCAGGGTTCTTGTACTGATCGCTTTTTCTCGGGGTCAAGAAGGATGCAAATTGTCTGAATGTGTCCTGGGTTTTTTGCCTTCTTCTGGATCAACAGATTTAAGTACAGGGATTTTAGTAATACCATATGAGTAATACAAAAAATAAAACTAATTAAAAAATTACAAACTGGTTCATTTGTAACTGTAATAGTGCAGTAATAATAAAAATGGTAATACATTTGTGAGGCCTGGTTCCATTAAGTTAGTTTAGTGTTAGCGTAGGGAGTACAATTGGGGGAGAAAGGTTGAACTTGATGGACCTAGGTCTTTATTCAACCTACTTTACTATGTTACTTTGTATAAAGGGGATATCATATCCTTCAGATTTTAGGAATAGAAAAGGCTTATAAACCATTAAGAGGTGGAGATATGAAAAGAAAAATGTTAAATAGAGAGTCACATTGGATTTTTAAATTACAAACTAGAGCCCCACAGGGAATGGACATCAGACAGGATTAATATTACAGTGCAATTAATTGTATTTGTCTTTGATTTTCAGTGATTTTATTGAATATCTCATGCATGAGTTGTATTTGTGTATTATTGTGACGCTGAGTCACTTTTTACAGCCAAGCTGTGAGACGGAATAGCCGAGGAGTCCGGAGTTAAAAGCCAGGAGGGTACGTCATAAACAGAAGGAAGAGGCAAAGGCTTAGGCAGGTAACGTTATGTTGGTCAGAATACCAGGAGGATAGCGAATCAGAGCAGAAGGGGTTAAACAGACGGATGGTCAGAACAAGGTCCAAGGTCAGACAACAGAATTTCAATACACAGAACACTTAGGCACAGAGAAACAAACCTCACACTAGCTGAATGTACGTCTGGCAGAGGTCAGGGAGAAACAGCTAGTTATGTAGCCTGGCAGTCATCTGGAATGATGAACACCTGGAGATAGCAAGTGCCACCCAGTCTCAGATTGGACAGCCGAGCAGGCAATCATCACACTGACAGCTTCAGCACGCCCCTATACCAGATTGGACCACCGAGTTGTCAAAGTACCGACAGCTCCAGCATGCCCCTGTACAAGATTGGATGGCTGAGTTGTCAGTAACTGTATCCCAGACACAGTGAGGGGTGGAACCTTGACAGTACCCCCTCTTCTAAGGGAGGCCGCTGGACCCCAAGGCTTCCCAGGAAACTTTAGATGGAAGGCCCTGACTAACTGATCGGCCTTCACATCTCAAGCAGGGACCTAGGATCTCTCCTCTGGTCCGTATCCCCTCCAGTGGATGAGGTATTGGAGGGAATTTCGGACCCTACGAGAATCCACCACCCTCTGAACCTCATGCTCTAAGCCATCGTCGACTGACACTGGAGGAGGCGGGGATGAGAGAGATAATACCGAAGGGATAAACGCCTTTAATAGGGATTTATGGAAGACATTAGGGATGCGAAGGGATGGAGGAAGCTTTAATCTGAATGCCACTGGATTGACCACCTCAACGATCTCATTTGGACCAATAAACTTTGGACCCAATTTTGCAGACGGCACTTGAAGTTTAAAGTTCCTGGATGACAACCAAACCTTATCCCCGATCTTAAAAACAGGACCCACTGAACGTCTTCTATCGGCCTTCTGTTTTTGGCGAGTCTAAGTGGTCCAATATTCTTCTGAACCTCCTTCCAGACATCTCCAAGTATTTGTACGGCGACTTCCACCCCAGGACATTTAGAACTAATCCTAGAAAATTCACCAAAATGGGGATTCAATCTATAATTACAGAAAAACTGAGAGGTTCCAGTAGACTGTACTCGACTGTTAAATGCAAATTCAGCAAGAGGTAAAAACGAAGACCAGTCCTCCTGCTGAGCTGCCACAAAGCACCTTAAAATTTGTTCCAAAGATTGATTTGTCCTCTCAGTCTGACCGTTGGTCTCAGGGTGGTAAGCAGATGAAAAGGACAAGTTAATCCTGACCTTATTACAAAAAGCTCTCCAGAACTTGAAGACAAATTGTACTCCCCTATCAGACAAAATGTTAAGAGGGATACCACGTAACTTACAATATGAGAAATAAACAACTTGGAGAGTGTCTCTGCATTAGGTAATCCTGACAAAGGAACAAAATGAGCTTGTTTGCTGAATTGGTCAACTACCACCCAGATAGCAATTTTCCCACCAGACAGAGGCAAATCCATGATGAAATCCATGGACAAATGAGTCCATGGCCTTTCTAGAATTGGCAGTGGAGCCAATTCCCCGGACGGCCGGATGTGACTGACTTTAGCGCGTGCGCAGGCATCACAAGCAGATACAAAATCTTTGATATCATTATGCATGGACAGCCACCAAAAAAGTCTGGTAATGACTTTCCATGTAGCAGTAACCCCAGGATGACCACTTAAGACGGAATCATGAAATTCTTGTAACACACACAATCTTAGGTACACAGGCACAAATGATTTAGATCCTGGAGTGTCGGGAGAAGCCAATGACTGGGCGTTATGGATCTCCTTTTCCAATTCTGAGGTTACCATAGAAACCACAATACCCTGAGGAATAATGGAGGATGGAGGTTCTGGAGGAGAAACTGAATCGAGACTACGAGATAATGCGTCAGCTTTCACATTCTTAGACTCCGGTCTGAATGTAATGCCTCTGTGGGAGTTTATCTTTTAGCTGATTCAATGTAAGCTAGATTCTTCTGATCACTGACCACAGTAACTGGATGAACCGCTCCTCCAAAAAATGCCTCCATTCCTCAAAGGCTAATTTTACAGAAAGTAACTCACGATTCCCAACATCATAACTTCTTTCTGCCGAAAATTATTTAGACAAAAAAGCCCATGGACGCAAGTTAGTCAGAGTTTTGGACCCCTGCGACAAAACCGCCCCCACTCCGACCTCCGAAGCATCCACCTCTACAATGGATGGCTCTTTGAGATCCGGTTAGATCAGAATGGGAAGAGGCATGAAACACTCTTTTCATTTTTCAAAAGCCCTGACAGCACCCTGTGATCACACCTTGAGATTTGCCCCCTTACGTGTAAGGTCAGTAAGAGGTTATACAATCTGAGAAAACCTCTTGATAAATTTCCTATAATAGTTGGCGAATCCCACAAAATGCTCCAAAGGCTTGAGATCACGAAGCTGAACCCAGTCAATTATGGCCTGTACCTTCCAAGGGTCCATCTTAAACCCTTCTGCTGACAAGATGAACCCCAAGAATGAAATTTCCTGAACAGAACAAACACATTTCTCTAATTTAGCACACAAAGAGTTCTCACTTAATCTTTGTAACACAACACGGACATGTGCATTTAGTAACCCAAATGGCATGACAAGTAGTGTTGAGCGAATTTGTTTGGCATTTAAAATTCGTGTTTGTGTGCAGGGTTCCGACTTTTTCACGCCAAAAAATCAGCTCCGAAATGCTGAACAAATTCGCTCAACACTAATGACAAGGTTTTCAAACAGACCCTCAGACCTTAAAAACGCTGTTTTCCACTAATCACCCTCCCGGATGCGGATCAAATTGTAAGCCCCTCTAAGATCAAGTTTAGAGAACACCATGGCCCCCAGAAGCTGATTATATAGGTTGTGGATGAGTGAAAGTGGGTACGTATTTTTAACCATGATTTTGTCGAGTTCTCGGAAATCGAGACAAGGATGGAGACCCCCATCTTTCTTTTTTACGAAGAAAAAAATGGCAGCTACCGGAGAGGAGGAAGGACGGATATG
Organism: Phyllobates terribilis; assembly: GCF_046119375.1. Classification (NCBI taxonomy): domain Eukaryota; kingdom Metazoa; phylum Chordata; class Amphibia; order Anura; family Dendrobatidae; genus Phyllobates; species Phyllobates terribilis. Next base: position 3,439,531 of record NW_027362943.1, read on the forward strand.
ACCCTTCTGTAAACTTTTGTTAGCATATTCTTGCCCATTCAGGCCCAGACAAATTGTAAAGGAGAGCTTTAGGCAATTTGGCACAAGGAATAAGATCAATAGCACAATCATAAGGATGATGGGGAGGTAGTATCTCCGCCTCTTTCTCTGAGAACACATCTCCAAAGTCCTTCAGGTACCCCGGCAGACCCTTCAGACTAGTGGAGCATGTTTGTACAGTTTTTAAACATTTCTTGCAACAATTAGGGCCCCATTTAACAATCTCCCTCTGACACCAATCAATAACAGGATTGTGAATCGGCAACCATGGAAGCCCTAGTACCAACCCAACAGGTAAATTATCCAACACAAAACATGAGAAGGATTCAAGGTGGAGTGCTCCCACTTGAAGCGTGAAATCCACTGTTACCTTCTTGATCAAATTCCTAGATAATGGCGTCTTGTCAAGGGCAAAGATTTGCTTGGGTCTTTCTAAACGAACTGTCCCTAACCCTAACTTCAGAACCAGTCCCGAATCAATAAAGTTAGCAGCAGACCCACAGTCAATGAAAGCCAATGTTGATAACACCTGGTTCTCAAAGCATAACACTGTATTTATCAGTACTTTAGCAGAAAAAGGTACGTGGGAGTCTGGGTGACCTCCTTGGCCATCACCCAGACTCGGACGTTCTCCTGATGGTGTGCTAGCCTGAGGGCAAGTAGGGCAATTCTTGAGAAAATGTTCAGCGAGACCACAATACAGGCAGAGTCCGAGATCTTGTCTACGTCTACAACACGAAGACTGGCAACTTTAATCTCCAATGGCTCCACCTCTGGTAAATGGACCTGCTCCGGGAGAATATAATGGGCAGCTTGTTGTTCCTCACGTCTCTCATGGATTGTACAGTCCATTCATATGGCCTGGGTCATGGCCTCCGCCAGGGAACAAGGAGCTTCATGGAGGACCAGGGCGTCCTTAAGGGTTTTAGAAAGGCCTTTGTAGAACTGGCACCTGAGAGCTGCATCGTTCCATAGAACTGCAGTGGACCACTGCCGGAACTCAGTACAGTAGTCCTCAGCTGTGCGACCCCCTTGAGCCAGGATCTTAGCCTCAGCGACCTGGATCCTGTTGGGTTCGTCATATATCAGTCCTAAACTGTCAAAGAAGGCGTCAACAGAAAACCGTTCTGGGGCTTGTGGGGACAAGGAAAATGCCCAGGTCTGAGGGCACCCTTGCCGAAGGGACATGATTATTCCCACCGGCTAGAACTCCTCCCCTGACAGCTCTCCCTGAAGACCCTAAACTGGTCTTTCTCTCCAGAAAATTTATCATGGAGGTCTAATACAGATTCAGGAGAGACCAACTGTACATCAGAGGGTACTAACGTCACAGCCACTGCCGGCAGTGGAGGGTTATCCGAGATTTTCATTAGATTAGTTATCTGACCCTGCAACTGACATTGTGATGACTCCAGACTCTGGCATTTCTTAGCCAGATCCTGAGTCATCAGCTTCAAATTCGCCATATGGTCACAGAGCGTGTGAACAGTCTCCATACAGATGAAAAAGAAAAACGTATTGGCCAGACGTAATGTGACACTGAGTCACTTTTCACTGCCAAGCTGTGAGACAGAATAGTCGAGGGGTCCAGAGTAAAAAAACAGGAGGGTACGTCATAAACAGAGGGAAGAGGCAAAGGCATAGTCAGGTAACGTTACGTTGGTCAGAATACCAGGATAGCGGATCAGAGCAGAAGGAGTTAAACAGACGGATGGGCAGAGCAAGGTCCAAGGTCAGGCAACAGAATATCAATACAAAGAACACTTAGGCACAGAGAAACAAACCTCACACTAGCTGAATGTAGGTCTGGCAGAGGTCAGGGAGAAACAGCTCAGTTATGTAGCCTAGCATTCACCTGGAATGATGAACACCTGGAAATAGCCAGTGCCTCCCAGCCTCAGATTGGACAGCCAAGCTGTCAATCAACACACTGACAGCTTCAGCACACTCCTGTACCAGATTGGACCACCGAGCTGTCAATCAAAGTACCGACAGCTCCAGCATGCCCCTGTACAAGATTGGACGGCTGAGCTGTCAGTAACTGCATCCCAGACACAGTGAGGGGTGGAACTGTGACAATTATCTTTTCCTTCCATACAGTACAGGGTCAAATTGTCTGAGAAGTACTCAGTAATCAATGGACACCCAGGTGTTTGAAAGGGAAGGATATAAAAGTATCAGAGACTCACATGTTGCAAACCATGAATAAGCATTGGTTTGGTATGTGGGCACTTGGTGGTATGCCATCACAACAGTTTTTATGAATTTACAATAAATGTGAGGTTTTAACAATATAGACAATGCTGGAGAATTCATCCCTCCTCCTTTCTCTACTTGAAATGTCCCTGACCAGGGCGGCTCCATGCGGTGATCTTCAGACAAGGTGCATTGAATAAACAGTGAGCTGACCTCCCTCTCCATTTTCCCATTACATGCACGCTTTCCCTACAGTGACAAATATTTATTTTTGCTAAAACTGTGATATTTTCACTTAAACTTTTTTTTAAACCTTTTTATAAACTTTTTTAAACAACTTTCATTAGTGCAATCATACAACATACAAGCCTCTGATTGCTCAGGTGATGCACTGTACTACTGTAGTGCCGTGTATTATCACTGCCTGTCAGTGCAATAGTAACGACCCCATACACATGAGATAAGTATTGGTTGAATGGTCATTTGGCAGATGGCTATCTCTCCCGACTCCCCCATACACACAAATATTCCAGCTTTCCTGTGGTCTGTATGACTGACTGCATCTGTAGGGAGGCCCCCAAATACATTATATAGTCGACCAAAACCCCCAAAATCAGTGCTTTCATGCAACTTTAGTCTAATATTTAAGGGTGGCGTTAAAAGGTAACTTATTGGACGCTGCCTCTGTCCCGGCCTAATAGACTTTTGTACATTGCAGGCCCAGACACCATTATTAGGCATTTAAGTATTGTAGGAACTATACCATTGAGCACTTGGGGAAGAAGGGGCATTGGGCCAAACTCTGTCACACCTTCTTAGATACCATGTTTGCTTTTTGCAGGAGCAAGTGGTTAAGCTGCCAGGGATTTTGTTGCAGCCGCACCTGTGTCATCCTTGCTGTGTACATCTATGTTCTGGTGCCCAAAAGAGTTCATATAAAAACAAAAACAAATGTTTAACGTGTTAAAAAATAATATGTGTCTTCTGCTTTTTGCATGTTTTTTCTTTTTACAAGAATTGTTGGTGACCATTTTCTTTTGAAACATTTTAATATCTGCTTTTTTTCTGGGGTTTTTCTTGTAATATAGGAAAGCCTAAGGCCAGAAATAAACCCCATAATACACTGTACATGTAGACTTTGATATCAAATAATTGTTGTCCGCGGTGTTTGTGCAATCAAAACAGCTTTTATAAAATCCTCAAACTTCTGTGTGTGAATCAGACATGAGCTGTAACTTGATAGAAGATTACAGTCCGGGGAAGACGGGGAACATTCATACAGACAGCCTGTGTTGATGTGTTTAGTGACGGTTTGTGGCTAAATATGTTTTTAGAGCCGTAGTAGAAGATGTTGCCTCATCATGTAGTTATTTCTCATGTCACGTGAAATTAATATCTCCTGCAGTACTGCTAATGCCAGTGTCGGAATATGAGACGAGAATTAGCGGTATGGAAGATGAGTCTATGAGAAACGTATTCAGCTGCAGACTCCGAGGAAGAAATTGCTTGTTGTCTGTGGCCTAAAATATAAAGGTTTTATTACTAGATGTAAAGAAAAAACTAAATACTGTAAAATCATAAATCTTATATGTTTCCCCTCATTATGTCCAATAGTTGTATTATACCAACAGGATTTTTATGATGTTCCATCGGCTCATCATCTCCTCATTCAGGTCTCTACAACACCGGATCCTCTCAGTGGAGATCTTCCATATAAGAAAATTTTCCTGATTTATCCATCAAAGATGGATATGGACAGGGACAAGATGGCGGCGAGGATATTACACCTCACCCTAGAGATCCTCTTCCGGCTTACTGGAGAGGTGAGAGATTCTGATGACATCACATTTAATCATTCTTATCTATGGGAATAACAGATGAACAGAACTGGAGAGGTGAGGACTCTGGAAATGTCTGTTGTGAGATTTATTAATGTGTCTTTCCTTAACCAGGATTACACAGTAGTGAAGAAGACCTCTAGTGAGTGCTGTCAGGACCCTGTGTCTGAGGGATGGGGAAAACCCCTGAGACTAATCACGGGGCCTCCACCTCACCCCTTGATACATGAGGACATCAATGACCAGAAGATCCTAGAACTCACCTACAAGATGATTGAGCTTCTGATTGGAGAGGTGACATTACTGGGAATGCTGGGACATTATACAGTAACGCTATGAAGGGATTGTGGAGATGACGGTATCAATGTATGTGTCAGGTTCCTATACGGTGTCAGGATGTCGCCGTCTATTTCTCCATGGAGGAGTGGGAGTATTTACAAGGACACAAAGATCTGTACAGGGACGTCATGATGAAGATTCCCCAGCCCCTCACATCACCAGGTAATAGACAGGACTAAATACACGCAGCTTACAATTATCCGTATGAAAATAATTCAGTCCCTGTATGTGTTTCCTCCAGATCGATCCAGTAAGAGGACAACACCAGAGAGATGTCCCCGTCCTCTTCTTCCACAGGCCTGTAAACAAGAAGATCCCAATGTTCCTCAGGATCATCAGGTAGATGGAGAGAAGGTGTCATGAGATCTCCCCTACAATGTGTAGACGGCTGTAAAGGTCTTGTGCTCAGTCTTGTTTTATCCACAAATATTTATATTTGTGTAATGAGAACAGTGGAGATGACGGGATTAGAGCTGATCATAGATGGGACTTCTCCATCTTATTTCTATAATATTTGTTCCAGAGTGAAGATCAGACCCATATTAATACTACAGAGACATATGTGATGGGTGATGAGCGGTGTAAAGAGGAGATTCCTACATATGACTACCCAGGTGAGTCGTAACCACTAAATGCAGTGAACTCACAGATTCTTCTCAGTCACCGGCTGTGGCTGCTTTATCGGTGGTGTAGTCCGGCCGTATCACAATCGTGGATCACCATTTTGCCGCTCGACCACAACATTCTCCTCTGTCCGAAAATGTTCAAATTACTTTGTGAAATTGTGAAAGACCTTTTCTATAGAACTTACAACCTGGAGGATCCACCTACTCCCTAGGATTAGAAGACGCTGACCGTTACCTGCCCATATCTGTAAACTACAAAGCCAAATGACAGCGTACGTAGAATGTGCTGACAAGTTAGAAAATCACTTGAAGAAAAATATTACGATGGGCCTGTAAGAGAAAGCGGAGGGTAATGATGGTGTTGGCTTCCTAGAACAATGATATCTTATTGGATGAATCTACCTTCTCGCCCTTCTGTGCTGCTGAATGTGCTCATATGGTCCTTACAAGACACTGTACAATAACAGCAGAGTTTCCCTTTATCTTGACTTTTCTTTTTCTTTTCAACCAACTAACTTCAAACAGGATTGCGATAAGCTACACTAAAAACATTACACCTGTGCCATGATATATCTCTAAGCTGTGCGTGGCTGATGGCTGTAATATACATTTATTCCCGCCTGCAGGAGATGTGTTGGCTCCAGCCCTGGTTTCATGGATTCACTCCACGTCATAAATTCCATTATGTTTTCAATCCTAAGGAATTCAGATTACTACACAATCTCTCCTGAAACAGGGAGCACTAATACTTTCTATACTCTGCTGGTCAGAATTCATAGTAGCTCCAATGCTCCACCATAAATGAGTGCAACTCCGGTTTAGTGTTGGATTTCTCCCTTCATACATACGTTGTTGTTGGGGATGTTACATGTTTTTATATTCTTTTTTTTTTTTTTACCAGTTCATTCAGTATGATAGCTTCATTGTAGTGGGATCGGCCTTCCTCACTTATGTGACTCTGTAACTCCCTGGTAGCCTTTCAAAAAGATCTCCATTGCCTCTTCCAAATGCCCAAGCTCTAAATTTAAGACACCTCATCTCTGCACTATTATAAAAAGTTCTCTTTGAATGCCTAATATTTCTTCTTGAAACTCATCTGCCGGAAAATATTGTCCCTTAAGATAGTTTAGATTGCCAAGAGCCACCGAGCCCCATACTCTAATTACTCCCATTACCAGCGCCGCCTGCAGAATGAATAAGGCGACTCCTGGTGACAGAAGCCGATTCACAGGATCAGATCCCAGAGGAGATGGGACAAACCATTTGCAGAAGCCCTAATATGACAAAATGTCAGAAAACCAGAGCAGTAGAAATCCCCATAAAGTGACTTCATTTTGGAAATTACAATTCTCAGTGAATTAATCTATAGGAGTATTGATTATTTTGACTACACAGGCATTTTCCGAAAATTAGCCCTGGATGTTGGAGAGTAAAAATTGCATATTGGCCATTTTATTACCCAACACATAGTGCTCAGATTGTGCTCCAGGATACACAAACACCTTAAATTAAGTGGGTTCTTCTCACTATAGTAATGCCAAATACATGGATGCTAAATGTGTTTTGGGCGCACTGCAAGGCTCAGAAGTGAGGGGGAGATTTGGCTTCGGAAAAGAAGATATTGCTGGATTGGTTTATGGAAGCCATGTTGATTCTCAAGTGCCTTTGAGCCACTAATAAAGTGGAAACCTCTGTTTTTCCACTGACAGATGATGGACCTGAGTGGGGGGCTTGTTTTTTGTAGGATGAGTAGAAGTTTTTATTGGTATCATTTTTGCCTACATAACATTTTTTGATGGCTTCTTATTCCATATTTTGGAGGCAGAATGAACAGTTGGACACCACGCTCTACTGGTTCATCCTATGAGGTTTTCTATTAGACTGTGAACTGTCATTCTGTCAATAACTTGCCATTTCTACAGACATTTTAAGTACAATTAACACAAGAATCCCATAGAAAAATAAATAAAGATAGCATACCACTTCTAAATCAATCTAAACAAACACATCCCTGGGCTACATGCTAGTCCAGGAAAATGAAGAAATATATGCTCAAGTTTAAAAATCAATTTTATTAGACGCAAATCTAAAAAATAGAGGAATATTTAAAATATTTTAAATATTTCTCTATTTTTTAGATTTGTGTCTAATAAAATTGATTTTTAAACTTGAGCAAATATTTCTTCATTTTCCTGGACTAGCATGTAGCCCAGGGATGTGTTTGTTTAGACATTTTAAGTAGAAATGTTCAAAAACATAAATTTCAAGGACATTTTATTCAAAATTAATAATTGTTTTTTTTTTCTGAGCAGATGACTGTACCAGGAGATCAGAGGGACAGGAGATTTTTAAATTGGATGATCTTGAGATCCCACATGATACAATTGAAGTGAATGCCATTACTCCAGATATACCATCATCCCTTCACAGCAAACATCAATCATCTGATCCTATGAAACAGGTCCTATCTTCTGATTCATTGCCAACTACTAAGGAAAATGAAAATAAAATAAGCATTAAAAAACTAACTGCTCCTAAAGCAAAGAAATCATTTTTATGTTCAGAAAATGGAAATAGTTTTACCCTCGAAAAGTCTATTCTTAAACCTCAAAAAATACAAACAGCGGACAATAGATTTTTTTGTTCCAATTGTGGAAAATATTTTAACCAGAAATCAGTTTTTGTTGATCACCAGAGAACCCACACAGAGGAGAAGCCTTTTTCATGTTCAGAATGTGGGAAATATTTTAATCGGAAAGACCATCTTGATAACCACCAGAGAACCCACACAGGGGAGAAGCCCTTTTCCTGTTCAGAATGTGGGAAATGTTTTAACCGGAAAGAGCATCTTGATAACCACCAGAGAACCCACACAGGCGAGAAGCCCTTTTCCTGTTCAGAATGTGGGAAATGTTTTAACCGGAAAGAGCATCTTGATAACCACCAGAGAACCCACACAGGCGAGAAGCCCTTTTCCTGTTCAGAATGTGGGAAATGTTTTAATCGTAAAATGATTCTTGATAGACACAAGAGCACCCACACAGGCGAGAAGCCCTTTTCCTGTTCAGAATGTGGGAAATGTTTTAATCGTAAAATGATTCTTGATAGACACAAGAGCACCCACATAGGGGAGAAGCCCTTTTCCTGTTCAGAATGTGGGAAATATTTTAACAAGAAATCAGGTTTGATTAAGCACCAGAGAACCCACACAGGGGAGAAGCCTTTTTTTTGTTCAGAATGTGGGAAATATTTTAACCATAAATCAGTTTTGGTTACGCACCAGAGAACCCACACAGGGGAGAAGCCCTTTTCATGTTCAGAATGTGGGAAATGTTTTAACCTTAAATCAGCTTTGGTTACGCACCAGAGAACCCACACAGGGGAGAAGCCCTTTTCATGTTCAGAATGTGGGAAATGTTTTACCCATGAATCGGATTTGGTTAAGCACCAGAGAACCCACACAGGGGAGAAGCCTTTTTCATGTTCAGATTGTGGGAAATGTTTTAACCAGAAATCCAATTTGATTAGGCACCAGAGAACCCACACAGGGTAGAAGCCTTTTTTCTAATCTTATTTTTAATCCAATACATTTTTATTGAGATTTATTCATTAGTTGTTTTTTTTGTTTTTTTATAAAACAAGAAACCAGTGCATACAATAATAAAATAACATACCATAGGGATCACATACATGCATCTCTCCTATATATCCTTTCAGCTTGCCCATTACCATCTGATAACTTGCAGTTACTATATCTTACAATTAACATTCCACAGTCTTGAAATCTCTTATATAACCATAATATTGTAATAAACATTATAATCCTATACACATATAGGTGTGCTATATTACCCATACCACATGTTAAGGAATTCCAATACACATTACAATGAAACATTAGACCTCGCCAATACTGCCCTTCTTCCATAAGTCATTGTCTCTCCAACAATAACCCCCTTGATGACATTCCAGGTGTATCCAACCATAAGCCCCATGTTTTCTTAAATGTATTCACGGAGTTTAGTTTTTTACATACCCCTTTTTCTAATCTGATAATATTATTTATCCTATTTTTGACTTCACTAATTTCTGGAGATAAGGGGTTAATCCATTTGGATGCAATATGTTTCCTAGCTTGAAATAAAATACGTGAAATCCCTATTGAAATTGGGTTAAATTCCATATCATCCTCTAATATACCTAATAGACATTTTTTGGGTCTGGTTGAATATCTATTTTATATACCCTCTTTATAATAGACAGAACTCCTTTCCAGTATTTACCTAACTCCCGGCATTCCCATAGCGGATGTAATAGGCCCGCAGCATCCATGTTACATCCTGGACGTTCAGCAGCAGTCCGGTATCCTATGTTACATAGGAATCTAGGCGTCTTATATTTCCTATGTATTAATATGATCTGGGAAAATCTCTGCCCCTCATGTAAAGATAATTGGGGAACCAGTTCTAATACCGCTCTCCATTGATCCTCAGAAATTGGACCTTTATCTCCATCCATTTTTGTCTAGCTGGAGAAGGAAATATTGTTAAATAATTATCAAGAAGGACTCAATAAAATATCAGAAATACGACCCTTAGTATTTCCCTTCTCTAATACCAACTTAACAAAAGTATTATTTTCTACCCAAAAGGGAGTCCATCTTGATTGTGCATTAAATGAATGCCGAAACTGTAGAGATGTATAGAATTGTTTATTTGTCAACCCAAATCCCCCCTTTAATTGATCAAAGGACTTAAGTTTCCCTTCAGATAACGTTTTATATCGTATATATTCCTTTATCCACCAAACTCCAAAATCCCTCTAATTTACAGAACTCAGCATATTTATTATTAAACCATATAGGTGTAGATTCATTGCAGTCTCCTATTTCCATTATATCTTTACCCCTATCCCAGACCTTGTAGAGTAGAGCAAGTGTAGGGTATAGTGATTTCTTGTGTGCGAGGTCATTCAGTTCCACTATATGAATAGGAATATTCCACGGTGTCCTGAGGTAATTAACTCCTTAATACTATTTGGGTTTGCAGCGCTTTGCCACCCACCCAAATGTGACAATTGTGCTACAATATAATATATTAGTGCATTAGGAATCGCCAATCCACCAGATTCCTTGTCACTTTGTAGTTATTCACATTTTATCCTAGATGATTTATTTTTCCATATAAGAGAATGAAACTTGCTATGAATTTTCTGAAAATGGGAATTATGGATCCAAATAGGGGCATTATGCAGAATGTATGAGAGTTGGGGCATCAATATCATTTTTAATAAGTTCCCTCTTCCTACAGCTGATAATGGTAATCTGCACCACACATCGATTTTCTTTTTATACTTTTCCAGAAGAAGATATAGATTCAGTACAATGTAATCCGGAGATCTTATTGTTATACTTATACCAAGGTATTAGAATTTCTCAGCCGTTTGTATTCGTGTATGTTCTAATATGCTGGAATTAGGGATATCCTCAAATGGTAGAATAACCGACTTATCCCGATTAATGGACAGTCCTGACCATTCACCAAACTCTCCAATAATGTTCAGAATAGGATCAGTAGACGTCTGGATATCACCTACAGTAGAAACCAGAAGTTTCCATACACTATATAATAAGACACATCTGCAGGTTTTTCTCAATATCTGACATGAAATCAGAATAAACCTTTCCGGTTTTAGGTCAATTAGGATTACCATAATTTATAATATTTGCCAAATGCCAGAATAATGAGAGAGATAGAATGTTTTATGGCATTTTTATTACTTACTGCAAAGTCAAAAGTTTACATACATTTCATTAGTATTTGGTAACATTGCCCTTAGGCTGCGTGCCTAATATGTGTTTTTCAAGCATTTTTGCAGCGGAATTTCCACAGCGAAAACGCTTACAAAATGCTTGGTAATACGTGCCCCATGGTCCCCATTATCATTGCGGAAAAATACACACCATATCCATTAATTTTGCGGACACGCAGCGTAATTGCCGCCATTGACTTGCATTGAATCGCTTACTACTCGCATCACTACATGTGCACATGCGGATCTTAAGCAATTCAATGTGCGGATGGTACCCGGGTCTGGAGAAGATGAGACTCTCCTCCTAACCCAGGTACCATAGTACCTGTTAAAAAAAGAATTTAAAATAAAAAATAAATATTATGTTTACCTTCCGATGGCCCCCGGTCTCCTGTACAATGCGTCCGGTCAGTTGTACGGCTCGCAATGGTGTAAAAGGACCTGCGGTGATGTCATTTAGTCATGTGACAGGTCACGCGACCGCTGACGTCAGCGGTCGTGTGACCTGTCACATGACTAAATGATGTCACCGCAGGTCCTTTTACACCATTGCGAACTGTACAAGATACCGGACGCATCGGAGGAAAGACCGGGGGCCATCGGAAGGTAAGTATAATGTTTGTTTTTTATTTTTTACCATTTTTATTCTTTTTTTTAACTATTAACTTGGTCACACTATATAAATCCATGCCGGTTGCATGGATTTATATAGTGTGACCAAGTTGTCAAGCACTTTCCAAGTGATGCTAAAATCTCTTGGAAAAGCGCTTGATAACCCGCATGCAGAAATGCATACAAAAACTCTTGACAAACGCTTCTACCTGACAGGAAAAATGCATGTAAAATTCACATGCATTTTTCCTGCTAGGGAGATGCGGAAAAAATTTGCAGCATTTCTGCATTGTGGGCACTTAGCCTTAAACTGAATGACTTGGGTCAAACGTTTGGGATATCCTTCCACAAGCTTCTCACAATAGTTGGTCGGAATTTGGGCCCATTCCTCCTGACAAAACTGGTGTAAGTGATCCAGGTTTATAGGTCACCATGCTCGTACCTGCTTTTTCAGCTTTGCTCATAAATCTTCAATAGGATTGAGATCAGGGCTTTGTGATGGCCACTCCAAAACATTGACTTTGCTATCCTTAAGCCACTTTGTTACCATTTTGGCAGTATGCTTTCGGTCATTGTCCATTTGGAAGACCCATTTCCGCCCAAGCTTTAACTTCCTGGCTGATGTTTCAGATGTTGCTTCAGTATTGCTACATAATGTTCTTTTCTCATGATGCCATCTATTTTATGAAGTGCACCAGTCCCTCCTGCAGCAAAACAAACCAACAACATGATGCTGACACCCTCGTGTTTCACAGTTGGGATGGTGTTCTTAGGCATCCAAGCTTCTTCCTTTTTCTTCCAAACGCAACAATGGTCATTATGTCCAAAAAGTTCAATTTTAGTTTCATCAGACCACAGGACATGTCTCCAAAAATTAAGGTCTGTGTTCCTGTGTGCATTTGCAAACATTAATCTGCCTTTTTTATGTTTCTTTTGGAGTAATGGCGTCTTCCTGGCAGAGTGGCCTTTCAGCCCATGTTGATACAGTACTCGTTTCATGGTGGATATTGACACAATCTTACCAGCTTCCGCTGTAAAGGACATATCGATATCCATGCTATAATTACTTTTATAGTTACTTCATTTTTGCTGCTTGCTAAAATCATGTTATTATTCTTTGCATAGCATACATTCTTTCCTTCTTTCCTCTTGTTTCACATGCAATTATGATCCTGATGAATAATCTCTGTAATAATGTGAAACAATCTATTTGCCAGAGCCTTTGCAATAATTTTAGTGTCTACCGATAGAAGAAAAAAGGGACGATATGACAGCAGGTCTTTCCCTGGTTTCAAAAGGATCACTACAATTGCCTCATTCGTAGATTTTGGTATGTGACCCTATTCTAATGCTTCATTAAAAGTATCTCATAGTTTAGGGATTAGGAGATCCTTATATTTTTTTAAAAACTCATGACAGTCCATCAGAGCCGGGTGCCTTTTCATTAGCAAGGGACTGTAATGCATCCTCAAGATCAGACATTGTCAGTGGATTTCCTAGGAGCTACTTTCCTCTTTAAACTTAGGTAATTTTTTATCCTCAAGAAACAATCCAAGTTCATCCTCATTTCCTCTAAATCTTGATTCATAAATATTAGAATAGTAAGTATGAAAGGCATTTAGCACATTATTGTTTCCTGTTGTGGTGTCTCTATTTTCCGTGACATAAGATGGACCCTCCTGTGATTTATCTACGGTATAAAGAAGATGCTCCACACTTTCCCCCTGTTAAAAATATTTTTCTTTGTAAAGAACTGCTTGTTTTCTGCCTTAGAGATAAGATGATCATGAAATAATCTCTGAGCTGCCTCTTACTCCCGGCCATTACCAGCTGATGGGTTTAGGGTGTATTGCACCTCAGCCTGTTGCACCCCATTTTGGAAATCTTGTGTGAATTATTTAGTTTTAGCTTTGTATCTAATAATATCTCTTATAAGTGTTCCTCTACAATAGGCCTTCATGGCCTCCCATAGTTTTATTATTATTATTTTTTTAAAACATTTTATTGTTTTTATTGTAAAGATAATTCAAAACACATCCAAACATAAACACAATAAGAAATCAATCCAAATGGGTCTTGCTGTTGATTCTTGAGCTTTCAGCCATACGTTGTGACATGGATCAATCCTTCCTTTCTAATTTGTTCTTATTCTCATCCTCCTTCCTTTCCCTGATCTACATGCTATTCATTATTAATCTTTGTCTAACCATTTCACACCTTTATGCAAGTTGGTTTCTCATTATGTGTTCTAATATCTATTACTTTTCCCAATAGGTTCTTATGTATCAAACAATATTTGCAGAATCATCTGTTGGGTCTTGTAGTTTTCCTAGGGACCCTCTCAATGTCTCAGTGTGACACCAAACAGAGTTAACAAACGACGTTACAATATGTGATTTCTTCTTGATTACAGTGTTTTCCAATAAAACTTTTCCATTTAACAAAGTATTTGCTCGTGAGTTTATTTTTTTCTGCGTCTATTCTTTCTAGATATAATAGATTTAATTGTGAGATAAAATCCTGTAAAGTCGGGATTGAAGGTTCCAACCAACAACCTAGTAACATACGCTTTGCCAATAGAACCAAAACATATAATAATAATGGGGGATCTTAAACAAACAAGAGGGAGTTGTGTTTTAAAGTTCCACATTTCTTTAATGCAATCTAGAATAGCCCCCCAGATGCATAATTCTGGATACAGCAAAAGTCCATGTAACAAGACCATAGAAAGAGCTTTATATTTAGGACAATAAGTAATTCTATCAGGTTTAAGGTGCGTTTTGGGGAGATCAAAGGCGGATCTTGCTTTATGAATGATCTTAAATTGGGTTTCCCTCCACATTTCATAAGTTATTGCTTTACAGGTTTTTCCCCAACCTTCTCTTATCTTAACACCAATGTCTTGATCATTAAATTGTTCCTCCCAGCGGTGTTCGAATCGAACTGTTCGCCAATCTCAAATTCGAGCTGTTTTGGGCGGTGTTCGAGCCGTTCGACGAACCCGAACGATCTGAAAAAAATCCGGCTGTTCGAGGTTATGTTCGATAACTGTTCGTGCACCAAAATCGTAACTGGATTTTTTCACAGTAATACTGTTAATCAATGTTAATACGCAGTTTGAGTGTACAGTGGGCGGGGGGAGGGGCAGGGGATGGATCTCTGCAGGAATAATGAAGATCTCCATTTTTTTTTCTCTTTCCCGCATTTACAGTGGGGAGGTGCAGTCTGTCAGCCTATCAGCAGCGCACACACGGAGCAAAGTGCTTTTTTTCACACAAACAAGGGCATGTGTCATTGGCTGTGTATGTCACATGTCCTTGCCCTATAAGACCCAGCCATTTTCCCCGTCGCCACCATTTTCTCACTGCTGCAGCTGAGTGTTAGACGGCACTGCTGCTGCTGTTAGCGCTATATTGTGTAACTGAATTGCAAGCAAATTTTCTCTTAAATAGACAGAAAGGTGTAGGGAGTAGGGACTAGTTTGTAATTGCAGCCCTTTTAAGGGCTAGGTTACAGCAGTTCCTAGCACTTTTAGCAGGCAGGTCTGTGCACTTAAATCGACAGATAGGTTGGGAGTAAGGACTAGTTGTAATTGCAGCCCTTTTGAGGGCTAGGTTACATCAGTTCCTATCACTTTTTACCAGGCAGGTCTGTTTTAGTGCTGTGCAAGTGTTTTTCACAGCATTTGGCTAAATCTAGCTAAGCAAATCCTTTTGAGCCTCTTGCAGTGTGTGTTAGTCAGTGGAGTAGCCTATCTGTGTTGCAAGATATACCACCTGTGTATAGAATACCAATTTTTTACTGCACCTAGCCAAGTAAAACCTTTTGGGCCTGTAGCAGTGTGTGGTACTCATTGTATTAGGCCATCTATACCAAGCTCCACCAGCTTTGAAATTAATAATAATTTTTAGCTGCATCTTGCCTGTAAAATAATTTTGGGCATATTAGCAGTGTGTGGTACTCATTCTATTAGGCCATCTATACTAAGCTCCACCAGCTTTCAAATTACTAATAATTTTTAGCTGCATCTTGCCTGGAAAATAATTTTGGGCATAGTAGCAGTGTGTGGTACTCATTGTATTAGGCCATCTATACCATGCTCCACCAGTTTTGAAATTAATAATAATTTTAAGCTGCATCTTGCCTGGAAAATAATTTTGGGCATAGTAGCAGTGTGTGGTACTCATTGTATTAGGCCATCTATACCAAGCTCCACCAGCTTTGAAATTAATAATATTTTTTAGCTGCATCTTGCTTGTAAAATAATTTTGGGCATAGTAGCAGTGTGTGGTACTCATGCTATTAGGCCATCTATACTAATCCCCACCAGTTCCATATTACTAATAATTTTTAGCTGCATCTTGCCTGGAAAATAATTTTGGGCATAGTAGTAGTGTGTGGTACTCATTGTATTAGGCCATCTATACCAAGCTCCACCAGCTTTGAAATTACTAATAATTTTTAGCTGCATCTAGCCCGGAAAATAATTTTTCTTCCCAATAGTGGTAGCAATAGAAATATGGGGCGCACGCCTGGCTAACAAAAATATATGCTTCATAACAAAAAACACCAGCCTAGCACACTGCATTAATAAGATGGCATCATCGTCTCTCCCAGTGCTAGGCCTACTACGCCGGCTAGCATTCCTGTGCCTAAAACACAATGTATGGGTCCGTGCTAGCCACGATGCTGAGGGGTCTAAAGCTGCTGCTAACGCTTTATCACAATTCAATTGGCAGATTTTCACAGATCTTATCCCCAACGCCCACCCATCGGGCAACAGTTGCCCACCCTCCCTATGGGATCTAGTGGCGAATAGTTGATGCCATTAATCAGAGCGTCAGTTGCCCCGTCGACGTGGCAAGCATACGGTAAGGCATGGGAAGAGTGGACACGACTAGTAGCAGGCAGACGGGTTGACCAATGTGAACAAGCCAGATTACAAGTCACCATAGAATTTCTCCACCAGCTAATGATGAGGGGCATATCAGGGGCGTCAGCGCAGCTGTGTCTGACCGGAGTAGCATTTCACTTCCAACTACTGAATTGGGGAGATGTGACAAAGAGATTCATCATCAGACAATCCATAAAAGGGTGGAAAAGGGGTCAGCCAAGTCGAGTGTAGACGTCCCGTTCCGTGTCTCTAAAACTGATTTCTCACATCATATCCCTAACACCATTAACATGACACTCACAATTTGAAGCAACACTACTGTCTACTGCATTTGCGATCGCCTTCTTCGGGGCGCTATGCATAAGCGAATTAGTCCCTCAATCCAAAATTACCACCAGTGCAGGCTTATTACACCAGGACGTAGTCATAGCCAATAATGCAATACTTCTACGCATACGCCAATCGAAAACAGTTCCAGCGGGCAGGGGCACTTGGGTACTTCTACAACCCACAAACGGTACACTGAGTTCGGTAACAATAGTAAAAACATATATAACCATCAGATCACAAAGTAATTTCTTCCTATCACACATTGATGGAATGCCATTATCAAGATACCAGTTCCAAGCTATATTTAATAAATGCATAACATCGGCAGGGAACCACCCCAAAGATTATGGGACACACTCATTCCGCATAGGCGCGGCCACGGAAGCAGTAAGAGCAGGACTGTCAGAAACGGAAGTTCAGAGGATAGGGAGATGGCGATCCACGTGTTTGGCGAGATACATAAGATCGGACTTGTTATCCTAACGTGGTTTGTCTCTTTTACAGGTGATGCTAAGCCAACAGTGTGGGTGATAGGCCACTCGTATATATATTTGGCAGAAAAAGGGCGAAAGTCCGCCCAGGCGGGAGGAAATTAGTTTCTTAACACATATTTCAACTGGAGAGGTATTGGAGGTCTGCTATGGCCACGGGTACTAATGGAGGTAATCAAGGTAGGGAAAGAGGCAAGAGGTCCGGTCATCTTAGTTATACAGGCCAGGGGAAACGACCTAGGTCATCACAAGAGCGCATAACTAATGGCAATAATGAAACTAGACACTGAGCGCTTCAGAGAATTTTTCACAAAACTAACTATAGTATGGTCAGAGATTGTGCCGATAGCGGTATGGCAAGGTGCGCGAGACATCACGGCCATCGAACGGACAAGGCGGGTAATAAATATTGGGATGGCAAAATTTAGAAGAGACAGAGGCTGTGTAGTGATACAACACCGACAACTGGAAGGAGATAAAGCAGGCCTCATACGGCCCGACGGTGTTCACTTAATGGATATTGGACTGGACATATTCCTGTCAGGACTCCAGGACGGAGTGGAACAAGCGTTAAGAGTGATGGATGGGGGTCAGAGTCCTGCATACGAGTACGCAGGATCCTCCGTGGCCTGGAAATAGAAAGAACATGTTGGAGAGTTACACTTGTTGGCCAACTTGCCGGTGTGGAGACCCAGGGCATGCTGCAACAAGCTGAATTATTTTAGAAATAAAATGCCTTTATAATGGAATGAGTATAAAGAGTTAATAAAGCTGTGACCGATCCTCACCCATCTGGGTTTGGTTGGGGGTCTTCACAGTCTGCCTAGGCTAGATGCATTTAAAAATTCTTATTAGATACACAGGCAGTGCAGCTTGCTTCGCAGCTGGGCTACTACGCCCAAAGTATTGCCTAGGCTAGATGCAGTTAAAAATTCTACGCTGACTAGCAGACACTGAAGCTTTGGAGCAGACCTCTGAGTAAACTGGTCTTCAGACTCAACCATCTGTGTTACCCCAAGCCATAGTGTATGTAGTTTCTTACAGTTAAAAAGGGGGGGGGGGGTGACCCAACCCACCTGGAATTGACGATGCCAACGTCACGTAAAACACAGCAAGGGGACTCCAAAAGGAGTCTCCATTGTTTCCAAAAATTGTGGCACAGACACCACTTAAGTGGCATCAATTGCCCCAGAATTGCTTAAAACGGTTGGTGAGGTGATTTTACCAAATCCTCAAGCTTTTACTCTCCCCAGGATGACACAGGGGTAGAAAAGTCCTTGCGGATCCATGATTTGTTCATCTTTATGAACGTGAGTCTGTCTACATTCTCAGTGGACAGCTGCGTGCGCTTATCTGTCAGCACACCACCAGCAGCGCTGAACACACGTTCAGAGAGAACGCTGGCTGCGGGGCACGACAAGATCTCCAAGGTGTGAGTGGTGAGCTCTGGCCATTTTTCCAGATTGGAAGCCCAAAATGAGCAAGGGTCCAGTGACACAGTGATGGCTTCGATGTTCACTTGGAGATACTCCTTTTCCATCGTCTCTAGGCGTTGACTATGTGTCAGACTTCTTGTCTCCTGTGGCCTAGCAAAGGATGGGCTAAAAAAGTGGTGAAATGATTGCACAAAATTGCTGTTACCGGCAGATACTGTGTTTCTGTTACGGTTTGAGTGCTGAAGACTCGACAGTCCCACGGTTGGCAAGTTAGAACTGTGAGATTCACTGCGTGCACCACTGGTGTTTTGTGGAAAAGCAGATGTAAGATTCTGTAACAGCCTCTGCTGATACTCCTGCATGCGTGAATCCCTTTCTATGGCAGGAATTATTTCTGCAAATTTACTTTTGTACCGGGGATCTAAGAGTGTGACAACCCAGTAGTCAGGATTATTTTGAATTCTGACAATCCGAGGGTCATGTTGCAGGTAGTGCAGCAAGAAGGCACTCATGTGTCTTGCGCATCCAGGACCACTAAGTCCCTGTTGTGTTGGTGGCGAGGTAAGAATCATGCTTCCTTCCTCTGCCCTCTCCCCTCAACCTCGCACAACAGAAATGTGATCAAGGTCTCCCTCATCTGATGAGTCTTCCATGCCCATCGCCAGTTCGTCCTCCACTTCTTCCTCGGCTCCTCGACCTTCCTCAACAGTTTGGCTGCTAACATGCGCCCTGGTTAATCCCTCTCCCCCACCCTCCCATGCCTGCCGCCTTGGTGCTGCCGACCGTCTGAACTTTGCAGATGTTAGCCCTTCTGCATACAACTCCTCCTCCTCTACTTCCTTCACCTCCTCTTGTCCCACCACCTGACTCCGAATTCTGTTTAACATGTGCTCCAGCATGTAAATCACCGGAATAGTCATGCAGATAATGGCTTCGTCAGCATTAAACATCTTCATCGCCATTTCAAAACTGTGCAGAAGGGTGCATAGGTCTCTGATCTGAGACCACTCCTCCAGTGTGATTTGCCCCACCTCTGGATCTCGTTGGCCCAGGCTATACATCACAACGTATTGCACCAGGGCTTGTTGGTGCTGCCACAGTCGCTGCAACATGTGCAGAGTTGAATTCCACCGTGTCAGCACATCGCATTTCAGCCGGTGAAGTGGCAGGCCCAACGACTTCTGTAGAGATGTAAGTCGCTGAGCTGCGGGATGTGAACGGCGGAAGTGATCACACAGCGACTGTGCCCTCTGCAGAAGGCCATCTAGTCCGGGATAGTGGGCTAAAAATTGCTGGACAACCAGGTTCAACACGTGAGCCATACAAGGCACGTGTGTGACATTGCCCCGGTGAAGGGCCGCACCCAGGTTTGCAGCATTGTCGCACACGGCCTTCCCTGGTTGCAGGTCCAGTGGAGACAACCATTCATGAAACTGGTTCTCCAGAGCTGACCACAACTCCTCAGCTGTGTAACTCACATTTCCCAGACATTTCAAAGTAAAAACCGCCTGATGACGTTGAGCCCTGCGGCCAGCATAGTAAGGAGGTGTGCAGGATTCCTTCTGCGCAGTTAGAAGGCGGATGGCATTACCAGACAGGCTTTGGGTGTAGGTGGAGGACCGAGAGGAGGTTGAGGAGGCAGAAGCAGTGGAGGAACTTTGAGATAAAGAGGATTGACGCACAACTTGTGGGGACAGCAGCCCCTTGTCCTGGTGTCACCATAGTTACCCAGTGCCCAGTCAGCGACATGTAACGCCCCTGTCCATGCCTATTCGTCCAAGTGTCTGTGGTGAAATGTACCCTGTCACACACAGAGTTTCTCAAAGAAGCAGTGATGTTGTGTGCGACATGCTGGTGGAGCGCAGGCACACCTTTCTTTGAGAAGTAGTGCCGATTGGGCATCTGGTACTGGGGCACTGCGACAGACATAAGGTCTCGAAAATCCTCTGTGTCCACCAGACGGAACGGCAGCATTTGTGTAGCCAAGAGCTTACAGATGGTGAAATTCAACCTCTTAGCTTTCTCATGGCTAGGAGGAAATAGTCCTTTACTTGTCCACATCTGAGGGACCGAGGGCTGGCTGTTGTGCTTAGACGGGGTTGAGTAGGGTGTCCCCGGCAAACTGCCGGTCTGTGAGGAAGATGCAGGTGGAAAAGTTAGGTTGCCTTGGTCCAAAGGTGGTGCTCTCGATGTCGGAGAGCGCTCAACACCAGCTGGTGTTTCAATTCAAAATGAAATGATGACCTGCCAATCACACTGGCGCTGTTGCGGGTAAAGAGATGGCAGGTCTGCATCCAAAAACATGTGTGACTGCTGTCCCCCCAATCACAGGAGGATGAAGAGGCCGCGGATGCACAAGATGGGGCAGACGGTGGTTGGCCCGGCCGGCTAGGCCGCATTGTAGCACAGTGAGCTTCCCACTGCAACTTATGCTTCATATCCATGTGACGGTTCATGCATGAAGTACTCAAACTATGGATTTTTTGGCCTCTACTTAGCTTTTGGTGACAAATGTTACAGATAACACGAGTTGGGTCATCCTTATCGATCTGAAAAAATGCCCAGGCTATGCAAGGCTTAGAGCCCATGTGACCTGAAGAGCCACCACGACTTGTGGTCAGAGGCACAGTTGTGTTTGAGGATGCAGTTGTTGACGTGCTTCCAGTACTACGTCTCTGTCCAGGAAGGCGCAACCTAACCTCGTCACCACTAGCATCCTCCTCCACCTCCTCTGCTGACCTCATTGACTGGCTGACTGTGGGTTGACAGTAAGTGGAATCTCCAACCTCATCATCATCACCCTGTGTGTTCTCACACCCGTCATCCTCAGAGGCAACCTCTTCCTGCCCTGACCGAAAACACAAGTTGTCACTCCAATCAGGTATTTGAGTCTCATCATTGTCTTCATCATTGTCTCCACCAACAGGAGTTACAGTTTGGGAACAAGGGTCTACATTATGCTCAGAACCTTCTTCATCTGGGCCTGGACCTGACTCATAAAGATTCTGGGCATCAATGCAGATCTATTCCTCGTCTGGATTCACAGAAGCTCTGGAGCAGACCTCTGATTCCCAGGCTATAGTATGAGTAAACCGCTCTGCAGACTCAACCATCTGTGCTACCCCATACTCAGATGGGCAGCTGGAGACTTGGGAGCTGTGAGGAAGCAAGTGCGATTGGGGTGACACCTCTGAGGACTGGAGTATTTGTGATGTTGAAGTTGAGGTGGAGGAGAGCCCACTTAAAGGAGCACTTGATATCCGTTGAAGCACCTGCTGTTTTTGTGCCTCATCTGGAATTTGTAGCGATGGGCGTGGCCGTAAGAAAGGGATTGGATCACATTGTCCACGAAAAGAAGTAGACATCTTAGTTTGGCTGGAAGATGGTCTTTCTTCTGCAGATGTTACTGTTGCTTTAAATCCTACCCCACGGACACAACCTTTTTTTTCCTTCCCAACACGCCTGTTCCCCTTTCCACCAGCAGCAGGCCTTTTGCCACTCATTTTGGTGGTTAACTAATTGACGACTCTGTAGTTGTTTGCACAAAAAATGATGGATGGAAGCCGAGCAGAGCTGAGTGGCCAAACTGTGGTACTAGCCCAAAAGGATTGGCTGGGTTAGAAGCAGTAAAACAATTTTATTACATACACAGGTGGTGGAGCTTGGTATAGATGGCCTAATAGAATGAGTACCACACACTGCTACAGGCTCAAAATTATTTTCCGGGCTAGATGCAGCTAAAAATTATTATTAATTTCAAAGCAGGTGTAGCTTGGTATAGATGGCCTAATACAATGAGTACCACACACTGCTACTATGCCCAAAATTATTTTCCGGGCTAGATGCAGCTAAAAATTATTATTAATTTCAAAGCTGGTGGAGCTTGGTATAGATGGCCTAATACAATGAGTACCACACACTGCTACTATGCCCAAAATTATTTTCCAGGCTAGATGCAGCCTAATACAATGAGCCTAATACAATGAGTACCACACACTGCTACTTTGCCCAAAATTGTGTGTACGAGGCGTGCGGAGCAGCTCGTGTACGAGACGTACGGAGCGGAGCAGCGCGTGTGCGAGGCGTACGGAGCGGAGCCGCGCTTGTGCTAGGCGTACGGAGCGGAGCCGCGCGTGTACGAGGTGTACAGAGCGGAGCCGCGCGTGTACGAGGTGTACGGAGCGGAGCCGTGTGTGTACAAGTAGAATAGAAAGAGGGACGGATGTTGAGGCAAATTTTAGCCATGCCATTTACCATTTCTTTCTCCCCTGCCAGGAGGAGTTGTTGTGTCACCCTGGCCTGGATGCCACAAGTGTAATTAAAGCTGTGTCTGAGAGCAAGGGGGAGGTTCTCTAGTCAGGGGAACATTAGCATGCAATGCCTCCTGTCTCAGGCCAGTAGGGAGAGCAGGCTGCCCCTATAAAAGCTGGTACTGGGGGCAGGGTTAGAGAGAACTGGATGGCCTGTCTCAGCACTGAGACGTGTCCCAGAGTGGAACAGGGACAGAAAGTTGATTGCACCTAAGAGGAAGTGTGGCAGTAGGAGAGCCACCAGCCAGAGACAAGAGGCGAAGCAGGCCTGTCTTGGCAAATCAGAGACTGACTTTACCAGACTTTGGTGTCTGAGGCTGGAAGGATTCCACATCCCCCAGCAGAGAACCAGTCCGCAAGGGACTGTATATTCCTTGGCCTAAGAAGCCTGGAGGCCCTGCCACAACCGAAGGGACCAGTAAAGCCATACAAGGCTGGGAGCAGAAAGGAACCCACGTCGCAGGCCATACAGGCGAGAATACACGGAAAGCTCGGAAACGTGGGCTGTTACCCTATCAGGAGGAGATAGCCAGAAGGAGCGAAGAAAGCACGGTAGGCCTACACCCTCACCCTGACCAGGGCCAATTTCCCCGTTGCTCTCAGACATCCAGGTCCCCTCCTAGCTGGGACTGTTTGTGGGTCAGTTTACCTGTTCTAGTAAAGACCCTGGACTGCAACCTGTTGTCTGTGTGCTCCTTGCTCCTCCAGCACTACCAGCACTGGGACTCTCACTACCATCACTCCCACCATCCACTATACTGCCCTGGGGCCGCACTCTTCCCGTGGGGAGTCACACTACCCTAGCTGCACACCTCATCAGCCCCAGCGGTCTGCATGCAGCGGCGGTTCCTAATAACCGCAATCCACGAGTGGCGTAGTCGGACATAAACATCAGCACATAACGGACTACCACAGGCCTGACCACCCTGAGCCACGGAACCGGGTTGCCACTACTACTCCCATCGTTCCCCCTATTGCCCGGATCCGAGTGCCCCACGGCCCAGGGGGCGAGTCAGCTTTGGCGTAGTCGGCAGGATTTCGTGCCCGCAACCACGGGGTACTGCGTGCCTGAAAAAGACTTTTGTAACTTACCTGTGGCGAAGTTTCCCGCCGTCCGGAGTCGTTTCCCGCCATCCGGAGCCGATTCCCGCCATCGGACGCCATCTTGGACCGTTTCCCGCCGTCTTCTGCCGTCTTCCCGCCATCCGCGGCTGCTTACCGCCATCGGACGCCATCTTCAGGACGCTGCGCGGGAAGAAGAGGGGCGTGGACGTCAAAACCGCACCGAGGCTGCGCAAGGTCCTGGAAGGGAGAGAGAGCGACGCTGACGTCATCAGGACACGACGCCAGGTCCTCGTCCATAGCAGCAGCAGCGGAGCCGCGGCCTACAGAAAAGGATCGTCGGAAGGTAGGCCACGCTTAACTAGGGGGGAGGAAGATGTCGGACACAGAGGCGCCCACTACCACCAACGCAGCTGCAGCAGCGGTGATGCCCTTTTCCTTGCCCTACATCCCTGGAGCGGCCTGGTTGCCCAAGTACTCAGGGGAGCCCCATGCCCTAACTGACTTTAAGGAAAGGCTATACAGTTTGCTCCAGGTTTACCCCCAGACAGAGGAGCAGAAGGTCAGCATATTGACAGGGCAGTTAACTGGCGCAGCCCAAAGGGAGGTAAAATCATGGCCCACTGAGGAGAAAAGGACTGTGAAGGATATTCTGGCCCGGCTGCGGGGTACCTTTGATACACGTACCTCCGCTGAGATTAAAATGAGGTTCTATGGATGTAAGCAGCGGGCACAGGACAGCATCAGAGACTATGCTCTAAATCTGCAGGAAGCCTTGAGGGCTATTCAACAAACTGACCCTGGCAGTGTGCAGGAAACCGATAAGCTGCTAACAGAACAATTCATAGAAGGTCTGCTGTCTAGCGCCCACAGGGCCCAACTGCGCCTCATGTTCTTTCAGAACCCCGACCTGACCTTTGCCCAATTTAAGGACAGGGCCATAAGGGTGCTCCGTGAATCTGCAACCAGTGGCGCTATAAACCCCCGGCGCCCTGCTATCACCTACCACCAGGAGAAGGCGCTCTCCTCTATGGACTCCGTGGAGGCTGATGCACAGGCCCTGAACCAAGCCCCGTTGAAAGGCCTGCACCACCAAGTCCAGGAGCTAACCAGGAGCGTCGCGGCATTGACCAGGACCGTCCAGGCGTTGCAAGTGGACCCGTCAAGACCCATCGAGCTGGCTTCAAGTCCGGAGGATGTCCCGTGGCATCGACAGAGGAGGATCCCGTCGTTCCGAGGGAGGCCCACAGACCGCTACGCAGAGGATGGACAGCCCATTTGCCGTCGATGCAACCAGCCCGGACACATTTCCAGGTACTGTAATTTAAACGGGTCCAACCTGGGGCAGAGGGCCGACCCCCAGGCATAAGATCACCAGGCCCTTATAATTGGCGTGATAAGTACGTTGGGGGGCGCCCGGTTTTACCCGTGGTGCTGGACGGTATCCCCATGAGCGCCTTGCTGGATACTGGGTCGCAAGTAACCACAATCCCTTATGTACTTTTTAAGCAGTATTGGACTGATGCTGATATCACACGGTATCCAGACAGTAACTTGAGCATCATCGCCAGTAATGGCTTACCCGTGCCGCAGATGGGGTTCAAGGAGATGACCATTAAAATTGGTAAAGTTGAACTGCCGGCACAGGGAGTGATTATTGTGGACATTGACCGTCATGAAAGTCACCCTAAAATAACTGTGGGTACTAACGTAATTGAAAATTGTCTTTCAGAGGTAATTGTAATTCTACAACAGGTGGCGGTGAATGCTAGTTCCAGCCAACAGAGAGTCCTCAACAAGGAGATAAAAGCCCTGATGAGACGGCAGCAGGTAGAACTGTCTGGTGGTGAGATCGGTAGCGTAAGACTGAGTGACCCATTCCCCATTTCCATGCCTCCCAAAAGTGAAATGATGATCTGGTGTCGGACTGCAATCGGGTTGAGAGGTAGAGACTACCAAGCCATGGTAGAACCCGTGTACTCAGACAGCAGGCCCACCATTTTGACAGCCCGGGGGGTGGTTGATGTCCGTCATAGGAGGGTGCCCGTCCGCATCCTCAACATTGGGGAGAGGGAGGTACACTTACCCAGGTACGCTACACTCGCCAAACTGTTTGTTGTCGAACACAAAGCTATCAGGGCCGTGGAACCCTTGCCTCCATCTCCACAGGCGGAGGGTAATGGCTCCCAGAAACAAAAGGAGGACTGGTGCCAGAAACTCCACGTGGGTGCTGACTCCACTCCCGTGCACCAAAAACAAGGAGTCTACCGGGTGGTACAGGAGTACGAGAGAGTCTTTAGTAAGCACCCGCTAGACTTCGGCAGAGTAAAGGGGATAGAACACCACATCCCCACAGGGAGCCACCCACCAATAAAAGAGAGACACAGGCCTGTACCCCCTGCACATTATCAGAACGCCAAGGGCATGCTAAGAGAGATGAAAGAAGCTGGGGTCATTAGAGATAGCTGTAGCCCCTGGGCAGCCCCCTTGGTTCTGGTGAAAAAGAAAGACGGCACCATGAGAATGTGCGTGGACTATAGACAAATCAACCGTATCACCCACAAAGACGCATATCCGCTGCCTAGAATAGAGGAGTCTTTAGCCGCACTAAAATCTGCTAACTTCTTTTCTACTTTGGACCTTACTAGCGGGTACTGGCAGGTTCCTGTGGCAGAGGCTGACAAGGAGAAGACCGCCTTCACCACCCCGATGGGACTGAGCGAATTCAACTGTATGCCTTTCGGGCTCTGCAATGCACCAGGGACCTTCCAGCGGCTGATGGAATGCTGTCTAGGGCACCGAAACTTCGAGACGGTCCTCCTTTACCTGGACGACGTGATCGTCTATTCGAAGACCTACGAGGACCATCTCAAGCACCTGGCTGAGGTGTTCGAAGCCCTGGCAGGCTATGGCCTGAAGGTGAAACCATCGAAGTGTCACCTGCTGAAACCAAAGGTCCAGTACCTAGGGCATGTGGTAAGCGCGGAAGGAGTGGCCCCCGACCCTGACAAGGTCACGGCAATCAAGAGCTGGCCAAGCCCCTCGAACATCAAAGAGGTGAGACAGTTTCTCGGGTTGGTAGGCTACTACCGAAGGTTCATCCCCGGGTTCACTAAGATGGCAGCTCCTATGCAGGACCTCCTGATCGGACAGTCTAAGTCCCGAAGTCAAAAGCCACTCTTCAAGTGGGATAAACCGGAAGAGGAGTCCTTCCGCCAGCTAAAGATGGCCCTCACGGGGGATGAGATCCTGGCCTACCCTGATTACGGCCAGCCTTTCATTCTCCACACAGATGCCAGTAATGTGGGACTGGGAGCCGTACTGTCCCAAAACCAACAGGGCAGAGAACGGGTGATCGCATACGCCAGTCGGAGGCTGAAGCCCACCGAGAGGAACCCGGAGAATTACAGCTCCTTCAAGCTAGAATTATTGGCGGTGGTGTGGGCCGTGACGGAACGCTTCAAGCATTACCTGGCCTCCGCAAAGTTCACCGTGTACACAGACAACAACCCGTTGACACACCTGGACAATGCAAGACTGGGTGCCCTGGAACAGCGGTGGATGGCCCGTCTCTCCAACTATGACTTCGTGATCAAGTACCGGGCAGGAAAAACCAACGCCAACGCGGACGCCCTATCAAGAATGCCTCACTTACCTGAAGGTGACGAAGACCCAAAAGAGCTGGAGGAGGTAGAACTCCCCACGTTTCACCGGTATGGAGCCGCTCAACACTCTCACCGCATGAAGGAGGAGGATCTAACAACTGTGATGATGAATCCCCTACCTCACCACAGCTGGGCCGAGACCCAAGATAGTGACCCTGCAGTCCGCCTGGTGAAAGATCTGCTGACCCGGGAAGACGCCCACCTAGATCCAGATGCCCCAGAGGAAGCCAAGCAGCTATGGAAGGAGAAGAGCAAGCTGTTCCTCTACGAAGTCAAGTTGTGCAGAAGGATTGTCAACCACCGGACGCACGAGCTGATCTGGCAAGTCGTGCTCCCAAGGCGGGATGCAGCTATGCTCCTGGGGGCTTACCATGACAGAGCGGGACACTTCGGTTGGAAGAAACTGGAGTTCCTACTAAGAGGAAGGTTCTTTTGGGTCGGCATGAGAGGAGCTGTAGAAAAATGGTGCAGAGACTGTGGCCCTTGTCACCTAAGGAGGAAGGACCGCACCAGCCAGAAGACACCCTTGAGGCCCATCGTCACCACGCAGCCTCTTGAGCTGGCAGCTCTGGACCACGTCAAATTGGCTCCAAGCCGGTCAGGATACATCTATGCCCTGACAATCGTGGACCACTATTCCCGTTTTCTAGTGGTGGTCCCGGTAAAGGACTTGACAGCCCAAACAGCGGCCAGAGCCTTCCAGCAATATTTCTGCGGTCCACACGGGTATCCGGAACAGGTCCTGACAGACCAGGGTCCAGCGTTCGAGGCTGAAATCTTCCAGGAGTTCTGCAACCTCCATGGCTGTAAGAAAATTCGGACAACGCCTTACCATCCACAAACCAACGGGATGTGTGAGAAGATGAACAATATAGTCATTGATCTCCTGAAGACGTTGCCCCTGGAGGAACGCAGCCTGTGGCCAGAAAAACTGCCGGACCTGATAGACCTATACAACAATATCCCGGTGAATGCTACAAACTGCACCCCGGCTTACCTGATGCGAGCCAGACCGGGTAAGCTGCCCGTAGACCTGGAGATGGGAGTCCTAATACCTGAGGACACCTCCTCGCATGCGGACTGGGATGCGGAAAGGCAACTGCAGTACAAGAAGGTACAGGAGAGTGTGGAGAAGAGCCTGGCCCAGATGAGAGAGAAGCAAGAAAGACTCTTCAATCAGCACGCCCCTGCTGGTCCCCTAGAACCTGGTGAGCAAGTCCTAAAGCGAAAAAGAAGGCTACATAAGTTGGACGACCAGTGGGAAAGGGAACCCTACACCGTACTGCAGTCTGACCACGACAACCCAAAGGTGTGCGTAATCACCAAGGATGGAGGAGAAACCACTAGTGTCGTCTCCAGAGACCACCTCAAAAGATGCCCCGAGCAACTCCGTAGTGCAGAAGAGGATCAGAGTGACCTTGAACCCGCAGAGGACAAGGAAGAAAAGATCAGCACCGTTCTCGGAGAGTTCCCTCAGTCCTGGACTCGCATAAATGATGCCATAGTGGTACCCATCCTGCATTTCCTGCAACCGGCACAGCAACAACCAACACCAGAGCTGGAAGGTGAAGAGGAGCAAGCGGTTCCAGAGGCAGAAGAGCCTGTACCAGCAGCCCAGGAGAGTCAACCCTCTGCTGACAGTGAGCCTGCCATGCCTGCGGTAAGCCAAAGAACCCGCAGACAGCTGCCTGCCCTACCTGTACACCCAGCTGGTAGCTGTACCCCTAACGCTAGTGGGAAAAGCCAGGTTGGTCCACCACCAGACAGTGGGCTACGTAGGTCAACCAGGAGCACAAAGGGACAGATACCCGCTCGCTGGAAGATATAGAGTGTACTAAGATTGTAAATAACCCTGTTGCCAAATGTTGAATTGTTTGCCAAGTTACATGCATGTTTGGTAATTCTGTGTTTCAGTTTCTTGCAGCTACCGTAAGGACTCAAAGGTTATGGACTTTTTATAACCGGGACCTTGTATGGACTGCGTTCAGAGCCTAACCCAGGAATGAACTAAGACTGTAAAGGACTTGGGGTAGGACAGACCCCCACCTGGTTAAGGCTCCCTTTGTTCTGGTGATATGGACACCCGGTCACAGGCCACACTGTGACCTTAAGAACTCAATCTGTGCGTCGTCTCTCTGTTATTGTTTTATGGTTATGCATATTGTCCTTGTTTATTGTTTAGTCCCGGAGTACTAAATTTCACTAGGGGGGAATGTGTCACCCTGGCCTGGATGCCACAAGTGTAATTAAAGCTGTGTCTGAGAGCAAGGGGGAGGTTCTCTAGTCAGGGGAACATTAGCATGCAATGCCTCCTGTCTCAGGCCAGTAGGGGGAGCAGGCTGCCCCTATAAAAGCTGGTACTGGGGGCAGGGTTAGAGAGAACTGGATGGCCTGTCTCAGCACTGAGACGTGTCCCAGAGTGGAGCAGGGACAGAAAGTTGATTGCACCTAAGAGGAAGTGTGGCAGTAGGAGAGCCACCAGCCAGAGACAAGAGGCGAAGCAGGCCTGTCTTGGCAAATCAGAGACTGACTTTACCAGACTTTGGTGTCTGAGGCTGGAAGGATTCCACATCCCCCAGCAGAGAACCAGTCCGCAAGGGACTGTATATTCCTTGGCCTAAGAAGCCTGGAGGCCCTGCCACAACCAAAGGGACCAGTAAAGCCGTACAAGGCTGGGAGCAGAAAGGAACCCACATCGCAGGCCATACAGGCGAGAATACACGGAAAGCTCGGAAACGTGGGCTGTTACCCTATCAGGCGGAGATAGCCAGAAGGTGCGCAGAAAGCACGGTAGGCCTACACCCTCACCCTGACCAGGGCCAATTTCCCCGTTGCTCTCAGACATCCAGGTCCCCTCCTAGCCGGGACTGTTTGTGGGTCAGTTTACCTGTTCTAGTAAAGACCCTGGACTGCAACCTGTTGTCTGTGTGCTCCTTGCTCCTCCAGCACTACCAGCACTGGGACTCTCACTACCATCACTCCCACCATCCACTATACTGCCCTGGGGCCGCACTCTTCCCGTGGGGAGTCACACTACCCTAGCTGCACACCTCATCAGCCCCAGCGGTCTGCATGCAGCGGCGGTTCCTAATAACCGCAATCCACGGGTGGCGTAGTCGGACATAAACATCAGCACATAACGGACTACCACAGGCCTGACCACCCTGAGCCACGGAACCGGGTTGCCACTACTACTCCCATCGTTCCCCCTATTACCCGGATCCGATTGCCCCACGGCCCAGGGGGCGAGTCATTGTCATAGGGGCGCTGGTAGTGAGGGACATTCAGCAGAGGAGCCTGGTAGAATGACTTGCTCTAGCGAGCGGCTCCGGAGCTGCACTCATTGAGTGACAGGACACCGCTCCTGAGCTCATTCTCCTCGGCTCCTCAGCGTCAGCAGTCACACGATTACAGCGGGGGACATCTCTGGTCAAGTGACTATATGAATTTTATTATTTTAATCTTATTTTTACACTGGTGGACACTGGGGGAGCAGACACTACTACCCTCATCATTGTGCCTGCTGGTGCTGATCGCAGTGCCGGCAGTAACCATGATGAGGGCAGTGTTCAGCACCTGGCGCTTGGGAACAGCGCAAACTGTAGCATTGATTCCCTGGCGCCGGTACGTGTCACACTGATAACACACAGATGTCATCCATGTGGGACGTTTTGCGGACCGTGTATCCGCAAAAAAATTGACATGTCAGCGTGTGGAGCACATGATCCGTAAAAACACACTGACGTGCGCAGACACAGAGATTTGAATGGGTCTACATGTGTCAGTGTCTCCAGTACGCGTAGAAACTGTCACCACACGTACTAGAAACATGAACGTGTGAAAGAGGCCTTAGATAGCAAAAAAATTCCAAACCAGAAAGTACAAATATCAAATGCAAATGCATACAGTATAGACCTGACAGGGATAATGCTAAGTGATTAGGATCAGTGTTTGTGTAGTGAACAAGTGAGGCATAGATGCAACATTGGTATGGGAGCCTAGGGATATGAATGGCAAATGCCTATAGGTATAATCAGAGGGTAACCTAGAGGTGACACTTGTATGTAAGGCTGAGCGTAGTAATCCTGGACGGTGGAAGAAGTCACCAGCTGCGTCCTCTCACCCCGACGCGCGTTTTGCTGCCAGCTTCTTCCGGGGGCATGTCAGGGTGAAGGGTGACTAAAATATTTAAATATAAAGGTGGCCAATGGGAGTCCCAGAGTGCCCGACTCATGTGAGACTTAATAGATGCATGACGCTGTTGTACCTGCTTCTTTGAATGAGAATCTTCCTTCCGGCGCCCAATGACCGCAAGCGTGGAACGCAAGCGGGTCATGTGATGAGCGCCATCAGAAGTCCCGGAGACATCGAGAGCGGAGCATGCACACTGTCTCTGTGACGCAGATAAATGCGGATTGAAATCAATGGATTACTAAGGGTTGTGTAGATGAAATGATGCAATAATACAAAAAGGGGAACTCAATAGGAAACGATGTACAGTACAGACCAAAATTTTGGACACACCTTCTCATTTAAAGATTTTTCTGTATTTTCATGACTTTGAAAATTGTACATTCACACTGAAGGCATCAAAACTATGAATTAACACATGTGGAATTATATACTTAACAAAAAAGTGTGAAACAACTGAAAATATGTCTTATATCCTAGGTTCTTCAAAGTAGCCACCTTTTGCTTTGATGACTGCTTTGCACACTCTTGTCATTCTCTTGATGAGCTTCAAGAGGTAGTCACCGGAAATGGTTTTCAGTTCACAGGTGTGCCCTGTCAGGTTTAATAAGTGGGATTTCTTGCCTTATAAATGGGGTTGAGACCATCAGTTGTGTTGTGCAGAAGTCAGGTGGATACACAGCAGATAGTCCTACTGAATAGACTGTTAGAATTTGTATTATGGCAAGAAAAAATCAGCTAAGTAAAGAAAAACGAGTGGCCATCATTACTTTAAGAAATGAAGGTCAGTCAGTCCGAAAAATTGGGAAAACTTTGAAAGTGTCCCCAAGTGCAGTTGCAAAAACCATGAAGCGCTACAAAAAAACTGGCTCACATGTTGACCGCCCCAGGAAAGGAAGACCAAGAGTCACCTCTGCTTCTGAGTATAAGTTTATCCGATTCACCAGCCTCAGAAGTCGCAGGTTAACAGCAGCTCAGATTAGAGACCAGGTCAATGCCACACAGAGTTCTAGCAGCAGACACATCTCTACAACAACTGTTAAGAGGAGACTTTGTGCAGCAGGCCTTCATGGTAAAATAGCTGCTAGGAAACCACTGCTAAAGACAGGCAACAAGCAGAAGAGACTTGTTTGGGCTAAAGAACACAAGGAATGGACATTAGACCAGTGGAAATCTGTGCTTTGGTCTGATGAGTCCAAATTTGAGATCTTTGGTTCCAACCACCGTGTCTTTGTGCGACGCAGAAAAGGTGAACGGATGGACTCTACATGCCTGGTTCCCACCGTGAAGCATGGAGGAGGTGTGATGGTGTGGGGGTGCTTTGCTGGTGACACTGTTGGGGATTTATTCAAAATTGAAGGCATACTGAACCAGCATTGCTACCACAGCATTTTGCAACGGCATGCTATTCCATCCGGTTTGCGTTTAGTTGGACCATCATTTATTTTTCAACTGGACAATGACCCCAAACACACCTCCAGGCTGTGTAAGGGCTATTTGACCAAGAGGGAGAGTGATGGGGTGCTACGCCAGATGACCTGGCCTCCACAGTCACCAGACCTGAACCCAAGAGAGATCGTTTGGGGTGAGCTGGACCGCAGAGTGAAGGTAAAAGGGCCAATAAGTGCTAAGCATCTCTGGGAACTCCTTCAAGATTGTTGGAAGACCATTTCTGGTGACTACCTCTGGAAGCTCATCAAGAGAATGCCAAGAGTGTGCAAAGCAGTCATCAAAGCAAAAAGGTGGCTACTTAGAAGAACCTAGAATATAAGACATATTTTCAGTTGTTTCACACTTTTTTGTTAAGTATATAATTCCACATGTGTTAATTCATAGTTTTGATGCCTTCAGTGTAAATGTACAATTTTCATAGTCATGAAAATACAGAAAAATCTTTAAATGAGAAGGTGTGTCCAAACTTTTAGTCTGTACTGTAGGTATATAATGAATTATAGATTATGAAATGATGAGTTATGAATATATTAGAATAATTTAAGGGGGGCCGTGTTGCAGGGAAAATGATGCACAATGATACACTGAGGGGATTATATCTAATGAGAAACATAATGATGTGTAATAAATCACTTTGAAAATATGAAAAATAAAGAATAAATAAAGCTGCCTAGCCTCTTACTGGTGGAAAGTGAATACAATGATGAGTGTGGTGAAAGTGAAGATGCTAATTAAAGTTATATGAATGGACCGGCACCAGGGCCGGTGCCAGGAAAGAGTAGGATAGGATAAGAATGAAAAAATGATAATGCCCTTTAAAGTTATCTCCATGTAGTGGCATTACCATAGGTGCAAAAAAGTGACTAGTGCTGAAAATACAGCAAAAAACACATATGTGAAAATCAATAGGCATTTTAATAAAGTGACAAGTGCACAGGGATACTAAGATAAAGTGACAAGTGCACAGGGATACTAAGATAAAGTGACAAGTGCACAGGCATACTAAGATAAAGTGACATGTGCTGGAGAACAGCATATTAATATAAAATAATCAATATAGGGCAAGTGAGCACATAATTGCGGGTATATATGTATCTAATGGACATCATGATTAAAAATATATAAAAATTCATAGCAAGAGATCTAAGATAAACTAATGTTTACATGTCTAAGTCAGTAATATGTAAAAATTAATCATGCCCCCAAAAGGGGCAAGAAGGCCTGATATATTAGGCCTAAGATATTAGCAAGACATAATAAAATCATGATGATTCGAGGACAGAAGGTAGCTACCCGTCTAAAAGCTACCTATAAAATGCCCGTCTAAGTGAATTAATTAAGACAATAAGGAAACAATGAGATCAAATTA
Organism: Phyllobates terribilis; assembly: GCF_046119375.1. Classification (NCBI taxonomy): domain Eukaryota; kingdom Metazoa; phylum Chordata; class Amphibia; order Anura; family Dendrobatidae; genus Phyllobates; species Phyllobates terribilis. The sequence goes on from NW_027362943.1 coordinate 3,474,192, forward strand.
TACATAAAGCGGGGCCCAACTTCTGGTTTCAACTGTATCTGTGTGAATAAAGTTCTATCTACAGTTGAAACCATAAGTTTCTATACACTATATAAAAAGACACATATGCATGTTTTTCTCAATATCTGATATGAAATCAGAATAAACCTTTCCCGTTTTAAGTCAATTAGGATTACCATAATTTATAATATTTGTCAAATGCCAGAATAATGAGGAAGCGAGAATGTTTTATGGCATTTTTATTACTTACTGCAAAGTTAATTAGAGACACATCTGTGGCTGTATTTTAATGCACACCTGAAACACACTGCTTCTTTGTGTAGCATCATGGGAAAGTCTAAAGAAATAAGCCAAGATATAAGGAAGAGAATTGTGGACTTGCACAAGTCTGGCTCATCCTTGGGTACAATTTCAAGATACCTCAAGGTGCCTCGTTCATCTGTACAAACAATTATACGCAAGTACAAACAAGATGGGAATGTCCAGCCATCATACCGCTCAGGAAGGAGACTGGTTCTGTGTCCCAGAGATGAACTTGCTTTGGTCCGACATGTGCATATCAACCCAAGGACAAAAGCAAAAGACCTTGTGAAGATGATGACGGAAGCTGGTAAGATTGTGTCAATATCCACAGTGAAATGAGTACTGTATCAACATGGGCTGAAAGGCCACTCTGCCAGGAAGAAGCCATTACTGCAAAAGAAACATAAAAGAGCCAGATTAATGTTTGCAAATCTGCACAGTAGCAAAGACCTTAAAGATGTCCAGTACTTTTTACTATGGCCCAAATATCCCCCAATGTATTTACCCTGTTCAGATAAGGGTTTTTGTAAATACCTTTCGTTGTCCTTTTGGCCGCTCTGGTGACCCCCGGCTGCAGCCGGCTCTGACATCCACTGATGTCACGTCAAATTCTGGCTGCAGCCGGGCGTGACTCAGTGCTGCGCTCCACAGTGAGTGATGGGCTGTGGGTGGGGTTACCCCGAGCGTCACACCCAGCATCCACCGCGCACTTTCCCTCTCCTCATTGGGAAAGCGTGCAGTGGATGCTGGGTGCGACTCGCAGGGTAACCCTGCCCACAGCCCGGCATCCACTGCGGGGACCTTGTCACTGATGTCTCACCTCACTTGACGTGACATCAGCAGAAGGAAGAGCCGGCTGCAGTTGGAGGTCACGTGATGCTTGAGAGTGGTCAGCGATAGCGCCGCTCACAGGTCAGAACGACAACGAAAAGTATTTACAAAAACCCTTATCTTAACAGGGTAAATACATTTGGGCCATAGTAAAAAGTACTGGACAACTCATTTAATTTTTGGAGACATGTCCTGTGGTCTGATGAAACTAAAATAGAACTTTTTGGGCTTAATGACCATCGTTACGTTTGGAGGAAAAGGGGAGAAGCTTGGAAGCATAAGAACACCATCCCAACTGTAAAACGGGGGTGGCAGCATCATGTTGTAGATTTTTTTTGCTGCAGGAGGGACTGGTGCACTTCACAAAATAGATGGTATCATGAGAAAAGAAGATTATGTGGCAATACTGAAGCAACATCTCAAGACATCAGCCAGGAAGTTAAAGCTTGGGCGGAAATGGGTCTTCCAAATGGACAATGACCCGAAGCATACTGCCAAAATGGTAAGAGAGTGGCTTAAGAATAACAAAGTCAATGTTTTGGAGTGGCCATCACAAAGCCCTGATCTCAATCCTATTTAAAATTTATGGGCAAAGCTGAAAAGGCAGGTGCGAGCAAGGCGACCTACAAACCAGGATCAGTTACATCAGTTTTGTTAGGAGGAATGGGCCCAAATTCCGACCAACTATTGTGAGAAGCTTGTGGAAGGATATTCCAAACGCTTGACATAAATCATTCAGTTTAAGGGCAATGGTACCAAATACTAATGAAATGTACTGTATGGAATCTTTTGACTTTGCAGTAAATAATAAAAATTCCTTAAACCATTCTCTCTCTCATTATTCTGGCATTTGGCAAATATTATAAATGATGGTAATCCTAATTGACCTAAAACGGGAAAGGTTTATTCTGATTTCATGTCAGATATTGAGAAAAACATGCAGATGTGTCTTTTTATATAGTGTATGTAAACTTCTGGTTTCAACTGTACTTGAACTTTATGTCCATATCTATATATACTGTATATAGTTGAATATTTATATATATATATATATATCTATGTGAGGACCCAGCATTTCTTCTTAATTCTGCCAAATGCAGTTAGTCAGTCGGCACAGGGACATGAGCTATTGTTGGTGACTCTAGTTGTAGATGTAAATAATTGTTGGAATCTTGAATGGCTGCTGTGTACAGATTATAGCGCCCCCTACAGCTTATTGTCCTGCTGTCATCGTGGAACAAAGGCACATGCTAACTGACAGATTGATCATTGTTAGTTTTGCTGTCTACCTATTGTATTAGTGAGTTCAAGGTTGTTCTGCAAATATTGAAGGACAAACTATGAACACTGGAGCAATGAGAGACGACCTTCTCCCAATCCAGTGGGAAAATACCTGAATATGAGGTGTGACCTAGAAAAGTAGGATCTGCCTCTTTTCCCACACACTCTACAGCAAGCCACCGACCAGCTGGAGGAACACAGATCTGCTCCACTGATCATCACTGACCCCTCAAAGACGCTGGAGAATCCAGGTTGAGACAATCAGGTCACCTGGCTATGTACCTCACTGCACTCACTCAGCTTCCTAAGCTTGCCGCTACCTCCTCCCTGGTTGCCGGCCAGAAGTTGGGATAGTCGGCCCTGGACGCTCCAAAGTCACAGCTGCTCAGAGCCAGCGGAAAGGTGAGATTATGTCATCTGCACAATCTTATGTACTTGCTGGGGCTGTACTGTATGTGACCGGCTGGTGTTGGTGCAATAAGTTATTGGCGCACTGTGTTACCCTCACCCTGTCTGGTCTGAGTAGTGTCCACGGGAAAGGAGAGCGGGCGTTCAGTGGGGTGAGCCGTGGTCCATATGGTTTTCTAAAGATGAGACCACCCACTGACCCTCATGTCTCCACACTATCTATTTATTATATTTCAAAATGTTTATGAATTTCTCTATAAAATGATCTATGACAATGATTATATAATGTACATTGTGGACCATTCAGCCTCAGATGCAGAGTGTGAACATTGCCAAAAATCTATATTGTACATTTAACTGAAATAAATGATAGAATTAATCAGAAATGTTAACCATTTAAACGGTTTTCGAAAAGTTCCGGATAAATATGAACAAAATGTAAATGTTCATTGATAAGACGTGAATTCAGCGGGTCGGTCCTGAGGGAATTTACATCCCAGGTAGGAATTCAGGGGATCTGGGAAGAGATTTCGCACCATATGAACAACACTGGATGGATGGGCCCAGATAACCCGGCACCCAGGCTGGAAAAGATCCATACGCCGGTTTTCTTCGATTCCTATATGAAAGAAATAAAAACAAATATTTTCTAACGCTTTTCTATTTTTTTTTTTATAATTATTTGATATTAACCCCTTTACCACTTTGGGCTTCTCCATTTCGTTTTTTGCTCCCTTTCTCTCCAGAGCCATAAATGTTTTATTGTTCCGTCAATGGCCATGTGAGGGCTTGTTTTTTGCAAGACGAGTTGTACTTTTGAACAACACCATTGTGTACTGGAAAACAGGAAAATAATTCAAAGTGTGGTGAAATTGCAAAAAAAGTGCAATTTCACAATTGTGACTCACCGGCGCCTGCGCACAAGTTTCCTGCTCCACCTGGCTACACAGATGGCAGGAAGAAGAGCGCCGTCCATACAGGGCAAATTGCGCAGGCGCGGGATCCGGCCGGGAACTGCACGTCACAGGCCCCTGTGACGAGCAGGGGAGGAGGGGGGATAAGGAAAGGAAGCTAATAGGCGTGAAGCTTGCCAAAACTAATTTAATAAAAAGCTATTACACAGCAAGTAGACCTCTAATATGGGACATACAGGTGAGTATAGATTCATACTTCTATCACCTGGATCCCAATATTAGAGGTCAGATAGGTCCCAGGGGTGACAAATTCCCTGTAACATGTTAACAGCCATGGATGGATCGCAACTGCACCTGTGGCTGTTAGGGGCACGTGACAGCTGTACTGATCAGCTGTCATGTCCCTGGAAAGGTGCGGTGTCATCGCCGGAGTCCATACGCCTCGTACACATGCGCGGCTCTGCTCCGTAACCTAATACACGTGTGGCTCCGCTCCGTAAACCTTGTACACGCGCGGCTCTGCTCCGTACATTTCGTACACGCGCTGCTCCGCCCCGTACACCTCATACACGCGGCTCCGCTCCGTACACCTCGTACACACGCGGCTGGGCTCCGTACATCTCGTACACTAGCAGCTCCGTTCCGTACGCCTCGTACACGCGCGGCTCCGCACGCCTCGTACACGTGCGGCTGCGCTCCGTACGCCTTGTGCACGCGCGGCTGCGCTCCGTACGCCTCGTGCATGCGCGGCTGCGCTCCGTACGCCTCGTGCACGCGCGGCTGCGCTCCGTACGCCTCGTGCACGCGCGGCTCCGCTCCGTACGCCTCGTACACGCGCGGCTCCGCACGCCTCGGACACACGCGGCTGCGCTCCGTACGCCTCGTGCACGCGCGGCTGCGCTCCATACGCCTCGTGCACGCGCGGCTCCGCACGCCTCGGACACACGCGGCTGCGCTCCGTACGCCTCGTGCACGCGCGGCTCCGCTCTGTACGCCTCGTACACGCGCGGCTCCGCACGCCTCGGACACACGCGGCTGCGCTCCGTACGCCTCGTGCACGCGCGGCTGCGCTCCGTACGCCTCGTGCACGCGCGGCTGCGCTCCGTACGCCTCGTGCACGCGCGGCTGCGCTCCGTACGCCTCGTGCACGCGCGGCTCCGCTCCGTACGCCCCGTACACGCGCGGCTCCGCACGCCTCGTACACGCGCGGCTCCGCTCCGTACGCCTCGTACACGCGCGGCTCCGCTCCGTACGCCTCGTACACGCGCGGCTCCGCTCCGTACGCCTCGTACACGCGCGGCTCCGCTCCGTACGCCTCGTACACGCGCGGCTCCGCTCCGTACGCCACGTACACGAGCGGCTCCGCTCCGTACGCCTCGTACAAGCGCGGTTCCGCTCCGTACACCTCGTACACACGCGGCTCTGCTCCGTACACCTCGTACACACGCGGCTCTGCTCCGTACACCTCCTACACACGCGGCTCTGCTACATCCACACTGTAAACCCCTCCTGACCCCACACATAAACTTCAGCTCATCCAGCACCATGACAACCATCACAGCAGAGTCCTGCATCCACTGAGGCCCCTGATCATGTGACCCCTGACTCCTCCCCTCCTGTGACCTCATCACAGCTCCTGTGCGCACAGAGCAGCCATATATGTGGTGGCGGCTCTGCAGGTGGAGGAATGTGGAGACCCCCCATTACTGGGCGCAGGGGGCATTAACCCCTTCAGCACGGAGACTCTTTTGGGGTCTTGTGTTGCCCCTTTATAAGAATCATAAGGTTTTTGTTCTGTTTCCTGTAATAGATACATACGACCCAACTATGGAGACAGGAAGGGAGGAAACGTATTGTTCTCATAGTACAGGACCCCTTTACTGCCCCACAGTGTAATGCCCCCATTATGCCCCTTATGCAGCATGTATGATGCCCCCACACAGTGTAATGCCCCCATTATGCCCCTTATACAGGATGTATGATGCCCCCACACAGTGTAATGCCCCCATTATGCCCCTTATGCAGGATGTATGATGCCCCCACACAGTGTAATGCCCCCATTATGCCCCTTATGCAGGATGTATGATGCCCCCACGCAGTGTAATGTCCCCATTATGCCCCTTATACAGGATGTATGATGCCCCCACACAGTGTAATGCCCCTTATGCAGTATGTATGATGCCCCCCACACTGTGTAATGCCCCCATTATGCCCCTTATGCAGGATGTATGATGCCCCCACACAGTGTAATGACCCCATTATGCCCCTTGTGCAGGATGTATGATGCCCCCACACAGTGTAATGACCCCATTATGCCCCTTGTGCAGGATGTATGATGCCCCCACACAGTGTAATGCCCCCATTATGCCCCTTATGCAGGATGTATGATGCCTCCACACAGTGTAATGCCCCCATTATGCCCCTTATACAGGATGTATGATGCCCCCACACAGTTTAATGCCCCCATTATGCCCCTTATGCAGGATGTATGATGCCCCCCACACAGTGTACTGCCCCCATTATGCACCTTATGCAGGATGTATGATGCCCCCACAGTGTAATGCCCCCATTATGCCCCGTATGCAGGATGTATGATGCCCCCACACAGTGTAATGCCCCCATTATGCCCCTTATGCAGTATGTATGATGCCCCCACACAGTGTAATGCCCCCATTATGCCCCTTATGCAGTATGTATGATGCCCCCACACAGTGTAATGCCCCCATTATGCCCCTTATGCAGGATGTATGATGCCCCCACACAGTGTAATGCCCCCATTATGCCCCTTATACAGGATGTATGATGCCCCCACACAGTATAATGCCCCCATTATGCCCCCTGTGCAGTATGTATGATGCCCCACACATTGTAATGCATTATGCCCCTTATGTAGTATGTATGATGCCCCCACACAGTGTAATGCCCCCATTATGCCCCTTATGTAGTATGTATGATGCCCCACACAGTGTAATGCCCCCATTATGCCCCTTATGCAGTACGTATGATGCCCCCCACACAGTGTAATGCCCCCATTATGCCCCTTGTGCAGTATGTATGATGCCCCCCACACAGTGTAATGCCCCCATTATGCCCCTTATGCAGTATGTATGATGCCCCACACATTGTAATGCCCCTATTATGCCCCTTATGTAGTATGTGTAATGCCCCCATTATGCCCCTTATGTAGTATGTATGATGCCCCCACACAGTGTAATGCCCCGATTATGCCCCTTATGTAGTACGTATGATGCCCCCCACACAGTGTAATGCCCCCATTATGTCCCTTATTTAGTATGTATGATGCCCCCACACAGTGTAATGTTCTCCCAGTACCTCCTGAGGTCCTGCAGTTGGAATAATCCCTCTGGAGTTGGTTTTCCCTTTGGCTGCTCCCCTACATGTAGACCCTCGAGCATGTATACATGCATGTAGGGGAGCAGGCCTCACTAGATATCGAGGCTTTGTACAGTAATATACCGCATGATGATGGTATCAGAGGAGTAAGACGTTTATTGAAATCGAGATCAATAGAGTGTAGCAGACATAATGACTTCATGGAGGATCTTCTAAAATTAACTTTTACTCATAACTTATTTATTTTTGACAGCAAGTACTTCCACCAGCTCAGTGGTACTGCGATGGGGAGCCCTTGTGCCCCCTCGTATGCTAACCTATTCCTTGGCTGGTGGGAGGAATCCACAATATTCAGGGATGATCATAAGTGATGGCATTCATATATTGGGGTATTGTACAAATATATAGACTACATTTTAATCATCTGGTCAGGGACGAGTGAACAATCTTTTGAATTTGTCAGAGAACTGAACATCAATAGAGTCGGCCTGAGATTTACATCGGAGTTTAATTATAACCAGTTGACTTTCCTGGATGTACTAATCTAGATAGAACGGGATGGGACCCTAGGAACACTCATCTACCATAAACCTACAAGCACTAATAAACTATTGAAGTGGAATAGCCACCACCCCATCCCCATAAAAAGAGGAATACCCAAGGGTCAATTTTTATGGTTGAGAAGGTACTGCCATAATGTCACAGATTTTAATATACTGGCAATAGACCTGAACACCAGATTAAGGGATTATAGGGTACTCATGGTACATTTTGGATTCCACATCATCGTTTGCAGAAAAATGGGAGAAACAGACTCCTCCATACCTAACCAAGAGACCAAGAAAAAGATGGGGTAGCACGAGTAAGAAAAACTTATGACAATCAGAGTGACCTGGGATATACTTGTGGCCGACCCAGCTCGGAGGGTGCTGTGTGATCTACTCCCACAATAACTTTCAGAAAGGGTTGGTCAATTAGGGACCGTTTAGTGCATAGTTTCTACCAAAAAACTGCACCCAAGGGGACTTGGCTAGATAGAAGAATCTGTGGTTTCTTTAGATGTGGAGAATGTTGTACATGTAATTGGATGAGACCATGTAAATCTTTCTCGAGTTCCTCCACGAGTAAAAACTTTTTTCAGAGGGGTTATTCCAACTGTAAAACCTCAGGACTTGTATATATGGCCACATGCACCTGCCCCCTAGATTATGTAGGTAACATGTAAGCAAATAAGAAGAAAGGGTAGCACTCACCGGTCCGTAAAACGTACTTCTTTATTGTATGACATCGGTACACTATTCCTGGACCAATTGTCTTCCCCGTACAAAGTTGCCGGTTCTTGTTTTATTTTTTGTGTTTGGACAGATTATGTAGGCAAGACCAAGAGGGAGTCTAGGAGGAGGGTGGGGGGCATTTGGGTGACATATGCCATGGTCAGGACACCCGATTAGCGAGACACATGAATAGTGTACATCGAGGTGAAACCAGAGACATCTCCTTTTGTTTCATTGATGTGGTTAAACCCAATGTGATAGGAGGTGATCACAATAGATATATCCTCAAAAAGGAAAGTGAGTGGATTTCCAGACTGGATTGACTAGACCCTAAGGGACTGAATGAGCCAATTTCCTATGCTTGTTTTGTGTGAATACAGCCCCATTCCGGATTACATTTTGGATTTTATACTCTATTCATTGCTACTCAGTTCCCAGTGATTGGAGTTCACATATTATTGTACGTCATCGAGATATCTGAGCTTCTATATCAGAATTATTTCTTATCAGTTATATCCTACATATACTATTTAGTAACTAGCAAATGTGATGATCCTTGTGTATCTCTAATTATGCAATGGGGGTCTAATGTGATCATTTAGGAATATACTGTGGGCCATCATCCCATATTTTATGTAGTGATAAAGTAGATCTACGTGCCTATTGCATGATGGGAGGATGTGAAATACTTGTTTTTAGTCTCCCATGACGCTGATCTCAGAGATAGGACTTTTCTATGTTGGTGGTATGCAATCCAAAACCATTATGCGATCCGGCGTGGAACGCATGCTTCCGGACATGCGCATTCGCAGATAGGAGACCGTGATGCACTCCAGCATGGAACGCACATGTCCGGTCACATTTGAGCTTTCTTCCGGCCTGTTGTTTTGTGCTGAATTGTGGGGAATACTTGAGAATTTATTTTTGTTCCATCTGTCTTTAGTTGATCCCACTGATACATCAGATAAGTCCTCAGAGAATTATAATTAGAGGAACCCATGGACACATTAGGATTTGTGAAGCTGACCTCCGCTCTCCTCTATTTCCTTTGAATTTATTGTGCGACCTGTATTTCAGAACAGTAGCTCTTGGTTTTTCATTTCCATGTGTAAATTGAATTTGACTCGTCTTTGATATCTCTTTCAAACTTAGTTTTTTCGATGTCTGAGATCCATCCTCCAGACTTTGTAAATTCTTTTACATATTTTGTTTGAGTTTTGTATCCAAAAAGGCGGAAAACTTTCACCTAGTTTTTTTTTCAAGAAACAAATATCAAACGCATTGTGACTTGGTTATCCTTCATAAATTTATCTTTATTAAGTTTTGAAAAGGAAATACAAATACAAACACCAGGTACTAGTTGTGCAACAAGTAGTAGGTCAAACATGACCACATAACCATAACAATAACCAGTATTTCCAAAACATTTGAAAACAAAATGAAAGAAGTTAACACAATCCAAAGTAGAGTCGCTGGTAGAACATTGGTTCAATGTGTTTTAGGATATACCAGCGTGGTGACTCTGACTTAAACATTAAGTCATTACATATTCATGTTGGTTAACAAATAAGGGTTATAAAAGAAAAAACGAGTAGTTAAAACCAAAAACACAAATATACACAAAGACAAAGGGAAGTGGGGGAAGGGATGTATGGGTAAAAGGGTTAGGGTAACGTCAGAGAGGCTCCTGAAGTATAGACTTTACCTTGACCTCATAGGGGAAAGTTATCAGCGGAAGATTTAAACTCCAGTAGGACCATGTTTTATAAAATTTATCATGGGAGTTATTGATCGTGTAGGTGAGCTCCTCCCTTAACATAATCTCATTTATTTTGGAGAACCATAGTGAGATTGTCGGGATAGTGTTACTTTTCCATAGCGAGGGAATACATGCTCTAGCAGACGTGATCAAGAGTCTCAGTATCGAGTTTTTATAGGTTTTTAAAGGGATGTTGCTGTGATGGAGAAGGACAAAAGCTGGGTCATGTCTTGCTCCATCCACCAACGTCATGTTACAACACAGACTGTCCAGGAGTTTGCGGAACCTCATCAGGAGAATTCCCAGGCGTTGTAGGAAGGTCATACAGGCACGTGGAGGCCACACACAATACTGAGCCTCATTTTGACTTGTTTTAAGGACATTACATCAAAGTTGGATCAGCCTGTAGTGTGTTTTTCCACTTTTAATTTTGGGGGTGACTCCAAATCCAGGTCTCCATTGGTTAATAAATTTGATTTCCATTGATGATTTTTGTGTGATTTTGTTGTCAGCACATTCAACTTTGTACAGAATAAAGTATTCAATGAGAATATTTCATTCATTCAGATCTAGGATGTGTTATTTGAGTGTTCCCTTTATTTTTTTGAGCAGTGCATTTAATAGAATGTATAGTGAGTAAACTATAATATGTGGGATGCACGTCAGAGTCGCTAAAAAAAATGTATTAGAAGACATTTATCTGATGCAATCAATCCCACAACATTAAACGTCTGTGGTTTCAAGACGCTTCACCATGACATATGATTCAAGCCGTGTTAGTTTCCTTGATACCATGGTGATCAAGGATACACAGGGCCACCTAACTGACCACTATTCCAAGCCCACCGATCTCAATGGCCTATTACACTTTTCTAGCAATCATCCAAGGTCGATGAAGAAATCTATACCTACATCACGATTTCAGAGGGTCAAACGGATTGTGTCCAGTGAAACTATCCGCAATCAGAGGTTACAAGAAATGTCGACCAAATTCACTGAACGAGGCTATCCACCTAGCTTCTTGCATCCCCAGGCGTCGAATTCCAGAACTGATCGTCCAAACAGGACAGAAGGACAGAATCCCCTTTGTTCACACGTAACACCCCTTCGCCTACATCTTACATAAAACCATTAGGAAACACAGGAACATCTTACAAACCGGTTATTCCACGATCCCTGCGTTCCAACAACCCTTCCTACCGTGTTTTAAGAGAGCAACCAATATTAGAGACTCTCTGGTATGTGCCGATTTGGGTGCAGCGTACCTAGGTCCTAAACAATGTTTTTTGCAGAATCCCAAAATGGGCACATTCCCATGTCTCCAATGTCGTCAATGCAACAATGTCCTCAGGGGTAGCATTGTTCATCACCCACAAACTGGCAAAATATACAACATCAAAGGGTACTTTACATGTGACAGTTCATATGTGGTATATCTTATTAAATGTGCATTCGGCCGAATCTATGTGGGGGAGACGGCACAGCCCATAATGGATAGGATTTCAAAGCACAAGTCCACAATTTGGTGCAAAAACCTAATGTTACCCATTCCCCAACAGTTTATCACGGCAGGACATAGTATTTCTCAATTCAAATACCAGTTATTGGAACAAGTTTTGACACCACGTCGGGGAAGCGACCGAGTGAGCCTTCTCAAACGTAGATAAGCCTACTAGATTCATGAATTACAGTTCTTAGAGTCGAAAGGCCTTAATAGGGACTATGAACTACTGGCTTTTTATATAAGGTTTTTTTATGATTGGAGTTTGGTTCTCATTGAACAATTGGTATAGAGAAACTTGTCACCCAGGGATCTTATGTGACCCTATGTTGAAATGTATTTGACATTTGGAAATGTGGTCTTCAATTTGAATAGGTCAATAATATACATGTTTTGATCTCCATATCCTACTCATATATTGTATCCTTTATTGCAGATTATTCCTCTCTGGCACACTCTTGTCCCCTCTCCTGGATCCTTCTCCACTCCAACAAAGGCTCTGCCTCATGCCCATTGGGTCTTATGCTCTATACTGGTGGAACCCACATTCTCTCTCCCTGGCACTCAAACTTCCGGCTCACTGGAACGCATTTACACCAGCCTGCGGAACGCACAGCTTCCTGGGAGCAACGCGTCACTTCCGGTGACGTCACACGTGCACTTCCGAAGTGCACACTACACAGCACTGCGGGATTGGTGGCAATTGGTCAGCTGATACCATCCTGCCCCTGACAACGCTCACAGCACCAGGAACTAGCGGTGGACACCGCGTTCCTCTAAGCCACTACGTGCAGTACCACCTTATAACCAGGAACTAGGGGTCACAGGTATGCTACGTCCAGCTCTATTCGGTCTATCTCTGCCTCCACAGTCCCTCTCAGCTGATAACTCTGAGTCTGCCACTCTCTGCTCTTTTCTGCAGACCCAAGTAACCAGTGTCACCATATCTCCACACTTTTGAATTCCTACCTTTGAATACCATCCAGGAGGCTAGTAGGTGTCGCCTCTCTTCAATTTGTATATATACTTGCTCTATACTATGATGTTGTATCCGCATTAATGGGGTTTGACGAAATATTATACACTGTTTAAGAGGGGTTTGGGAGAAATTGTTAATATTTTCTCAATATTTCCCTGACAGTGCGTCTATGAGAAACGTATTCAGCTGCAGACTCCAAGGAAGAAACTGCTTGTTGTCTGTGGCCTAAAATATAAAGGTTTTATTACTAGATATAAAGAAGAAAACTAAATACTGTAAAATAATAAATCTCCTTATATGTTTCCTCTCATTATCTCCAATAGTTGTATTATTACACAGGATTTTTATAATGTTCCATCAGCTTATCTTTTTCTCCTTCAGGTCTCTACAATATCGGATCCTCTCAGTGAAGATCTTCTATATAAGAAAATTTTTCTGATTTACCCATCAAAGATGGATATGGACAGAGACAAGATGGCGGAGAGGATATTACACCTCACCCTAGAGATCCTCTTCCGGCTTACTGGAGAGGTGAGAGATTCTGATGACGTCACATTACATCATTCTTATCTATGGAAATAACAGATGGACAGAACTGGAGAGGTGAGAACTCTGGAAATGTCTGGAGTGAGATTTATTACTGTGTCTCTCCATAACCAGAGATTAATCACGGGGCCTCCACCTCACCCCCTGATACATGAGGACATCAATGACCAGATCCTAGAACTCGCCTACAAGATGATTGAGCTGCTGACTGGAGAGGTGACACTGCTGGGAATGATGGGACATTATACAGTAACACTATGAAGGGATCGGGGAGATGACGGTATCATTGTGTGTGTCAGGTTCCTATAAGGTGTCAGGATGTCGCCGTCTATTTTTCCATGGAGGAGTGGGAGTATTTAGAAGGACGCAAAGATCTATACAAGAACGTCATGATGGAGGTTCCCCAGCCCCTCACATCACCAGGTAATAGACAGGACTAAATACACACGGCCTATAATTATCTGTATGTAAAGAATGAATTCAGTCCCTGTATGTGTTTCCTCCAGATCTATCCAGTAAGAGGACAACACCAGAGAGATGTCACCGTCCTCTTCTTCCACAGGACTGTAAACAAGAAGATCCCAATGTTCCTCAGGATCATCAGGTAGATGGAGAGAAGGAGTCATGAGATCTCCCCTATGATGTGTAGACGGCTGTAAAGGTTTTGTATTTTTGGATTCAGTCTTGTTTTATCCATCATTATTATGTTTTATATTTGTGTAATGAGAACGGTGGAGATGGCAGGATTACAGCCAATCATAGATGTGACTTCTCCATCTGTCTGTGACTTTTACAATATTTGTTTCAGGGTGAAGATCTGACCCATAGTAATACTACAGAGACATATGTGAGGGATGATGAGCGGTGTAAAGAGGAGATTCCTACATATGACTACCCAGGTGAGTAGTAATCACTGAATACTGAGAAGTCACAGATTCTTCTCAGTCACCGGCTGTGGCTGCTTTATCGTTTGTGTAGTCCGGCTGTATCACAATCTTGTGATCACCATTTTGCCGCTAGACCACAACATTCTCCTCCGTCCGAAAATGTTCAGATTACTTTGGGAAATTGTGAAAGCCCTTTTCTATAGAACTTACAACCTGGAGGATCCACCTACCCTCTGGGATTAGATGATGCTGACCGTTACCTGCCCAGGTCTGTAAACTACAAAGCCAAATGACAGCGTACGTAGAATGTGCAGATGATCAGGCCCCATTTTTCAAATCTGACAGATGTCACTTTATGTGGTGATAACTTTGAAATTTTTCACAAAGGATAATAAGAAACAAATGGACCTTACAAATTATTTTCCAACTTCTTTTGAATTTGACAATACCCTATATACAGCTGTACACTACTGTCTGGGCACATGGCAGGTTAAGAAGGGAAGGAGCGACATTTAGCTATTAGGAATGCAGATTTTGCTGGAATAGTTTGCAGACACAATGTATTGGGGGCACTGTTCATGGTCACATGGAAGCTGAAAAGATGGCTACCATGAACAGGCTTGCCTTAACTACCCCATTTACATATTTCACAAATTACTTTCCTCATCACCCTTTAACCTCTCTACATGGATCTGGACTTACACAGAGACCCCTAGGCTTGGGCCACGGTGTTACCTGCTGTTCTGTGGAGTGACATGGGAAGAAGAATAGTCAGATAGCCGGGTCAGAACAGGAGGGCAGAGAAAATACAAAATCAGAAGACACAAGAGTAGTCAGTAAACGGGCCGAGGTCACAACAGGAAACAAATACACAAGCCGGGAGCTGAGCACAGAGGACTGGACCAGAGGAGAACAAGGCTGTATCTGGCAGCTTCCGGCAATATGCTTCCAGCTTTAGTAGGGTGTGGTGCTTTCCAAATGGCTGAAGTAGGGAGCAGATTATTCCAGCTGGACAGCACACACACCCATACTGCAAAACTGGATGGTACTACTGGTCCCTGCAACCCTAATCTTAGTGGCTGCGCAGAGCCTGCGCCTCGCAGAGCTTCTGGTTCTGACGTCTCTTCCATCACCAGCGCCGCCTGCAGAATGAATAAGGCGGCTTCTGGTGTCAAAAGTAGACCTCACACAAGTCGAAGCAGGAGGAGAAGTAGACGTCCCAGAGGAGTTGGGACACACCTTTTGCAGAAGCAGTAGAAATCCCCATAAAGTGACTCCATTTTGGAAATTATAACCCTCAGTGAATTAATTTATAGGAGAAGTGACTATTTTGACTCTACAGTCACTCTCCAGAAATTAGCACGCAGTGGATGTTGGAGAGTGAAAATTGCAAATATGCTATTTTATTACCCAACACATAGTGCCCAGATTGTGCTCCAGGAGACACACACCGTAAATTAAGTGGGTTCTTCTCATTATAGTAATACCAAATACATGGATGCTGAATGTGACTTAGGCACATAAACTACTGCAAAGCTCAGAAGTGAGGGGGAGATCTGACTTTGGGAGAGTGGATATTGCTGGATTGGTTTATGGAAGCCATGTTGCTTTTCAAGAGCCTTTGAGCCACTAGTAATATGGAAACCTGTGTTTTTCCATTGACAGATGATGGATCTGAGTGGGGATTTGTTTTTTGTCAAATAAGTAGAAGTTTCTATTGGTATTATTTTCGCCTACATAACATTGTTTGGTGGCTTTTTATTCCATATTTTGGAGGCAGAATGAAAAAACAGTGGAACTCGCTCTACTGATCCATCCTATGAAGTTTCCTATTAGACAGTCATTGTCCTGGTGAATAAGTGAATTTTTTTTTATATAACTTGCCTTTTTTATGGAGAGTTTAAGTAGAAATGTTCAAAAATATAAAATTCAAGGATTTTTTATTAAAAATAATAATTGGTTTTATTCTTGGCAGATGTCTGTACCAGGAGATCAGAGGGACAGCTGACATTTTCAGTTTTCAAATCAGATAATTTTCAGATCCAACAGGATATAATTGAAATGAATGACATTTCTCCAGATTTACCATCATCCCTTCACAGCAAAGATCTGTCATCTGATCCTTTGATACAGGTCCTGTCTTCTGATTCATTACCGACTACTAAGGAAAATCAAAGTCACAAAACAAGCATTAAAAAACAAACTGCTTCTAAAGCAAAGAAGCCATTTTCACGTTCAGAATATAGAAATAGTTTTCCTCTCAAAAAGTCTTTTCTTAAACCTCAAAAAATTCACACAGAGAAGAATAGATTTTCTTGTTCCAAGTGTGGGAGATGTTTTAATCAGAAATCAGATCTTGTTAGGCACCAGAGAACTCACACAGGGGAGAAGCCTTTTTCCTGTTCAGAATGTGGTAAATGTTTTACAGAGAAATCAAATCTTATCGCACATCAGAGAATTCACACAGGGGAGAAGCCATTTTCCTGTTCAGAATGTGGTAAATGTTTTACAGAGAAATCAAATCTTATCGCACATCAGAGAACTCACACAGGGGAGAAGCCATTTTCCTGTTCAGAATGTGGAAAATGTTTTAACCAGAAATCAAATCTTAATATACATCAGAGAACTCACACAGGGGAGATGCCTTTTCCATGTTCAGAATGTGGAAAATGTTTTAACCAGAAATCTAGTTTTCTTAAGCACCAGAGAAACCACACAGAGGAGAAGCCTTTTTCATGTTCAGATTGTGGGAAATGTTTTGTACAGAAATCATATCTTAGTATACATCAGAGAACTCACACAGGGGAGAAGCCATTTTCCTGTTCAGAATGTGGGAAATATTTTACAGAGAAATCAACTCTTATCAACCATCAGAGAACTCACACAGGAGAGAAGCCATTTTCCTGTTCAGAATGTGAGAAATGTTTTTCAGAGAAATCAAATCTTATTGTACATCAGAGAACTCACACAGGGGAGAAGCCATTTTCATGTTCAGAATGTGGGAAATCTTTTGCAAAGAAATCAAATCTTACCAAACATCAGAGAACTCACACAGGGGAGAAGCCTTTTTCATGTTCAGATTGTGGAAAATGTTTTGGACACAAATCATATCTTAATAAACATCAGAGAACTCACAAAGGGGAGAAGCCATTTTCCTGTACAGAATGTGGGAAATATTTTACAGAGAAATCAACTCTTATCAACCATCAGAGAACTCGCACAGGAGAAAAGCCATTTTCCTGTTCAGAATGTGGGAAATGTTTTACAGAGAAATCAACTCTTACCAAACATCACAAAACTCACACAGGGGAGAAGCCTTTTTCATGTTCAGAATGTGGGAAATGTTTTACAGAGAAATCAAGTCTTATCAAACATCAGAGAACTCACACAGGAGAGAAGCCTTTTTCTTGTTCAGAATGTGGGAAATGTTTTAACCAGAAATCAGATATTGATAAGCACCAGAGAACTCATACAGGGGAGAAGCCTTTTTCATGTTCAAAATGTGGGAAATGTTTTAACCAGAAAGCGCATCTTGATAGCCACCAGAGAACCCACACAGGGGAGAATGCCGCAACTACACCCAACTAGTGTCTGTAGAAACTAGAAAAAAAACCTAGCTGCACAACTAAAAATGCCACCACACACCTAACTAACTAATAAGCTGTTGAGGAGTTTCTCATACCTCCTGAGGAACCAGAGAGGAGGCTGCAAAACACTCTCAACAAGGGGAAAGGAAAGTATGAAGTAAAATATGAAAACTCTGAATGAGAAACAAAAACACATTCATATAGGGCAAAGAAGGCAAGCTAAGGAGAACCAAAAATAAAAGGAACAAGTATAATCTCCCAGAAACTCATCACTGTTAGAATTAAAAGGTACTGGGAGGGAAAGCAAACTGACCGGGAGGATAGTTTCACCTTTGTGGTGAAACTTACAAAATTTATCCTCACCAACTGTGTACGTAAAACCCATCCATTTATAATGACCACGGACAAGATAAAGATTCCCAACTCACATCAGGACCACAAGATCCCAGGGACTTTCAGCTGCATCACAACTAATGTAATGTACTTAATTATATGTAGCAAATGTCCAACTGGGGGTCTGTATGTAGGGGAGACCAGGCAAAAACTTAAAACAAGGATGAATTCTCATCACCACCCAAAAAAAGAAAAAAAGAATAGATCTACTTGTGTCCACACATATTTACCGCCACAACTGCTTATCCCTTTCCGAAACTGATAGTTCTGCTTCACGTCACTTGTCTTATCTATTGCATTATTCCTGTGCCCTGTTGTGTATAAATATGTGACTCTTCAGATTTTGTGTTATACTATGCCTGATGAAAGACCTGAGTAGTCTAGAAAGCTTACTGACTAATGGCTAACTGAAAAGATGGTATCCTCCACTGAGGACTTTCAAATTTTAAAGTTTTTCTCCAAACAGCAATTTTAAGATCTCTCCACAGGTGTTCAATGGGATTTAGATCCGGATTCATTGCTAGTCAGAACTGTCCAGCACTTTGTTTCCATCCATTTTCTGGGTGCTTCTTGAAGTATGTTTGGGGTCATTGTCATGCTGGAAGACCCATGACCTAGCACGCAAACCCAACTTTCTGACACTAGGCACTACATTGTGCCCCAAAATCCTTTGCTAATCTTCAGATTTCATGATTCCTTGCACACAGTCAAGGTACCTGACCTGAGGCAGCAAAACAACCCCAAAACCTCTTTGAAGCTCCACCATATTTGACTGTATGTGTTTGTAAATTTATTGATTATGTTGCACATTGGACAGAGGAACATCCGGATCTCAAAAGATGGACTTATAACCTTGAAATTATTGATATTTTTCAACAATTTTGGTTCTCAAGTCCTCAGACAGTTCTCTTCTCCTTTTTCTGTTTTCTCCATGCTTAGTGTGCCACACATATGCACACAATGCAAAGATTGAATCAACTTCTCCCTTTTTTATCTGGTTTTAGTTGTGATTTTCTTATTGCCCACACCTGTTACTTGCCACAATTGCGTTTGAACAAGCTTCACATGCTTGAAACAGAGTTGTTTACCCACAATTTTGGCAAGGTGTCAATAATTTTGTCCGACCTATTTTATGTGGTTTTGTGTGAAATTATGTTCAATTTGCCTTTTTTTTCTCTGTTTTCTTGTGCTGTTTCAATAACCGCAAAGGAAATAAACGTGTATAATAAAACATGTAATTGCAATAATTTTCTGGGAGAATTACTTCATTTTCTGGCACAATTTCAAGGGATCCAACACTTTTGACCATGACTTGTTTTTTTGCCTTTTCAATTTGTTGCAGCATATCATCCTCTTCATGTTTAGCTATATTAGGAGGCTTGTAGCAAAGTCCAGTTAGCAGCTTTCCATTATTGCCATTTCCATGTACATTACCCATACTGACTTTACATCAGGGATGTAAAGCTCAAAACATGTAGAGGGCCAAAATGAAAAACTTGGACAAAGTTGTGGACCAACCAGTATACAGTATAATGGGCCCCACATAGTCCTCCATACAGAATAATGGGCCCCACAAAGTCCTCCATTCAGTATGATTGGCCCCACAAAGCTTTCCATACAGTAAAATGGATCCCACAAAGTCCTCCATGCAGAATAATGGCCCCACATAGGTGTGGTGGTTCTGGTGTCGTGGGTCAAATATAATCACCAAGAGTTGGGCATGTGTGCTGTACATTGTCGAAACTGCCCCCCATGTCGTCATTGAGCTTGAGGTCTTAAGTTGGTTTTAACGAAAATACCCACCCGTTTACCTATTTTTCTTTCCTATCCATTTGAATGTAGTGTAACCATCTATGTTTGACACCAAGTCATGGCTTTCATCCAACCAGGTTTCTGTAATCTGTGGCTGACCTAAGAGTCTAATTCATTCATTTTGTTTTCAAGACTTCTTTCATTTGCCTGCACATTTAATACTATTAGCACATTTATTACTGCTACTCGCCTCCTTACTTTCCTTGAATGTCTCACTCTGTCTATTCTACCCCCTTATTTGCACGGCTACCCTCCCTCCCCCAGATCCTAGTTTGAAAGCTCCTCCATCCATCTGACCATTTTTTTTCCCCAGCACATCTGCTTTCTCCCCATTGAGGTGCAGCCTGTAGCCGACAGAGAAGTCAGCCCAGTTCTCCATGAACCTAAACCCTTTCTTCCTGACAATTATCTCCTTAAGTTCCCGCTGACTTTCTAGTGACGTAGTGGTATCAGCAGTATTTCTGAAAACACCAAAATGCCCTTCAGTAGGGTTATCAATAAGGGAACAACAAAAACATTAAACTTTAGGAGGGCGAAGTTTGATCAGCTGATAGAAAACCTTCAACTTATTGACTGGGACAAAGTTCTTAATCAAGGAAATACGAATAGTAAATGGGAAACCTTCAAAAGAATTCTGAATACTCAGTGCGAGAGGTATATACCATATGGGAATAAAAGGGCCAGAAATAAGAGGAAACCAATATGGTTGAACAAGAACGTAAAAGGGGCGTTAAATAGCAAAAAAGAGGCATTCAAGAGATTAAAACAGGAAAACAGTAAGGAGGCACTAATGTGTTACAAGGAAAAAACGAGAACCTGTAAAAAAACAAATAAAAATAGCGAAGGAGGAAACAGAGAAACGTATTGCTAGGGAAAGTAGATCAAATCCCAAACTGTTCTTTACGTATATAAATAGTAAAAGGATTAAATCGGATAATATTGGAGCGATAAAAAGTGAGGAAGGCAAAATCATAGAGAAAGATGAGGATAAAGCTAATCTATTAAATAATTTTTTTTCGACAACTTTCACAAAGGAAATAGAACTAACAGGAGAAATGAGAAGTGACAAGCTTAATCCTCCACTAAGTATGACAAATCTAACCCAAGCTGGGGTACAGAAACGCCTCAGTAACATTAAAATAAACAAATCACCAGGACCTGATGGCATACACCCACGGGTACTAAGGGAACTAAGTAAAGTGATAGACCGTTATATCTTATATTTAAGGACTCTGAGACTGGGTCTGTACCACTTGATTGGCGACAGGCGAATGTAGTGCCAATATTCAAAAAGGGAGCGAAAAGTGACGCCGGAAACTATCGGCCGGTGAGTCTGACGTCCGTTGTGGGCAAAATTTTTGAAAGCTTCATTAAAGAGGCAATTACGGAGCATCTTGATGCTAATAATCTTTTAATCCCGAACCAACATGGATTCATGAGGAATCGCTCCTGCCAAACAAACCTGATTGACTTCTACGAGGAGGTTAGCTCTCGAGTAGATCAGGGAGAACCAATGGATGTCGTGTATCTCGACTTCTCAAAAGCGTTCGATAGCGTGCCACATAATAGGTTGGTATACAAAATGAGAATGATGGGGCTGGGGGAAAATGTCTGCAAGTGGGTAGCTAACTGGCTAAAGCATAGAAGGCAGAGGGTGGTTATAAATGGAATATACTCAGATTGGGTAAGCGTCACTAGTGGGGTACCACAGGGGTCTGTACTAGGCCCAATGTTATTTAATATCTTTATTAACGACATAGTCAACGGGATAAATAGTAAAATATCAATATTTGCAGATGACACAAAGTTATGTAAAACAATTAATACAAAAGAGGACAGTGCAGACCTACAGAGGGATTTGGATAAGCTGGGTAGGTGGAGCATTAAATGGCAAATGAGGTTTAACGAGGAGAAATGTAAGGTCATACATATGGGAAGGAAAAATGGAAGTCACCAGTACTCACTGAATGGGAATTCTTTGGGGCATTCAGAGATGGAGAAGGACTTGGGCATCTTAATTGATAGCAAACTAAATTGGAGTGCCCAAAGTCAGGAAGCTGCTGTAAGGGCAAATAGGGTAATGGGATGTATCAGAAGAGGTATAGCTGCAAAGGATGAGAACATTGTTCTTCCACTGTACAAAGCTCTGGTCAGACCACACTTGGAATACTGTGCTCAGTTATGGGCCCCAATATATAGAAAGGATATAAATGAGCTTGAAAAGGTACAAAGGAGGGCAACAAAATTAATAAAGGGAATGGAGGGACTGCAATACCCAGAGAGGTTGGCAAAACTAGGACTATTCAGCCTGGAAAAGAGAAGGTTGAGGGGGGACATAATAAATGTGTACAAATATGTTAGGGGACAGTATAGAGATCTTGCCCGGGATTTGTTCAAAAGGAGGGATATTACGGTAACAAGAGGGCATTCACTAAGACTGGAAGAGAAAAGGTTCCAGCACCAGCATAGGAAGGGGTTCTTTACGGTAAGAGCAGTGAGAATATGGAATTCACTGAGTGAGGAGACGGTAATGTCAGATTCACTACACCAGTTCAAGCGGGGACTGGATGCATTTCTAGATACCAGGCAGATTTCAGCATATACTTAAAAATAAAATAAAATAGTAGGTTGATACAGGGATTTATTCTGACTGCTGGTTTCAGAGTCGGGAGGGAATTTTTCCTCAGGTGAAGATTGGATAAATCATTTGGGGTTTTTGCCCTCCTCTGGATCAACTTTAGCAATTACAGAACTAACAGGTCGAACTTGATGGACGCAAGTCTTTATTCGGCTTTACAAACTATGTTACTATGTTATGTATGTCACTTGCGCTCAACACTAGTCGCCTGTCACGCTGTCTCTGTGTACTGGAGGTAGGGGGCCTAAGCTAACCCTAAGCTGGGGCCCTGACTAATCCCTCTACCTGGAGGTACTGTTAAAGGTACAGAGGTCCAGGCCGCCAGCGTAACCCCTACCTCCTGAGGATCCCTGCACCTAAGTAATCTAGTCCTGAGAAGAACCCCGATCACAACAAAAGGGGACGAGTAATAATATGCCCGCACTCAGTACTTTGACGAACGAGACAGTACAAGGGAAAAACCAAAACCACCTTGCATACAAAAACTACACAACTACAACAGAGGGAACACCAACGGGAAAGGAGATAAATGATAAAGCGAGGAAGGGAAAAAACTCTCCGAATACACTTATCTCTGAAACTCCAAATACCACGATCCGCTCTGTTAGTCTGCATGAAATGCTTTCACCGACACTTCCCTAATAGACCGGCAGGCATTTGAAGTAGTCTCACTACAGCAGCATTGATTGCAGCTGGGCGAGGCTGGACCTCGTCTAGCACAGAGAGAGAGAGAATTAACTCCCTCACTGCCGAAAAACACAAAGCACCAAAACCTCAGCTGCGAGAAGTCAGGCTGTGTAATCGTGACGATCTTCGTGGCGACACACCCGTGACAGTACCCCCCCTTCTACGAGGGGCCTCCGGACCCTCAGGGCCAGGTTTATCCGGGTGAGTCGTGTGGAAGGCCCGAACTAATCGGTCTGCGTTAATATCCGACGCAGGAACCCACATCCTCTCCTCAGGACCATACCCTTTCCAATGAACCAGGTACTGAAGGGACCGGCGATTAAAGCGTGAATCGATGACCCTCGATACCTGGAACTCCAAGTTACCATTGACCACCACTGGAGGGGGAGGTAAAGGTGACGGTACCACCGGCGCCACATACCTCTTAAGCAACGATCTGTGGAACACGTTGTGAATTTTAAACGTAGGGGGAAGGTCAAGACGGAATGCCACCGGATTAATTATAGAACTGATTCTGTACGGCCCGATGAACCTGGGACCCAGTTTCCAGGAGGGAACCTTAAGTTTTATATTCCTGGTAGACGACCATACCCGATCGTTCACACTTAGGTCCGGACCAGACACTCTCCTCCTATCAGCCATACGTTTGTATCGGTTCCCCATAGTATTCAGATTCTTCAGCACCCCTCTCCATACTGAAGCGAGTGATGAGGAAAATCGTTCCTCCTCAGGAACCCCCGAAGAGCCCCCCCTACTGAAAGTACAAAACTGGGGGTGAAAACCATATGCCCCAAAAAACGGGGACTTACCAGTGGACTCGCTCCGCCTATTATTAAGAGCAAACTCTGCCAGAGGTAAGAAAGAAGCCCAGTCCTCCTGGTTCTCTGACACAAAACACCGGAGATATGTCTCCAAGCTCTGGTTCATTCGTTCCGTTTGACCATTGGTCTGAGGATGAAAAGCCGATGAGAACGACAAATGCATCCCCCGCCGTGCACAAAACGCCTTCCAGAACTTGGACACAAACTGAGACCCCCGATCAGACACCACCTCGGTGGGTACCCCGTGAAGCCTCACAATCTCCCCAATGAACACCTGCGCAAGAGTTTTAGCATTAGGGAGAGCAGGAAGAGCGATAAAATGTGCCATCTTGCTGAACCTGTCCACTACAACGAGTATGACCATTTTACCCGAAGACGGAGGGAGGTCCGTAATAAAGTCCATAGACAGATGAGTCCAAGGACGCTCCGGGATCTTCAAAGGTAAGAGGGCCCCAGACGGACGGGTATGTGAGGTCTTAGAGCGCGCACAAACCCCACAGGAAGCGAGAAAAGTTACCACCTCCTTATGTAAGTTAGGCCACCAAAACCGACGCGAGAGGAGATCCACAGTTGCTTTACTCCCCGGGTGTCCTGCAAAAACTGAGTTATGGTGTGCCTCGATCACCTTTTGTCGCAACTGATCTGGAACAAACAGTCTCCCCAGAGGTCCAACAGGGCGTCCCCCTGAGCCTCCAATACCTCCTCCTCCAGCTCAGAGCATACTGCCGAAACCACCACCCCCTCCTGAAGGATAGGAATCGGGTCGTCCGTATTCCCGGCCCCAGGGAAACTACGAGATAAGGCATCCGCCTTTACATTTTTTGACCCAGGACGATATGTAACAACAAAATTAAACCTGGTAAAAAACAATGACCACCTAGCTTGTCTGGGATTCAGACGTTTCGCGGACTCCAGATATAGCAGGTTCTTGTGATCGGTGATGACGGTGACCGGATGGACTGCCCCCGCCAAAAAATGGCGCCACTCCTCAAAAGCTAACTTAATGGCCAAGAGTTCCCTATTGCCGACATCGTAATTCCTCTCAGCGGACGACAATTTTTTTAGAGAAAAAGGCGCACGGATGCCACTTACCAGGGGACGAACCTTGTGACAATACTGCTCCCACCCCTACCTCGGAAGCGTCTACCTCTACAATGAATGGCTGTGACGCATCAGGTTGAATGAGTATGGGTGCCGAGGCAAAACATTTTTTCAAGGAGGAAAATGCTTGACAAGCCTTGTCAGACCACCTAGAAAAATGCGTCCCCTTTTTAGTCATGTCTGTGAGAGGCTTAACCATGGACGAGAAATTACGAATGAACTTCCGGTAATAATTAGCAAACCCCAGGAAACGTTGTAGTGCCTTAAGATTCTCTGGCCGATCCCACTCAAGAACTGCCCGCACTTTCCCAGGGTCCATACGAAAACCGGACGCTGAAACCAGGAAGCCTAAAAACTGGAGTTCCTGTACGGCGAACACACACTTTTCCCATTTGGCATACAGTTTATTATCCCGCAAGATCTGTAACACCTGCCTAACGTGCTCCTGATGAGACACCAGATCCGGCGAGTAAATTAAGATATCATCCAGATATATGACAACAAACTGTCCCACCAGGCGGCGAAAAATGTCATTAACAAAGTGTTGGAACACCGCCGGGGCATTAGTCAGACCGAATGGCATGACAAGGTTCTCATAATGCCCCTCCGGAGTGTTAAACGCCGTCTTCCACTCATCCCCCTCCTTCATCCTAATCAGATTGTACGCCCCCCTAAGATCCAACTTAGAGAACCATTTGGCGCCCACGATCTGATTAAAGAGATCGGGAATAAGTGGGAGCGGATACGGATCTCGGACCGTAATCCGATTAAGTTCACGGAAATCCAGGCAAGGGCGTAGGCCTCCATCTTTCTTCTTAACAAAGAAGAACCCCACAGCCATCGGTGAAGATGAAGGTCTAATATGCCCCTTAGCCAGACTTTCTGAAATATAATCCTTCATGGCCTGCCTCTCAGGACCAGAAAGGTTATACAACCTAGCTTTAGGTAACTTGGCCTTAGGGAGCAGTTTTACAGAACAGTCATACTCGCGATGAGGAGGTAGTTCCTGACACCCTTTCTCCGAGAATACATCCTCAAAGTCCGCCAGAAATGGAGGTAAGACCCAAGGAGTAACCGCACCGATGACCGTGTTCATGCAGTTTTTATTACAGAATTTACTCCATTGGCTTATCTCTCTGGATTGCCAATTAATAACCGGGTTATGCTTAGTTAACCAAGGAAGGCCCAACACTATAGGAGTGGGAAGACCCTCCAACACGTAGCAAGACAACAGTTCTTTATGTATCGCCCCCACTTGAAGTTTTACGTTATGCACAGCTTGCAAAAAACTTCCCTGACCGAGAGGCCTGGCATCGATCGAGAATATGGGGATGGGTTTAGCCAACTCACTCAACCGCATACCTTGAACCCGGGCAAACCGAGCGTCCACCAGATTAGCCCCGGCCCCACTATCCAGAAGAACAGATATCCTCTCAGTTCTCGTACCCACCACCACCTCCGCAGGTACGAGAAACTGAGACGAACCTAGGGACGAAATACCTACTCCCAGATTGCCGTCCACCACACAACCTGGGATCAACAGTTTTCCGACGACTCTTCACTCTGCAAGGGACGGGATGGACACCCCCCAATAAAATGTCCCTTTCTCCCACAGAAGAAACACCTTCCTGTCTTATGGCGCACCACCGGTCCCCTCCCCCGAAATGATGTCCCTCCTAATTGCATAGGCTCCTCTGGACTGACCAGGGGAACCACCATATGAGGGGACCTTGTAGGAGGTGGAGTCATCACAGGGGGTGGAGTTATCCTGCACCTCTCCCGAAGCCGTCTGTCAACGCGAATAGCAAGGGCCATAGCGGCTTCCAGTGACGCGGGAGAGTCATACTGTGCCAACACATCCTGTAATTTGTCGGATAAACCTTGACAAAACTGGCTCCTAAGAGCCGGGTCATTCAACTGGGTGTCCGTGGCCCACCTACGGAACTCCGAACAGAATTCCTCCGCCGGACGATCTCCCTGCTGGATCCTACGTAACTTAGACTCAGCAAGGGAGATCCGATCCGGGTCATCATATACGAGTCCCAGAGCAGCGAAAAACCTATCCACTGACTGGAGAGCCGGGGAACCCGAGGGAAGAGAGAACGCCCAAGATTGTGGGTCCCCTTGTAGGAGCGAGATGACAATTCCCACCCTTTGTTCTTCACGACCGAGGCCGCAGCCGAAAGTACAACTTGCATGCCTCCCGGAAAACAAAAAACTTGTCCCGCCCCCCAGTGAACCTGTCAGGGAGAGCTACTTTAGGTTCTGGTCCGGCTTGCTCCTGAGGATACAAAACCTTGGACCTAACGTCCGCCAGCTCCATGGACAAACTCTGCAACTGCCGAGCTAGACCGGCTACTGGATCCATGGTAGCTGGAGAAAATCTAAGTGGTCGGTGAAAATGTCACGCTGTCTCTGTGTACTGGAGGTAGGGGGCCTAAGCTGACCCTAAGCTGGGGCCCTGACTAATCCCTCTACCTGGAGGTACTGTTAAAGGTACAGAGGTCCAGGCCGCCAGCGTAACCCCTACCTCCTGAGGATCCCTGCACCTAAGTAATCTAGTCCTGAGAAGGACCCCGATCACAACAAAAGGGGACGAGTAATAATATGCCCACACTCAGTACTTTGACGAACGAGACAGTACAAGGGAAAAACCAAAACCACATTGCATACAAAAACTACACAACTACAACAGAGGGAACACCAACGGGAAAGGAGATAAATGATAAAGCGAGGAAGGGAAAAAACTCTCCGAATACACTTATCTCTGAAACTCCAAATACCACGATCCGCTCTGTTAGTCTGCATGAAATGCTTTCACCGACACTTCCCTAACAGACCGGCGGGCATTTGAAGGAGTCTCACTACAGCAGCATTGATTGCAGCTGGGCGAGGCTGGACCTCCTCTAGCACAGAGAGAGAGAGAATTAACTCCCTCACTGCCGAAAAACACAAAGCACCAAAAACTCAGCTGCGAGAAGTCAGGCTGTGTAATCGTGACGATCTTCGTGGCGACACACCCGTGACATCGCCATATCCTCATCATTTTTTTCTTTACTTTTGAAAAAATCCCAACCCTAACATAACCCTAACCTTAACACAACTCTAGTCCTAACTGTAACCCTAATCCTAACCCCAACCCTAACCCTAACACAACCCTAACCCTACCCCAAGGGATCTATTCACTATAAAGAGGCAGCAGAGTTTCTCTGGACTCTATCTGGCCTCTGTTTAGCGCTGTCCTTTTTTTCAGAGGTTCACAAAACTGTGGCTAATGGCACTTTTATGCACATCTAATTAAAAGACAGACACCGTGGGATCACAGGCAAGACTGCGTCCACGTTGCCTCCATCTGACTCATTACAGGGAGTCTTCCGCAGGGGGTTCCATCTGAATCATGTATTTCAGAGATTTACACAGAAACCCCGGTGTAAGCCCTCAGCGCAGAATACAGGATAAATGTGAGCTGAGCCATCCTGCGATCTTTGGGAGGCAGAATGAACAAATCAGCAGCAGGTAAAGAATTGATTTTATTTATTTTTTATACCGTTCCTCATGTGGTATACCGTATTTTTCGGACTATAAGATGCACTGGACCATAAGATGCACCTAGGTTTTAGAGGAGGAAAAAAAAAATGTAAGCAAAAAATGTGGTCATGATGCACTTTTAAGGGGGAGGGGGTCTTCTGCTGACACTAGTATAGGGGTAATGTCCCCCAATTCTGACAATATCCCATATTCTGATATATGTGCCCCCCCCTTCCTTTTATACGTGGTCCCCATCCCCATCCTGGTATGCCTGACATCCCTCCATCCTGGTATGCATGGCACCCCTCATCCCTATCCTGGTATGCATGGCACTCCTCATCCCTATACTGGTATGCATGGCACCCCTAATCCCTATCCTGGTATGCATGGCACCCCTCATCCCTATCCTGATATGCACGACACCCCTCATCCCTGTCCTAGTATGCATGGCACCCCTCATCCCTGTCCTAGTATGCATGGCACCCCTCATCCCTGTCCTGGTATGCATGGCACCCCTCATCCCTGTCCTGGTATGCATGGCACCCCTTATCCCTGTCCTGGTATGCATGGCACCCCTCATCCCTGTCCTGGTATGCATGGCACCCCTCATCCCTGTCCTGGTATACATGGCACCCCTAATCCCCATCATGCTGCACATTAAAAAAAAAATAAACACTCCTACTCACCTCTCTTCTCTCCTCCAGCGCTGCGTCCTGTCTGCCTGCCCTGATCTTTCCATGTGAGCCGCGCATGACGTCACTGCGATGCGCGGCTCACATAGAAAGCTCAGCTGCCGGAAGACACTGCTCCCCACGCCGGGACTGTGTGCACGGGGAGCAGTGACTTCACTCTCCTTCATAGCGGCACACAGCGGAGCTGCGCTGCGGCTGCTGCTGGCTATCTCCTGTGCTCGCTCATTAAAGGGCATGAATATTCAAACCCTCCCCACGCCCATGGGCGTGGAGAGAGGTTGAATATTCATGCCCTTTAACAGAGTGCACAGGTGATTCCGGCAGCAGCAGGAGCCGCAGCGTGGCTACACTGTGTACCGCTATTAAGGAGCATGAATATTCAGTGCTCCCCACGTCCCATGGGGCGTGGGGAGCAGTGAATATTCATTTTCTTTAGCAGCAGGGACAGTGTAGGCTGCAGCGGGCGGCTGCTGCCTCCTGTGCCCCGCTCCTGCACCGCTACCGCTCCCCCCACACCCCACATATATAAACACCACCCACCCCCAACATTCGGACCATAAGACGCACCCCCCATTTTCCTCCAAAATTTGGGAGGAAAAAAGTGCGTCTTATGGTCCGAAAAATACGGTAAGTGATTAGACTACTTTATTCTTTGGGTCGGTGCGATTAGTGATACCAGATTTATATCGGGTTTTTATGTTTGGCTGCTGTCACACTAAAATACACTTATTTTTGCAAAGACTAGTTTTTGCATCGCCATATTTTTATAGCTATAATTTTTCCATATTTCGACCGACAAAGTCATGTAAAGGTTTGCTTTTTGCCGGACAATTTGAAGTTTTTATTGGTGCCATTTTCTGGCATGTGACATTGTTTAATGGCTTTTTATTCCAATTTTTGGGAGGAATAAACAAAAACCAACAGTTCAGGAAGTTTTTTTTATGCTGTTCCACATGTAGGGTGACACCACTGAATTTAAATTCTTAGTGATATTGGACGTTTTTTGATATCTGAATTATTTCTGTCGTTACAGAGTGTCCAAGTAAAAAATTGTTTGATTAAATCCAAAATGGATCTTAAAGGCAGAGAACAGGTCTGGCAATCTAAGGCTATAGACATTTTTAAAAAAGGTAGTAAATGTGGTTTTAGTGACACCTCCATCTCAAATAAAGAAACCATACGTCAATACAAAAATCTATTATTCAAGAAAACCAAACTTTGGTGGACCAAAACTGCACTTGAGAATTATCTAGATCAAAAAATAATTCCTAGGAGTCTGAGAATCCAGCTTTTTCCCACTTTAGAACTTGAAGATGAAATCCTTGTTAGTAAATGGATCACAGTAGCCACTATATGCTCCATGTTGTTCATTAAGATCAAAGTGGACAAAAATACCTCCTAAGGCTAAGTGCCAACGATGCAGAAATGCTGTAGATTTTTTCCGCATCTCCCTAGCAGGAAAAACGCATGCGGATTTTACATGCGTTTTTCCGGCCTTATAGAAGCGTTTGTCAAGCGTTTTTGCATGCATTTACGCATGCGGGTTATCAAGCGCTTTTACAAGCAATTTTAGCATCACTTGGAAAAGTGCTTCACAACTTGGTCACACTATATAAATCCATGCAACCGGCATGGATTTATATAGTGTGACCAAGTAATAGTTAAAAAAAAAGAATAAAAATGGTAAAAAATAAAAATAAACATTATACTTACCCAGGGGTGGATTAAGAGTAGCAAGGGCAGTTTAGAAGGCGCGGGCCCCCCCCCCCACACCTGATTTATCACGTGACATGTCACATGATCCCCTGTGATAGATCATGTGATAGTTCACGGGAAATTAATTTGGCACAATATTAATTTTGCTTGCTTATCTGAGAGCAGCACAATATTGGGGCAGATACCCTGATTCCAGCGATGTGTCACTTTTTCAGCTGCTTGTTGTCATTTTGAGAAAATCACCGTTTTATCTGCTGCAGATCTAGCAGCTCTCTGAATGCTGCGCTCTGTATAGCCCCACCCACACCACTGATTGGCAGCTTTCTGCCCATGCTCAGTGTACACAGAAATCTACTGATCAGTGATGGGGGTGGGGTCCTACAGAACTTACTAGTCATCTAGTGATAATTACCTTCTGACAAATCAATGATTTTATCAAAACAACACTAAGCAGCCCAGTAAGTGACACATTACTGGAATCAGTGCCTCTAACCCTACATTATGCTGCTCTCAGATTAGGTGGCAAAAACCTGATGACAGATTCCCTTTAAAGGAGCTGTAAAGACAAAAAAGTTTGTATTAAAAAAAATACAAGCCATTTGTGAAATTAACTTTTTTCATTGTTAATTCACATTAGACTGTATCTTCAACACTTTTGTCAGCAGGTCTTATTACAGACTCTGAATAGGGCAGCTCTCTCCCTCTCCCTCAGCAGAAAGTCACAGCATGGTTAAAAAACGGGATCTTTTATGATTTTCTCATAATAAATAAAAAAGGACATGCAAGTCCTCCAAACTATTTTCCGTTTCTGTATAGGGAAGGTCCTAAATCTTTCTTGTTCTTTAGTTGATCACATGTCAAAAAGACAAAGCATTTACTATGAACTCGCCTAAAAAAATATACACTTGGAGAGTAATATCATCATCTGCATGTAAATATTCCTTGACTCTAAGGGCTCGCTCACACTGTCGTATAACACGGCCGAATGCTATGTGATGTTTTATCGGATAGGACTCGGCCCTATGTTATACTATGGGACAGTGCGATTATTGGCATGAGAAAATAATCTCATTCGATATTCGGACCATGTGCACCCATACAAGTCTATGGGTGCACATAAAACATTGGACTGCACTCGGATGTCATCCAAGTGCAGTCCGATGAACACTCACAGAGACTATGGAGAAGATGGAGAAATTAAGTTCTCCATCTTCTCCATATCTGTGCTGACAGAGTTTGAGCCGAGTGTCATTAGCATAATTGGCCCTATTCTCTTGCATGAGAGAATATATGGCTTAGTGAGTGGACCCTAAAACTGAATAGTAGTGACGGATAGGCACCTCACAAGCGGGATCCATGTAGCTCTCAGATGTCATGTAGGTAGGGCTTCATTCCATGGGGTAGGGCTTAATTTCAAGGTATATAAAAAAAATGGACTTCAAATAAAAATTAAATGAACACAAAAAGCACTAATTGAATTATTTTTTTCGTATTTATGTTTGCAGCTCCTTTAAAAACCCTTTGAGGACCAAGGCACATATATGTCCCATAGTTTTAAACTGGAAAAAAATTTGATTGAATAAAATTTAAGGTCCTCAAAGGTTTAAGTAGGTCATAAATTCATATGAATACTTGCTCATACAATTGCACATGCCAAAAGATGAAGAAGAACAGAATCAAAAATATGACATTAAGTGGAGCACTTACAGGTATTCAAGGTGAAAGAGACCAGCAAAGGCATCGTCTCGAATGACAGTAAATGAGTTAGAATTCAGCAAGCTGAAAATGAAGACAGCAGGTTAGAAGCGAACCAGACTTTATGGTGCTCAGAATTAGTCAAGCAGAATTTATTGACTGCTCTTGCAAAGCACCGAGACTCCCGCTGTGTATAGATGGCGCCGTGCGGCCTCCTGCTGTGTATAGATGGCGCCGTATAGATGGCGCCGTGCGGCCTCCTGCTGAGTATACGTGTATAGATGGCTACGTGTGGCCTCCTGCTGAGTATAGATGCCGCACGGCGCTCCCCCCAGAGACAGCAGGAGGCCGCACAGCGCCATCTATACTCAGCGGGAGACCGCATGTAGCCATCTATACACAGCAGGAGGCCGCACGTAGCCATCTGTACACAGCAGGAGGCCGCACGGCGACACCTATACTCAGCGGCGGGCCGCACGTAGCCATCTATACACAGCGGGGGGCACACGTAGCCATCTATACACAGCGGGGGGCGCACGTGGCCGTCTATACACAGCGGGGGGCCGCACGTAGCCATCTATACACAGCGGGGGGCCGCACGTAGCCATCTATACACAGCGGGAGGCCGCACGGCGCCCCCCCCCAGAGACATCAGGAGGCCGCACGGCGCCAACTATACTCAGCAGGAGGCCGCATGCAGTCATACACACACACAAAAACATCTACAGACACGCATAAACACATTTGAAACACAAAAATACATACAAACACAATGACATCTGCCCACACACACACACACAAACAGACAGACATCACACACACACACACACACCTGCCTACACACACACACCTGCCCACACACACACACACCTGCCCACACACATCTGTGTGTGTGTATGTATAGTGTGTGTGTGTATAATGTGTGTGTATGTGACGCGCCCCTGGGCCTGTGTCGCGCTGCGTTGCGCACGTGGGAGCTTACCCGGAGCCGGATCTCTTGAGGGTTGTAGTCTCGTGGCGGTGATCCGGTCCGTGCCCAGGGAGTCAGACTAAGTGGCGCTGTATTAGCGGTAGATGTTGGACGACTACGCCACCCGTTGAGTACAGCTAAGGAGCTGCTGCTGCAGGGCAGACCGCTGAGGCCGGTGGTAGGATTGTGCAGCGTGATAGTATAACCCCCAACGGGAGGGGTATGGCCTCAGGGCAGCCGACGTGGATGATGGGGGTAGCAGGAACCACTCAGAGACGGTACGGTGTAGTTCAGGGTCTTTACTGGTGACAACGATAGACCCTCCCGGAGTACTGGCTAGCGATTGGGGCCTGGTCAGTCCTTGAGCAGATGGGATCTCCCCTGGCAAGGCGGAGTTGTAGGCCTCCCAAACTAACGATACTCTTCTGGCTACCTTGCTAGAAGCGGGTATAAGTAGCCCACATCCCTGAGTGTACCGTGTGGTGCTCACCCGTATGGCCGGTGACTCGGGGCCTTCTAGTAGCTTCCGCTCCACGACGGCGGTGCTGGTCCCACGCGTGTGACCGTGCCCTCGGGTTTCTTGGCCAGAAGACCTGAAATCCCCTGCCTGACGGATTCTGCTGCTGGGTAGGAGTTAGTCCCCACAGCCTCGGACTCCGGGTCCGGTGATAACTCTTCTCAGTCAGGGCGAGCTCTGCATCTGCCAGCCCCTGACTCCTTGTAACACTGCTCCCACAGAGCTCCTGTTGTTTCTTCCCATAGCTGCTTCTCTTCTCTGTCTCTACTTCTGGCATGGCCCAGGAGCTGGGCCCAGCCGGAGCCACAGCTCCCTGTCAGCCCTCCTGGCTGAACTCTCCCTCTGAACTCTCTAACCCTGCCTCAGCCCCAGGTTTATATAGGGGAAGTTCTTCCCCTCCCAGGACTGGGCAGGAGGTGTGGCATGCATAGGATTCCTGACCAAGAGACCTCCCACCTGCTCTCAGACATAACATTGCCGTTACTGTGGAAACCAGACCCCTGGGGTGCCACATTTGTATAGTGTGTGTGTGTGTGTATAATTTGTGTGTGTGTATTTTTTTTTAAGTTAAAAACAAGTAAAATGCATGTGGCATCAATATCAAGACTCCAGATATAAGGGCCTATTCACACTGAATTTTGCAATGCATTCATCTCATCTTTCCAGGCTTCTATCTAAATCCCTGAAAAATGGCATTCAGATGGGCCTTGACATAGCCATTGATTTGAACAAAGGCAAACCGAGGCTAAAGTCTGAATCTTTAGGCTCCATTTGCTCTGCTTTCAGATGTCTCATTTCAGACAGCACAATCCTGAATTTCAGGGATTCAGTTGTAAGCCTTGTGTAAAGACCTGAATGCAGCACTGAATGTAGTGTGAATAGGTCCTTACATCCTACACCACCTCAGGGGATTGTTGTTATGGAGTATTGCCCCTGGGTGGCCGCAGTTATGACCACCACCAGGGCTCGCGGTCTCCCACCCTAGCTTTGGTATTCTGGGGAGCTGGTATAATGAATATCTGAGAAGAGCCCTAGAGAAGCAAGAACATTGGACAACCAAGAGGTGGTGGCCTCAAGTCAGGTGTAGTGTTCAACAGGGCAAGACTTTCTAACCTGCCCACACACACACACACAGACACACACACACACCTGCCCACACAGACACACACACCTGCCCACACAGACACACACACCTGCCCACACACACACACCTGCCCACACACACACACATACACACCTGCCCGCACACACACACCTGCCCACACACACACACCTGCCCACACACACACACCTGCCCACACACACACACACCTGCCCACACACACACACCTGCCCACACACACACATATACACACACACACACACACACACACCTGCCCACACAAACACCTGCCCAAAAACACACACACACCTGCCCCCCCCACCAACACATATAAACACACACACACATATACACACACACACCTGCCCACACACACACACACACCTGCCCACAAACACACACACATCTGCCCACACACACACACACACAATCACCATCCCCCGGCTCCATTCCTCCTGCCTGCTCTCTCTCTTTTCCGGTGCAGCACTGCAGGCCGGGGCACACTGCGTGACGTCAGAGCTAGGAGACACAGCCGCGCACAGGGCCGTGTCTCCTAGCAGTGACGCGGCCGGGCCAGTACAGGGAAGTTAACTGCTGCAGTGCTGGCCCGGCCGATGAAGAAGTAGCGGCGGCCGCTGCTGGGGGAGCGGTCCAGGCCCCCCCCTCCCGCCACTGCTACCGCTATGTGCCGCGGCGGCCCGCACATATAATGAGGGCAATCCGGCATTAGACACCCCACCTGGAGCCGCGGGCCCTCTGCAGGCTCGGGGCCCCGGGCGGTCGCCCGGATTGCCCTCATTATAATCCGCCTATGCTCATGGGCCACTGCTGTGTGCTTGCCCCCCAGGCTAAAATGTGCCAGCCAGCCCTTGCTGCACCGGGTGCCAGAAAACCTAGATACACCTTTGGAATAGGTATCTTGCAAAGTAAGGATGGGGTTTGGTGTTTTTAAGTGATTTTATTGACTCTGTGCATTTATATTTTGTATCAATAATATGATATGGTTATATATATCTTCTGGATATCAGGAGGGCTTATCCCTGTGCATTGACTCTCTCCTTCTCCTTCGATGTCCTGTATAGGCCAAAAAAAACTACGCGTTTCGAGGACTCACCGTTCCTCTTCGTCAGCATCTCGCTGGTAGTTAAACTGGTAACCTAATAAAGTCCAAACGCCCCCCACAAAGATAATACAACCAAAGAAATGGAGGAAGATCCAATACTATCAAGACGGTGCAAAAGGACATATGGAGGTGCAATAGAACTAAGATAGAATTCCAATAAGAATAGACTGTGTGTGAAAAAAATAATAATAAAAAAGACTTTGTTCAAACTTTCACAATTAGTTAAAAGTGAATAAAAATTATATACTTATATTTCTGATGGCTATAAAAAACAGTCTGTTAATCAGTGTATATTACAAGGATAGTATAAATTCGGCACTTAGTACCATCAAGAGATAAAAAGGAAAAAATGAAGGAGAAAAATAAAAACATTATATTGTATCTCCAATAGGGGTATCAATGTATAGAAACAAATACATATATAAAATAGGTGGATTCAAAGGAATATATCCAAAAGACATATTATATTGATAAAATATAAGGAGGTTCATAAAAGTGCAATGTACAGTCATGGCCAAAAGTTTTGAGAATGACACCAAAATTATATTTTCACATGATCTGCTGGCCTCTGTTTTTTATTAGTGTTTGTCTGATGTTTATATCACATACAGAAATATAATTGCAATCATATTATGAGTACCAATAGGTTATATTGACAGTTAGAATGAGTTAATGCAGCAAGTCAATATTTGCAGTGTTGCCCCTTCTTCTTCAAGACCTCTGTAATTCTCCCTGGCATGCTCTCAATCAACTTTTGGACCAAGTCCATTCTTGCATAATCAATGCTTGCATTTTGCCAGAATTTGTTGGTTTTTGTTTGTCCACCCGTCTCTTGATGATTGACCACAAGTTCTCAATGGGATTAAGATCTGGGGAGTTTCCAGGCCATGGACCCAAAATCTCTATGGTTTGTTCCATGAGCCATTTTGTTATCACCTTTGCTTTATGGCAAGGTGCTCCATCATGCTGGAAAAGGCATTTTTGGGTGCCAAACTGCTCTTGGACGGTTGGGAGAAGTTGCTCTTGGAGGACATCCTGGTACCATTCTTTATTCATGGCTGTGTTTTTAGGCAAGACTGTGAGTGAGCCGATTCCCTTGGCTGAGAAGCAACCCCACACATGAATGGTTTCAGGATGCTTTACAGTTGGCATGAGACAAGACTGCTGGTAGCGCTCACCTCTTCTTCTCCGAATAAGCTGTTTTCCAGATGTCCCAAACAATCGAAAAGGGGATTCATCAGAGAAAATGACTTTGCCCCAGTCCTCAGCAGTCCACTCCCTGTACCTTTTGCAGAATATCAGTCGGTCCCTGATGTTTTTTCTGGAGAGAAGTGGCTTCTTTGCTGCCCTCCTTGAAACCAGCCCTTGCTCAAAGAGTCTCCGCCTCACAGTGCGTGCACAAGCACTCACACCAGCCTGCTGCCATTCCTGAGCAAGCTCGGCACTGCTGGTAGTCCGATCCTGCAGCTGAAACAGTTTTAAGATACGGTCCTGGCGCTTGCTGGTCTTTCTTGGGCGCCCTGGAGCCGTTTTGACAACAATGGAAGCTCTCTCCTTGAAGTTTTTGATGATGCGATAGATTGTTGACTGAGGTGCAATCTTTGTAGCTGCGATACTCTTCCCTGTTAGGCCATTTTTGTGCAGTGCAATGATGGCTGCACGTGTTTCTTTAGAGATAACCATGGTTAACTGAAGAGAAACAATGATACCAAGAACAAGCCTCCTTTTAAAGTGTCCAGTGATGTAATTCTTACTTAATCATGACTGATTGATCGCCAGCCCTGTCCTCATCAACACCCACACCTGTGTTAATGGATCAATCACTAAAACGATGTTAGCTGCTCCTTTTAAGGCAGGACTGCAATGATGTTGAAATGTGTTTTGGGGGTTAAAGTTCATTTTCTGGGCAAATATTGACTTTGCAAGTACAGTAATTGCTGCTAAGCTGATCACTCTTTGACATTCAGGAGTATATGCAAATTGCCATTACAAAAAATGAAGCAGTAAACTTTGGAAAAATTACAATTTGTCTCATTCTCAATACTTTTGGCCATGACTGTAAATGTTCAATTGGTACTGGGATAAAAAATACATACAGTATATACCGCTGCGAGTTAAAGGCATACAGCTGACTCTCGTGATTAAGGCCCTTCAGAGCCAAGCTATTTAATGTGAAGAACCATTTGGATTCCATCCGCGACATTAATCTCAGGTAATCACCTCCCCTCCATTTTCTGTGGAGTAATTGGATCCCACAAAACTTAGTGTCCTTATAAGATTGGTTGTGGAACTTCCGGTAGTGCCGGGACCGTGGATGCCCTTCAAAACCTTCATTCATGTTGATAAAGTGTTCCTTCAGCCTTTTGATAACTTGCGCTTTGTATAGACATCTCCTCCTGCCAAGGTATAAAAAGGGCGTGGCTTGGGGTGTGGATAGGGGCGTGGTCAGACTACGCGTGCCGCATGGTTTCGGCCTCTTTCTAGTCCTCATAGGTTGGCGGTATGCTTGTACTGAGGAGATCTGGGATATCAGTGATTAGGTGCCATATTGTGCACTGTAAGGACTGGAAAAGCTCCTTCTATCCGTCTCTGTAGCACCAGAGGAAGAACAGAGGGGAAAAGACAGGATTTTCTACATGTCGCGTTATGTAGATGTTCTGCAGATTTATCACAACCGTCCACAAGAAGAAACTGCCATCACAGAGTCGCCTTTAGCTGTTGGAAAAGTTTAAACTTAGTTTTGAATAGTTGCTATAGGCAACAGGGACCGTTTCTATTTACGCTGGGTCACATGATGCTGGTGCTGGGTGATGTCATGTGACGGAATGTTGTGGGTGATGATGTCACAGAGGGCGTTGTGATGTCACCCTTGGGGTATATAAGGGGGCTCCATCCACCTGGAGCTCATATCTCATTGGCCATATCTTGGTGCTGAGATACCCCCTGGAGACAATGAGGATCGCCATATTGTTTCTGTGCTGTACCCTGTTCTACCCTGTGAATTACCATAGGCTGCCGGTGAGTACCTGTCTATTATTACATATGGAGGACGTTTAGAATCAGCTGCGGCAGGGGAAGGGGATGGGGAGGGGGGTCCTGTAAGAATTTACCTGCGGGAATAAGAGGTTATGGCAGGGAAAGGAGCTTAGGAAGTGACAGTCAGAGGGGATATAAGTGTGGGGTGACCCCTCTGACTCCCACATTCCTGCCTTGTCCTTGTAGAGATTAATGACTTTGGTGTTGTCCCTTATATATCACTTTGCAGTCACCAGTGATCGCTCTGCACTGTGATCCTAAACTACAGTCTCATTTACCTTTTTGCAAACGCCCAGAAGGGGAGGAGTGACATCACACCCATGTGAGCAGATCCCGCCCACTTTTACTGCAGTCGTAATGCGAGCTAGCTGTATTCTGTTTACATGGAAATGTCAGCAGCTGCTCCCCCTAGTGTTTACAAGATGAAAACATCAAAACAGTTAAAAACATTTTTTCAGATTTTATACCATTAAAACCTTTTTAAATATATATGTGTATTTATATATAAATATAAATACTTTACAATTTTACAATTGTAAAAAAATTGCTGACACTTTCCCTTTAAAAGATCTAAAGACGTTCTGCTTCATGTGCCATTGTGACCAATCACAGCACAGATTATATTTTTTAAACTTTTCTTGAAAAACTGAAGCTGCTCCGTGATTGGAAATCATGTGGAAGGGTTCTCTTTTAGACATTTAGTTAGTTCCAAAGTATCAGTGACATGATGGATAGAACTGTGCAATGATGTCACAGAGGGCTTTGTGATGTCACCCCTGGGTATATTAGAAGCCTCGGCCCATCTGCAGCTTGTATCTCATGGACCATACCTTGGTGCTGAGAGACCTCTGGAGATGATGAGTATCATCCTATCATTTCTGTGCTTTACGTTGCTCTACCCCCCACATTACAGTACACTGAGGGCGAGTATGTTCTCATCAATATGGAGGTCACAAGGATCAGCTAATGAGAATATCGCCTCTTGCAGGACTTCTCATACTGGACACGTGACCGTCCGTCATATGAAAGTCCAACTGTAAATAATATTCCATGGACCCTGGAGGTGAATCCCAAACTTCTTACTGATCTTCTCAATGGGATATTTCTGAAAGTTGCTTGATAATGTATCCATCACTGTATAATAACAAGGGCTCTCTGTTTGACTGGATTGGGTATAAATCTACAGGACTTTATTATGTTTTTTTTCTTTATTATAGGATGACCCACTACCCGTGGATCTCAGGAGAAGCACCTATCAAGCTTCCATCAATCTTCCTCTTTGGCTCTTCCGTGACGCAGTTTTCGTTGCGGTGATGACACTACTGACAATACTAGAGTATTTGGCCTTAAGTCTTGTCCTGAGCAAGTGGGCAATGTCTGAACCTGGTGAAACAATCAGAAAACTCCTGAGAACAAAACCATTCTGAAGGAACAAAGTGCTTGTAAGGAGCCGATTTGCATCCCTCAGATTCAGGAGCAAGACTCCAGGAGAACACCTGTCCTGCCCAATGGCAAATGTTCTACTCCATCCATGGCTCCTGCACCGCAGGATGCGAAAAAGGTTCCTAGTTGTAACTATAAAGTGGCGTTCAGTGATATTGTCTGGGTCAGAACGATCCCTCACAACAATATAGGAAGAAGAGCTCGAAGTTCCACGGAGCATAAAGAGAGGTTACTGATTTTTCAGAGAAGCCAACAACCCAGAATTCCAGAGCCAAGAGCACCATAACCTAGAACACCAGAACCTAGCATGTCAGAACCTAGTATGTCAGAACCTAGAATGCCAGAGCCTGAAATGCCTACAACACCTCCACCCAAAATCAAGAGGAGAAGATGTTTCCTTAGATGTCTTAGAGGCGAGGAAGATTGAGAAGGCAACTGCTTGAACTTTCCCATTGCTCGTGTCTTCATCACAGGTTAGTCCTATACATGCTGTCTAATGGGCACTATCTTACTACATACAATGCAGCATTGCACCTGAAATCGAATGGATATTTTGTCACACACTTGCACTTTAGCACCTTATCATATGGCGCATATATCTATGAACGCTTTGCTAAGTATCACTGTCTAGTATGTACTTCTGATGAACCTATTTTAGGAAAACGTGTCGAGGTTTGGCATACTATGTACTTGAGTTTGGCGTACTATGTGCTTGTTGGTAAATTCTATTGCCATCTATAATCTACTAGATATTATAATGTCTCTGGCGGGATGCCCCATGCCGAATTGTTGATAACTGACTATGAGCATTGTCCTCTATTTCTTATCTACTATGGTTACAGGTTGATGTGAAGAGAGCTGTGCCATTGGTAGCGATTTTTCTACTGATTTGTCAGTTATATTTATGTTAGTTTAGCAAATTTCTGCTTGTAGGGTCTAATGTTTTAGCATAGTGTATGTTCTGTGAGCTAAATTGTCATACTTATGCACTAGATAGATTATAAATTGTGATGCTTATGTACAAGATAGATTATTAGTTTAGTCGGTGATTTTTTAAATATTTTTTAACATCAGGAGACTCAAGAATCGCATCTTACAGAAGACAAGAAGCCTAAATGCCGAAGGGTGATGACCTGTTGATGGCCCACAGCTGGAGGGTCATTACCTCTTGATGGCACAAAACTGGACAGAAGATAAAAACATTTGATGGCACACAGCCGGAGGGTGATGACCTATTGATGGCCATAGCCAGACGGTCATTACCTGTTGATGGCACACAGCCGGACAGAGGATCATTACCTGTTGATGGCACACAGCCGGATGGTCATTACCTGTTCATGGCGCACTGCCGGATGGTCATTACCTGTTGATGGCACACAGCCGGAGGGTGATGACCTATTGATGGCCATAGCCAGAGGGTCATTACCTGTTGATGGCACACAGCCGGATGGTCATTACCTGTTGATGACACACTGCCGGATGGTCATTACCTGTTGATGGCACACAGCCGGAGGGTGATGACCTATTGATGGCCATAGCCAGAGGGTCATTACCTGTTGATGGCGCACTGCCGGATGGTCATTACCTGTTGATGGCACACAGCTGGAGGGTGAAGACCAGTTGATGTCGCACTGCCGGATGGTCATTACCTGTTGATGGCACACAGCCGGACAGAGGATCATTACCTGTTGATGGCACACAGCCGGTCAGAGGATAAGATCTTTTGATTGTATACACCGGGTTCCTCCCTGATAACAAGGAACCCTGGGGAATACTGGTCATCTTGATCCCCCACTGACTATATACTTGCTCCACCTCAGCCTACACCATCATAGAGGACACTTCCACCTGTGTCCACTGTAAGGTTGGACTTTCTTTTATAATTACAGCAGATTAATAAACATCATAAAGCTGTAAAACTATCGAGTAATTTATTATAAATTATTATAAAGAAATATAAAGTATAATAGCTAGCTATAGAGGGCACATAAGACGACTAACTATAGAAAGCATGTTATCGCCTGATATATACTGTATATTCTAGATGGCGCTATTACACTAAATACATCACAACCTCCAGGGTGAAATTACCGTACAATGCGAGATCACTAATAATGGCCACAGATTATGAGAAAATGACCAGCTCCATAGTCCTGGAGTTATTATAAATGTCTCTAGTGTGAGGCAGGGACTGGACGAGTGTTGGAGGGAGGTATATTCCCCCAGGACGTCCTTTATGTATCCATGCTGTGGAATCTGCCGTATACTACTGTTCTAGCAGTCAGACATTTCACTCTGCAGATCACAGCCTCAACATTGTGTAAAACTACCACCGTATATAAGAGCACTCAGAATAAAAACTAGCGGCATGCCGTGCACTGCCCACGTCATGTGTACGGGATACAGGACCTGCAGGACCTGGTACGGCCATTATAGTTGATAGATTAATGATACCTGTGCAGATGAAGGGAAAAAAAATATGTGCAACAACAGGAGGAGAAAGTCTCAAAATGTAATTTGAAGAGTATAACAGAGAAATGGGAAACTTCTGGAGATGCAGATAAGTGGTACCATGGCGAAACGTAAGTGTAGTCAGACAAGGGAAAAGTGCAAATGATCCAGCGTAAAGGTTTGTTTAGTAGAAAAAATATTAAAACTTAGCTTTTATTAGCCA
Organism: Phyllobates terribilis; assembly: GCF_046119375.1. NCBI lineage: Eukaryota > Metazoa > Chordata > Amphibia > Anura > Dendrobatidae > Phyllobates > Phyllobates terribilis. The sequence goes on from NW_027362943.1 coordinate 3,517,764, forward strand.
TATAAAACACTGCTCCACAAAGAATACAGCAAATGTGCAACTATCATAGCTTACAGACCTACACGCTTCAGCAAATCATGTCTTAATTATGGCCCTACTACTAGAATGACAAAAAGGCATATATATATATATATATATATATATATCCACGTGCCTGTATGACCTCCCTACAACGCCTGGGCATGCTCCTGATGAGGTTGCGGATGGTCTACTGTGGGATCTCCGACCAGACCTGGACTAAAGCATCCGCCAACTCCTGGACAGTCTGTGGTGCAACGTGACGTTGGCGGATGGAGCGAGACATGATGTCCCAGATGTGCTCAATCGGATTCAGGTCTGGGGAATGGGTGGGCCAGTCCATAGCTTCAATGCCTTCATCTTGCAGGAACTGCTGACACACTCCAGCCACATGAGGTCTGGCATTGTCCTGCATTAGGAGGAACCCAGGGCCAACCGCACCAGCATATGGTCTCACAAGGGGTCTGAGGATCTCATCTCGGTACCTAATGGAAGTCAGGCTACCTCTGGCGAGCACATGGAGGGCTGTGCGGCCCTCCAAAGAAATGCTACCCCACACCATTACTCACCCACTGCCAAACCGGTCATGCTGAAGGATGTCGCTCTCCACGGCATCTCCAGACTCTGTCACGTCTGTCACATGTGCTCAGTGTGAACCTGCTTTCATCTGTGAAGAGCACAGGGCGCGAGTGGCGACTTTGCCAATCCTGGTGTTCTGTGGCAAATGCCAAGCGTCCTGCATGGTGTTGGGCTGTGAGCACAACCCCTATCTGTGGACGTCGGGCCCTCATACCACCCTCATGGAGTTGGTATCTAACCATTTGTGCAGACACATGCACATTTGTGGCCTGCTGGAGGTCATTTTGCAGGGCTCTGGCAGTGCTCCTCCTGTTCCTCCTTGCACAAAGGCGGAGGTAGCGGTCCTGCTGCTGGGTTGTTGCCCTCCTACGGCCCCCTCCACATCTCCTGGTGTACTGGCCTGTCTCCTGGTAGCGCCTCCAGCCTCTGGACACAGCCAACCTTCTTGCCACAGCTCGCATTGATGTGCCATCCTGGATGAGCTGCACTATCTGAGCAACTTCTGTGGGTTGGAGAGTCTGTCTCATGCTACCACGAGTGTGAAAGCACAACCAACATTCAAAAGTGACCAAAACATCAGCCAGAAAGCATTGGTACTGAGATGTGGTCTGTGGTCCCCACCTGCAGAACCACTCCTTTATTGAGGGTGTCTTGATAATTGCCAATAATTTCCATCTATCGTCTATTCCATTTGCACATCAGCATGTGAAATTGATTGTCAATCAGTGTTGCTTCCTAAGTGGACAGTTTGATTTCACAGAAGTTTGATTTACTTGGAGTTATATTCTGTTGTTTTAAGTGTTCCCTTTATTTTTGGAGCAGTGTATATAGATACATACAGTGAGTACGGAAAGTATTCAGACTCCTTTAAATTTTTCACTCTTTGCTTCATTGCAGCCATTTGATAAATTCTAAAAAGTTCATTTTTTTCTCATTAAAGTACACTCTGCACCTCATCTTGACTGAAAAAAACAGCAATGTAGAATTTTTTTGCAAATTTATTAAAAAAGAAAAACTGAAATATCACATGGTCATAAGTATTCAGATCCTTTGCTCAGACACTCATATTTAAGTCACATGCTGTCAATTTCCTTGTGATCCTCCTTGAGATGGTTCTACTCCTTCAATGGAGTCCAGATGTGTTTAATTAAACTGATAGGACTTGATTTGGAAAGGCACACACCTGTCTATATATGACCCCACAGCTGACAGTGCATGTCAGACCAAATGAGAATCATGAGCTCAAAGGAACTGCCCAAGGAGCTCAGAGACAGAATTGTGGCAAGGCACACATCTAGCCCAGGTTATAAAAGAACTTCTGCATTACTCAAGGTTCATAAGAGCACAGTGGCCTCCATAATCCTTAAATGGAAGAAGTTTGGGACCACCAGAAGTCTTCCTAGACCTGGCCGTCCAGCCAAACTGAGCAATCGTGGGAGAAGAGCCTTGGTGAGAGAGGTCAAGAAGAACCCCAAGATCACTGTGGCTGAGCTCCAGAGATGCAGTAGGGAGATGGGAGAAAGTTCCACAAAGTCAACTATCACTGCAGCCCTCCACCAGTTGGGCCTTTATGGCAGAGTGGCCAAACGGAAGCCTCTCCTCAGTGCAAGACATATGAAAGCCCGCATAGAGTTTGCTCAAAAACACATGAAGGACTCCCAGACTATGAGAAATAAGATTCTCTGGTCTGATGAGACAAAGATAGAACTTTTTAATGATAATTCTAAGTGGTATGTGTGGAGAAAACCAGGCACTGCTCATCACCTGCCTAATACAATCCCATCGCATTCTGATCTTCTTGAAAACCGTCATTGTATATAGTGGTGGCGACTTTCTTTTAAACGCAGACCTCTAGGGATCATTTCCTTTTTTATATATGTGTCCAAGGTTGTGAGATCCCATCAAACTTTAAGTTCTCTGGTCATTTTGTTTTCCATCTGGAACATGAGATCTTTAAATTCATCCGGTTCTGTTGTCACCACTGACGGTTTATTATCAAAAATAGATGCTAGTTTGTTCAGTCTAGCCGAACAATCCTCTGTGTCACTGAAATTCATTATGTCAAATTGAGGGGATGTGAAAATCCACAGGGACTCCCGGTTCAGAAGTGTGCACTTGCAGTCAGACAAGCCAATGGCCTGGTAACAGGGGCCAAGCAGAGCCGGGTAAGTGGTAATACAAGTGGGCAGTGGAATGAGTCGAGGTTTTGGTAATCATGGTGTAACAGATCGGGCACACTGACTGGGCAGGAGAGAATTTCATGTTTTCTTGATTATAGCATCATGCGGAGAATTCCTGCTCCTTAATATTAAAAGGGGTTGTCCGGGACTTTTTTTTTTTTTTTTACCATGGACCTAAGAACTAACAGGCAAGTATTTGCTAACTATGTGCCTGTTGTGACAGGCGCCGAGATCTGCTGGTTCAGAGTGGTCACGGACCGCTCCTGACAGTGATTTTTCAGCTCCCGCTCTGATCTGTTGATGGGGTGTGACTGCCGGTGTCATGCTGATTGACAGCTGGCTCCCTGCTGCCTAACTGCAGGGAGCCGTCTGTCAATCAGCATAAAGTTGGCAGTCACGCCTCTTTGACAGAGCAGTCGGGAAGAGGAAGAGCTGTTCTGTTGACATGAAGCAGCAGAATCGCTGTTAGGAGCGGTCCAGGAGCAATCTGAGCCACCACAGGGTAGAACAAGCATGTAATAAGCAATTACCTGCCTGATAGTTCTTAGTCCCATTGCATTTTTCTATCTCACCCTGTAGGAGTCACCTTCTCCTCAATCAAAAAGAGAAGGTGCATATGCACCTGTTAGAACTCTCCTGTTAGGTTTTTTCTATCTTGCTGGTCACATGACCTTTTTTGCCTATTTAATCCTGCTCCGCCCTCCTGGCCATGCTGGACTTCATTGTAATTTCTACTCTTTAGCTAGCCAGGTGCTTTGTAACCTTTCTCAGTCAGTTTTGCTAGGTCTTCGGACCTCTATGTTCTATGTTGTTTGTTTGTCTTTTTACTGCTGCAATTTCTGCTAGGAGGTGTCCATCTATCTCCCAGTCCCTAGTTCTTGTAGGGATCCCTTCCTCACATCTATAGGTCTTCGTTCAGACTAGCCGAGGACTTTAGCGGGTCTGATCGCAAGATCAGGTTCCCCGTTACATCGTAGGGATCAAGCTTAGTTCTATTGTAGGGACAGATCTCCTGTCTTTCCTTAGAGCTTGTAGCAGATCATAACAGTACGTCCAGCCCAAAAAATTTCTCTAAGGAAAGACTTCCAGTCTCCATCATGGTGTCGGTTCAGGATTTGGCTCAACGCCTGCAGGGACTCTCTCTGGAGTAGCTGTTCTGGAGCGCATTTTGTGGAGCCAAAGGTACGATTGCCTGATTTATTTTTTGGTGAACAACAAGATTTTTTTTCCTTAAAAAATGCTTGTTTGTTGTATTTTCGTTTGAGACCCAGATCCTCTGGTGATGAATCACAGCGCATAGGGTTCATAATGTCACTTTTGCGCAAATAACCTCAGGGATGGGCCTTTTCTCTCCAACCTAGTGATCCGTGCTTTAGATCAGTGGATAGTTTTTTTTCTGCTTTGGGGTTGTTGTATGATGATCCTGATTGTGTCTCATCAGCTGAGTCTGAATTAAGACGTTTGAGACAGGGATCAGGTAATGTGGAAAATTATTGTACTCACTTCCGTCGGTGGTCTGCTCAGGTGGGGTGGAACGATTCAGCTTTGAAAAGTTTGTTTCTTGCTGGGCTAGGTGAAAGGGTTAAGGATCTGCTGATTGCTTATCCTACACCTGGAAACTTGCAGGAGGCAATGCAATTAGCTATACGGGTCGACAGGAGACTGCGTGCAAGGGTTAATGAGAGTAAATCCTCTGCCATGTTAGCTCCGAGTCTTGAGAGGGTCTGTACTGACATTGGAGAGCCGATGAAGATTGGGGCGATGTCACCCAGCTCTCAGGAAAAAGACCGCAGGTTTTCTGAAGGTTTGTGCTTTTATTGCGGTGGATCTGACAATTTCATTAAGAACTGTGTGCTTCGTATGAACAAAGAAAAAAAAAAGGTCAGTTACGCCCGTATAGCCTGTTTAAACACTAAGGGTGTATTTATTTCTGCTACTACTGCAGCTCAGGAAGAATTAATAGAATTTCGGGTATTTGTGGATTGTGGTTCTACTCTGAATGTGATTGATGGGGGATTCTTGGAAAAACTTAAATTAAAACCCAAACCTTTGTCATCCCCTATTGCCGTGGTTTCTGTCGATGGCTCTCCCTTGAAATGTGTTACTCACAAGGTTTATGAATTTCCCCTCACTATTAATGGTATTCACCAAGAGAATTTGGATTTGGTGGTATTAAATAATTTGCCTTCTCCAGTAGTTTTGGGGTTACCCTGGTTAAAATTGCACAATCCTGTACTGGATTGGTCTACCAATGAAATTAAGTCCTGGAGCCCTAAGTGTTATGACAAGTGTTGTAACGGGCGCATTGCTGCTGTGGAAAAAGGGGAATTACCTGTACCTATTCAGGATTTTTGGAAAGTTTTTTTCTGAGGAGGAGTCGCAAATTTTGCCTCCCCATAGAGACTATGATTGTACCATTGAATTTGTCCCTGGAGCGACTCTTCCTAAAAGTCGTTTATTTAATTTTACTATTCCTGAGAGAAAGGCTTTGGAGGAATACATACAGACGAGCTTGGCCGCCGGTCATATCAGACCTTCTAAGTCACCTGTGGCTGTTGGATTTTTTTTGTTAAAAAAAAGGACGGCGGTTTACGTCCTTGTCTGGACTTTCGCGAGATTAATAAAATTACTGTACGCAATCCCTACCCACTGCCATTGATTCCTGATTTGTTTAACCAGTTAGTGGGGGCCAAGTGGTTCTCTAAAATTGATCTCCGGGGGGCATACAATTTGTTGCGCATGAAGGAGGGTGATGAATGGAAGACTGCTTTTAACACTCCTGTGGGTCATTTTGAGAATCTGGTGATGCCTTTTGGTCTTACCAATGCACCAGCATTTTTTCAGAATCTTACTAATGACATCCTTAGACCTTTGATCGGCAAAAATGTGGTTGTGTATTTGGATGACATTTTGATTTATTCGCCGGATCTGGAGTCTCATTGGCGGAGCGTATGTGAGGTATTACAGTTATTAATTGACAATTCGCTTTTTGCTAAACTAGAGAAATGTGAGTTCGCTGTACAGAGAATTATTTTTTTGGGCTACATTATCTCCAGCGAGGGCTTTGAGATGGACCCGGCGAAAGTTCAAGCTGTGCAGGAATGGCCTAGGCCTATTGGTTTGAAATCGATACAGAGGTTTTTGGGTTTCGCCAATTATTACAGAAAATTCATTAAAAAATTTTCTATTATTGTTAAACCACTGACCGATCTCACCAGGAAAGGTGCTAATACGGTTCAGTGGACTACTGAGGCCATTGAAGCTTTTGTGTTTCTAAAGGAGAGGTTCAGCTCTGCCCCCATCCTTATGCAGCCTGATGTGACTAACCCGTTTTTGGTTGAAGTTGATGCTTCTTCTGTGGGGGTCGGTGCGGTGTTGTCTCAGGAATACAAGGATGGAGTACATCCTTGTACCTTTTTTTCAAAAAACTGAACTTAATTACGATATTGGTAATCGGGAATTGCTGGCTATTAAACTCGCATTTGAACACTGGCATCATCTCTTGGAAGGTGCTGAATTTCCCATTCAGGTTTTCACTGATCATAAAAATCTGATCTATCTTGATGCTGCCAAGCGCTTGAATGCCCGTCAGGCTAGGTGGGCACTTTTTTTCTCGCGGTTTAATTTTTCCTTTACTTACATCCCGGGTACCAAGAATGTTAAAGCTGATGCTTTGTCTCGCAGCTTTTCTCCCATGGTCGGTGCTGAGGAGGAGGAGAGCATTTTACAAGAAGGTGTTGTGATTGCTGCATTTTACTCCGTTTTGGAAGATGAGATTCTTAAAGCACAGGAGAATGCCCCATCTAACACTCCCCATGGGAGGTTGTTTGTGTCTAGGACCTTTAGGAGAGATTTGTTTGTGGAGTGTCATGAGTCTCGGTTGGCAGGTCATCCAGGAATTTCTGAGACCAAGAGACTTGTGGGTCGCAGTTTTTGGTGGCCTGGGTGGCAGAAGGAAGTCATTAAGTGGGTGCGTCAATGTACTGTGTGTGCTAGATCTAAGTCTCCACATACTCCTGCTGCGGGGTTGCTTTGCCCTCTGGAGGTTCCTAGTGCACCTTGGACACATCTGGCTATGGACTTTATTACTGACCTTCCCCCCTCTGAGGGTGAAACGGTCATCTGGGTGGTTGTGGACCGTTTTAGCAAGATGTGTCACTTGGTTCCCTTCATCAAATTGCCCTGCGCTAAGACACTCGCTAAGGCCTTTGTCAAGGAAATTGTCAGACTCCATGGCGTTCCTACTGACATTGTTTCTGATAGGGGACCTCAGTTCGTGGCTCGTTTTTGGCGTGCCTTTTGTGACAGGTTGGGAGTTCACTTGTCATTTTCATCTGGATATCATCCTGAGTCTAATGGCCAGACAGAAAGGAAGAACCAGGATGTTGAGCAGTTCTTGCGTTGTTTTGTGGCAGACAATCAAGAGGGGTGGTCTGAGTTTCTGCCACTTGCTGAATTTGCTCTTAACAACCATACATCCTCTTCTGCTGGGTGTTCGCCTTTTTTTTGTTGTTCTGGGAGGCATCCGTCTTTTGGGTCATTCTCCAAATTGGTATCGGCTGTGCCCGAGGAGGAGAGTTTTTCCGGTGATTTGGAGAGAGTTTGTACGGATGTGCGTGGTAATCTTCAGGAGGCTAACAAAAAATCTAAGAGGTACTTTGATAGGAAACGGCAAGAGATTTTGTTTGCTATTGGTGACATGGTTTGGTTGTCCTCTAAGAATCTGCGGTTGAGGATTCCTTCTAAAAGATTGGGTCCCAAGTTTGTAGGGCACTTTAAGGTGCTTCAGGTAGTTAACCAATCTGCTGTTAGGTTGGAGGTTCCCACCTCCTGGAAGATTAATCCGGTGTTTCATGTTTCTCTATTGAAAAAAGCTGATGTATCTAATAGAGATGCCACTGCCACTGTTCCTCCGGTGGTGGAGGACGGGGAATATGAAGTTTCCCGCATCCTGGGTTCTAGATGGTATAGAGGGAGTTTACAGTATCTCGTCGCTTGGAAGGGTTTCGGTCCCGAGGATAACTCATGGGTGAGGGCGGATGATGTTTCTGCTTCCAGACTTGTCAAAGCGTTTCACAAGAGGTTTCCTGATAAGCCTGGGCCTAGGGGATCCGGAGGATCCTCATAGAAGAGGGGGTACTGTTAGAACTCTCCTGTTAGGTTTTTTCTATCTTGCTGGTCACATGACCTTTTTTGCCTATTTAATCCTGCTCCGCCCTCCTGGCCATGCTGGACTTCATTGTAATTTCTACTCTTTAGCTAGCCAGGTGCTTTGTAACCTTTCTCAGTCAGTTTTGCTAGGTCTTTGGACCTCTTTGTTCTATGTTGTTTGTTTGTCTTTTTACTGCTGCAATTTCTGCTAGGAGGTGTCCATCTATCTCCCAGTCCCTAGTTCTTGTAGGGATCCCTTCCTCACATCTATAGGTCTTCGTTCAGACTAGCCGAGGACTTTAGCGGGTCTGATCGCAGGATCAGGTTCCCCGTTACATCGTAGGGATTCAGCTTAGTTCTATTGTAGGGACAGATCTCCTGTCTTTCCTTAGTGCTTGTAGCAGATCATAACACCACCGACATTGTGATGCGCCAGCTTCCAGATCCAATTGCAGATAAAATTGTGATTTTATTGTTAATCCATTAAAAAGATATACACATTGCAAAAATAAAATAAATAAAGGTGGAGACCTCTGTGAAACCTACACGTTTCGAACGCCAAACGTTCTTAGTCCTGCTATAGAAATACATGTAGGGAGTTACAATTTACATGCTTGACCGCCTCATCATATGGGCGGGTTGATCGTTCCTCACGCCCAATTTTCTAAGTAAAGAAATGATAGGGTGTGGGAATAACAGAATAAAAACAAGTGATCTAATCTTGAAAAGTAGGCAGTGTGTATAAAAAATACACAAAGATGATACAAATAATATGATATATACATTAACATAAAATCAAAAAGATAATAAAAGAAAAGTGCTAAACCTGTGTCAGAGAAATAGCTCAGAGCTTAGCACAAGGAAGCACTCCTTAGAAGAACTCCTTAGGAAAACAGATACAACTACAGCAAGCTGTACCTTCCAGGACTGACCAATGACCAAAATCCAAGCTCTGATTTAATAAGATCACGGTTACACCGACATACCTTCTATTGGTGAGCTCATATGAGGACTTATCATAGGTGTGCTAGATCTTTTAGAAGTTTATGAGATCCCCAACTTTCAGGATATCTTCGCCCATGGAGGTCTCAGGCGGGAAATATCATGGTCATGTTTTCTATCATGATTTTACCTTTCTATAGAGATGAAACATGGCATGGATAGCATTATCCATCTAAACGATATTAAGTTGGGGGTGTTCGGCTGGCCTTACAATGATGTGAGTGAATGCGTTATGATCGTCCCTTTGCTACGATGTCGAAAATACATCTCCCATGAATATTGGATCGATGCAAACCCCAATATTCATCACTGACCACAGTCTTCAGAGTCTCTGAGACAAGTCCTTTGAAAAGAGGAAGCCCTTGCTTCGGAAATGTACTTATCCGCCTCTGAGTATGCAAATTCTAGACTTGTTGGCTGGTTCTCATCAGATTCTTTGTTGAATTTACCTGACCACGGCAGGAGGCCCTACGTCAATAGAGGTTGAAGTGTCAGCTCTTTCTCACTTTTCTAGTTATAATCCTATATGTTCAATGTGAGGGTGAAATGTCCCCTCTCCAGAGATGTCTTTTGGATTTTACAATTTTTCTTTATGACAGGGTGCAAAATTACCCTCCCCACCCCCAACCAGGATCAAACTGGGATGTCTGGGGCCCCAATAGGAATTGATTCTAGGGGCCCACACTACAGCTGTATATGAAAACCTGTTAGCCATTATCCTGATTATAGTGGAGCGTCGGCTGTAAAATACAGGAGGCTCCTGCACCTCTTACTGTGCGCTACCATAACTGGGATGTACAATTACGGTAATTTGCAGTAAAGGACTTTGTTGGTGAAAACAAGTTATGACCATAGGATCCACAGGAGAGGTGATAACTCCATAGGATCCACAGGAGAGGTGATATCTTATTGGTCAGTGATTGATTGGTCTTGACTCGCCCCCTGGGCCGTGCGGCACTCGGATCCGGGCAATAGGGAAACGGTGGGAGTAGTAGTGGCAACCCGGTTCCATGGCTCAGGGTGGTCAGGCCAGTGGTAGTCCGTTATGTGCTGATGATTATGTCCGACTACGCCACCCATGGATTTGCGGTCATTAGGAACCGCCGCTGCAAGGCAGACTGCTGGGGCTGATGATGTATGCAGCTGGAATGGTGTGACTCCCCACGGGAAGAGTGCGGCCCAGGGCAGTATAATGGATGGAGGGAGTTATCGTGGTGAGAGTCCCAGTACCGGTAGTGCTGGAGGCGCGAAGGAGCACACAGACAACAGGTTGCAGTCCAGGGTCTTTACTACAACAGGTAAACTGACCCATAAACAGTCCCGGCTAGGAGGGGGCCTGGATGTCTGAGAGCAATTGGGAGATTGGCCCTGGTCAGGGTGAGGGTGTAGGCCTACCGTGCTTTCTGTGCTCCTTCTGGCTATCTCCTCCTTATAGGGTAACAGCCCACGTTTCCGAGCTTTCCGTGTATTCTCGCCTATATGGCCTGCGACGTGGGTTCCTTTCTGCTCCCGGCCTGGTACGGCTTTACTGATCCCTTCTGTTGTGGCAGAGCCTCCAGGTTTCTTAGGCCAAGGAACATACAGTCCCCTGCGGACTGGTTATCTGCTGTGGGATGTGGAATCCTCCCAGCCTCAGACACCAAAGTCTTGTGAATTAAGTCCTTTATCTGCCAAGACAGGCTCACTTCGCCTCTTGTCTCTGGCTTGTGGCTCTCCTCCTGCCACACTTCCTCTTTGGTGCAATTCAACTTTCTGTCCCTGCTCTGCTCTGGGACAAGTCTCAGTGCTGAGACAGGTCGTCCAGTTCTCCCTAACCCTGCCCCCAGCACCAGCTTTTATAGGGGCAGCCTGCTCCCCCTACTGGCCTGAGACAGGAGGTACTGCATGCTAATGTTCCCCTGACTAGAGAACCTCCCCCTTGCTCTCAGACACAGCTTTATTAGATTTTGTGGCATCCAGGCCAGGGTGACACATTCCCCCCTAGTAAGATTTAGTACTCCGGGACTAAACAGTAAACAAAGACAATATACATGACTATAAAACATTATCAGGAAAGTGACGCACAGATTGAGTTCTTAAGGTCACAGTGTGGTCTGTGACCGGGTGTCCATATCACCAACACAACGGGGAGCCTTAACCAGGTGGGGGTCTGTCCTACCCCAAGTCCTTTACAGTCTTAGTTCATCCCTTGGTTAGGCTCCGAACGCAGTCCATACAAGGTCCCGGTTATAAAAAAGTCCATAACTTTTGAGTCCTTACGGTAACTGCAAGAAACTGAAACACAGAATTACCAAACATGCATGTAACTTTGCAAACATTTCAACATTTGGCAACAGGGTTATTTACAATTTTAGTGCACTCTATATTCTCCAGCGAGCGGGTATCTGCCCCTTTGTGCTCCTGGTTGACCTCCTTAACCCACTGTCTGGTGGTGGACCGACCTGGCTTTCCCCACTAGCGTTAGGGGTACAGCTACCAGCTGGACTTACAGGCAGGGCAGGCAGCTGTCTGCGGGTCCTTTGGCTTACCGCAGGCATGGCAGGCTCACTGTCAGCAGAGGGTTGACTCTCCTGGGCTGCTGGTACAGGCTCTTCTGCCTCTGGAACTGCTTGCTCCTCTGTGTCTTCCGGCTCTGGTGCAGGTTGTTGCTCAGTCGGTTTCAAGAAATGCAGGACGGGTACCACTATGGCATCGTTTATCCGAGTCCAGGACTGAGGGAACTCTCCGAGAACGGTGCTGATCATTTCTTCCTTGTCCTCTGCGGGTTCAAGGTCACTCTGATCCTCTTCTGCACTACGGAGTTGCTCGGGGCACCTTTTGAGGTGTTCTCTGGAGACGGTACTAGTGGTTTCTCCTCCGTCCTTGGTGATCACGCACACCTTCGGGTTGTCGTGATCAGATTGCAGTACGGTGTAGGGTTCCCTTTCCCACTGGTCGTCCAACTTGTGAAGCCTTCTCTTCCGCTTCAGGACCTGCTCACCTGGTTCTAGGGGACCAGCAGGGGCGTGTTGGTTGAAGAGTCTTTCTTGCCTTTCTCTCACCTGGGCCAGGCTCTTCTCCACACTTTCCTGTACCTTCTTGTACTGCAGTTGCCTTTCCGTATCCCAGTCCGCATCCGGGGAGGTGTCCTCAGGAGTTAGGACTCTCATCTCCAGGTCTACGGGCAGCTTACCTGGTCTGGCTCGCATCAGGTAAGCTGGGGTGCAGTTTGTAGCATTCACCGGGATATGATTGTATAAGTCTATCAGATCCGGCAGTTTTTCTGGCCACAGGCTGCGTTCCTCCAGGGGCAACGTCTTCAGGAGATCAATGACTATATTGTTCATTTTCTCACACATCCCGTTGGTTTGTGGATGGTAAGGCGTTGTCCGAATCTTCTTACAGCCATAGAGGTTGCAGAAGTCTTGGAAGATTTCAGCTTCGAACGCTGGACCCTGGTCTTTCAGGACCTGTTCCGGATACCCGTGGGGATGGCAGAAGTATTGCTGGAAGGCTCTGGCCGCTGTTTGGGCTGTCAAGTCCTTTACCGGGACCACCACTAGAAAACGAGAATAGTGGTCCACGATTGTCAGGGCGTAGATGTATCCTGACCGGCTTGGGGCCAACTTGACGTGGTCCAGAGCTACCAGCTCAAGAGGCTGCGTGGTGATGACGGGCCTCAAGGGTGTCTTCTGGCTGGCACGGTCCTTCCTCCTTAGGTGACAAGGGCCACAGTCTCTGCACCACTTCTCTACAGCCCCTCCCATACCGACCCAAAAGAACCGTCCTCTCAGCAGGAACTCTAGTTTCTTCCAACCGAAGTGCCCCGCTCTGTCATGGTAAGCCCCCAGGACCATAGCTGCATCCCGCCTTGGAACCACGACTTGCCAGATCAGCTCGTGTGGTGGTTGACAATCCTTCTGCACAGCTTGCCTTCGTAGAGGAACAGCTTGCTCTTCTCTTTCCATAGCTGCTTGGCTTCCTCTGGAGCATCCGGATCCATGCGGGCGTCTTCCTGGGTCAGCAGATCTTTCACTAGGCTGATGGCAGGGTCACTATCTTGGGTCTAGGCCAAGCTGTGGTGAGGTAGGGGATTGATCATCACAGTTGTTAGATCCTCCTCCTTCACGCGGTGGGAGTATTGAGCGGCTCCATACCGGTGAAACGCGGGGAGTTCTACCTCCTCCAGCTCTTCTGGGTCTTCGTCACCTTCAGGTAACTGAGGCATTCTCGATAGGGCGTCAGCGTTGGCATTGGTTTTGCCTGCCCGGTACTTGATCACGAAGTCATAGTTGGAGAGACGGGCCATCCACCGCTGTTCCAGGGCACCCAGTCTTGCATTGTCTAGGTGTGTTAACGGGTTGTTGTCCGTGTACACCGTGAACTTTGCGGAGGCCAGGTAATGCTTGAAGCGTTCCGTCACGGCCCACACCACCGCCAAGAATTCTAGCTTGAAGGAGCTGTAATTCTCCGGGTTCCTCTCGATGGGCCTCAACTTCCGGCTGGCGTACGCGATCACCCTTTCTCTGCCCTGTTGGTTTTGGGACAGTACGGCTCCCAGTCCCACATTACTGACGTCTGTGTGGAGAATGAAAGGCTGGCCATAATCAGGGTAGGCCAGGATCTCGTCCCCTGTGAGCGCCATCTTTAGCTGGTGGAAGGACTCCTCTTCCGGTTTATCACACTTGAAGGGTGGCTTTTGACTTCTGGACTTAGACTGTCCGATCAGGAGGTCCTGCATAGGAGCTGCCATCTTAGTGAACCCGGGGATGAACCTTAGGTAGTAGCCTACCAACCCGAGGAACTGTCTCACCTCTTTGATATTCGAGGGGCTTGGCCAGCTCTTGATTGCCATGACCTTGTCAGGGTCGGGGGCTACTCCTTCCTCACTTACCACGTGCCCTAGGTACTGGACCTTCGGTTTCAGCAGGTGACACTTCGATGGTTTCACCTTCAGGCCGTAGTCTGCCAGGGCTTCGAACACCTCGGCCAGGTGCTTTAGATGGTCCTCGTAGGTCTTTGAATAGACGATCACGTCGTCCAGGTAAAGGAGGACCGTCTCGAAGTTTCGGTGCCCTAGACAGCACTCCATCAGCCTCTGGAAGGTCCCTGGTGCGTTGCTGAGCCCGAAGGGCATACAGTTGAACTCACTCAGTCCCATCGGGGTGGTGAAGGCGGTCTTCTCCTTGTCAGCCTCTGCCACAGGAACCTGCCAGTACCCGCTAGTAAGGTCCAAAGTAGAAAAGAAGTTAGCTGATTTTAGTGCGGCTAAAGACTCCTCTATTCTAGGCAGCGGATATGCGTCTTTGTGGGTGATATGGTTGATTTGTCTATAGTCTACGCACATTCTCATGCTGCCATCCTTCTTTTTCACCAGAACCAAGGGGGCTGCCCAGGGGCTACAGCTATCTCTAATGACCCCAGCTTCTTTCATTTCTTTAGCATGCCCTTTGCGTTCTGATAATGTGCAGGGGGTACAGGTCTGTGTCTTTCTTTTATCGGTGGGTGGCTCCCTGTGGGGATGTGGTGTTCTATTCCCTTTACTCTGCTGAAGTCTAGCGGGTGCTTACTAAAGACTCTCTCGTACTCCTGTACCACCCGGTAGACTCCTTGCTTTTGGTGCAGGGGAGTGGAGTCAGCACCCACATGGAGTTTCTGGCACCAGTCCTCCTTTTGTTTCTGGGAGCCATTACCCTCCGCCTGTGGAGATGGAGGCAAAGGCTCCACGGCCCTGATAGCTTTGTGTTCGACAACAAACAGTTTGGCAAGTGTAGCGTACCTGGGTAAGTGTACCTCTCTCTCCCCAATGTTGAGAATGCGAACGGGCACCCTCCAATGACGGACATCAACCACCCCCCGGGCTGTCAAAATGGTGGGCCTGCTGTCCGAGTACACGGGTTCTACCATGGCTTGGTAGTCTCTACCTCTCAACCCAATTGCAGTCCGACACCAGATAATCATTTCACTTTTGGGAGGCATGGAAATGGGGAATGGGTCACTCAGTCTTACGCTACCGATCTCACCACCAGACAGTTCTACCTGCTGCCGTCTCATCAGGGCTTTTATCTCCTTGTTGAGGACTCTCTGTTGGCTGGAACTAGCATTCACCGCCACCTGTTGTAGGATTACAATTACCTCTGAAAGACAATTTTCAATCACGTTAGTACCCACAGTTATTTTAGGGTGACTTTCACGACGGTCAATGTCCACAATAATCACTCCCTGTGCCGGCAGTTCAACTTTACCAATTTTAATGGTCATCTCCTTGAACCCCATCTGCGGCACGGGCAAGCCATTACTGGCGATGATGCTCAAGTTACTGTCTGGATACCGTGTGATATCAGCATCAGTCCAATACTGCTTAAAAAGTACATGAGGGATAGTGGTTACATAGTTACATAGTTACATAGTTTATAAGGCCGAAAAAAGACAAGCGTCCATCCAGTTCAGCCTATTTCTTGTGCACTGCAGCTATTCCGCAGCGTTGATCCAGGGGACGGCAACAAAAAAACATGCGGTATAGGCCAATTTACTTCATTGAGGAAAAATTCACTTCCCGACACCAATCTGGCAGTCAGATTAAATCCCTGGATTAATTAACTATCACTAAGCATAAGATGTAATTTTATTGTTCTCAAGAAAGGCGTCCAGGCCTCTCTTGAACTCATTAAGTGAGTTGGACATCACCACTTCCTCTCCCAGAGAGTTCCAGAGTCTCACGGCTCTGACCGTAAAGAATCCCCTTGTATGCTGGTGCAGGAACCTCCTTTCCTCCAGACGCATAGTGTGCCCCCTCGTCTTTGTCACCATGCTTGGTATAAACAGGTCATGGGAGAGATCTCTGTACTGCCCCCTGATGTATTTATACATGTTTATGAGGTCTCCCCTAAGCCTTCTCTTTTCCAACGTAAATAGGCCTAATTTTGACAACCTCTCTGGGTATTCTAGTCCCTCCATTCCCTTTATTACCTTAGTCGCCCTCCTTTGTACCCTCTCTAGCTCCAATATGTCTTTCCTGAGCACCGGAGCCCAGAACTGTGCACAATATTCTAAGTGCGGCCTTACCAGCGCTTTATACAGAGGAAGAACAATGTTCTCATCATATGCCCCTATTCCTCTTCTGATGCATGCCATGACTCTATTTGCCTTCGCAGCTGCTGCCTGACACTGGGCACTCCAATTTAATTTGCTATTAACCAAGACGCCCAGGTCCTTCTCCATGTCAGATTTCCCCAACGGTTTCCCATTTAATATGTATGGGTGACTGCTGTTTTTCTTTCCCATGTGCATGACCTTACATTTATCGGCATTGAACCCCATTTGCCATTTTTTGGCCCAACTCCCCAATTTATCTAAATCCTCCTGTAGCTGTGCCCTATCCTCATCTGTATTAACTACTTTACAAAGTTTAGTATCATCTGCAAATATTGCTATTTTACTATGCAACCCTTCCACTAGATCATTAATAAATATATTAAATAATATAGGGCCCAAGACAGACCCTTGAGGCACCCCGCTAGTAACCCTGACACACCCTGAGCTTACTCCATTGATAACCACCCTCTGCTTCTATCACTCAGCCAGCTATTTACCCACTTGCACACATTATCC
The DNA here is from genome assembly GCF_046119375.1 of Phyllobates terribilis. Classification (NCBI taxonomy): domain Eukaryota; kingdom Metazoa; phylum Chordata; class Amphibia; order Anura; family Dendrobatidae; genus Phyllobates; species Phyllobates terribilis. The sequence goes on from NW_027362943.1 coordinate 3,534,284, forward strand.
CCCAGACCAAGCATTCTCATTTTATAAACCAACCTTTTGTGTGGCACGGTATCAAACGCTTTGGAGAAGTCAAGGTATACAACATCCACTGACTCTCCCCGGGCCAGCTGTGAGCTCACCTCCTCGTAGAAGGCCATCAGGTTTGTTTGGCAGGAGCGATCCCTCATGAATCCATGTTGATATGGAGTTAGACAGTTATTATCATTAAGATATTCTACAATAGCATCTCTAAGAAATCCTTCAAACAATTTACCCACAACAAACGTTAAGCTGACTGGTCTATAGTTCCCAGGGTCACTTTTAGACCCCTTTTTGAATATTGGTACCACATTTGCTTGGCGCCAGTCTAGTGGGACAGTCCCTGTCCATAAAGAGTGCTTGAATATAAGATACAGCGGTCTGTCTATCACATTACTTAATTCTTTTAGTACCCGGGGGTGTATGCCATCTGGGCCTGGTGACTTGTCTATTTTGATATTATTTAGGCGTTTCTGAACTTTCTCCTGGGTTAGGTGGGTGATATTTAGCGGAGGGTTTACTTTATCACTTTGCATTTCCTCCGATAAATTGTTTTCTTTTGTGAAAACAGTGGAGAAGAAGCTATTGAGTAGGTTTGCTTTACCCTCATCGCCCTCTATGATTTTACCCAGGTTATTTTTCAATGGGCCAACTCCATCAGTTTTAATCCTTTTACTGTTTATATAGTTAAAGAACAGTTTGGGATTCTTTTTACTTTCCTTGGCAATTAGTCTCTCTGTCTCCTCTTTTGCTATTCTTATTTGTTTCTTACAGATTTTGTTTTTTTCCCTATAAGATATTAGTGCTTCCTCGCTGCCTTCTTGTTTAAGTTTACGGAAAGCCCTTTTTTTGTTTTTCATTGCCCTCTTGACTTCCTTATTTAGCCACATTGGCTTCCTCCTATTCCTAGCCCTTTTATTCCCATAAGGTATGTACCTTCTACAGTGACTATGTAGGACTGTTTTGAAAATTTCCCATTTTCTATCCGTGCTCCTATTACTGAAGATACTATCCCAGTCTATAAGGTGAAGGGCATCTCTTAGCTGATCAAACTTTGCCCTCCTGAAGTTCAGTGTTTTTGTGACTCCCTTGCTGGGCACCCTACTTGTTATGATCTGCTACAGAGACTAAGGAAAGACAGGAGATCTGTCCCTACAATAGAACTAAACTAGATCCCTACGATGTAACGGGGAACCTGATCCTGCGATCAGACCCGCTAAAGTCCTCGGCTAGTCTGTACGAAGACCTATAGATGTGAGGGAGGAATCCCTACAAGAACTAGGGACTGGGATAAGTTGGACACCCCCTAGCAGAAATAGTAGCAGTCAAAGACAAACACACAACAAAAAGCATAGAGGTCAGAAGACCTAGCAAAACTAACAGAGAACGGCAACAGATCACCAAGCTAGCTCAAGAGTAGTAAATACAATGAAGTCCAGCAAGGCAAGGAGGGCGGAGCCGGATTAAATAGGCAAAAATGGTCATGTGACCAGCAAACTCAAAAAAAACCTAACAGGAGAGTTCTAACAGTACCCCCTCTTCTAAGAGGATCCTCCGGATCCCCTAGGCCCAGGCTTACCAGGAAACCTCCTGTGAAACGCTCTGACAAGTCTGGAAGCAGAAACATCATCCGCCCTCACCCATGAGTTATCCTCAGGTCCGAAACCCTTCCAATCGACGAGATACTGCAAACTCCCTCTATACCGTCTAGAATTTAGGATGCGGGAAATTTCATATTCCCCGTCCTCCACCACCGGAGGAACAGTGGCAGAGGCGTCACCATCCGACACATCAGCTTTTTTCAATAGAGAAACATGAAACACCGGGTTAATCTTCCAGGACGTAGGAACCTCCAACCTAACAGCAGATTGGTTAACTATCTGAAGCACCTTAAAGGGCCCTACGAACTTGGGACCCAATTTTTTAGAAGGAATCCTCAATCGCAGATTCTTAGAGGACAACCAAACCATGTCACCAACAGCAAACAAAACCTCTTGCCGTTTCCTATCAAAGTACCTCTTAGATTTTTTTGTTAGCCTCCTGAAGATTACCACGCACATCCGTCCAAACTCTCTCCAAATCACCGGAAAAACTCTCCTCCTCAGGCACAGCCGAAACCAATTTGGAGAATGACCCAAAAGACGGATGTCTCCCAGAACAACAAAAAAAAGGCGAACACCCAGCAGAAGAGGATGTATGGTTGTTAAGAGCAAATTCAGCAAGTGGCAGAAACTCAGACCACCCCTCTTGATTGTCTGCCACAAAACAACGCAAGAACTGCTCAACATCCTGGTTCTTCCTTTCTGTCTGGCCATTAGACTCAGGATGATATCCGGATGAAAACGACAAATGAACTCCCAACCTGTCACAAAAGGCACGCCAAAAACGAGCCACGAACTGAGGTCCCCTATCAGAAACAATGTCAGTAGGAACACCATGTAGTCTGACAATTTCCTTGACAAAGGCCTTAGCGAGTGTCTTAGTGCAGGGCAGTTTGATGAAGGGAACCAAGTGACACATCTTGCTAAAACGGTCCACGACCACCCAGATGACCGTGAAACCTTCAGAGGGGGGAAGGTCAGTAATAAAGTCCATAGCCAGATGTGTCCAAGGTGCACTAGGAACCTCCAGAGGGCAAAGCAACCCCGCAGCAGGAGCATGCGAAGACTTGGATCTTGCACACACAGTACATTGGCGCACCCACTTAATGACTTCCTTCTGCCATCCAGGCCACCAAAAACTGCGACCCACAAGTCTCTTGGTCTCAGAAATTCCTGGATGACCTGCCAACCGAGACTCATGACACTCAACAAACAAATCTCTCCTAAAGGTCCTAGGCACAAACAACCTCCCATGGGGAGTGTTAGATGGGGCATTCTCCTGAGCTTTAAGAATCTCATCCTCCAAAACGGAGTCCAAAGCAGCAATCACAACACCTTCTTGTAAAATGGTCTCCTCTTCCTCCTCAACACCGACCATGGGAGAAAAGCTGCGAGACAAAGCATCCGCTTTAACATTCTTGGTACCCGGGATGTAAGTAACGGAAAAATTAAACCGCGAGAAAAAAAGTGCCCACCTAGCCTGACGGGCATTCAAGCGCTTGGCAGCATCAAGATAGATCAGATTTTTATGATCAGTGAAAACCTGAATGGGAAATTCAGCACCTTCCAAGAGGTGACGCCAGTGTTCAAATGCGAGTTTAATCGCCAGCAATTCCCGATTACCAATATCGTAATTAAGTTCAGTCTCAGAAAATTTCTTTGAAAAAAAGGCACAGGGATGTACTCCATCCTTGTTTTCCTGAGACAACACCGCACCGACCCCCACCGAAGAAGCATCAACCTCAACCAAAAACGGCTTAGTCACATCAGGCTGCATAAGGATGGGAGCAGAGGTGAACCTCTCCTTTAGAAACACAAAAGCTTCAATGGCCTCAGAAGTCCACTGAACCGCATTAGCACCTTTCCTGGTGAGATCGGTCAGCGGTTTGACAATAATAGAAACATTTTTTATGAATTTTCTGTAATAATTGGCGAAACCCAAAAACCTCTGTATCGATTTCAAACCAATAGGCCTAGGCCATTCCTGCACAGCTTGAACTTTAACCGGGTCCATCTCAAAACCTTCACTGGAGATAATGTAGCCCAAAAAACTAATTCTCTGTACAGCGAACTCACATTTCTCCAGCTTAGCAAAAAGCGAATTGTCCATTAATAACTGTAATACCTCACGTACGCGCCGCCAATGAGACTCCAGATCAGGCGAATAAATCAGAATGTCATCCAAATACACAACCACATTTTTGCCGATTAAAGGTCTAAGGATGTCATTAATAAGATTCTGAAAAAATGCAGGAGCATTAGTAAGACCAAAAGGCATCACCAGATTCTCAAAATGACCCACAGGAGTGTTAAAAGCAGTCTTCCATTCATCACCCTCCTTCATGCGCAACAAATTGTATGCCCCCCGGAGATCAATTTTAGAGAACCACTTGGCCCCCACTAACTGGTTAAATAAATCAGGAATCAATGGCAGTGGGTAAGGATTGCGTACAGTAATTTTATTAATCTCACGAAAGTCCAGACAAGGACGTAAACCGCCATCTTTCTTTTTTACAAAAAAAAATCCAACAGCCACAGGAGACTTGGAAGGCCTAATGTGACCGGCGGCCAAGCTTGTCTGTATGTATTCCTCCAAAGCCTTTCTCTCAGGAATAGTCAGATTAAATAAACGACTTTTAGGAAGAGTCGCTCCAGGGACAAATTCAATGGTACAATCATAGTCTCTATGGGGAGGCAAAATTTGCGACTCCTCCTCAGAAAAAACTCTCCAAAAATCCTGAATAGGTACAGGTAATTCCCCTTTTTCCACAGCAGCAATGCGCCCGTTACAACACTTGTCATAACACTTAGGGCTCCAGGACTTAATTTCATTGGTAGACCAATCCAATACAGGATTGTGCAATTTTAACCAGGGTAACCCCAATATTACTGGAGAAGGCAAATTATCCAATACCACCAAATCCAAATTCTCTTGATGAATACCATTAATAGTGAGGGGAAATTCACAGACCTTGTGAGTAACACTCTTCAAGGGAGAGCCATCAACAGAAACCACAGAAATAGGGGATGACAAAGTTTTAGGTTCTAATCTAAGTTTTTCCAAGAATCCCCCATCAATCACATTCAGAGTAGAACCACAATCCAAAAATACCCGAAATTCAATTAATTCATCCTGAGCAGCAGTAGTGGCAGATAGGAATACTCCCTTAGAATTTAAACAGGCAATACGGGCATGACTGACCATTTTTTTTTCTTTCTTCATATGAAGCACACAGCTCTTAATAAAATGACCAGAATTTCCGCAATAGAAGCACAAGCTTTCAGAAAGCCTGCGGTCTTTTTCCTGAGAGCGGGGTGCCATCGCCCCAATCTCCATCGGCTCTCCATTGTCAGCACAGACCCTCTCAAGACTCGGAGCTGACATAGCAGAGGATTTGCTCTCATTAATCCTTGCACGCAGTCTCCTGTCCACCCGTATAGCTAATTGCATTGCCTCCTGCAAGTTTCCAGGTGTGGGATAAGCAATCAGTAAATCCTTAACCCTTTCACCTAGCCCTGCAAGAAACAAGCTTTTCAAAGCTGAATCGTTCCACCCCACCTGGGCAGACCACCGACGGAAGTGAGAATAATATTTTTCCACATTACCCGATCCCTGCCTCAAACGTCTTAATTCAGACTCAGCAGATGAGACACGATCAGGATCATCGTACAACAAACCCAAAGCAGAAAAAAAACTATCCACTGATCTAAAGCACGGATCACTAGGTTGGAGAGAGAAGGCCCATCCCTGAGGATCTTTGCGCAAAAGTGACATTATGAACCCTATGCGCTGTGATTCATCACCAGAGGATCCGGGTCTCAAACGAAAATACAATAAACAAGCATTTTTAAAAGAAAAAAAATCTTGTTGTTCGCCAAAAAATAAATCAGGCAGACGTACCTTTGGTTCAACAAAATGTGCTCCAGGACAGCTACTCACGTGTTGTTGGAGCTTGACCACCTCCAGAGAGAGTCCCTGCAAGCGTTGAGCCAAATCTTGAACCGAGACCATGATGGAAAACTGGAGGTCTTTCTTTAGAGAAATTTTTTTTTTTTTTTTGGGCTGGACTTACTGTTATGATCTGCTACAGAGACTAAGGAAAGACAGGAGATCTGTCCCTACAATAGAACTAAACTAGATCCCTACGATGTAACGGGGAACCTGATCCTGCGATCAGACCCGCTAAAGTCCTCGGCTAGTCTGTACGAAGACCTATAGATGTGAGGGAGGAATCCCTACAAGAACTAGGGACTGGGATAAGTTGGACACCCCCTAGCAGACATAGTAGCAGTCAAAGACAAACACACAACAAAAAGCATAGAGGTCAGAAGACCTAGCAAAACTAACAGAGAACGGCAACAGAGCACCAAGCTAGCTCAAGAGTAGTAAATACAATGAAGTCCAGCAAGGCAAGGAGGGCGGAGCCGAATTAAATAGGCAAAAATGGTCATGTGACCAGCAAACTCAAAAAAAACTAACAGGAGAGTTCTAACACTACTGAAGCACATGTGGAATTGTATAATGTTGTGGTCACTATTTCCCAGGTGCCCCCCGACCTGCACCTCAGTAATTCTGTCTGGCCTGTTAGTTAATATTAAGTCTAAAAGGGCCGTCCCTCTAGTTAGTTCCTGCACAAGTTGTGACAAATAATTGTCTTTGATAATTGACAGAAACCTGTTTCCTTTCTGAGATCTACAGCTTTCGGTTTCCCAGTCTATATCGGGGTAGTTGAAGTCCCCCATAATAATCACCTCGTTATTTTTTGCTACTTCGTCTATTTGTCTCATTAATAGACTTTCCGTGGCTTCTGCTATATTTGGTGGTTTATAACAGACTCCTATGATAATTTTATTATTGTTTTTTGCCCCATGTATCTCCACCCATAAGGACTCGACCTCCTCATTTCCCTCCCATACATCCTCCCGTATTGTAGGCTTTAGACACGTCTTTACATATAGACAGACTCCACCCCCTTTCCGACTTCTTCGATCCCTTCTAAACAGACTGTAACCCTGTAAGTTAACTGCCCAGTCATAGCTTTCATCTAACCATGTCTCGGTTATTCCCACTATGTCATAGTTACCTGTAGATATTTCTGCTTCCAGTTCATCCATCTTGTTTGTCAGGCTTCTGGCATTTGCTAGCACGCAGTTTACACAATTTTGTTTTGTTCCAATCTTCTCCCTGTGGATTGTATTAGAAATTTTCTTACCTCCCTTCCAAGTATCTTGTCTTGGACCTTCTTTGTCGCACTTCATATCTTTCATTAGTATGTTCTCTGGTTGCATGTTCGTGTCCGGCATTTTTCTTCCCATCCCCTCTTCTTCTAGTTTAACGCCCTCCTGATGAGTGTTGCGAGTCTCCTGGCGAATGTGTGTTTCCCGGGTTTGTTGAGGTGTAGTCCGTCTCTGGCAAGGAGTCCGTCATAGAGGTAATTCACACCGTGGTCCAGGAATCCAAATCCTTGTTGTCTGCACCATCGTCTCAGCCAGTTGTTCACATCAAGGATCCTGTTCCATCTCCTGACGCCATGCCCGTCTACTGGAAGGATAGAAGAAAAAACTACCTGCGCATCCAGTTCTTTTACTTTCTACCCCAATGCTTCAAAGTCCTTGCAGATTGTCGGTAGGTCCTTCTTTGCCGTGTCATTGGTGCCAACATGTATCAGAAGAAATGGGTGGACATCCTTGGAACTGATGAGCTTCGGTATCCTATCGGTAACATCGGTTACTTGCGACCCAGTATCCAGCAAGGCGCTCATGGGGATACCGTCCAGCACCACGGGTAAAACCAGGCGCCCCCCAACGTACTTATAAAGGCTTGGTGATCTTATGCCTGGGGGTTGGCCCTCTGCCCCAGGTTGGACCCATTTAAATTACAGTACCTGGAAATGTGTCCGGGCTGGCTGCATCGGCGTCAAATGGGCTGTCCATCCTCTGTGTAGCGGTCTGTGGGCCTCCCTCTGGACGGCGGGATCCTCCTCTGTCGATGCCACGGGACATCCTCCGAACTTGAAGCCAGCTCGATGGGTCTTGACGGGTCTACTTGTAACGCCTGGACGGTCCTGGTCAACGCCGCAACGCTCCTGGTCAGCTCCTGGACTTGGTGATGCAGATCTTTCGACGGGGCTTGGTTCAGGGCCTGTGCGTCAACCCCCACGGAGTCCATAGAGGAGGGCACCGCCTCCTGGTGGTAGGTAAGAGCTGGGCGCCGGGAGTTTATAGCGCCACTTGTTGCGGGTTCACGGAGCACCCTTATGGCCCTGTCCTTGAATTGGGCAAAGGTCAGGTCAGGGTTCTGGAAGAACATGAGGCGCAGCTGGGTCCTGTGGGAGCTAGACAGCAGACCTTCTATAAACTGTTCTGTTAGTAGCTTATCCGTATCCTGCACGCTGCCAGGGTCAGCTTGTTTGATGGCCTTCAAGGCTTCCTGCAAGTTTAGCGCATAGTCTCTGATGCTGTCCTGTGCCCACTGCTTACATCCATAGAACCTCATCTTAATTTCAGCGGAGGTACGTGTGTCAAAGGTACCCCGCAGCCGGGCCAGAATACCCTTCACGGTCCTTTTCTCCTCAGTGGGCCATGATTTTACCTCCCTTTGGGCTGCGCCAGTTAACTGCCCTGTTATTATGCTGACCTTCTGTTCCTCTGTCAGGGGGTAGACTTGGAACAAACTGTACAGCCTTTCCTTAAAGTCAGTTAGGGCATGGGGCTCCCCTGAGTACTTAGGCAGCCAGGCCGCTCCAGGGATGTAAGGCAGGGAAAATGGCATCACCGCTGCTGCAGCTGCTTTGGTGGTAGTGGGCGCCTCTGTATCTGACATCTTCCTCCCCCTAGTTAAGCGTGGCCTACCTTCCGACGGTCCTCTTCTGTAGGCCGCGGCTCCGCTGCTGCTGCTCTGGACGAGGACCTTGCGTCGCGTCCTGATGACGTCAGCGTCGCTCTCTCTCCCTTCCAGGACCTTGCGCAGAATCGGTGCGTGGGGCGGAGCTTCGGGTCTCGCGTGCTTTCGGCGTCCACGCCCCTTTTCTTCCCGCGCGGCGTCCTGAAGATGGCGTCCGACGGCGGGAAAACGACTCCGGATGGCGGGAAAACAGCTGAAGATGGAGGGAACCGACTGAAGATGGCGGGAAACGGCTCCGGATGGCGGGAACCTTCACCACGGCAGGTATGACAGTCTTTTGAAGGCACACAGTACACGGTGGTGGCGGGCACAAAATCCTGCCGACTACGCCAAAGCTGACTCGCCCCCTGGGCCGTGGGGCACTCGGATCCGGGCAATAGGGAAACGGTGGGAGTAGTAGTGGCAACCCGGTTCCGTGGCTCAGGGTGGTCAGGCCGGTGGTAGTCCGTTATGTGCTGATGATTATGTCCGACTATGCCACCCGTGGATTTGCGGTCATTAGGAACCGCGCTGCAAGGCAGACCGCTGGGGATGATGATGTATGCAGCTGGCATGGTGTGACTCCCCACGGGAAGAGTGCGGCCCCAGGGCAGTATAATGGATGGTGGGAGTGATGGTGGTGAGAGTCCCATTACCGGTAGTGCTGGAGGCGCGAAGGAGCACACAGACAACAGGTTGCAGTCCAGGGTCTTTACTACAACAGGTAAACTGACCCATAAACAGTCCCGGCTAGGAGGGGACCTGGATGTCTGAGAGCAATTGGGAGATTGGCCCTGGTCAGGGTGAGGGTGTAGGCCTACCGTGCTTTCTGTGCTCCTTCTGGCTATCTCCTCCTTATAGGGTAACAGCCCACGTTTCTGAGCTTTCCGTGTACTCTCGCCTGTATGGCCTGCGACGTGGGTTCCTTTCTGCTCCCGGCCTGGTACGGCTTTACTGGTCCCTTCTGTTGTGGCAGAGCCTCCAGGTTTCTTAGGCCAAGGAACATACAGTCCCCTGCGGACTGGTTATCTGCTGTGGGATGTGGAATCCTCCCAGCCTCAGACACCAAAGTCTGGTGAATTAAGTCCTTTATCTGCCAAGACAGGCTCACTTTGCCTCTTGTCTCTGGCTTGTGGCTCTCCTCCTGCCACACTTCCTCTTAGGTGCAATACAACTTTCTGTCCCTGCTCTGCTCCGGGACATGTCTCAGTACTGAGACAGGTCATCCAGTTCTCCCTAACCCTGCCCCCAGCACCAGCTTTTATAGGGGCAGCCTGCTCCCCCTACTGGCCTGAGACAGGAGGTACTGCATGCTAATGTTCCCCTGACTAGAGAACCTCCCCCTTGCTCTCGGACACAGCTTTATTAGATTTTGTGGCATCCAGGCCAGGGTGACACAGTCTGACCATTTGGGACTGTACCGATTGGAAGAATGGGGAATTTTTATCCCTGACAGGGCACTTTTCTTCCTATTGTAAAATGGAGCGGCAGATCAGGTGTGTCATCTTCTTTGCCAGAAAAAGCCAAGTGCAGTGCTCATATAAAATACATATAATACAGACTGTCTTTGATGTGAGCTCAGGAGCAGATGATGGGAGTGTTACAGATTCCCCTTTAAAAAGGACCTTTTGCTGACAGCCTCTTCACATGGAAGCTCTGTGCTTTGCTCCTGCTCTGCATCCTTTCATTTCCACCTATTAGCAGTGAAATATTGATTCCTTCACACCAAAGCAGGGCCGGCTCCAGGTTTTTGTGGGCCCTGGGCGACAGAGTTTCAGTGGGCCCCTTTAACACATACCATGATTCATGATGCACAGAAACCGCAGAGAAATATATATATATAGTACAAGGCCAAGGATTTCACTTACTACATTACATGAGCGATATCTATTGTAAATTCTACAATAGTTCAGAAACCGGCGAATCCTCACAACGCACAGTGCAGACCGGACAGTATAGTCCTCCATACAGTATTATGGGCACCATATCATGCTCCATACAGGATACTGACCCCCTTATAATGCTCCATACAGGATACTGGTCCCCATATAATGCTCCATACAGGATACTGGTGCCCATATAACGCTCCATAGAGGATACTGGTCCCCATATAACACTGCATACAGAATACTGGCCCCCATATAACGCTCCCTACCGAATACTGTCCCCCATATATCGCTCCGTACAGAATACTGACCCCCATATAACGCTCCATACAGAATATTGGCCCTCATATAACGCTCCATGCAGGCTGTTCCCCCCTTATAATGCCCCATTACACAAGCGATATCTATTGTAAATTCTACAATAGCTCAGAAACCGGCGAATCCTCACAGCGCACAGTGCAGACCGGACAGTATGCTCCTCCATACAGTAATATGGGCACCATATAATGCTCCATACAGGATACTGACCCCCTTATAATGCTCCATACAGGATACTGGTCCCCATATAATGCTCCATACAGGATACTGGTCCCCATATAACTCTCCATACAGAATATTGGCCCCCATGTAACGCTCCATGCAGGCTGTACCCCCTTATAATGCCTCATGCAGGATGACACCCGTCTATAATGCGCTATGCAGGATGTCACATCTACCCCCCATAAAATGCCCCATGCAGGATGTCACCTCTTCCCCCCATATAATGCCCCTTGCAGGATGTCACTTCCCCCCTTTTCAATGCCCCATGCAGCATGTCAGACCACCCCCTCCCTTATAATGCCCCATGCAGGAGGTCACCCCCCCTCCTTATAATGCCCCATGCAGTATGTCACACACCCACCCTCTATATAATGCCCCATGCAGGATGTCAATTCCCCCCTCCACCTCTTATAATGCCCCATGCAGGATGTCACACCGCCTCCCTTATAATGCCCCATGCAGAATGTCACGCCCCCCTCCCTTATAATGCCCCATGCAGGATGTCACTTCCCCCCTTCCCCTCTTATAATGCCCCATCCAGGATGTCACTTCCCCCCTTCCCCTCTTATAATGCCCCATGCAGGATGTCACTCCCCCCTCCCCCTCTTATAATGCCCCATGCAGGATGTCACATCCCTCCCCCCTACCCCCATATAATGCCCCCATGCAGGATGTCAATTCCCCCCTCCCCCATATAATGCCCCATTCAGGATGCCAATCCCCCCCCTATATAATGCCCCATGCAGGATGTCACACCACCTCCCCCATATAATGCCCCATGCAGGATGTCACACCCACTCTCCCCCCACCATTAAATGCCCCATGCCCCCATACATAAAAAAAAAAAATAATCAAATACTCACCTCACTTCTTACCTGCTGCTGATCCGGACTCCAGCGTTGCGCGCGTCTTCCCGCTCTGTGATGTGACAGCTCAGGAGAGAGCGCGCGGTGTAAAGACGTCACCGCGCCCTCTGACCTGAGACGTCACAGTCAGAGGACGCGGCAGACGCTGTGGAGGCACGGGGAGGGGTAAGTATTGTGCCGGCGCAGTCACAAGACCGGAGATGTCCCTGCGCTCAGCATGGGGCCTATGCTGAGCGCAGGCACATCTCCGGTCATGTGACGGCGGGGGGTCCTGCGGGGGGGGGGCCCATGAGGAGACGCACAAGAGGGGGGCTCCGAGGGGGCCATGACCGGCCGGGCCCCATGCTAGAGTCAGGGCAGTCATGCCATGATGGCGGCCCTGCTGGAGGCTGGAGGGGCCCCCTCTCCCTCGGGGGTCCCCGTTCAATGAACCAGCTGCACGGGCGGTAGGTCCGCCCCTGGTACTACATCTCTAAAAAGGTATGTCTGCTTTAAAAATAGTAATACATAAGAATAATATGTACTATGTCTGACCACTACAAACACTCATCTGAACTGGTCCAAGTGCTGTCAGCTTTTTTCACGGGCAACACTTAGACAATACGGTCGTGTGAATATAGGCTTATGATGCATCTGGTAATAAACATGTTAAGGATGGGCCACTATTCATGGGCCACTGCTGTGTGCTTGCCCCCCAGGCTAAAATGTGCCAGCCAGCCCCTGCTGCGCCGGGTGCCAGAAAACCTAGATACACCTTTGGAATAGGTATCTTGCAAAGTAAGGATGGGGTTTGGTGTTTTTAAGTGATTTTATTGACTCTGTGCATTTATATTTTGTATCAATAATATGATATGGTTATATATATCTTCTGGATATCAGGAGGGCTTATCCCTGTGCATTGACTCTCTCCTTCTCCTTCGATGTCCTGTATAGGCCAAAAAAAACTACGCGTTTCGAGGACTCACAGTTCCTCTTCGTCAGCTTCTCGCTGGTAGTCAAACTGGTAACCTAATAAAGTCCAAACGCCCCCCACAAAGATAATACAACCAAAGAAATGGAGGAAGATCCAATACTATCAAGACGGTGCAAAAGGACATATGGAGGTGCAATAGATCTAAGATAGAATTCCAATAAGAATAGACTGTGTGTGAAAAAAATAATAATAAAAAAGACTTTGTTCAAACTTTCACAATTAGTTAAAAATGAATAAAAATGATATACTTATATTTCTGATGGCTATAAAAAACAGTCTGTTAATCAGTGTATATTACAAGGATAGTATAAATTCGGCACTTAGTACCATCAAGAGATAAAAAGGAAAAAATGAAGGAGAAAAATAAAAACATTATATTGTATCTCCAATAGGGGTATCAATGTATAGAAACAAATACATATATAAAATAGGTGGATTCAAAGGAATATATCCAAAAGACATATTATATTGATAAAATATAAGGAGGTTCATAAAAGTGCAATGTAAATGTTCAATTGGTACTGGGATAAAAAATACATACAGTATATACCGCTGCGAGTTGAAGGCATACAGCTGACTCTCGTGATTAAGGCCCTTCAGAGCCAAGCTATTTAATGTGAAGCTCCATTTGGATTCCATCCGCGACATTAATCTCAGGTAATCACCTCCCCTCCATTTTCTGGGGACTAATCGGATCCCACAAAACTTAGTGTCCTTATAAGATTGGTTGTGGAACTTCCGGTAGTGCCGGGACAGTGGATGCCCTTCAAAACCTTCATTCATGTTGATAAAGTGTTCCTTCAGCCTTTTGATAACTTGCGCTTTGTACAGACGTCTCCTCCTGCCAAGGTATAAAAAGGGCGTGGCTTGGGGTGTGGATAGGGGCGTGGTCAGACTACGCGTGCCGCATGGTTTCGCCCTCTTTCTAGTCCTCATAGGTTGGCGGTATGCTTGTACTGAGGAGATCTGGGATATCAGTGATTAGGTCCCATATTGTGCACTGTAAGGTCTGGAAAAGCTCCTTCTATCCGTCTCTGTAGCACCAGAGGAAGAACAGAGGGGAAAAGACAGGATTTTCTACATGTTGCGTTATGTAGATGTTCTGCAGATTTATCACAACCGTCCACAAGAAGAAACTGCCATCACAGAGCCGCCTTTAGCTGTTGGAAAAGTTTAAACTTTGTTTTGAATGGTTGGTATAGGCAACAGGGACCGTTTCTATTTATGCTGGGTCACATGATGCTGGTGCTGGGTGATGTCATGTGACGGAATGTTGTGGGTGATGATGTCAGAGAGGGCGTTGTGATGTCACTCTTGGGGTATATAAGGGGGCTCCATCCACCTGGAGCTCATATCTCATTGGCCATATCTTGGTGCTGAGATACCCCCTGGAGACAATGAGGATCGCCATATTGTTTCTGTGCTGTACCCTGTTCTACGCCGTGAATTACCATAGGCTGCCGGTGAGTACCTGTCTATTATTACATATGGAGGACGTTTAGAATCAGCTGCGGCAGGGGAAGGGGATGGGGAGGAGGGTCCTGTAAGAATTTACCTGCGGGAATAAGAGGTTATGGCAGGGAAAGGAGCTTAGGAAGTGACAGTCAGAGGGGATATAAGTGTGGGGTGACCCCTCTGACTCCCACATTCCTGCCTTGTCCTTGTAGTGATTAATGACTTTGGTGTTGTCCCTTATATATCACTTTGCAGTCACCAGTGATCGCTCCGCACTGTGATCCTAAACTACAGTCTCATTTACCTTTTTGCAAACGCCCAGAAGGGGAGGAGTGACATCACACCCATGTGAGCAGATCCCGCCCACTTTTACTGCAGTCGTAATGCGAGCTAGCTGTATTCTGTTGTTATGGAAATGTCAGCAGCTGCTCCCCCTAGTGTTTACAAGATGAAAACATCAAAACAGTTAAAATATTTTTTTCAGATTTTATACCATTAAAACCTTTTTAAATATATATGTGTATTTATATATAAATATAAATACTTTACAATTTTACAATTGTAAAAAAATTGCTGACACTTTCCCTTTAAAAGATCTAAAGACGTTCTTCTTCATGTGCCATTGTGACCAATCACAGCACAGATTATATTTTTTAAACTTTTCTTGAAAAACTGAAGCTGCTCCGTGATTGGAAATCATGTGGAAGGGTTCTCTTTTAGACATTTAGTTAGGTCCAAAGTATCAGTGACATGATGGATAGAACTGTGCAATGATGTCACAGAGGGCTTTGTGATGTCACCCCTGGGTATATTAGAAGCCTCGGCCCATCTGCAGCTTGTATCTCATCGACCATACCTTGGTGCTGAGAGACCTCTGGAGATGATGAGTATCATCCTATCATTTCTGTGCTTTACGTTGCTCTACCCCCCACATTACAGTACACTGAGGGCGAGTATGTTCTCATCAATATGGAGGTCACAAGGATCAGCTAATGAGAATATCGCCTCTTGCAAGACTTCTCATACTGGACACGTGACCGTCCGTCATATGAAAGTCCAACTGTAAATAATATTCCATGGACCCTGGAGGTGAATCCCAAACTTCTTCCTGATCTTCTCAATGGGATATTTCTGAAAGTTGCTTGATAATGTATCCATCACTGTATAATAACAAGGGCTCTCTGTTTGACTGGATTGGGTATAAATATACAGGACTTTATTATGTTTTTTTTCTTTATTATAGGATGACCCACTACCCGTGGATCTCAGGAGAAGCACCTATCAAGCTTCCATCAATCTTCCTCTTTGGCTCTTCCGTGACGCAGTTTTTGTTGCGGTGATGACACTACTGACAATACTAGAGTATTTGGCCTTAAGTCTTGTCCTGAGCAAGTGGGCAATGTCTGAACCTGGTGAAACAATCAGAAAACTCCTGAGAACAAAACCATTCTGAAGGAACAAAGTGCTTGTAAGGAGCCGATTTGCATCCCTCAGATTCAGGAGCAAGACTCCAGGAGAACACCTGTCCTGCCCAATGGCAAATGTTCTACTCCATCCATGGCTCCTGCACCGCAGGATGCGAAAAAGGTTCCTAGCTGCAACTATAAAGTGGCATTCAGTGATATTGTCTGGGTCAGAACGATCCCACACAATATAGGAAGAAGAGCTCGAAGTTCCACAGAGCATAAAGAGAGGTCACTGATTTTTCAGAGAAGCCAACAACCCAGAATTCCAGAGCCAAGAGCACCAGAACCTAGAACACCAGAACCTAGCATGTCAGAACCTAGTATGTCAGAACCTAGAATGCCAGAGCCTGAAATGCCTACAACACCTCCACCCAAAATCAAGAGGAGAAGATGTTTCCTTAGGTGTCTTAGAGGCGAGGAAGATTGAGAAGGCAACTGCTTGAACTTTCCCATTGCTCGTGTTTTCATCACAGGTTAGTCCTATACATGCTGTCTGATGGGCACTATCTTACTACATACAATGCAGCATTGCACCTGAAATCGAATGGATATTTTGTCACACACTTGCACTTTAGCACCTTATCATATGGCGCATATATCTATGAACGCTTTGCTAAGTATCACTGTCTAGTATGTGCTTCTGATGAACCTATTTTAGGAAAAAGTGTCGAGGTTTGGCATACTATGTACTTGAGTTTGGCGTACTATGTGATTGTTGGTAAATTCTATTGCCATCTATAATCTACTAGATATTATAATGTCTCTAGTGGGATGCCCCATGCCGAATTGTTGATAACTGACTATGAGCATTGTCCTCTATTTCTTATCTACTATGGTTACAGGTTGATGTGAAGAGAGCTGTGCCATTGGTAGCGATTTTTCTACTGATTTGTCAGTTATATTTATGTTAGTTTAGCAAATTTCTGCTTGTAGGGTCTAATGTTTTAGCATAGTGTATGTTCTGTGAGCTAAATTGTCATACTTATGCACTAGATAGATTATAAATTGTGATGCTTATGTACAAGATAGATTATTAGTTTAATCGGTGATTTTTTAAATATTTTTTAGCATCAGGAGACTCAAGAATCGCATCTTACAGAAGACAAGAAGCCTAAATGCCGAAGGGTGATGACCTGTTGATGGCCCACAGCTGGAGGGTCATTACCTCTTGATGGCAGAAAACTGGACAGAAGATAAAAACATTTGATGGCACACAGCCGGAGGGTGATGACCTATTGATGGCCATAGCCAGAGGGTCATTACCTGTTGATGGCACACAGCCGGACAGAGGATCATTACCTGTTGATGGCACACAGCCGGATGGTCATTACCTGTTCATGGCGCACTGCCGGATGGTCATTACCTGTTGATGGCACACAGCCGGAGGGTGATGACCTATTGATGGCCATATCCAGAGGGTCATTACCTGTTGATGGCGCACTGCCGGATGGTCATTACCTGTTGATGGCACACAGCTGGAGGGTGATGACCAGTTGATGTCGCACTGCCGGATGGTCATTACCTGTTGATGGCACACAGCCGGACAGAGGATCATTACCTGTTGATGGCACACAGCCGGTCAGAGGATAAGATCTTTTGATTGCATACACCGGGTCCCTCCCTGATAACAAGGAACCCTGGGGAATACTGGTCATCTTGATCCCCCACTGACTATATACTTGCTCCACCTCAGCCTACACCATCATGGAGGACACTTCCACCTGTGTCCACTGTAAGGTTGGACTTTCTTTTATAATTACAGCAGATTAATAAACATCATAAAGCTGTAAAATTATCGAGTAATTTATTATAAATTATTATAAAGAAATATAAAGTATAATAGATAGCTATAGAGGGCACAGAAGACGACTAACTATAGAAAGCATGGTATCGCCTGATATATACTGTATATTCTAGATGGCGCTATTACACTAAATACATCACAACCTCCAGGCTGATATTACCGTACAGTGCGAGATCACTAATAATGGCCACAGATTATGAGAAAATGACCAGCTCCATAGTCCTGGAGTTATTATAAATGTCTCTAGTGTGAAGCAGGAACTGGACGAGTGTTGGAGGGAGGTATATTCCCCCAGGACGTCCTTTATGTATCCATGCTGTAGAATCTGCCGTACACTTCTGTTCTAGCAGTCAGACATTTCACTCTGCAGATCACAGGCTCAACATTGTGTAAAACTAACACCGTATATAAGAGCACTCAGAATAAAAACTAGCGGCATGCCGTGCACTGCCCACGTCATGTGTACGGGATACAGGACCTGCAGGACCTGGTACGGCCATTATAGTTGATAGATTAATGATACCTGTGCAGATGAAGGGAAAGAAAATATGTGCAACAACAGGAGGAGAAAGTCTCAAAATGTAATTTGAAAAGTATAATAGAGAAATGGGAAACTTCTGGAGATGCAGATAAGTGGTACCAGGGCGAAACGAAAGAGCAGTCAGACAAGCCAATGGCCTGGTAACAGAGGCCAAGCAGAGCCGGGTATGTGGTAATACAAATGGGTGGTGGACTCAGTCGAGGTTTCGGTAATCATGGTGTAACAGACCGGGCAGACTGACTGGGCAGCAGAGAATTTCATGTTTTCTTGATTATAGCATCATTCAGAGAATTCCTGCTCCTAATTATTAAAAGGGGTTGTCCGCGACTATTTTTTTTTTTTTTACCATGGGCCTAAGAACTAAAAGGTAAGTATTTGCTAACTATATGCCTGTTGGGCCCGGTGCCGATCTCTGCCATTTCAGAGAGGTCACGGATCGCTCCTGCCAGTGATTTTGCAGCTCCCTGTCTGCTCTGTTGATGGGGTGTGACTGCCGATGTCATGCTGACTTGACAGCTAGCTCCCTGCTGCCTAACTGCAGGGAGCCATCTGTCAATGAGAATGAAGTTGGCAGTCTCGCCTCATTGATAGAGCAGCCGGGAAGAGGAAGAGCTGTTCTGTTGACGTGAATCAGCAGAATCGCTGTTAGGAGCAGTTCAGGTGTGATCAGAGCCGCCACAGGGTAGAACAGGCAGATAGTGAGCAATTACCTGCCTGTTAGTTCTTAGGCACATTGCATTTTTCTATCTCATCCTGTACGCGTATCGAACACCAAAAGTTCTTAATCCTAGTATACAAATACATGTAGGGAGTTACAATTTATATGTTCGACTGCCCCATCATATGGGCGTGTTGATAGTTCCTCACGCCCAATTTTTCAAAGTAAAGAAATTATAGGTTGTCGAAATAAAAGAATAAAAACAAATAATATTGAAAAATTGAGATTAAAATAACAAAAGAAAAAGAAAAGGTTATAATGTATAATATTATATAGAAAAAAAAAAACATGGTATATACACCTCTGATTATAATGCATGGAATATACACGTACAGACCAAAAGTTTGGACGCACCTTCTCATTCAAAGATTTTTCTGTATTTTCATGACTATGAAAATTGTACATTCACACTGAAGGCAGCAAAACTATGAATTAACACATGTGGAATTATATAGTTAACAAAAATATGTGAAACAACTGAAAATATGTCTTATAATCTAGGTTCTTCAAAGTAGCCACCTTTTGCTTTGATGACTGATTTGCACACTCTTGGCATTCTCTTGATGAGCTTCAAGAGGTAGTCACCGGAAATGGTCTTCCAACAATCTTGAAGGAGTTCCCAGAGATGCTTAGCACTTGTTGGCCCTTTTGCCTTCACTCTGAGGTCCAGCTCACCCCAAACCATCTCAATTGGGTTCAGGTCTGGTGACTGTGGAGGCCAGGTCATTTGGCGTAGCACCCCATCACTCTCCTTCTTGGTCAAATAGCCCTTACACAGGCTGGAGGTGTGTTTGGGGTCATTGTCCTGTTGAAAAATAAATGATGGTCCAACTAAATGCAAACCGGATGGAATAGCATGCTGCTGCAAGATTCTGTGGTAGCCATGCTGGTTCAGTATGCCTTCAATTTTGAATAAATCCCCAACAGTGTCACCAGCAAAGCACCCCCACACCATCACACCTGCTCCTCCATGCTTCATGGTGGAAACCAGGCATGTAGAGTCCATCCGTTCACCGTTTCTGCGTCGCACAAAGACATGGTGGTTGAAACCAAAGATCTCAAATTTGGACTCATCAGACCAAAGCACAGATTTCCACTGGTCTAATGTCCATTCCTTGTATTCTTTAGCCCAAACAAGTCTCTTCTGCTTGTTGCCTGTCCTTAGTAGTGGTTTCCTAGCAGCTATTTTACCATGAAGGCCTGCTGCACAAAGTCTCCTCTTAACAGTTGTTGAAGAGATGTGTCTGCTGCTAGAACTCTGTGTGACATTGACCTGGTCTCTAATCTGAGCTGCTGTTAACCTGCGATTTCTGAGGCTGGTGACTCGGATAATCTTATCCTCAGAAGCAGAGGTGACTCCTGGTCCTCTTTTCCTGGGGCGGTCCTCAAGTGAGCCAGTTTCTTTGTAGAGATTTATGGTTTTTGCAACTGCACTTGGGGACACTTTCAAAGTTTTCCCAATTTTTCGCATTGACTGACCTTCATTTCTTAAAGTAATGATGGCCTCTCGTTTTTCTTTACTTAGCTGCTTTTTTCTTGCCATAATACAAATTCTAGCAGTCTATTCAGGAGGACTATCAGCTGTGTATCCACCAGACTTCTGCACAACACAACTGATGGTCCCAACCCCATTTATAAGGCAAGAAATCCCACTTATTAAACCTGACAGGGCACACCTGTGAAGTGAAAACCATTTCCGGTGACTACCTCTTGAAGCTCATCAAGAGAATGCAAAGAGTGTGCAAAGCAGTCATCAAAGCAAAAGGTGGCTACTTTGAAGAACCTAGAATATAAGACATATTTTCAGTTGTTTCACACTTTTTTGTTAAGTATATAATTCCACATGTGTTAATTCATAGTTTTGATGCCTTCAGTGTGAATGTACAATTTTAAAAGTCATGAAAATACAGAAAAATCTTTAAATGAGAAGGTGTGTCCAAACTTTTGGCCTGTACTGTATATAGATAACATATATTTTGCACCATTAATTTTGTTGTAAATACATATATATAGAAGTATTTAAGGTCATCACAGAGGAGATATGCATCATCAACTTTTAAACAGTTGGTGATGGAAACCCATATTTGTAACTACAGTGTCAAAGATGCTGAGAGTCTTATTTGTCTTTTCACTGCGCTCGGTTTTTTGTGAACAGCTGAAGAGATGGGTGGGACGGCTGTTCACCATATCTCCTCCTCTGGCTCTAATTCATGTGGATAGAGACATCGCTACATAGATATATATTCATATATATCTCTATATCTTAAAAAATTGTAGATTTTAGACATATATTATACATAGATATATGATAGATATTATATACTTTAAATAATTCTATATTTTAGTACATACAGTACATACATCATAGCTAAACACATACATATATATGTTTGTTAATGTTGTTATATATATATATGCAAATTGCCTCTTCAGAGAAAAAGAGGACTTGTACTCTATAGCGCCACCTATTGAAAGCAGCAATCCTACAAGTCACAATCAACCCTTTAACGAGTCGTGCAATATGACTTAGGATAAAAGCCAAATCAGAATCTCAATTTGCAGACACGGCGTTTCGGGCTGTTGGCCCTCGTCAGTGCAAAGTATGAGAACTGATTTGGCTGGTGAGAGGCTCTGGACGGAGGTCTTTTTCTCTGAAGAGGCAATTTGCATATTCAATTTCCCAGAGAAGCATTGCATGGCGAATAAGCCTCCTTACCTTGACGTGCCAGAGCCGGTGTGTCACTCTCCATAAGGAGAAACGCCACCCCTTAGACATATCATATACAGTACAGACCAAAAGTTTGGACACACCTTCTCATTTAAAGATTTTTCTGTATTTTCATGACTACAAAAATTGTACATTCACACTGAAGGCATCAAAACTATGAATTAACACATGTGGAATTATATACTTAACAAAAAAGTGTGAAACAACTGAAAATATGTCTTATATTCTAGGTTCTTCAAAGTAGCCACCTTTTGCTTTGATGACTGCTTTGCACGCTCTTGGCATTCTCTTGAGGTAGTCACCGGAAATGGTCTTCCAACAATCTTGAATGGAGTTTCCAGAGATGCTTAGCACTTGTTGGCCCTTTTGCCTTCACTCTGCGGTCCAGCTCACCCCAAACCATCTTGATTGGGTTCAGGTCTGGTGACTGTGGAGGCCAGGTCATCTGGCGTAGCACCCCATCACTCTCCTTCTTGGTCAAATAGCCCTTACACAGCCTGAAGGTGTGTTTGGGGTCATTGTCCTGTTGAAAAATAAATAATGGTCCAACTAAACGCAAACCGGATGGAATAGCATGCCGCTGCAAGATGCTGTGGTAGCCATGCTGGTTCAGTATGCCTTCAATTTTGAATAAATCCCCAACAGTGTCACCAGCAAAGCACCCCACACCATCACACCTCCTCCTCCATGCTCCACGGTGGGAACCAGACATGTAGAGTCCATCCGGTCACCTTTTCTGCGTCACACAAAGACATGGTGGTTGGAACCAAAGATCTCAAATTTGGACTCATCAGACCAAAGCACAGATTTCCACTGGTCTAATGTCCATTCCTTGTGTTCTTTAGCCCAAACAAGTCTCTTCTGCTTGTTGCCTGTCCTTAGCAGTGGTTTCCTAGCAGCTATTTTACCATGAAGGCCTGCTGCACAAAGTCTCTTCTTAACAGTTGTTGTAGAGATGTGTCTGCTGCTAGAACTCTGTGTGGCATTGACTTGGTCTCTAATCTGAGCTGCTGTTAACCTGCGATTTCTGAGGCTGGCAACTCGGATAAATTTATCCTCAGAAGCAGAGGTGACTCTTGGTCTTCCTTTCATGGGGCGGTCCTCATGTGAACCAGTTTCTTTGTAGCGCTTGATGGTTTTTGCAACTGCACTTGGGGACACTTTCAAAGTTTTCCCAATTTTTCGGACTGACTGACCTTCATTTCTTAAAGTAATGATGGCCACTTGTTTTTCTTTACTTAGCTGATTTTTTTTTGCCATAATACAAATTCTAGCAGTCTATTCAGTAGGACTATCAGCTGTGTATCCACCAGACTTCTGCACAACACAACTGATGGTCCCAACCCCATTTATAAGGCAAGAAATCCCACTTATTAAACCTGACAGGGCACACCTGTGAAGTGAAAACCATTTCTGGTGACTACCTCTTGAAGCTCATCAAGAGAATGCCAAGAGTGTGCAAAGCCGTCATCAAAGCAAAAGGTGGCTACTTTGAAGAACCTAGAATATAAGACATATTTTCAGTTGTTTCACACTTTTTTGTTAAGTATATAATTCCACATGTGTTAATTCATAGTTTTGATGCCTTCAGTGTGAATGTACAATTTTCATGGTCATGAAAATACAGAAAAATCTTAAAATGAGAAGGTGTGTCCAAACTTTTGGTCTGTACTGTATATATATAGATTGAGGAGACATTATAGATACATACTTACATAGTTTCACCATATATACATAAATAATATAATTATATCATATAATAATATTGATTCATTTATATAGCACTATTAATTCCATAGTGCTTTACATACATTTGCAGCACTGTCCCCATTGGGGCTCACAATCTAAACATCCTATCAGTATGTCTTTCAGGTTTCATAGTTCCATCTATCTATCTAATACATAAAAATAGAATCTAATAACATTTCTATGGATTGTCTTTCTGTTCCTATTATGTAAAGTATGAAGCGTTGCCATTATTTGTGACATGATAATAAATTGGATCCTTTCACTTCCTTTCTGTTTTTTTGCTCCACCTTGGAAACGGACAATCACACACACATCAAAATACACAAAACAATGGACCACATCCAATTATAGTCACAACAGCTTCCAAGAGACCATATAGTGTAAACCCGCACACAGGGAGACACCACATAGTGACCATCACTCAAGAAACACAACACCAGACACCAAAATACAGCACACAGCAAGGAAGAGACAGTGCACAGGTGTGAACGACGTCAAATGATGCAACAAATACAAGACACAAATGCGGAAGGATGATATAGAACAGGGATGATGGAAAGCGCAAATGGTGTGACACATGGCCACTGCTCCTGTTAGCACCACTAAGGGTACACAGAGGTTCATTTCACCGCACTCCCCATGCAATAGCATCCGGCCTATTCCTAGTATATATATAATGCAAAATCAGATAAGAGGCAACGGAAATGAATTCTTGCAGCCGACTATAGATTATATTCTAAGCATCCTGTTTCTCCAAAGAAATGATTAGTGTCTCTACACATCTCAGAGTCAGTTGTTTCTGACCGCAAAGAGAACATCTGTCTACTTTCCACTCATTCCAGGACCTTTCAGTAACACTATATATACTGTATATATACTGTATATATATATATATACACACACATATATATACACACATTATATAGTTATTACAAAAATGATTATAACATTCCCCCTTTTGTAAATGTCAATATCACATCTCTGTACCCATCAGGGCTTTTGTTCTCTTATTACGGTTTTCACAGGACCCATCGGATTTCAGAGTCTTGTTTATTTTCGGGGAAGGTATAATGTTCAGAATCATTATCATCAGGTTCCATAGTCTCCATTCCTCCATACATAGTCTTTGTTATGGCAGAGTCAATAAGTCTTTGTGCGAGTCCTCTAATGCACAGTATAGCACAACAGCCACAAACAGGGAGTACACTGGCCACAATGGCCAGAGACATCAGCGCGGAAGTGACCTGGCCAGACCATTTCCCAAACCATCCTTCAATCCAGGAAGAAAAATTGTCAACATATCCAGAGTTCTCAGCCAGTTTATTAGATAGGGCAGTCAGTCCATCAAGGGCATTGGTGATGCTACCATCAGGAGCTGTAGTATTATTAGGGATGAAATTGCAACAAAATCCTCCAACATACTACATACATCTTCTCTTTCTGCTAAGAGGATGCCTAATGCCATTCTGTTCTGCCAAGCCATGAGGGAAGTTGGTCCTAGCTGCTCAGCTATCCCTTTAGCTGCATCTCGAGTGTAATTAACAAATCTCTGTTGGTTGTAGTATATGTAGTTTATCCAGTCTACATTTTTATTTATTGTCACCCACCATATGATGGACTCCCACCCAGCTGCTACCTGGTTCCTAGCCTTGTATTCGTTGGGCACTCCTCTGGGAACTCCAATGTCATCTATGTATACACTAAAATCTAAGGATTCTCGGGGGGGTGTCACGCTTCTGTCTACTCCCACCACATACCTTTGACCATGTTCCTGTTGACAATAGGTGGAAGGGCATGACTAGCTGGATAACCGCACAATCCCTTTTAGAACCATACGGCAATCTGGCTGGTATTCTTTTGTCACCACATGACCACCATATGTCTTCTCTCAGGGTGGTCCGTTTTGACCATATGACTGAGTAGTTGGTGTTGTGGGAAACATTGATTAGTTCTCTACAAAAGTCGTCCTGGAGTTCGTCATGTCCGTTCCCAGGAAGACTGAAACAAGTATAGTTACCAGGATAAGCAATCACCTGTTGTTGGATATCTGTTTTTTTAAGTGGGGGAAATAAAAGTGATAATGTTTTGCATTTTCTTTCCTTATCTGAGGAGACAGGAAGTTTTCCATATAGTTTAATTATGTACTGTAACCCTTCTGGGTCCTCCTGATCATGTAGGGGAAAAGGGACAGTACCTAGCTGTGGTCTGGCTGTTGCTCAAGCTACACAGTTTAGTTTGTTAAGGCTTTTTGCAGTATATCTAAGCAATTCTAACCATTCATTTTTCTCCTCATAGATTGTCTCTAGAGCTAGTTTATCTTCATAGATTAAGTTAGTGAACCCACCTGTGGGACCCATGGACTCCATTATGGTTCTTTCTGACATACTTTCCTTCGGGCGTGTTTTGGTATTATTCTGAACTTTTATGTAGAAATGTCCTATTGGGTCTGTTCCTGATGCATCAGATCCAATACCATATAACCTTTGGTCTCTCATCTTAGGTTTTTTTTAAGATTAATACTAATTTTGCTACAATCATCCTTTTTTGTGCAACGGGAAGTTTATTTTTTCCTAATGAGGAACCTGGATTTCAAATCTGTGTGGCCATAAATTTTATACCCATAGTCTTGGTTGTCCATCCAGCAAGCGACCAACTAGTAAACATTCTTACTCCCCTGTTATTTTGGTTTATAACACAAACATATTTTTCTGACCCAGTTAGTTTGGCAGCTTGTTCTCCATCTTCACATCCTTTATATAACAGGCAGAAGTCCATCAAAAAGGTGACCGTCTGACCTACTTCAAAAGTGAGATTTAAATTATTAAATCCAAAACCTCTCCAACCCTCTGGACTTTCCCACCCTGCTGGATCTATTACCTTCCAATTTCCCATAACCATGTGTAGGATTCCCAAAATAACTGTCCCTAGTACATCTTTTTTTTCTTCTACTGCCTACCCTGTCTCCGTCCACCGGGAAAAGGGAAGTGGGTGTCTTCACCGGTTTGAGATGAATTCTCCCTTTTGGAGAACCCCCCTTTGTAGCCGGGTTTATGCTTCAGGAGACTGGGTTTGTTCCCTGCCTAACTTTCCCTAGACTTCCGTCAACCCTTTTAATAGTGGGACAGATGTATCCATGATGTACGTTCAGCAATTTTGACAGCAGTGGGAGTGGTCAATAGGACTTGGTAAGGACCTTCCCACTTAGGCTGGTGCCAGTGTTTCTTCTTTATCACCTTCACAAGGACCCAGTCAGCACGTTTCACAACCTCAGGTTTCGGTAGCAGTTCTCCTGAGAAAAAATTAGGGGTAGACACTTATTTGAGTGTTGTTATCTTAGCCAATTATTCTGCTAATGTACAGTCTGATTCCACATCTATTCTCTTGAAGGGTTTTCGCTGAGGTAACAGAAAGTAAGGTAACCAAATGTGTTGGAATAGGTGTAGGATCGGAGCAAAACCTTCAATACAGTCAACATTGTCCCACCTGAGTGTATCATGACATGGGGTCTATTTATCCGGAAACAAAGAGACAACTTAACCCAGAGTTAGGTGATTTGGGTTCCAGTATCACCTCTATGCTGACGACACCCAATTATACACTTCTTCCCCTGACATCACCCCTACCCTAATACAAAATACCAAGGATTGTTTGTCTGCTGTGTCTAACATAATGTCCTCCCTCTATCTTAAACTGAATCTCTCCAAAACTGAACTTCTTGTGTTTTCCCCCTCTACTAACCTAACTCTACCTAACATCGAAATTACCTTGGAGGGTTCAACCATAACTCTCAAGCAGCACGCCCGCTGCCTTGGGGTCATATTCGACACTAACCTCTCCTTTACTCCCTATATCCGATCACTCACTCGCTCTTGTCACCTGCATCTTAAAAACATCTCCAGAATCCGATCTTTTCTCACTTTTGAAACTGTTAAAACTCTTACTGTCGCTCTTATTCACTCTCGTCTGGACTACTGCAACTCTCTTCTGATCGGTCTCCCTCTTACCAAAATTTCCCCTCTCCAATCTGTCCTGGATGCGGCAGCCAGGGTTGTATTTCTGTCCAGCCGCTTCACTGATGCCTCCACCTTGTGCCAGTCATTACACTGGTTACCCATTCGCTACAGGGTCCACTATAAACTCATTTCTCTCACTCACAAAGCTCTCCACAGTTCTGCACCACCTTATATCAACTCTCTCATCTCAGTCTATCGTCCTACACGTGCCCTCCGTTCCACAAATGACCTAAGACTAACATCCCCCATAATCCGAACCTCGCACCTCCGTCTCCAAGACTTCTCTCGTGCTGCGCCAGTTCTCTGGAATGCTCTACCCCAGACGATCCGATTGATGCCTAGCCCTGATGTCTTCAAGCGCGCCTTAAAAACCCATCTCTTTAAACAAGCCTACCACCTCAAATACTCAGTAAACTAACTTTCCCCTGTTCCCTCCTAAATACTATTCAGAATCTGTTCCCTTCTCTTCATCTGTCTCCACACCCTCCATGCACACGATAACTGCACTCGGTAATTGAGTATTGCACTTGAACATACGTGCTGATGACCGGATCATACAGCTTTATATGACAATCCTGACTTATTATAATTGCCAGACCTGAAATAACAAGCACTTTCCACCTATTGTGTCCCCCCCATTTCCTTGTAGAATGTAAGCTTGCGAGCAGGGACCTCACTCCTAATTTAACTGTTTAAACTGTCTCACCTTGTATTGAATTTATTGTCTGTACATTAGAGATGAGCGTTGTTCGACTCGAACTGTTCACCAATCTCAAATTCGAGCTGTTTTGGGCGGTGTTCGAGCCGTTCGGCGAACACGAACGATTTGAAAAAAATTCGGCTGTTCGAGGTTATGTTCGATAACTGTTCGTGCACCAAAATCATAACTGGATTTTTTCTCAGTAATGATGAAAATTAATGTTAATACGCAGTTTGAGTGTACAGCGGGGCGGGGGGAGGGCCAGGGGAAGGATCTCTGCAGGAATAATGAAGATCTCCATTTTTTTTTCTCTTTCCCGCATTTACAGTGGGGAGGTGCAGTCTGTCAGCCTATCAGCAGCGCACACACGGAGCGAAGTGCTTTTTTTCACACAAGCAAGGGCATGTGTCATTGGCAGTGTATGTCACATGTCCTTGCCCTATAAGACCCAGCCATTTTCCCTGTCGCCACCATTTTCTCACTGCTGCGTGTTAAACGGCACCGCTGTTGCTGTGTGCGCTATACCTTGTTAATTTCAAGCCAATTTTCGCACAAATCTACAGATAGCTTGGGAGTAGGGAATAGTTGTGATTGCAGTCCTTTTAAGGACTAGGTTACATCATTTCCTACGACTTTTATCAGGCAGGTCTGTGCTCTTAAATAGATAGGTTGGGAGTAAAGACTAATTGTAATTGCAGTCCTTTTCAGGACTAAGTTACATCAGTTCCTATCAGTTTTTGCCAGGCAGGTCTGTGCCAGTGCTGTGCAAGTTTTTTTCACAGCATTTGGCTAAATCTAGCAAAGCTAATCCTTTTTGGCCTATTGCAGAGTGTGTTAGTCAGTGGAGTAGCCTATCTGTGTTGCAAGATACACCACCTGTGTATAGAATACCAATTTTTTTACTGCACCTAGTGAAGTAAAACCTTTTGGGCATAGCATCATTCTATTAGTCCATCTATACTGACCTCCATCAGGTTGCAAATTAAAAATAATTTTTATCTGCATCTAGCTCTGAAAAAATATTTGGGCTTCTAGCAGTGTGTGGGACTTGGTCTATTAGTCCATCTATACTAACCTCCTCCAGGTTGCAAATTAAAAATAATTTTTATCTGCATCTAGCTCTGAAAAAATATTTGGGCTTCTAGCAGTGTGTGGGACTTGGTCTATTAGTCCATCTATACTAACCTCCTCTAGGTTGCAAATTAAAAATAATTTTTATCTGCATCTAGCTCTGAAAAAATATTTGGGCTTCTAGCAGTGTGTGGGACTTGGTCTATTAGTCCATCTATACTAACCTCCACCAGGTTGCAAATTAAAAATAATTTTTATCTGCATCTAGCTCTGAAAAAATATTTGGGCTTCTAGCAGTGTGTGGGACTTGGTCTATTAGTCCATCTATACTGACCTCGATCAGGTTGCAAATTCAATATCATTTTTATCTGCATCTAACCCAGCCAATACTTTTGGCCTAATGCCACAGTTTGGCCACTCAGCTCTGCTCGGTTCCCATCCATTGTTTTTTTGTGCAAACAACTCCAGAGTTGTGAATTAGTTAAACACCAAAATGAGTGGAAAAAGGCCTGCTGCTGGTGGAAAGGGGAATAGGCGTGTTGGGAAGGGGAAAAAAAGGTTGTGTCCGTGGGGCAGGTGTTAAAGCAACAGTAACATCTGCAGAAGAAAGACCATCTTCCAGCCAAACTAAAATGTCTACTTCTTTTAGCGGACAATGTGATAAGATCCCTTTCTTACGGCCACGCCAATCGCTACAAGTTCCAGATGAGGCACAAAAACAGCAGGTGCTTCAACGGATATCAAGTGCTCCTTTAAGTGGGCTCTCCTCCACATCAACTTCAACATCACAAATACTCCAGTCCTCAGAGGTGTCACCCCAATCGCACTTGCTTCCTCACAGCTCCCAAATCTCCAGCTACCCGTCTGAGTATGGGGTAGAACAGATGGTTGAGTCTGCGGAGCTGTTTACTCATACTATAGCCTGGGAATCAGAGGTCGGCTCCAGAGCTTCTGTGAAATGATCTGCACTGATGCCCAGAATCTTTATGAGTCGGATCCAGGACCAGACGCAGAAGGTTCTGACCATAATGTAGACCCTCATTCCCAGACTGAAACTCCTGTTGGTGGAGACAATGAGGAAGACGATGATGAGACTCAAATACCTGATTGGAGCGACAACTTTAGTTTTTTGTCAGGGCAGGAACAGGTTGGCTCTGAGGACGACGGGTGTGATAACGCACAGGGTGATGATGATGAGGTTGGAGATCCCACTTACTGTCAACCCACAGTCAGCCAAGAGATGAGGTCAGCAGAGGAGGTGGAGGAGGATGCTAGTGACGACGAGGTCAGGTTGCACCTTCCTGGACAGAGACGTAGTACTGGAAGCACGTCAGCAACTGCATCCTCAAACACAGCTCTGCCTCTGACCACAAGTCGTGGTGGCTCTTCAGGTCACATGGGTGCTAAGCCTTGCATAGCCTGGGCATTTTTTCAGATCGATAAAGATGACCCAACTCGTGTTATCTGTAACATTTGTCAGCAAAAGCTAAGTAGAGGCCAAAAAATACATAGTTTGAGTACTTCATGCATGAACCGGCACATGGACATGAAGCATAAGTTGCAGTGGGAAGCTCACTGTGCTACAATGCGGCCTAGCCGGCCGGGCCAAAAACCGTCTGCCACATCTTGTGCATCCGCAGCCTCTTCATCCTCTGTGACTGGGGGGACAGCAGTCACACCTGTTTTGGGACGCAGACCTGCCACCTCTTTACCCACAACAGCCAGCGTGATTGGCAGGTCATCATTTTCTTTGGAGGTGGAAACACCAGCTGGTGTTGAGCGCTGTCCGGCATCGATAGCACCACCTTTGGATCAAGGCAACCTAACATGTCCGCCTGCATCTTCCTCACAGACAGGCAGTTTGCCGGGGACACCCTTCTCAACCCCGTCTAAGCACAACAGCCAGCCCTCTGTCCCTCAGATGTGGACAAGTAAAAGACCATTTCCTCCTAGCCATGAGAAAGCTAAGACGTTGAATTTCACCATCTGCAAGCTCTTGGCTACAGAAATGCTTCCTTTCCGCCTGGTCGACACAGAGGATTTTCGAGACCTTATGTCCGTCGCAGTGCCCCAGTACCAGATGCCCAGTCGGCACTACTTCTCAAAGAAAGGTGTGCCTGCGCTCCACCAGCATGTCGCACACAACATCACCGCTTCTTTGAGAAACTCTGTGTGTGTGTGACAGGGTGCATTTCACCACAGGCACTTGGACGAGTAGGCATGGACAGGGGCGTTACATGTCGCTGACTGGGCACTGGGTAACTATGGTGACAGCAGGACAAGGGGCTGCTGTCCAAGTCTTGTCGTCCCCACGAGTTGTGTGTCAATCCTCTTTATCTCAAAGTTCCTCCACTGCTTCTGCCTCCTCAACCTCCTCTGGGTCCTCCACCTGCACCCAAAGCCTGTCTGGTCATGCCACAAGCTTTCTAACTGCGCAGAAGGGATCCTGCACACCTCCTTACTATGCTGGCAGCAGGGCTCACCGTCATCAGGCGGTTTTTACTTTGAAATGTCTGGGAAATGTGAGTCACACAGCTGAGGAGTTGTGGTCAGCTCTGGAGAACCAATTTCATGAATGGTTGTCTCCACTGGACCTGAAACCAGGGAAGGCCGTGTGCGACAATGCTGCAAACCTGGGTGCGGCCCTTCGCCGGGGCAATGTCACACACGTGCTTTGTATGGCTCACGTGTTGAACCTGGTTGTCCAGCAATTTTTAGCCCACTATCCCGGACTAGATGGCCTTCTGCAGAGGGCACGGTCACTGTGTGCTCACTTCCGCCGTTCGCATCCCGCAGCTCAGCGACTTACATCTCTACAGAAGTCGTTGGGCCTGCCACTTCACCGGCTAAAATGCGATGTGCCTACCCGGTGGAGTTCAACTCTGCACATGTTGCAGCGACTGTAGCAGCACCGACAAGCCCTGGTGCAATACGTTCTGACGTATAGCCTGGGCCAACGAGATCCAGAGGTGGGGCAAATCACGCTGGAGGAGTGGTCTCAGATCAGGGACCTATGCACCCTTCTGCACAGTTTTGAAATGGCGACGAAGATGTTTAGTGCTGACGATGCCATTATCAGCATGACTATTCCGGTGATTTACATGCTGGAGCACATGTTAAACACAATTCGGAGTCAGGTGGTGGCACAAGAGGAGGTGGAGGAAGTAGAGGAGGAGGAGTTGTATGCGGAAGGGCTAACATCTGCAAGGTCCAGACGGTCGGCAGCACCAAGGCGGCAGGCATGTGAGGGTGGGGGAGATGGTTTTACCAGGGCGCATGGTAGCAGCCAAACTAGTGACGAAGGTGCAGGAGCCCAGGAAGAAGTGGAGGACGAACTGATGGAAGACTCATCAGATGAGGGAGACCTTGATCACATTTCTGTTGTGCGAGTTTGGGGGGAGAGGACAGAGGAAGGAAGCATGATTGTTACCTCGCCACCAACACAACAGGGACTTGGTGCTCCTGGATGCGCAAGACACATGAGTGCCTTCTTGCTGCACTACCTGCAACATGACCCTCGAATTGTGAGAATTAGAAATAATCCTGACTACTGGGTTGCCACACTGTTAGATCCCCGGTACAAAAGTAAATTTGCAGAAATTATTCCTGCCATAGAAAGGGATGCACGCATGCAGGAGTATCAGCAGAGACTGTTGCAGAATCTTACATGTGCTTTTCCACAAAACACCAGTGGTGCACGTAGTGAATGTCACAGTTCCAACTTGCCAACCGTGGGACCGTCGAGTGTTCAGCACTCAAACCGTAACAGAAACACAGTATCTGCTGCTAACATCAATTTTGCGGAATCATTTCACCACTTTTTTAGCCCATCCTTTGCAAGGCCACAGGAGACAAGAAGTCTGACACATAGTCAACGCCTAGAGACGATGGTACAGGAGTATCTCCAAGTAAACATTGAAGCCATGACTGTGTCACTGGACCCTTGCTCTTTTTGGGCTTCCAATCTGGATAAATGGCCGGAGTTTGCCACTTACGCCTTGGAGATCTTATCATGCCCTGCAGCCAGCGTTCTGTCTGAACGTGTGTTCAGCGCTGCTGGTGGTGTGCTGACAGATAAGCGCACGCGGCTCTCCACTGATAATGTAGACAGACTCACGTTCATAAAGATGAACAAATCATGGATCCGAAACGACTTTTCTACCCCTGTGTCATCCTGGGGAGAGTAAAAGCTTGATGATTTGTTAAAATCACCTCACCAACCGTTTTAAGCTTTCAAATTACTAATCATGTTTATCTGTATCTTGGCTGGAAAATAATTTGGGCTTTGTAGCAGTGTGCAGTACTGATTCTATTAGGCCATCTATACTGAGCTCCACCAGATTTAAAATTACTAATCATGTTTATCTGTATCTTGGCTGGAAAATAATTTGGGCTTTGTAGCAGTGTGCAGTACTGATTCTATTAGGCCATCTATACTAAGCTCCACCAGATTTAAAATTAATAATAATTTTTAGCTGCATCTAGCCCGGAAAATAATTTTGGGGCACCTAGATGCGCAAGACACATGAGTGCCTTCTTGCTGCACTACCTGCAACATGACCCTCAGATTCTCAGAATTCGAAGTAATCCTGACTACTGGGTTGCCACACCCTTAGATCCCCCACACTCTTCGATCAACCTTTTCATTTTAATAAAGAACAACAAAATGGTCATTTTTGAAATTATAAGCATTAGCAGGTTATTAGAAACTGAAATCAAACAGTTTTCAACTCAAAACTTCATTCTAGGTGATGTTACATTTGCACATAGGACCCCTTGTTCAAAAGGAGCTTCTGAACTGTCTCATCCATTGAATTTGTCAGGTTTTGGATGGTTTCTGCTTCAATTGTTTTGCATGAGTACAGAATACCCTCCCAGAGCTGTTGCTTAGATGTGAACTGCCTCCCGCCATCATAGACACTCCTTTTGATGATGCTCCAGAGGTTCTGAATGGGGTAGAGGTCAGGGGAGCATGGGGGTCACCCCATAAGTTTGTCCCCTTTTATGCCCATATCAGCCAGAGATGCAGATGTGTTATGTGCAGCATGAGACGGTGCATTATCATTCATGAAAATGGAATACACAGTTCTTCTTCTTGAACCATGGCAGGAAGTGCTGTTTGAGAAACTCCACATACATTTTGGAGTTCATCTTTACCCCTTCAGGGATCCTAAAGGGGCCGACAATCTCTCTCCCCATGATTCCAGCCCAAAACATTACTCCACCTCCTCCTTGTTGGCGCTGTAGCCGTGTTTGCGTGGGGTGTCCATCAACCAGCCATCCTCCACTTCATCCATCTGGACCATCGAGCGTTGCACGGTACTCATCCGTGAACAAAACAGTTTTGAAGTCAGTCTTCATGTATTGTTTAGCCCACTGGAGCCGTTTCTACTTGTGTGCAGTGGATAGAGGAGGTCGACAGGATGGCTTACACACAGCTGCAAACCTCTGAAGGACCCTGCATCTTGTTGTTCGGGGGACGTTGGAGGCACCAGCAGCTTCAAAAACTTGTCTGCTGCTATGACAAGGCTTTTTTGCCGCTGCTCTTTTAACCTGACGTAATTGCCTGTAGGAAAGAGTCCTCAAGTTCCATTATCAGCACGCACACGTGTGTACTGTGAATCAGCTACATAATTCTTGATTGCCAAGACACTTCATCCTGATCATCGCACAATGTTGATTGTAGTCATGCCTTGACCTAAACACTCCACAATTTGTTGCTTCTCAGCAGCCGACACATCCTTTTTCTTTCCCATTTTGGCAGAAAATGTAGGCTGCTTAATAATGTGGGACAGCCTTCTTAAGTAGTCTTGCCTTTCATTGGACACACCTGCCAAACTAATTAGCATTACTTCAACTTTGATATACAGTAAGGTTTTTAATATAGGCAGTATAGGTACCGTCCCAATTTAGGGTCACCTTGCCGCTGGTGGGACGGTTTGTATACTTTTTTTGATCAAAAATAGTTCACTAAGTACCCTATATTTATTATGCAACTTTGCTTTACATTTATATATAATGATGGTAGGGTATGAGATATATTTTTGTCTTTTGTAGGTTTTGCTTCTTTTTGCTAGTGTGAACATGCTCCTATCTCTTGCATGTCTGCCATCTTAGACCTCAGTTCACATTGCTTGGTTTTTTGTCTTGTTTGCATTCTGTGCAATTTAAGGGTGTGGCATACCCTTTGTTGAGCTGATTAGTATATATGTAGCTTACCACGGGCCTAGGTGGTCTGGAGTTGGGACCCGGTCCTATTTGTCTACCCTTTTATATGCATTACTTCAACTTTGATATACAGTAAGGTTTTTAATATAGGCAGTATAGGTACCGTCCCAATTTAGGGTCACCTTGCCGCTGGTGGGACGGCTTGTATACTTTTTTTGATCAAAAATAGTTCACTAAGTACCCTATATTTATTATGCAACTGTGCTTTACATTTATATATAATGATGGTAGGGTATGAGATATATTTTTGTCTTTTGTAGGTTTTGCTTCTTTTTGCTAGTGTGAACATGCTCCTATCTCTTGCATGTCTGCCATCTTAGACCTCAGTTCACATTGCTTGGTTTTTTGTCTTGTTTGCATTCTGTGCAATTTAAGGGTGTGGCATACCCTTTGTTGAGCTGATTAGTATATATGTAGCTTACCACGGGCCTAGGTGGTCTGGAGTTGGGACCCGGTCCTATTTGTCTACCCTTTTATATGCATTACTTCAACTTTGATATACAGTAAGGTTTTTAATATAGGCAGTATAGGTACCGTCCCAATTTAGGGTCACCTTGCCGCTGGTGGGACGGCTTGTATACTTTTTTTGATCAAAAATAGTTCACTAAGTACCCTATATTTATTATGCAACTTTGCTTTACATTTATATATAATGATGGTAGGGTATGAGATATATTTTTGTCTTTTGTAGGTTTTGCTTCTTTTTGCTAGTGTGAACATGCTCCTATCTCTTGCATGTCTGCCATCTTAGACCTCAGTTCACATTGCTTGGTAATTAGCACAGGTGTCTGCAATTGCTTACAGTGATATAAAGAGCCCTGACACACATCACCATCAATGAGTTTAACTGACAAACAAAAAAATTCTTACCTTATCACTCCTAAACACTTTTTGCATAATAATTTGGAACACAGTGTACATGTGCTTTTCCACAAAACACCAGTGGTTCACGTAGTGAATCTTACAGTTCTAACTTGCCAACCGTGGTCTGTATGGAGTTGTTCAATAAAGGGCCCAAAATTAAGATAACATAGATGGGAGAGGTCTCTATGAATAGGAATTCCTAAGAATTTGATACCCTGTGAGGGCCAGGCAAAGGGAAAGTTGGACTGGATGGAATCCTGTATGGATTTGGGGATGGAGACATCGAGGGCCTCAGACTTCGCTGCATTGATTTTAAAATTTGACCATGTAACAAAGTGATCTATTTCAGCCATAACAGCAGGGATGGATATATGTGATTGAGTGATATATACTAGGACATCATCAGCAAATAGAGAGCACTTGTACTTGGTGCCTCCCACCTCAATCCACCTAATATTGGGGTTATGGCGAATTGATGAGAGCAGGTGCTCCGTCACTAGGATGTATAAGAGAGGGGACAGAGGACATCCCTGCCTTGTCCCATTGGTGATTATGAAAGGTGATGAAAATGTTCTGACGCGCCTCCTGGGCCTTGGGACACCCGGAGCCGGACCCTTTTTGGTGGATGCTGGTGGTTGTAGTCTCCGTGGCGGCGACCCGGTTCCGTGGCTCAGGGCGGTCAAACCAGTGGTGGAACTATTTATGTGGTTTTGATGTTTAAATGTCCGACTACGCCACCCGTGGATTGCGGTCAGAGTGAACCGCCGCTGCAGGGCAGACCGCTGAGGCTGGTGTTGTGGGTGCAGCAGAGCGTAGTATAACTCCCCACGGGAGGAGTATAGCCTCAGGGCAGTGTATGCGGAAGATGGGGGTGATGGTGCAGGGCAGCAGCAGTAACGACACGGAGTCAGTGATGCAGTCCAGGGCCTTTACTCACAGTTCTTATTATCCAGACCACTTCTGCAGGTAACGGCTGCCCACGTCGTACTGTGCTCACCAGGTGAGGGGCTCAGACAACTCCCAGATAACTTTGGAGCGCTTCACAGGACCCCCTTTGTGTGTCCTTTGTCTGGCCTTTCTTACCAACGCTTCTGTCCGGCTGCCTCGGGCCTCCTCTTGGTAAACTTGGCGCCAGTTTCCCTGACCCTATGTGGTGCCTTCCTAGCGGGTGTAGCGAGGGGCTGCGCCACATAAAATGTCACAGCCTCCGGTTTGTAGCTGAGGGTCGTTTCCTGCCTCCACTAGTTTCGGGGATCGGTCTCCCCCTTTGGCCTGACCCCTCCACGCAAGTGGATTCAGGCGTGCGGTGACGACTCACCCGTCTGCACCCCTGGGATCCCTTCGTTCCTCGTGCCTTCTCCGCTCCTCTTCCTTCCTTCTCCCTCTTCCAGGCCTGGGCCTCTGTTACTAGGCCCGCCTCCGGAGCAGAGCTCATGCAGAGCCCCTGCTCCCTGTCACTTCTGCTCAGACTTCTCTGCACTGAACTAAGATGGTGCCCACCTTTTATACTCCCTTCTCAATGCACCCAGGAACTGCTTCCTCCCTTCTCCTGCACTACAGGGTTCCCCTTCCTCAGTGTTCCCTCCCCCCACTCCAGCCAGGGACAGGGACTGTCGTGCCCATCTCAGGGGCATATTGGTCGCCCTGCCCCACGGCAATGTGGTGTAATGCATGCAGGTGTCGGGGTCCTGATCCACACTCCATCCTTACCTGAGAGTGAGATATCACACCTCTGGGTGAGGTGCAATACCTGTGTAGCAACCGAGCCCTCGGGGTGCTACAGTTCCATTTATCTTCAGCCTAGGTGACGTATTGCGATACAGGGCCGTGATTTTGGCTAAAAAAGGGTCCCCTAGACCCCTACCCCAAGCTTTTTAAGAGAATAATATATGGCGTGCCAGGAGACTCTATGGAATGCTTTCTCAGCATCCAACGAGAGTATCTAATTACAAATTTTTAACTGCATCTAGCCCAGGAAATACTTTGTGCCTAGTAGCAGTGTCTGCTAGTCAGCGGATTATCCCAGCTGTTAAGCAAGCTACACTACCTGTAGTTTGGACACTTCATTTTTTCAAAGGAAATGCTTCGGGACCCCGGGATACTCAGTGAAGAGCATCAGGAGGCACCCCAAGGCATAGGGACTGGGACTGGCGGTAGGACACCTTGCGGTGGACAGCCGAGCTCGATCCTTATAAAAACTTTTTAACTGCAGCAGCTTTAGTGGACGCTACTGGAGCTGGAATTACGCGGCTGCTGGCATGAGACTTGCCCTCCAATAGATCCTTGTAAAAGGATTTAAAGTGTATTCATTCAAATTAGAGAGACAATTTAAATGAAAAAGCTTAGACCTGCCTCCACCACAGGGGGGCTCGCTCGACCCACCAGCGGACAGGCACCAGTATTGGGAGAGGGGGGCTGGACGTCAGGGTCCACCGCGGCTCTGGCACAAACCCGGCGACACGGAGGTCGCACGGGCAGTAACGGACTGGCCGTGTCGGCGTCTCACTTTTTGGGTTTTAGAAGGGCATGACATGCCTATATCTGTGTCTCCCCCTCCTTTTACTCCTCCACCTCTTTTCTTTTCGCATGACTATATGTACTTGTCACTTTTCCATGTGTTAGTTATGTCTTCTGAGCAGTTTGTCAGCTTTTGGACACCTTTGAAGGTGTTTTCTATGTGTTTCTATGTGTTTTTGTTTGCCTGCCATTGGTTTTAACGGTGTTCGACGAACAGTTCGACGAACAGTTCGGCGAACACACGGGGGTGGCTCAACACTAATTGTGTCACAAAAATTTTCTTTATTTGAATGTGCGCAGTTGCTTGATTTTGTTAGAAAACACGAAAATCGTGAAAAGAAAATAAATCAAGCTAAATTTATAAAACCAGAAAAGGTAAAATCTTCTCAAAAGCCAATATCAAACTCTCCTAGACTGAGTCATCCCCATAATGAAATGTTATGAAATACGCAGAAGATTTCATATATGTTATAAGCCATATCAGATGATGCAAAAGTCAATTTCTTCACAGTTTCAAAGTTCTGGCCGTCTTCGCCTAAAAATAAAAATGGCTGAAATTGACAGACAGGGACCGGCTCAGAATGACATAATGGAATATAAGCTGAAGACTCTCTTTAAGGATGAAAAAATGTCTTTTCTAAACAGAGCTTTTCTAGACATTTTTGACAGAGAAAGAAGATTTTGTTTAGGGAATGGCTAAGGAAAAAACTAATTATATGTTGCATCAAAGTGTTATACAATATATCATTAGTTATTTATTATTTTATAAAGTAAAATTGTATCGTTACATAGTATCTGCTAGTTCATATATATATATACACACACTTGTATACAGTAGAGATTGTGTATAATTGTATTTATAGATATAATTATAGTAATAATTAAAATTTAATAAATTAGAACCTCATATATAAATTAAAGTAGCAATATTTTGAATTATATTAGAACCAACCAATATATGTATAAGATATTTAAATAATTCTGTTTCTTTATGAATTTGATATTTAATTTTATTTCTTATGTTTCCTTAGAGTTTTCATTACAAAGCA
Source organism: Phyllobates terribilis (assembly GCF_046119375.1). NCBI lineage: Eukaryota > Metazoa > Chordata > Amphibia > Anura > Dendrobatidae > Phyllobates > Phyllobates terribilis. Next base: position 3,573,954 of record NW_027362943.1, read on the forward strand.
GGATTTGATCAAACTCTAAATGGATTTTTCTTTATTCACACAGGAAGTTGGAAAAAATTGCATGATTTTATGTGTATAACATTTTAAAATAACAATATAACTAGTTGAACTATATTATGTGTAACACTTATTAATATTTTCTGTGCATGAAGTGTTTGCTTTACAGCATGACGTGTGACAGCTGCGGCCTTTGAACTTTGAGCAAATAGTATAGAATCCCATTCATTCTATTTTCAGCTGACGTAACTTAAAACCTGGTAGCCAGTAAAAAAAGAATCTAAGACATTCCTATTTTTGCAAGTCAAGAGTATTTTTTTTCCAAGTGTCTTAAATTTCAGTGAATTACTCTCATATTATATTATATGTACTTGGGGAATATTCAAAGAAATATTAAGACATTACATTTAATAGTTTACTATGCGCATTGATAAATTATACAAAAATTTTGGGTATAAATATATCTATAACGTCATATGTGGAATGTTTGACAGATGAGTAAATGAGCAGCTGCTAAGTATGATTTTTGTGACAGGCCTCACCTCGTGTGCAAGGAAAAAAAAACGTTTCTTTATGTGAATGTACTAATATATATTTAATTCTGAAAAATTATAATACATAATTAATTATTATCTACATTATATATATATTTCTATATTTCTTTAGTAATTATTATTTCTTGATTTAGTTAATAGTGGATAAGGGCAACTACACATCAATATGGTTTACAAAGCAAATTTACATTTAGAATAATTTTCCACATGATAATTTTATAATATTAAAGGTTGTTTTTTTAATGGTTACCTAAATAGGTACACACCGCTTCAGACAAATCTATGCTACACATTCATATGAAATTTATGCAAAATATTTATAGAATAATTATTTTTTAATTTGGTTCTGATACATAAATTATTTTATAAAATAATAATTTTTGCTATTAAGGGGAAAATGTGTTTTTTGATCCTGATTACATAATCACTTTTGATCAATACTTTTTTTTCACACATTTTAATGAAGAAGAAATATTAATAAGGTACAATGGTAAAATTAAGAAGGGTATTACATGCAAAGTTGCATAATTGAATCATTTTTGGTAATACAAGGTTATGACAAATATGAAATCATCCAGATAATGGAAATAAGGGTATTTTTCATGGAGAATATAATTACTCTGCATTTGTCATTAACATATTAAGGCCTTATTTTTATTATTATTATTATTATTATTATTATTATTTATTTTATTTTTCATTTTTAAATTTTATTCTTACTTATTTTTTTATTTTTCCATTTTTCATTTATAATTCTCATTTTTTTGATTTTATTATTTCAGTTCAATATCTCAATTGAGAAAACACATTAATATTTAATAAAGTAATGTCTAGTACAAGAATATTGCCTCATTAAATTTAATGAGGGGGTTCGAATATAAGAAGAAAAAATGTTTACATTTTCTGAGTAAACACAAGTCATTCATTCATATATTTATTCATTTTGGTCCATGAGTATACATTCTTTGGTATTATTGGTTTAATAAAGATAAAAACATTTGTTTCAAAACACACTGACATCTATGGGTTGGAAAAGGTAATTACACCCATGACACAAAAATATTCTATCACATGGAGAACTTGATTAATAACTTGATTAATAATGAATTACTATCTATTATTGTTTATTATTCCAAACATAATTAATTTGATATTTTGATAATAATTAGATGGATATTATTGATTGCTATGGTACGCTGTGATATTATAGGTTAGGAAAATTGCCAGATTTGGTATCCGATTAGGGAATGAAGACTTCAATCAAGACATCGCAATTATGAATTCTATTTTAATAAAAGACTTTAAATATTTATTAATCAAAGAGATTCTCAAAGGTTATAAGAAGAAGCAACCGATATCCGGAAGTCTCAGAAGGTAAAGATGTTGTGAATGCTGAGTGTTATAATAGACTGTGTCAGATACAATTCACACCACTGATCACCAGGACCGCAGAGGACGATGATCCTATATGTACTGGGTTGTGCTCAAGTTTCATCACGTTCCAGTGGTTTCTTATCACCTGCAACGCTTCAATGAAAGCTGGTGAACAGGTAATACCTGGCATATGTGTCCTGTATATAAAGGACTGAGTACTGGTTATGGTGCTATATAAAGCAGGGAAGTGTCAAGTTAACCCTTGCTTTGCTGACCAAAGACGTCACATCTGTTCCAAAAGTGACACGAGACCAGTGTGGACACACGGAAGATTCCAGAATATCCAACGTAAGTCCAGGTGACATCGCACAGATATTAAAGCTACATTTCATCCATGGACTTTGTTTTCTTATCAATTGACACACATGATCTTTCTAATAAAGAGCACAGTTTATGGACTGCACAATGATGAACACAATTACGAACTGTACAATAGCTACACGCTATAATTTATTTCAAAGGAGTTTTCATCTAAAGACTGTGTTATAAAAGAACCAAGAAGAAGACGAGACGACGACCCGATGACATCAGATGATGACGATTGGACCCGCGATTGCTTCAATTTAGATATAGGGAAGTATAATTATACATGTTAAATGAATATTAGTCACGGCTTACCATAACATGAATTCACATCATTATCTAACAATAATCCGATATTGATATTATTATTATTATGGACATTAAATGATATTGCTGACGCGCCCCCTGGGCCATGTTGTTAGGGGGATACCCGGAGCCGGATCAGATGGGGGTTGTAGTCTCCGAGTGGCGGTGACCCGGTCCGTGCCCAGGGTGTCAAGCTCAGTGTGTGGCAGTCCTTACAGATGTTATTAGTGTTCTTTGTGTCGACTACGCCACCCGTTGATTTGCGGTCAATACGGCCGCCGCTGCAGCAGGGTCCGCTGAGGCTGATGGTGCTTGTGCAGCTCTGGTAGTATAACCCCCAACGGGAGGGGTATAGCCTCAGGGGGTCAGGTGTAGAGGATGGTGGTAGTGGTGGTGCAGTGTGGATGTTAAGAAGACTCCGAGCCGGGCTGTGCAGTTCAGTTCAGGGTTTTTACTTACTGCTGTTCTTGTGGTCACTCTGGCCTTAAGTGACCGCCCGAGCCGTGCTGCGTCCACCAGGTCTTGGACTCGGCCAACCCCCAGGTGATTCTGGAGCGTGGTCCTGAGCTCCCTTTCTGACTTGTCCTTCTCTCTGGCCTTCCCCACCAGGGATCCACCTAAGTCCGGCTCCCTCGGGCCTCCTGTTGGTAAACCCTTGTCTCTGGGTTCCCCGACCCTATTCTTGGTTTGCCTTCCGGGTGGATTTAGTGGGTGGTCGTGGCAGATCCTGCCCACGACCTCCGGTCTCTGGCTAAGGTGTGCTGTAGCCTCCACCAGCTTGGGATCCGGTACCCTGTTGCCAACTCTTCACCCTCTGATCTAATTTTGGGTTCTTGGAGTTCCCTCTTCTCCCCCTTCTGGGTCCTTCTTTCTCCTCTCTCTCTGCTTCTCAGGCTCTCTCAGACTGACCAAACCTCTACAAAAGACTGACGTCTCACAGACTGACCCTGATCTAAGATGGTTCCCACCTTATATACTCCCTCTATGTGTGAGCTCAGGTGACCAGCACCCAATGAGCTCCTAGCTTTACCCAGGCTGCTCCCCCTATCTGCCCCTACACTACTGGGATGTTCCACCCCCCTCCCACTCCAGCCAGGAACAGACACTGTCGTACCTGCACATTTCTCTAGTGGGAGTACCATCGGTCTGTCCCTCGGAAATGGGATGTGTGTAGTGCATGCAGCTAACTGAGCTCAGTTCCACACTCCATCCTTACCCGGGAGTGGAATATCACACCTCTGGGTTGAGGTGCAATACCCCTGTAGCAGGCGTATCCTCAGGGTGCTACATTGCCAAGGAAGAAGAAGAAAAAAATGATCCTGTTATCCTAATGATGAACCTATCTTCTTTGAGGATTTCAGATGTCTTTCATCCTCAAAAGGGGGAATTGTTAAATATTAATTACAGATATTTATTTTATTCTTAATTATTGTTAAATATTAATTATGGATATTCATTTTATTCTTAATTCTGAGTTCTATACAAGATTGCATCAGCCTCGTGCTAAGGGTGTCTAGTTGACATGCGCTATTTGTGTGTGTATTTTTAGTTCACTACCATATACAAAATAACAGGTGCTATAAAAGCCCATGTTAGAGAAAGGGAGGTGGCTTGCCATTCCACAGGACACAAGACAAGGATCCGTGTGTAAACCAGCAACTAATGTAGGCCCAGGAAACACGTTCTTTACCCGGACACACGTGCAGGATCCAAGGGAAAGATGGGTGAATCTCAACAATTAAGCTAATTATGGACAATCACTCTGTAACTATCTAATTATTGTATGTACCTGCTGCAATCTGATTATTTTTAATGGACAATCCAAGAATAAATCAATATTTTTTTTATAAGAAAATCTTGATATTGATACTTTGCGAAGTCCTCGATAGAGAAAAATAATACAGAAAGAAGTATTATTTAACACCACCACATCCACATCCCCGTTCTTTAACGTCACCCTTTCCCATATTGAACGCTTTATGAAAAAAAAATCCCTGGCTTTATTTTTCACAAGTAGCCTCACAGATGTGTTATGTATAAAGTCCCAGTATGTAGCAATGTGTGGGTAATTTGTTTTAGCTTTATTAGACACGGCAGCAGCAGACTCAGGAAAATTACTGGTAAATAGCGACGTTTGCGTATCTCAGCAGGCTTTGTGCCAGTCGCACAACTGCTAGATAAATATATGCTATTTCAGCAATAGGCCAGGAATATTATTTAGCTGAAAAAATTGTTTAGTACATGCTGGTATATTATGGTACTGGATATGAAACCCTGCCTCTCTCCCTACTCCCATAATCTGTTCCTACATTATACACAATGCACAACCTACAAAAAGAGTGGAGTGTCAGAGCCCAAAAAAGAGTCAGGTCAACATCATAATTGTTCCAGATAAAAAATCAGTTTTATTGTGTATTAAAAATATGAAAAGGATGTCCCACGGACACTCCTAAATGGAGCACAACCAATGAAATAGTAGTTCATAGGTGAAAACTACACAAAGGACAGAGAGACAACCATGTGAGTCCACAAATATGGGAACATGAAAAGAAGTGACAAGATTATCAATCCAAGTATCAATAAATCAAGTTACCAAGTAATTGGACAACGTAACTTACAAGCACAGTATACAATCATGCATATGTGTTATCCTGGCATCATAACAGTAAAGGTGCCCATAAGACGTGTAACCTTCTATGATGTCCAGAAATATACTAACCTTGCTTGGGAAGAGAAATTGACACTGACATAAAGATGAGTCATAACATACCCATAGTGCTGTATGGACCGGTGTCTCGTTGGGGCCCCTACGCGCGTTTCGCATGAGGTTCTTCGGGGGGCGTTGTCCACAAAGTTGTGCCAGGATAACACATATGCATGATTGTATACCGTGCTTGTAAGTTACGTTAAACAACCAAAATATCCAGATCAATATATAGTAAACGTCTGGACAAAGAAGAGATATCAGCTGCATATAAAAGGTAGGTGGTGACAGATATAAGGTAATTAATTTATCTATCCATACCTTATCCACAACTCAACTAACACTCTTAGAGAAGGGCCCTACCTATTCTCCCTCTCATCATCTAGACCAGTTCACGATGGTGAAAGATACACATCTAATTGCAAGGAAACTCATTTACAAAAAATTACTTTACAAAACAGCGTTACATGACCTATTTCCTACCAGAGAAGAAAGGGAAGCATTGGAAACCCTGGAATCTCTGGAGAAAGTAATTCAGAGGTTAGTGACTTTCTCCGTAATCTATGTAACAAATCTAAGAAATTTCCAGCCCTCAGCCTATGTCCTGCCATTGAGGTATTCACTAAGATGGTCACTTTGGAAATTGAGAATCTTTCACAATGTACGCCTTGAAAATCTAACCTAAGTAAAATGGAAAAAATGGCGCTAAAATATTTCCAAAAATTGAAAGATGTTATTTTTAAAACTGCGGACAAGGGGGGAAACCTCGTCTGGCCAGTCAGCCTTTACAAAAAGCAGGCATATAAACTTCTGAATACCCCCCATTGTTATAAAAAACTTTCTCATAATCCCCTATCCTCTTTCCAGGATGAATTGGTGTCTATCCTCGAAGGGGCATTCAAACAGGGTGTGATACCAAAAGAACTGTTGGATATGGTGCGCAAACTACAGCCCCATTTGGCCACCTTTTACTTAATTCCAAAACATCACAAAAATCTGATTGATCCGCCAGGTAGGCCAATTGTTGCCGGTATCGGCAGTTTGTGTGAAATTATATCTAGTGTAATTGATCACTACTTGAAGCCCTTGGTCTCTGGCCTGCCCTCCTACAAGATAACAAGGCCACCCTACAAAGATTGGATCACCTCTGCCTCGGTGACCATATAGTCATGGTCACTGCAGACGTAGAGACACTTTATACGTCCATCAAACATGAAGATGGTATTAGGGTAGTATCGTGGTATCTGAGGTCAAATGGTCTCAAGCAGTCCCTGGCCAAGCTGCTCGTGGTCCTCCTGGAATTTGTCCTTCGACATGTTTATTTTCAAAAAGAACATCTACTTACAACAACAGGGCTCCAATATGGGGGCCTCCTGTGCCCCCTTTTATGCCAACCTTTTTTGGGGGGCGTGGGAGCGGGATATATTCCAGGGGGATACCAATGTTGAGATGGACTTGGTCCAGGGAAGGATGAGATACATTGATGATATATGGTTTGTCTGGGAGGCTAAGGCCAGAGATTTGGAGAGGCTTATAACCAAGCTGAATGATAACAATTTGAATACTCTGCTAACATATAAATTCAGAAGAAGTCTGGACTTCTTGGATTTAAAAATCGGGGTATCTGAGAATGGTATTATAACTACTGACTAGTGTTGAGCGAGCACTAAAATGCTCGGGTGCTCGAAGCTCGGGCCGAGCTCGCCGTGATACTCGGGTGCTCGACCCGAGCAACGAGCCCAATGTTAGTCTATGGGAGACTCGAGCATTTTTGCGGTGGCACCCCCAGCAGTCTTTTAAAAGCCTAACAAGTGCCCAAAACGATAGTGACAGTGCTCAAATGACATGGGGACAGCATGGGGATCGCCCCAGGAAGCATTTCTGACCCCCAGGTCACTGCTGTCAACAACGTGGTCAGAGGTATTAAGCCACTTTTACAGGCTCACAATAAAACGAAAGTGAAACTTTTTTCCTGTGAAATATGTTAAGGAACATCCTTTCCAGGGAAAAGACTTGTGTATAAGTTAAAATAAATGACCAAAAACAAAAATACTCCTCCACACCTTCAGCTATGTTCACAAGTAGCATTTTTTATGCGTTTTTGCACTTTTGTATTGCTTTCAACTATGACAAATGCATTCACCGGGAAATGTCATTTTAACATTTTACAACCTTATCTGGCCATGTGCTGTGTGACACATGCATAAAGTGCTGAAAAGACATGGGAACAGCATGGGGAAGACCCCTGGAAGCATCTCTGACTCCCAGGTCACTGTCTAAAAGTGTGCCCATCATAAGTGATCCTTGCCGCATCAGAAGATGCAGACTTGCAACTATCCCCATGCAAGTTCTAGTCCCAGGCAGTGTTCAATTGTACCTCCCCCATTCCTTGCAATACAAGCGCAAGTATGCAGCCTGCCACCCACCCACCCCCAGGCTGCAATACCATACTGCTTGCTTGCTTGAACTTGAAATTGGGCCTTTTAGGCATGTGGAGGCGGAATCTGGCCACCACGTCATGGCTGTGTTGGCAGCCTGGAATCCATACTCAGTCCCCAGCCGCCCGGCAGCCGGGTGTTCATACTCAGTCCCCAGCCGCCCCGCGGCCGAGTGTCCACACGGTCCCCAACCGCCTAGGGGCAGTCGGGTGTCCATAAACGGTCCCCAGCCACCCCCATTTCTCCTTGGAACATCCCCCCACACACTTTTCTTAGCCCGGCCTGCTTTAGGCAGCATTGTACGAGCCCACCAGAGAACCAGACTCCTCCGGTGGGCCCTGACTTCTCCATCGGTGGAGTTGAGAGTGCCAAGGTGAGGAGCATGATGATGATGACAGAAGTTAGCATCTGCTATGTTTTCTTTTAATGCAAGTGTAAGTGTGCAGCCTGCCACCCACCCACCCCCAGACTGCAATTCCATACTGCTAGCTTGCACTTGAAATGGGGCCTTTTAGTTTAGAGGAGGCCGAAGCTGGCCACTACCTCATGGCTGCTTCGGCAGCGAGGTATCCATACTCAGTCCCCAACCGCCCCTATTTGTCCTGGTGTGCCTTATACATAAGATTAAGCGCGTATACCAAAACATTACCTGTGCCCTCCCCAGTGCATTTAGTGGGAAGGAGAGTCTATTCCGCTGTAGTGTGTGCATGCCAAACCCCTGTTCATGGTACATGCGAAGAGGCCTCCCACCTTGCACCTGTCGTTGCAGACTTGCAACTATCCCCATTCAAGTCCTTGTCCCAGGGCAGTGTTCAATTGTACCTCTCCCATTCCTTGCAATGCAAGCGCAAGTATGCAGCCTGCCACCCACCCACCCCAAGGCTGCATTACCATACTGCTTGCTTGTTTGCACTTTAAATTGGGCCTTTTAGGCATGTGGAGGCGGAATCTGGCCACCACGCCATGGTTGTGTCGGCGGCCTGGTATCCATACTCAGTCCCCAGCCGCCTGGTGGCCGGGTGTCCCCGCTTGCTCCCCAGCCTCCAGGGGGTGGCCGGGTGTCCATACTCGGTCCCCAGCCACCCCTATTTGTACCGGTAACCTTTCCCACACTTTTCTTAGCCTGGCCTGCTTTAGGGCAGCATTGGCCGAGCCCACCGGACTATCAGACTCCTCCGGTGGGCCCTGGCTTCTCCATCAGGGGAGTTGAGAGTGCCAAGGTGAGGAGCATGATGAGGATGATAGAAGTTAGCATCTGCTTTGTTTTGTTGTAATGCAAGCGCATGTATGTAGTAGCGGCTAGGCCTGAGGAGGTCAGCGTTTTGGCGCATATCCTACCTCCTCCGAGGATTGCTGGATGTTTTCCTGCTACTATTCAAGTTCTATGACTCCCGTTAAAACAAAGCTTCAGGTGATAAATGATGGATGAGGTAGTGGCAAAGGAGAAAGAGCAGGAGGAACAGGGACCATTCACATCAATATCAGGCCAGTCAACCAGATATGTCTTGTAGGATATGTTTCTGTAACAAAAGGAGCAGTTCGGCTACACAGTTATAGGGCATACAGTGAGTGCAATGCCTACCAAAAATTTCGAGCCACTCCAATGCCCCTTGGAAATGACATGGAGGTCAGAGGGCGTTAACTAAACCTTTTTTTCCCATTTATAGCAACTGGGTCTCCTGTGCACAGTTGGCCTAAGCAGTGAATGGAAGGCTTTCCAAAAATTATGAGGTACTGCAATGCCCCTTACAAGAGCCATGTGTGGCACCCCAGGGGTCTGGTCACCACAATAATAGAGATTACGTCGGAGAGCAAGTGGGAGGTTTCCTGGTCAAGATCCCTTAAACATGCAACATCCTCCTGCCCCAGTCCTGGGAGGGGAGAATTCTGCCCTTATAAACTGGATCTGGGGTGGGGTTGAGTGAGTCAGAGAACAGAGAACAGTCAGAGTCAGAGTGAGAGCAAGGGAAAGTAACAGCAAGGAGCTCTGTAGCAGCTAGGAGCTAAAGACCAGGGGCTGGAAGCTGAGCAGAGCTCGCCCTGGCAGAAGACAATAGGAACCGGACACAGGAGTCCGAAGCTGTGAGGACTTATATATCCAGCAGCAAAAACCCGCCGGCAGTGGATTTCAGGTCCTCTGGCCATAGAAGCCCGGAGGCTCAGTCACAAGCAAGGGACCAGCACCGCCGTCGTGGAGCGGAGGCTAACAGAAGGCCCCAAGTCACCAGCCATACGGGTGAGCACTACACGGTACACTCAGGGACGTGGGCTACTTCTACCCGCTTACAGCAAGGTAGCCAGGAAGAGTGCAGACAGACGGGGAGGCCTACAACTCCACCTGGCCAGGGGAACTCCTGCTTGCTCACAGACTGACCAGGCCTCTTATGCTAGCCAGTACTCCCGGGAGGGTCTACCTTATAATCATCAGTAAAGACCTTGAACTGCACTGCAAAGACTCTGAGTCATTCCTGCTGCGCTCGTGCACCATCACCCCCATCATCCACACTCACTGCCCTGAGGCTATACTCCTCCCGAGGGGAGTTATCCCATTTTATGCTGCGCACACAACACCAGCCTCAGCGGTCTGCCTCGCAGCGGTGGTACTCCCTGACCGCAATCCACGGGTGGCGCAATCGGACAATTAACCTCAAAACCTAAGAAAGATTGCCACTGGTTTGACCAGCCTGAGCCACGGGACCGGGTCACCGCCACGGAGACTACAGACCCCAGAGACCCGGCACCGGGTATCCCACACACGTGTACACACGGCCCAGGGGGCGCGTCACATGCAGTACAGCATATTACAAACATAAGTCCCATTATTGGGGAGTGGGCCTCCCATAGTATTTGCTTATGCTTTCCCAGCAAAAGCTGCCAAAAATTAGGACGGAGCAACTTGCAATGCCCCTTACAAGAGCCATGCAGTACAGCATATTACAAACATAAGTCCCATTATTGGGGAGTGGGTCTCCCATAGTATTTGCTTATGCTTTCCCAGCAAAAGCTGCCAAAAATTAGGACGGAGCAACTTGCAATGCCCCTTACAAGAGCCATGCAGTACAGCATATTACAAACATAAGTCCCATTACTGGGGAGTGGGTCTCCCATAGTATTTGCTTATGCTTTCCCAGCAAAAGCTGCCAAAAATTAGGACGGAGCAACTTGCAATGCCCCTTACAAGAGCCATGCAGTACAGCATATTACAAACATAAGTCCCATTATTGGGGAGTGGGTGTCCCATGGTACAGTCATGGCCAAAAGTTTTGAGAATGACACCAAAATTATATTTTCACATGATCTGCTGGCCTCTGGTTTTTATTAGTGTTTGTCTGTTGTTTATATCACATACAGAAATATAATTGCAATCATATTATGAGTACCAATAGGTTATATTGACAGTTAGAATGAGTTAATGCAGCAAGTCAATATTTGCAGTGTTGCCCCTTCTTCTTCAAGACCTCTGTAATTCTTCCTGGCATGCTCTCAATCAACTTTTGGACCAAATCCTGACTGATAGCAGTCCATTCTTGCATAATCAATGCTTGCATTTTGCCAGAATTTGTTGGTTTTTGTTTGTCCACCCGTCTCTTGATGATTGACCACAAGTTCTCAATGGGATTAAGATCTGGGGAGTTTCCAGGCCATGGACCCCAAATCTCTATGTTTTTTTCCATGAGCCATTTAGTTATCACCTTTGCTTTATGGCAAGATGCTCCATCATGCTGTAAAAGGCATTGTTGGGCGCCAAAATGCTCTTGGACGGTTGGGAGAAGTTGCTCTTGGAGGACATTCTGGTACCATTCTTTATTCATGGCTGTGTTTTTAGGCAAGACTGTGAGTGAGCCGATTGCCTTGGCTGAGAAGCAACCCCACACATGAATGGTTTCAGGATGCTTTACAGTTGGCATGAGACAAGACTGGTGGTAGCACTCACCTCTTCTTCTCCGAATAAGCTGTTTTCCAGATGTCCCAAACAATCGAAAAGGGGATTCATCAGAGAAAATGACTTTGCCCCAGTCCTCAGCAGTCCACTCCCTGTACCTTTTGCAGAATATCAGTCGGTCCCTGATGTTTTTTCTGGAGAGAAGTGGCTTCTTTGCTGCCCTCCTTGAAACCAGCCCTTGCTCAAAGAGTCTCCGCCTCACAGTGCGTGCAGAAGCACTCACACCAGCTTGCTGCCGTTCCTGAGCAAGCTCGGCACTGCTGGTAGTCCGATCCCGCAGCTGAAACAGTTTTAAGATACGGTCCTGGCGCTTGCTGGTCTTTCTTGGGCGCGCTGGAGCCTTTTTGACAACAATGGAAGCTCTCTCCTTGAAGTTCTTGATGATGCGATAGATTGTTGACTGAGGTGCAATCTTTGTAGCTGCGATACTCTTCCCTGTTAGGCCATTTTTGTGCAGTGCAATGATGGCTGCACGTGTTTCTTTAGAGATAACCATGGTTAACTGAAGAGAAACAATGATACCAAGAACCAGCCTCCTTTTAAAGTGTCCACTGATGTCATTCTTACTTAATCATGACTGATTGATCGCCAGCCCTGTCCTCATCAACACCCACACCTGTGTTAATGGATCAATCACTAAAACGATGTTAGCTGCTCCTTTTAAGGCAGGACTGCAATGATGTTGAAATGTGTTTTGGGGGTTAAAGTTCATTTTCTGGGCAAATATTGACTTTGCAAGTACAGTAATTGCTGTTAAGCTGATCACTCTTTGACATTCAGGAGTATATGCAAATTGCCATTACAAAAATGAAGCAGTAAACTTTGGAAAAATTACTATTTGTCTCATTCTCAATACTTTTGGCCATGACTGTATTTGCTTATGCTTTCCCAGCAAAAGCTGCCAAAAATTAGGACGGAGCAACTTGCAATGCCCCTTACAAGAGCCATGCAGTGCAGCATATTACAAACATAAGTCCCATTATTGGGGAGTGGGTCTCCCATAGTATTTGCTTATGCTTTCCCAGCAAAAGCTGCCAAAAATTAGGACGGAGCAACTTGCAATGCCCCTTACAAGAGCCATGCAGTGCAGCATATTACAAACATAAGTCCCATTATTGGGGAGTGGGTGTCCCATGGTATTTGCTTATGCTTTCCCAGCAAAAGCTGCCAAAAATTAGGACGGAGCAACTTGCAATGCCCCCTACAAGAGCCATGCAGTACAGCATATTACAAACATAAGTCCCATTATTGGGGAGTGGGTGTCCCATAGTATTTGCTTATGCCTTGCAAGCAAAAGCTGCCAAAAATTAGGACGGAACAACTTGCAATGCCCCTTACAAGAGCCATGCAGTACAGCATATTACAAACATAAGTCCCATTATTGGGGAGTGGGTCTCCCATAGTATTTGCTTATGCTTTCCCAGCAAAAGCTGCCAAAAATTAGGACGGAGCAACTTGCAATGCCCCTTACAAGAGCCATGCAGTACAGCATATTACAAACATAAGTCCCATTATTGGGGAGTGGGTGTCCCATGGTATTTGCTTATGCTTTCCCAGCAAAAGCTGCCAAAAATTAGGACGGAGGAACTTGCAATGCTGGCACCCTGGTGGTATAGTGGTGGTGGAGGCTGAGGATAAGGAGAAGAAGATTAAACAGCCGAAACGAGGAAGCGGATACCCATGTGTGGGTGTGAAGCGGTGCATGTGAATACACCTCCAGAAATAACACAGTGGATTTGACTTTATGTTACTCTGCTGTCATTTGGTGGTGATGAGAAGTCTGGCCCAATCCAGCCCTTGTTCATTTTGATAAGGGTCAGCTTGTCAGCATTGTCAGTTGACAGGCGAGTGCGCTTATCAGTTATAATTCCCCCAGCGGCACTAAAAACACGCTCCGATAACACGCTAGCGGCAGGGCAGGCCAGGACCTCCAAGGCATACAGAGCGAGTTCATTCCAAGTGTCCAGCTTGGATACCCAATAATTAAAAGGCACAGAGGAATCACGGAGGACGCTGGTACGATCGGCAAGGTACTCCCTCACCATCTTTTGAAACTTTCCACTCCTTGTGAGAGTACCCTGCGCCTCAGGGCCTGTAAGCTGGGCGGGTGTCAGAAAACTGTCCCAGAACGTTGACAGTGTTCCCCTGCGTCTGCTGGATTGGAGTTGCATCTCTCTCGCCTGTACGCCTTGGTTGGGCAACGAACTGTGACCTCTGCCGCTAGCGTGTTCAGATGGGAATTTTTTTAAGAGTTCTGCAGCAAGGGCCTTCTGGTATTGCCCCATTTTTGTAGACCTCGCCACCTCAGGAATAAGAGAGTGAAAGTTCTCCTTGTAGCGGGGGTCTACAAGTGTCACCAACCAGTAATGACTGTCACCCAACATTTTGACAACGCGAGGGTCACGGTTAAGGCAGCGTAATATAAAGTCAGCCATGCGTGCCAGACTGGTAACGGGCAAGATTTCCGTGTACTCACCAAGATGACGACTGACCATGCTCTCCTCCTCCTCCTCCTCTTCCTCCTCCCCCCTGTCCTCAGGCCACCCACGCTGAACCGACGGTATGACACTTGTACAGGTACTACCGTCTACAACGCATGATAGCAGCTCCTGTTCTTCCTCCTCCTCCTCTCCCTCATTGTCCCCCAATGCACGTTGGGATGAGATGAGGCTGGGCTGTGTGTAATCGCCCACTACGGCATCTTGATCCATCTCATCATACTCTGGCTGCAATGCCTCCTCTTTAATTCTCTGCAGAGAGCGTTGCAAAAGACAGACAAGTGGGATGCTGACACTAATGATGGCGTCATCGCCACTCACCATCTTGGTGGCCTCCTCAAAGTTTGTCAGGATGGTACATATGTCAGACATCCAGGTCCACTCCTGAGGTCTTATGTGTGGAGTCTGACCTGAATATCGACGGCCTTGTTGCAGCTGGTACTCCACAACTGCTCTCTTCTGCTCACAAATCCTTTGCAACATGTGGAGGATAGAGTTCCAACGTGTGGGGACATCACACACCAGTCGGTGTGCCGGAAGCTGCAAACGCTGCTGCAACATGATTCTATGAACACAGCAAGGGCAGCGGCAGCTGTAGCCGACTTGCGAAAATGAGCTGACAGGCGGCGTTCTTTCACGAGCAGATCTGGCAACTCGGGGTACGATTTAAGAAACCGCTGAACCACGAGGTTAAGCACATAAGCCAGGCATGGTACGTGTGCGATCTCACCTCGCCTCAGAGCCGCCACCAGGTTACGGCCATTGTCACACATGACCATGCCGGGATGTAGGTTCAGCGGTCTCAGCCACAGATCTGCCTGCTCTTTCACAGCTGTCCACAACTCACAAGCAGTGTGAGGTTTATCACCTAAGCTTATGAGTTTCAGCACAGCCTGTTGCCGCTTGGCGGAGGCAGTACTGCAATGCTTCCAGCTTGTAACTGATGTGGTGATATCTGAGATGGAGGCTGAACATGAGGAGGAGGAGGAGGAGGAGGAGGAGGAGGATGCGCAGGAGCTGTACACTGTGGGGGCAACTCTGACTGACATAGGGCCCGCAATCCTCGGTGTGGGGAGGATGTGTTCCGTCCCAAGGTCCGACTGGGTCCCGGCTTCCACTATGTTTACCCAGTGTGCCGTCAGAGAGATGTACCGTCCCTGGCCACAAGCACTTGTCCACGTGTCCGTTGTCAGGTGGACTCTCCCAGTAACTGCGTTGTTGAGGGCACGGCAGATGCTTTGGGACACGTGCTTGTGTAGTGCGGGGATGGCACACCGGGCAAAATAGTGTCGGCTGGGGACCGAGTACCGAGGGACGGCCACCGCCATAACATTGCGGAAGGATTCCGTCTCCACCAGCCTAAAAGGCAGCATTTCCAATGCAAGCAGTCGTGAAATGTGCGAATTTAGGACTGTGGCCTGTGGGGCGTTAGCTGTGAATTTCCGCTTTCGTTCAAAGGTCTGGGATATGGACAATTGAACGCTGCGGTGGGACGTGGACGTGGACGTTGATGCTGTTTCTTGAGAAACTGCCATAACAAGTGAAGACTGAGAGGAGGAGGCATCTTTACATGCAGTATGGACAGGGGATTGCCTTGCACACACAACAGGGGGTTCTATTGCACGCACAACAGTGGAAGAAGCAGTGGTGACACCCGCTGACACTGGTTGTGGACCCTGGGTTTCGCCCCACAAAGTTGGGTGCTTTGCTGCCATGTGCCTGATCATGCTGGTGGTGGTCAGGCTGGTAGTTTTGTCACCCCTGCTGATGCTGGCATGGCAGGTGGAACATATGGCCTTTTTGGGGTTATCAGCAGAGTCTTTAAAAAAATTCCAGACTCTGGAAGACCTACCGCTTGTACTGGCAATGTCCCTCGTGTTGGTGTTACGGGGAACGGTTGCCTGCCTTCTGTCTGCGGCCACCACACTGCTTCTTCCTGCCTGTTGGGGTACTCTGCCTCCCTCCCCCTGTGTGCTGCTGGCCTCACTCTGCATGTCCTCCTTCCACGTTGGGTCAGTTACTAGATCATCCACCACCTCCTCCTCTTCCACTTGCGCACCACGATCCTCCTCCTCACTTCCTGGCAATTGTGTCTCGTCATCGTCCACCTCTTGTGACAGACTGCCAACGTCGACTTCCTGTGGCCGTGGCTGTTCAAATGTTTGGGCATCGCAACATGGGATCTCCTCTTCCACCACTTCAAGCGTATCAGGCGAGGGGCCCAAATATGGAAATGGACCAGTGAACAGCTCTTCAGAGTGTCCAAGTGTGGGATCACTTGCTGTCTGACGACACTCGGCATGGTGGGAGGAAGGAGCATCAGGGTGAGGAGGAGTATGCGGTCGAGACTCACGGCTACTAAGAGTTGACCGTGTGGAAGACAGACCGGAGGTGGTGGTGCCCAGGTAACTGGAAGTATTGTCTGCTATCCAATTAATAACCTGTTCACAATGATCAGTTCTCAATACTGGTGTTGTTCTGTGCTTCCCTAGTAATTCGGACAAGAAGTGGGAGCGAGAAGATGTGGCTGTTGGTTGTGGCACATTTTCACCTTGGCCACGGCCCCGTCCTCTGCACGAACCATCACCAGAACGTCCACTTCCACGTCCCTTGCCACGCGCCTTGCCCATTGTAAATGAAGTAAAATAGCTTACACTTGCACTATCAATGTAAAAAGGGTAATAAAGAGTAGATTAGAACCGTGGAAGAGGAAAACCACAGTTATTGTTTACTGGGGTATACCACACTTTTTTAAATAGAGATATTTGCGGCTGAACAGTGAGCGACACACTCAAACTGCTTTTTTTTTAGATATCAAAGGCCCAAAACTGGATAGTACAGTGATTTGACCCGTGGAACTGCGAAACCACACTGGGATGTCGGGCCTACACAAGACTATTTTCAACAGATATATTTTTGTGTCACAACAGTCAGGAGACACTACTGTTTTTCTTTACGGAAAAAACTACCAAAACCTGAATAATAGAGATTCTTTACCGTGGAACAGCAAAACCACAGTTATAATTTACTGGTGTATACCAGGCTTTTTAAAATATATATATATTTGCGGCTGAACAGTGAGCGACACACTCAAACTGTTTTTTTTAGATACAAATGGCCCAAAAGTGGATAATACAGAGGTTTGTACCGTGGAACTGCAAAACCACACTTGTATTTCTCGGGCCTACACCAGACTATTTTCAACAGATATATTTGTGTCTGAAAGATCAGGGAGACACTTTTTTTTTTTTTTTTTTACAGCAAAAAATGCAAAAAGCAGGATAATAGAGATTTTTTACCGTGGAACAGCAAAAGCACACTTCTGTCTCTCTGGCCTACACCAGACTATTTTCAACAGATATATTTGTGTCTGAAAAATCAGGGAGACACTATTATTATTTTTATACAGCAAAAAATGCCAAAAACAGGATAATAGAGATGTTTTACCGTGGAACATCAAAACCACAGTAATAATTTACTGGTGTATACCAGGCTTTTTAATATATATATATATTTGCGGCTGAACAGTGAGCGACACACTCAAACTGTTTTTTTTTAGATACAAATGGCCCAAAAGTGGATAATACAGAGGTTTGTACCGTGGAACTGCAAAACCACACTTGTATTTCTCGGGCCTACACCAGACTATTTTCAACAGATATATTTGTGTCTGAAAAATCAGGGAGACACTTTTTTTTTTTTTTTTTTTTACAGCAAAAAATGCAAAAAGCAGGATAATAGAGATTTTTTACCGTGGAACAGCAAAAGCACACTTCTGTCTCTCTGGCCTACACCAGACTATTTTCAACAGATATATTTGTGTCTGAAAAATCAGGGAGACACTATTATTATTTTTATACAGCAAAAAATGCCAAAAACAGGATAATAGAGATGTTTTACCGTGGAACATCAAAACCACAGTAATAATTTACTGGTGTATACCAGGCTTTTTAAAATATATATATATTTGCGGCTGAACAGTGAGCGACACACTCAAACTGTTTTTTTCACATACAAATGGCCCATAGAACTGCAAAACCACACTTCAATTTCTCTGGCCTACACCAGACTATTTTCAACAGATATATTTGTGTCTGAAAAATCAGAGGCACACTTTTTTTTTTTTGGGGGGGGGGGACACCAAAAGGTTAATAATATGGGTATTTGTACATTGTGAAGGAGGAAAAAAAAAAGAGGATTTAGATAAAAAAAAAAGGATTTTTCCTGGCCCCCGGGACCTGGAGCTAAGTCCAGCAATTTCAGCAACAGGAGCAGCACACAGGACTGTAATGCAGCGTTTGCTGGTATAACCACTGCGTCTCCTATACAGCCTGCCTGCCTGATATACCTGGGATGGATATTAGTCCTGAGAAGGACTGTTTGTTTGATCTGGCAGCCTTTACAGACCCTACACTAACTATTTTGCAGGATATATCTCTCCCTAAATCAGCAGCGCTGTCCCTACACTGTCTGATCCGGAGCGACTGTGTCCAAAATGGCGGCGCCCGGTTTTAAATACTCGAGGTGACGCTGTGCGGCCAGCCAATCACTGTAATGCCCACAAACAACATGGCTGCGGCATTACAGTGACTGGCTGGCAATCCCTGCATGTTCATTGGCTCTGTAAAGAGCGCCAAACATGCAGGGCGGAGACCCGAGCTCCCGCCCGAGTAAACCGGAAATGCTCGGTGCTCGAACATCCCGAGTAGCGTGATGCTCGGGCGAGTACCGAGCAGTGTCGAGCATGTTCGCTCAACACTACTACTGACATATTTAGGAAACCAACTGTGACAAACTCGTTGTTACAGGCAGAATTGGCACACCCACCCTCCACCATAAGAGGAATTCCAATAGGTCAGTTCCTTAGGGCCAAGAGGATATGCTCTAATGAGAAAACATTTGAGGAACAAGCGATAGAATTGGCTAATCGGTTTGAAGAGGGGATATAGCCGTAGCTTAATCAGACGGGGTTACAGGATAGCAGCACGAACCCCAAGAGATCAATTAATTTATGGCAATAAAAAATACAACAAATCGGAGGAGGTATGATTTATTTCGGTATATAACAATCAGTGGCCTGAAGTGAGATCAATTTTACAGAAGCACTGGCAAGTTCTATTAACAGATCCTATCCTCCGTCAAATCCTCCCCCCAGCACCCTCAATGGTGGCGAAGCAAAGTCCAAACTTAAAAGATCTGTTGGTTCACAGTCACTATGATCTGGAGAGATGTAGAGATAAACAGGATAACAGGAAAGAGATTAATGTTTTTTTCCCGTGCGGACTTTGTAAGGCGTGTGGTTATTTCAAGAAGGCAAAGAAGTTTGATAATTTTGGTGGCTCCAAAACATTAGAAATAAGGGCACATTTAAATTGTACCTCGAAGGGCGTAATTCATTATGCCCAATGTCCTTGTAAAAAGATATATGTCAGACTTACTACTAAAGAATTAAAAATTTGAGTAAGAGAGCATGTTGGGGATATTATCAAAGCCAAAATGGTGGAAGACCCTAGCACTCAAAACTTTACCACGCCTTTTTTACATCACCATCAATGCAGCCCAAGAGAATTCCGCATCATAGATATTGATCAAGTCACCATGGGAGCAAGAGGAGGGGACCTGGGGAGGATTTTATCACAATTGGAGAGTAAGTGGATCTATCGACGGGGTACCCTAGCACCGGCTGGACTTAATGAAAGCTTTGGGTTCAGTTCCTTCCTATAATTGAGGCTAATGAGTAGATGGGGTTTCTTTTAATATCTTAAGGTTTTATTGTATATGTATTGGTGCTTGTTTTTAATCATCCTTAGGAAAGCTTTTGCCTGGGTTGATGGGTCGTGCGGGATGTCCGTTTCCAGTGGCTGGGGGACCAGCTCAACTGTACAAGCAAGGCAGTTGCGTGTCTATCCTCGCGGATGACCCTATACGTGTGGGATAGAAGACTACAGTGACAATATAGTCGTCTATGTGAATTATTGTATCACTATGTTAGATGTGGGTTTTAAATGTATAGGGGTTATTTTATACTAATATATACAGTGGAAAAACCAGACAATGTGAACTGAGGTCTAAGATGGCAGACATACAAGAAACAGAGGCATGTTCACACTAGCAAAAAAGAAGCAAGACAAAAATATATCTCATACCCTACCATAATTATATATAAATGTAAAGCAAAGTTGCATAATAAATATAGGGTACTTAGTGAACTATTTTTGATCAAAAAAAGTATACAAGCCGTCCCACCAGCGGCAAGGTGACCCTAAATTGGGACGGTACCTATACTGCCTATATTAAAAACCTTACTGTATATCAAAGTTGAAGTAATGCATATAAAAGGGTAGACAAATAGGACCGGGTCCCAACTCCAGACCACCTAGGCCCGTGGTAAGCTACATATATACCAATCAGCTCAACAAAGGGCATGCCACACCCTTAAATTGCACAGAATGCAAACAAGTCAAAAAACCAGACAATGTGAACTGAGGTCTAAGATGGCAGACATACAAGAAACAGAGGCATGTTCACACTAGCAAAAAAGAAGCAAGACAAAAATATATCTCATACCCTACCATAATTATATATAAATGTAAAGCAAAGTTGCATAATAAATATAGGGTACTTAGTGAACTATTTTTGATCAAAAAAAGTATACAAGCCGTCCCACCAGCGGCAAGGTGACCCTAATGAGTAGATGGGGTTTCTTTTAATATCTTATGGTTTTATTGTATATGTATTGGTGCTTGTTTTTAATCATCCTTAGGAAAGCTTTTGCCTGGGTTGATGGGTCGTGCGGGATGTCCGTTTCCAGTGGCTGGGGGACCAGCTCAACTGTACAAGCAAGGCAGTTGCGTGTCTATCCTCGCGGATGACCCTATACGTGTGGGATAGAAGACTACAGTGACAATATAGTCGTCTATGTGAATTATTGTATCACTATGTTAGATGTGGGTTTTAAATGTATAGGGGTTATTTTATACTAATATATACAGTGGGTACGGAAAGTATTCAGACCCCTTTACATTTTTCACTCTTTGTTTCATTGCAGCCATTTGGTAAATTCTAAAAAATTCATTTTTCTCTCATTAAAGTCCACTGTGCACCCCATCTTGACTGAAAAAAAAACAGAAATGTAGAAATTTTTGCAAATTTATTAAAAAAGAAAAACTGAAATATCACAGTCTGCAGTTTACCTGTATTCATTGGCCTGTTTTACATCATGACATACCTATCTATTACCTGTATGACCATCATAGTCACTGAAGCACTGGCACCTTAAACTTTGACATTTTAGGCTGTATTTTTTCATTAGGATAGTCTCTTCAGTATTGATTTAAATTAAGTTATGTTACCATCATGTGTATGATTCATGTCACTTAGTAACAAGTGCATTGTATGTATACGTATATGGCATTATATTAATTAATTTCTTGTTTACTAGTGACGTTCAATTTTTTGGCCTTTTTAGGGGGTTAATTTTCCATCCTAGTTCATGTATGTGTCGCTCCTTTATAGAGGTTGTTGCCCTGTCTTGTTAATTGGTTTTATCAATTTGATGAAATAAAATCTATACCTTTTATATGCTGCTGGTATCTCTTCATTGTCCAGACGTTTAGTATATATTGATCTGGATATTTTGGTTGTTTATTCATGTTGAAGTGTCCAGGAATGGATTAACATAGGACATTTAATGTACCGTATATTCCGGCGTATAAGACGACCTGGTGTATAAGACGACCCCCCTACTTTCCTGTTAAAATATAGAGTTTAGGATATATTCACCGTATAAGACTACCCCTTTTCCAACGCATATCAAACACCGGTAAAAATTAAAAAAAAACAGATTTGAATTTAACATGGTCCTTTTTTAATTTAAATTCTTATGACATGCAGGTATATAGCAGGAAAACTGTCACTCATAAACATATTAAAATAGGGGGGACCCCACGTCATTTTTTTGGGATCCCCCATTTTAATAGCTAGTAAAGGCTAGGTATTCAGCTGGGGGCTGATATTAGTAGCCTGGGAAGCTCCGTGGGTATTACCCCCTTCCCAGACTTCAAACATCTGCCCCAGCCGTCTGCTTAACCTCCGCTAGAGACTATAATGATGGTGGATCCCACGCCAATTTTCTTTTTAAAAAATCCTTTATTTTAACACTAAATGACAATTGAGGGGTTAATAAAGATGCAGTCCCTAAATTATTATTAATTTTGTAATTAATTTTTCCCAAAAATGTTGACGTGGGCTTCGCCATATTTTTGTGTCCAGCCAGGTACAGCAGGCAGGAACGGGCTGCCCCCAACCACCAGCTGCCTATTTGTACCTGGCCGGACACAACAATATAGGGAAGCCCTTTTTTTTTTAATTATTTCATGAAATAATTTAAAAAAAAAAGACGTGGGGCTTCGCCCTATTTTTGTGTCCAGCCAGGTACAACTAGGCAGCTGGGGGCTGGAATCTGCAGCGCAGGGAGGCCCAAGCTTTCTGCCCCCGCTGCAAATTGCAGTCCGCAGCCACCCCAGAAAATGGCGCGTTCATAGAGTTCATCTTCTGGCGCTGTACCCAACTCATCCAGGGCCCTGGTGCGGTGGCTCACTGGGTAATAAAGGGGTTAGGGCCAGCTTGGCATTATCAGCTGGCCCTAAGCCTGAAATTCATGGGGTCACGCCAATATTAGACATGACCGTCATGAATTTCTAGTAAAGTAATTAAAAAAAACACAACACCCAGAATAAAGTCCTTTAATTGAAATAAACACACAATTCTTTATTGTTCTAAATTAAACCATACTTACAGTCACGCCCATTCCAGCTGAAGCCAACGATCTCCTGCAATAAAAGTAAAATAATAAAGCAACCTCATCCTTACCTCTCCATGGTTCCCAGGACCGGTCCAGCTCTGCTACATTCACATGACAGGCTGGACCGCAGCAGAACGCTGCCGTTCAGCTTGCCATGCGGCAGACACTGAGAAGCGCAGGCATGCTTGCGCTCCTCAGTGTCTGACTGTGACGGCATCCAGATGAGCCGAGATCATGTCCAATGAACTCGGCTCACCTCATGCACATCACTGACAGCGTGGGAAAATTCTCCTGCTCCCCGCATGCGCAGTAGAAGTTTCCCACGCTGTCAGTGACGGACGTCCAGGAGGTGAGCTGAGTTCATTGTCGGCTCATCTGGATGCCGTCACAGCGAGACACTGAGGAGCGCAAGCATGCCTGCGCTTCTCAGTGTCTGCGGGATGACAGGCTGGATGCGTTCTGCTGCGGTGCAGCCTGTCATCTCGATGTAGCAGAGCTGAAGCTGTCCTGGGAACCATGGAAAGGTAAGGATGAGGTTGCTTTATTATTTTACTTTTATTGCAGGAGATCGTTGGCTTCAGCTGGAATGGGCGTGATGGTAAGTATGGTTTAATTTAGAACAATAAAGAACTGTGTGTTTATTTCAATTAAAGGACTTTATTCTGGGTGTTTGTGTTTTCTTTTAACTTTGACTATGGGGTTAGTAATGGGGGCGTCTTATAGACGCCTCTCCATTACTAACCTGGGCTTGATGTCAGCTGGCATTATAAGCTGACATCAACCCCAACCCTATTACCCCCTGCCACCGCACCAGGGCAGCGTGGAAGAGCGAGGCTAAGTGCCAGAATTGGCGCATCCTATGGATGCGCCATGTCTGGGGCGGCTGACGACTGGTGTTTCTAGCCTGGGAGGGGGCCAATATTTATGGCACCCTTCCTGGGCTATTAATATCAGACCCCAGCTGTCTGCCTAGCCTTTGCTAGCTATTAAAATAGGGGGGACCCCCACGTCATTTTTTTGGGGGGTCCCCCATTTTAATAGCTAGTAAAGGCTAGGTATTCAGCTGGGGGCTGATATTAGTAGCCTGGGAAGCTCCGTGGGTATTACCCCCTTCCCAGGCTTCAAACATCTGCCCCAGCCGTCTGCTTAACCTTCGCTAGAGACTAAAATTAAGGGGAACCCCACGCCAATTTTTTTTTAAATAAATCCGTTATTTTAACACTAGATGACAAGTACAGTAACCAGCACTGTCACTGTACTTCATATATATGTGACTGACATGTTTCTATCTATCTAATCTATGTGTGATGCTCTATTCTTTCTATTCTAAATTGTCGGGTACAGATGCTGAATTGCCGGCCGGCTTTTTTAAAGAGACGGTGCATGAAAACACTAATATTTGTTTTAATAAATCCTTTACACTAAATGACAAGTACAGTAAGCAATACTGTCACTGTACTTCATATATATGTGACTGACATGTTTCTATCTATCTAATCTATGTGTGATTCTCTATTCTTTCTATTCTAAATTGTCGGGTGCCGGCTTATGCCGCTGCTGAATTGCTGGCTTTTCATATATTGTCACAGAAGCGATGCGAACTTCCCTGCTCCGGACACAGCGCAGCGCTTCTGTGACAAGTGAAAGCTGTCGGCACAGAAGCCCTGCGCTGTGTCCGGAGCTGGGAATACGCAGCGATGTGTCAGTTTCAGCACAGAAGCGCTGACTGTCTGGACCTACCGCCGCTGTATTTTAACTCCCTCCACCTTATATTAACTCCCACATGGCAGGGATACGGCCACGGCAGCTTATTAACACCCCCAGAGTATCCCCGCATGTCAATTTCTGAAAGTTCAAAAGCATTACCGGCGTATAAGACGACCCCAGACTAGACAGAAGATTTTTCAGTCTTCAAAAGTCGTCTTATACGCCGGAATATACGGTAATTAATTGTAAGTTACGTTGTCCATTTACTTGGTAACTGGAATTATTGATACTTGGATTGATAATATTGTCACTTCTTTTAATGTACCCATATTTGTGGAGTCACATGGCTGTCTCTGTCCTTTTTGTAGTTTTCACCCATGACCTACTATTTTATTGGTTGTGTTGTTGGGACCTTCTTTTTAGATTTTGGATACACAATAAAACATTATGATGGTGACCTGACTCTTTTTGGGGCTCAGTCACTCCACTCTTTTTGTAGCTTGTACTTTATTGGGAGTGCCCACATATGAACTATGGTTTATCTATACCGCCATGTTCTTTGGTTTATATGCTTCTGACTATACACAATGCAACCTAGCAGAGATCTGCAGCATGTACTTGCAATGCTAACACCCTGCCGCCCTTTTCCTCTCCCTCGTATTAAATCTCACTCTGCGCTATCTCAACCTAACAGAGAACTAATCTTCATTCTAAATAGCTCTTAAAAGACACTCCCTATACGCTGCTTTCACTCTCCCTACGCTCACACTACGTTGATGTAATATGAGCAAGATGGCGCCGGCAGGGCTTAAATATCCCCCTACGATGCTGTAAGGCCAGCCAATCACAGTAATGCCACAACAAAGATGGCAACGGCATTACTGTGATTGGCAAGCAAGCCCAGCATGTTCATTGGCTACAAATAAAGCGCCAACCATGCTGGGCGGGTCACTCAAATATACCGAGGTGAATAGCTAATGACTCGTCGAATAGCCTGAATTGTGTACTATTCGTGCGAGTAACAAATAGTTCCGAAAGTATTCGCTCATCACTAGTAAAAAGACATAAATCCAAGTGACACATTCATTCCTGCTCCGAGTGTGTAAAAGGTTGTCATAACTCTGTCTCTCTGAGATTTGAAGTTACCTTTTAATACAAGTAATTTCGTGTCCATGATGCTGTGATCAGGGATAAAAAATGTTTGGCCACAGGTAGATCTATTCTTTTTTTCTTTTATTGTGTGGCGATGAGAATTCATCCTTGTTCTAAGTTTTTGCCCCATCTCCCCTACATACAGACCCCCAGTTGGACATTTGGTACATATGACGCGCCCCCTGGGCCAGTGTTGTTTGGGGGATATCCGGAGCCGGATCAGATGGGGGTTGTAGTCTCCGAGTGGCGGTGACCCGGTCCGTGCCCAGGGTGTCAAGCTCAGTGTGTGGCAGTCCTACAGATGTTGCTGGATGTTCTTTAGTGTCGACTACGCCACCCGTTGATTTGCGGTCACTACGGCCGCCGCTGCAGCAGGGTCCGCTGAGGCTGATGGTGTGTGTGCAGCTTCTGATAGTATAACCCCCAACGGGAGGGGTATAGCCTCAGGGGGTCAGTTGCAGAGGATGGTGGTTGTGGAGGTGCAGTGAGGATGGTAATGAGACTCAGAGTCGGGCTGTGCAGTTCAGGGTTTTTACTTACTGCTTTTGTTTGGTCACTCCGGCCTTGAGTGACCGCCCGAGCCGTGCTGCGTCCACCAGGTTCTGGACTCGGCCAACCCCCAGGTGATTCTGGAGCGTGGTCCTGAGCTCCCTTTCTGACTTGTCCTTCTCTCTGGCCTTCCCCACCAGGGATCCACCTAAGTCCGGCTCCCTCGGGCCTCTTGTTGGTAAACCCTTGTCTCTGGGTTCCCTGACCCTATTCTTGGTCTGCCTTCCGGGTGGATTTAGTGGGTGGTCGTGGCAGATCCTGCCCACGACCTCCGGTCTCTGGCTGAGGATTAGTGCCCTCCACCAGCTTGGGATCCGGTACCCTTGTGCCAACTCTTCACCCTCTGGTCTAATTTTGGGATCTTGGAGTTCCCTCTTCTCCCCCTCTGGGTCCTTCTTTCTCCTCTCTCTCTCTTGGCCTTGGAGCTGCTCTTCTCCTCTGCTCTCTTCCTCTGACTCTGCAAAAAGACTGACAGACTGACTGACTGTCCCTCTACAGAAGACTGACCCTGATCTAAGATGGTTCCCACCTTATATACTCCCTCTATGTGTGAGCTCAGGTGACCAGCACCCAATGAGCTCCTAGCACTACCCAGACTGCTCCCCCTATCTGCCCCTACACTACTGGGATGTTCCACCCCCCTCCCACTCCAGCCAGGGACAGACACTGTCGTACCTGCACATATATTAAGTGGGAGTACCGTCGATCTGTCCCCCGGAAATGGGATGTATGTAGTGCATGCAGCCTACTGAGCTCAGTTCCACACTCCATCCTTACCCGGGAGTGGAATACCACACCTCTGGCTTGAGGTGCAATACCCCTGTAGCAGCCGAATCCTCAGGGTGCTACACATATAATTAAGTACACTACATTAGATGTGATGCAGCTGAAAGTACCTGGGATCTTGTGGTCCTGATGTGAGTTGGGAATCTTTATCTTGTCCGTGGTCATTATAAATGGACAGGTTTACATTTACAGTTGGTGAGGATGATTTTTGTAAGTTTCACCACAAAGGTGAAACTATCCTCCCGGTCAGTTTGCTTTACCTCCCAGTACCTTTTAATTCTAACAATGTTAGGCTTCTGGGAGATTATACTTGTTCCTTTTATTTTTGGTTCTCCTTAGCTTGCCTACTTTGCCCTATATGAATGTATTTTAGTTTCTCACTCAGGGTTTTCATATTTTATTTCATACTTTCCTTTCCCCTGGTTGACAGTGTGTTGCGGCCTCCCCTCTGGTTCCTCCGGAGGTACGAGAAACTCCTCAATGGCCTAATAGAGAGTTAGGTCCATGGCGTTTTTAGTTGTGCAACTAGGGCCTTTCTAGTCTGTACAGAGACTAGTTGGGTTTAGCTGCGGCATTCTCCTCTGTGTGGGTTCTCCGGCGGCTATCAAGATGCGCTTTCTGGTTAAAACATTTCCCACATTTTGAACATGAAAAATGCTTCTCCCCTGGGTGAGTTCTCTGATGTTTGATAAGATTTGATTTCTTTGCAAAATATTTCCCACATTCTGAACATGAAAATGGCTTCTCCCCTGTGTGAGTTCTCTGATGTTTGATAAGATTCGATTTCTTTGCAAAATATTTCCCACATTCTGAACAAGAAAATGGCTTCTCCCCTGTGTGAGTTCTCTGATGTTCGATAAGCGTTGATTGCAATGTAAAAAAGTTCCCACATTCTGAACATGAAAAAGGCTTCTCCCCTGTGTGAATTCTCTGATGTCTAATAAGATTTGATTCCTGTACAAAACATTTCCCACATTCTGAACACGAAAATGGCTTCTCTCCTGTGTGAATTCTCTGATGTGTAATAAGATTTGATTTCTTTATAAAACATTTCCCACATTCTGAACATGAAAATGGCTTCAACCCTGTGTGAATTCTCTGATGTGTAATAAGCTTTGATTTCTCTTTAAAGCAGTTCCCACATTCGGAACATGAAAATAGCTTCTCCCCTAAGTGAGTTCTCTGATGGCTGATAAGATTTGATCGATTTGCAAAACATTTCCCGCATTCTGAACATGAAAATGGCTTCTCCCCTGTGTGAATTTTCTGATGTGCAATAAGATTTGATTTCTTTATAAAACATTTCCCACATTCTGAACATGAAAACGGCTTCTCCCCTGTGTGAGTTCTCTGATGTGCAATAAGACTTGATTTCACTGTAAAGCAGTTTCCACATTCTGAACATGAAAATGGCTTCTCCCCTGTGTGGGTTCTCTGATGTGCAATAAGACTTGATTTCACTGTAAAGCAGTTTCCACATTCTGAACATGAAAATGGCTTCTCCCCTGTGTGAGTTCTCTGATGTGTAATAAGCTTTGATTTCTCTTTAAAGCAGTTCCCACATTCGGAACATGAAAATAGCTTCTCCCCTAAGTGAGTTCTCTGATGGCTGATAAGATTTGATCGATTTGCAAAACATTTCCCGCATTCTGAACATGAAAATGGCTTCTCCCCTGTGTGAATTTTCTGATGTGCAATAAGATTTGATTTCTTTATAAAACATTTCCCACATTCTGAACATGAAAACGGCTTCTCCCCTGTGTGAGTTCTCTGATGTGCAATAAGACTTGATTTCACTGTAAAGCAGTTTCCACATTCTGAACATGAAAATGGCTTCTCCCCTGTGTGGGTTCTCTGATGTGCAATAAGACTTGATTTCACTGTAAAGCAGTTTCCACATTCTGAACATGAAAATGGCTTCTCCCCTGTGTGAGTTCTCTGATGTTTGATAAGATTTGATTTCTTTGTAAAACATTTCCCACATTCTGAACAGGAAAATGGCTTCTCCCCTGTGTGAGTTCTCTGGTGCCTAACAAAATCTGATTTCTGATTAAAACATCTCCCACACTTGGAGCAAGAAAATCTATTCTCTGCTGTGTGGATTTTTTCATGTTTAAGAAAAGACTTTTTGAGGGGAAAACTATTTCTATATTCTGAACGTGAAAATGGCTTCTTTGCTTTAGGAGCAATTTGTTTTTTAATGCTTATTTTGTGACTTTGATTTTCCTTAGTAGTTGGTAATAAATCAGAAGACAGGACCTGTTTCAAATGATCAGATGACAGATCTTTGCTGTGAAGGGATGATGGTATATCTGGAGAAATGGCATTCACTTCAATTATATCCTGTGGGATCTGAAGATCAACTGATTTAAAAATTGAAGATGTCAGCTGTCCCTCTGATCTCCTGGTACAGTCATCTGCCAAGAATAAAACAAATTATTATTTTTTAATAAAAAATCCTTGTAATTATATATTTTTGAACATTTGTACTTAAACTGTCTGTAAAAATGGCAAGTTATGCAAAAAAATTGAATTATTCACCAAGACAATGACAGTTCACAGTCTAATAGAAAACCTCATAGCATGAACCAGTAGAGCGTGGTGTTCAATTGTTTGTTCAGTCTGCCTCCCAAATAGGGAATAAAAAGCCACCAAACAATGTTATGTAGGCAAAAATAATACCAAGAAAAACTTCTATTAATCTCACAAAAAAACAAGTCCCCACTCAGGCCCATCATCTGAAAAACAGAGGTTTCCATATTATTAGTGGCTCAAAGGCTCTTGAAAAGCAACATGGCTTCCATAAACCAATCCAGCAATATCTTATCTCTCAAAGTCAAACCTCCCCCTCGCTTCTGAGCCTTGCAGTGTGCCCAAACCACATTTAGCATCCATGTATTTGGCATTACTATAGTGAGAATAACCCACTTAATTTACGGTGTGTGTCTCCTGGAGCAAAATCTGGGCACTATGTGTTGGGTAATGAAATTATATATTTGTAATTTTCACTCTCCAACATCCACCACGTGCTAATTTCCAGAAAGTGCCTGTGGAGTCAAAATAGTCACTTCTCCTATAGATTAATTCACTGAGAGTTATAATTTCCAAAATGGAGTCACTTTATGGGGATTTCTCCTGCTCTGGTTTTCTGCCATTGTGTCATATAAGGGCTTCTGCAAATGGTGGGTTCTCCTACTGTGACATCTGCTTCTGTCACCAGGAGCCACCTTTTTCCCTTCCCCCATGAGAGCACCATACGAGAGAGGAGGATCCACCCCTATTACCGGACAGGAAGCCCTGGGCACAAAATAAAAAGGCAACTCCCACTTCCTCCTTCAATGTGTTTCCTGTCCTCAAGGATGTAGAAGCCTGGAGCTCACGGCTGGAGCAGCCATAAATCATGGAACACCAGTGAATCATGGAACACCATGCTAAGTTCTATAGCTACCTCATGTGAGTGGCAATGAGCAGGGGCCCAGTTGGGCGCTGAAATGATAACATCAGCCTGGAAGAATCTAAATTTAATGATTCCGTACCTACCTACGTTTGTTTGGCCTAGGCCTCATGGCTTGTGTATTGAGCCTCATGGTTAGGCCTCATGGCTTGTGTATAAAGTCTCACAGCTAGGCCTCATGGCTTGTGTATTGAGCCTCACGGCTAGGCCTCATGGCTAGGCCTCATGGCTTGTGCATTGAGCCTCACGGCTAGGACTCATGGTTTGTGTATTGAGCCTCATGGTTAGGCCTCATGGCTTGTGTATAAAGCCTCACAGCTAGGCCTCATGGCTTGTGTATTGAGCCTCACGGCTAGGCCTCATGGCTTGTGCATTGAGCCTCACGGCTAGGACTTATGGCTTGCGTATTGAGCCTCACGGGTAGGCCTCATGGCTTGCGTATTGAGCCTCATGGGTAGGTCTCATGGCTTGCGTATTGAGCCTCACGGCTAGGCCTCATGGCTTGCGCATTGAGCCTCATGGTTAGGCCTCATGGCTTGCGTATTGAGCATCACAGCTAGGCCTCATGGCTTGCGTATTGGGCCTCACGGCTAGGCCTCATGGCTTGCGTATTGAGCCTCACGGCTAGGCCTCATGGCTTGCGTATTGAGCCTCATGGCTTGCGTATTGAGTCTCACGGCTATGCCTCATGGCTTGCATATTGAACCCCACGGCTAGGCCTCATGGCTTGAGTAATGAGCCTCACGGCTAGTCCTCATGGCTTGCGTATTGAGCCTCTCGGCTAGGCCTCATGCCAATTCAGGTGTAGGTTTATGACTCACGTTGGCCTGTCTGAAGGTTTTTTCAGACCGCTTCATAGTTGCGGAAAAATCTGCCATGTTAGGTCTAGGATTTTCCTCAGATGTCTGCCTCACGGGGGGTTGCCTGGTTAGCCAGACAACTTGGGGCTTGTAGATCTGTTTCACTAAAGTCTCAAAACTTCACTATCCTTTACTAGCAATATTACTAATATTGGTAAGGAAGGTCTCTGGACGATGCCCTCGGTCTGGGTTGATTCTATTAAATACAGTCCAAAGGATAGCTGCTGAGTAACAGGTCCAGTCAATCCCTCATACTTGGATAGAATATTGAACTAGTCTGCATTTAACATCTATGTCCCAGTGGTCTTCTTGGTAAAGGTGTGAATGGGGGCGCTAAAAGAATAATACCAATTTAAGTTCAGTTTATCTTCACAATCTGGGATCATTAGTAACGTAACATAGATTGAATAAAGACCTAGGTCCATCAAGTTCAACCTTTCTCCCCCAATTGTACTCTGACACTAACTTACTGGAACTAGGCCTCACAAATGTATTATTACCTTTTTTATTATAACTTCACTATTACAATTATAATGAACCAGTTTATAATTTTTAATTAGTTTTATTTTTTTGTATTTGTAATAATGGTTTTACTAAAATCCCTATACCTAAAAACTGTTGATCCAGAAGAAGGCAAAACCCAGGACACATTCAGCAATTAGCATCAAGGGGAAAAAAAAAAATTCCCTCTTGACCCCAAGAAAAGGCGATCAGTCCTAGAACCCTGGATCAAATGTACTACTATAGGTGTAATATTTTATCTAATTTAACTGTAACCCACAATGTTATGTGTATCGAGGAAATCATCCAGCCTTTTCTTTTTTGAAAGCTGTTAGTGTCTGCCCTTACTACCTCTTGTGGTTGGCATTCCACAGTCTGACAGTAAAGGACCCTTTCATATTTTAGGTGCTGGAATCGCCTTTCTTCCACCCGTAATGAGTGCCCCTGGTCCTTAGTATGGTCTTTGGAGGGAATAAGTCATGTGCTAGTCCTTTGTACTGACCACACATATATTTATAGATGTAAATGAGATCCCCCTCTGAGGAGTTATTTTTCTAAGCTAAACAAGCTCAACTTTTTCAACCTCTCATCATATGAGAGGCCTCCATCTCTTTAGATGAACTGGCTGATAAACATCAGCAGCTCAGTTCCCCCCATTCCCTCCTGGTTGAAGGTGCAAGAGGAACATGGCTACGCTAAGCTTAAAAGAAACCACTTCGAATGACCTTTTGGACCTCAAGTGATTAAACTCTCTATACCCCATATCCCCCTGATAGGAAATGGTAGGAGGAGCTGCGAGTTGTAGTCACCGGTGGGGGGCTGAAAATCCAACATTTGCCCCTATCTACCCTTCTGGCTTACAGTGATAAGAAACTTGATTGTGCCAAGAGGGCAGCACTATACCGGTCTGACCTCCTAAGGGAGGTATGAGTTGGTTGATAGACTACCAATTGCCCCAATCTACCCTCCTGGTATGGAATGGTAAGATAAACTTGATTGTGCCAAGTAAGGCAGCACTATACCGATCAGCCTTCCTAAGGGAAGTGCGAGCTGGACTCACTGGTAACTATGGTTGATAATCCAAAAATTGCCTCAATCTACCCTCCTGATTCGGAATGGAAAGATAAACTTGATTGTACTGAGTCGGGCAGCACTAACGGCCTGCCCTACTAAGGGAGGTATGAGTTGGACTCGCTGGTATGGGACTGACGAACCAGTAAATATCTCAGTCCATCTTCCTAATGGAGTTGCCCGACAGACATGATTATGCAGGATCTGGTAAAATTATTTCAAGACCAGTGTATCCTCCCAGTTAGAAGTGCAGATGGACAAATTGGAAATTAAGTCAATGGAACCATATTACACTATGTATTCTTGCGATTAAAGTCATAAACTGGTAGACTCAACTAAGTGGCGAGTTGGTTAAATATCCAGTCAGTGCGCTCTTGGAGTGATAAGACGGCAGCGCTGCAATAAACCTATAAAAGGAGGAATTAGTGGATGAGTTAAAATGTCCTTGTATCGGTGAGACTCCTGTGGTGAAGGAGAAGCATCTTTGCTAGTTAAGACGAATGCCTTCACACTGAGGTAAGACTGTTCTGATTATTACTCAAGCACAGGATGATACATACTTAAGGTACATGTTTAACGGGACGGGATGCTAATACCTTAGCTTAAGACCATCTGAGATTTGACCAATACCATAAGAGATCTAGATCTCTTTCAGAATGAGTTGCTTTGAAAAAAAAAAGTGTATCAGAGGTGATGGTTATCACTCAGTTTACGTAGTTTCTTTGCTTGAAAACTAATCAATTTTTCATTTGAACTATTTTCATCTAACAATCTACATGGTTGGATTATAAAGTTGCAGAATTAATGCTATTATAGGGGAATAGTGTAAATACGATCATTCCTGAATAGTGTTGAGCATTCCGATACTGAAATATCGGGTATCGACCGATATTCGCGGTATCGGAGTTCCGATACTTTTAGAATATCGGATACCGGAATCGGAAGTTCCCATAATGCCTGCACTCTGCAGGATGACAAGCTGGATGGCAGCGCTCAGCTGCGATCCA
This sequence comes from Phyllobates terribilis, assembly GCF_046119375.1. Lineage (NCBI taxonomy): Eukaryota > Metazoa > Chordata > Amphibia > Anura > Dendrobatidae > Phyllobates > Phyllobates terribilis. The sequence goes on from NW_027362943.1 coordinate 3,608,021, forward strand.
GCCTGTCATCAGAATGCCATCCCAGCGTGGGAGAATTCTCCTGATTGTTTAAAAGCCGGCGGGCGGTAAAAAGCCGCCGGCTTTTAAACAATCACACAGCCCCATACTGCTTCCCCGCAGCCTCCCATCCCGATCCTAAGTTAGGACCGGGCGGGGAGCGCAGCACCAAGGAGCGGGGAGTGAAGGACCCGGGCGGGGAAGCCGGCAGTGAAAAGACTATACCGCCGGCTTTCCCGTTCTGTGCTGCGTTCCTCGCTCCCTGATGTATGTGGTATGATGTATGATTGGTGTGTGCGCGGTGTCTGCGCAATGTCTGCGGGTGTCTGCGTGCAGGCATACATAGGTCGATGTGACACTATTACTCCCATCGGCCTATGTCTGTCTCCCGTCCACTCGTGCCAGCAGGATCAGCTTGATGGGAGCAGTAGTTCCCATCAGCCTGATCCTGCTATTTAAATTGCCCTACTGTGTCCTTTAAACTGCCCCATATGTTATTTTGGCCCCCATAGGTTTATATTTTTGGCCCTATACATGTTTTATTTTTTTAGGCCCCCATATTTTTTTGCTTGTTTTTGGTCCCCAATAAATTTTAAATACATTTCATTGGTGGCCAGTGGTTACCTAAAATAAATTAGTTTATACATTACCTGTCCCTGCCGATCGCCACATAAAATAAAGTAAAAAATAAAAAAATACACCTATACTCACCTAGACACCTAATTCCCCGAAGCCATCGATCACCTGTAATAAAATATAAAAGAATAAACCACAATTTTATCCTTACCCCTCCGTAGTAGTCCAAATCGAGTGTCCCACGATGATCTCCAGTTTAGAGCAGCCACATAAAATGTGACCGCTCTAAACCGCAGCCTCCGCTACAATGACGGGGCCATAAAGCAGCCCCGTCATTGTATAAGCTGGTTCGCCGGAGTTCAGGCAGCACTGCTTTGGTGAGCTCCTTTACGTCCCCGCTGACCGTGAGAAATTCCCACGGTACAGCAGGGCCGTAAAGGAGGTCACCGGTGCATCACTGACTGAATGCACTCCGGTGACCTCAGTCAGGGGCTCACGCTGCCGGGAGCGGACGTGTTCCCGGCAGTGTGAGCTTACAGCAGCAATGACGGCTGTCACATCTAGAGATGTGACAGCTATGCAAGGGAGATCAGCGCAGGAAGGTGGACAGGTAACTATTTTTTTTTTTTTAGTAAACTAAGAATTAAATAAAATTGTGTGTTTTATTTCAAATAAATTATTTTTTTCTGGGTGTAGTGTGTGTTTTTTCTTTTTAACACTTTGTAGGTTAGTAATGGGGGTGTCTTATAGACGCCCATCATTACTAACCTGGGCTTCATGGCAGCTGGCGCAGACATGAACCCCACCACTATTACCCCCTGCCACCGCACCAGGGCAGCGTGGAAGAGCGAGGCTAAGCGGCAGATTTGGCGCACAAATAGGATGTGCCAAATCTGGGGCGGCTGAGGGCTGCTGTTTCTAGCTTGGGAGGGGGCCAATATTCATAGCACCCTTCCTGGGCTATTAATATCAGCCCCCAGCTGTCTGCCTAGCCTTTGCTAGCTATTAAAATAAGGGGACCCCACGTCATTATTTTTTGGGTCCCCCATTTTAATAGCTAGTAAAGGCTAGGTATTCAGCTGAGGGCTGATATTAGTAGCCTGGGAAGCTCCGTGGGTATTACCCCCTTCCCAGGCTAAATGACACTTGAGGGGTTAATAAAGATGCAGTCCCTAAATTATTATTTATTTTTTAATTAATTTATCCCAAAAATTTTGACATGGGCTTCGCCATATTTTTGTATACCAGCCAGGTACAGCATCCAGGAACGGGCTGCCCCCAACCCCCAGATGCCTATTGGAACCTGGCCGGACACAACAATATAGGGAAGCCCTCTTTTTTTATTATTATTTCATGAATTTCATGAAATAATTAAAAAAAAAATATGTGGGGCTTCGCCCTATTTTTGTGTCCAGCCAGGTACAACTAAGCAGCTGGGGGCTGGAATCCACAGCGCAGGGTGGCCCAAGCTTTGTGGGACCCCCCTGCTGCGAACTGCAGTCCGCAGCCACCCCAGAAAATGTCGCGTTCATAGAAGTGCCATCTTCTGGCGCTGTATCAAGCTCATCCAGGGCCCTGGTGCGGTGGCTCACTGGGTAATAAAGGGGTTAGGGCCAGCTTTGTATTATCCGCTGGCCCTAAGCCCGAAATTCATAGGGTCACGCCAATATTAGGCTATGTGCCCACGATGCAGAAATGAAGCAGAAATTTTCCTGACCATTTCCGCATCTCCTTGCCAGAAAAAGGCATGCGGATTCTATGTGCGTTTTTGACGCGTTTTTGAATACAAATAAAGTTAGTGAAGAAAAAAAAAGGCCAATTTGATGTCATTTCCTAGTCCAACCCCTATTCAATGTATAAAAAATAAAAAAAAGGGTGGGCTCACGCATATTTTTAAGGAAAAGAGGGAAAGCTGAGGGCTGATTTAATAGTCTGGGAAGTAGCCAAGGATCATGGCCCCTTCCCTTGCTATTAATATCAGTCCGCAGCAGTTAGCTTAGCCTTTACAGCCCATTCTACAGGTGGGACCCCCCCCCCCCAAAAAAAAATAGGGTCCCCATATAAATTGGAGCCAGCAAAGGCTAGGCGGACAGCTGCGACCTGATATTAATAGCCTAGAAAGGGGCCATGGTTATAGGCCCCCTCCCAGGCTATAATATCAGCCCTCAGCCGTCCCAGATTTGGCACATCCTATTTGTGCGCCAAATCTGGCGCTTAGCCTCGCTTTTTCACACTGCCCTGGTGTGGTGGCAGGGGGTAATAGTGGTGGGGTTCATGTCAGCGCCAGCTGCCATGAAGCCCAGGTTAGTAATGATGGGAGTCTATAACACACCCCCATCATTACTAACCTACAAAGTGTTAAAAAGAAAAAACACACACTACACCCAGAAAAAAAATAATTTATTTGAAATAAAACACACAATTTTATTTAATTCTTAGTTTACTAGAAAAAAAAAATAGTTACCTGTCCACGTTCCTGCGCTGATCTCCCATGCACAGCTGTCACATCTGGAGATGTGACAGCTGTCATTGCTGCTGTATGCTCACACTGCCGGGAACACGTCTGCTCCCGGCAGCGTGAGCCCCTGACTGAGGTCACCGGAGTGCATTCAGTCAGTGCAGCTCCGGTGACCTCCTTTACGGCCCTGCTGTACCGTGGGAATTTCTCACGGTCAGCGTGGCCGTAAAGGAGCTCACTGGAGCAGCGCTGCCTGAACTCCGGCGAACCAGCTTATGCAATGACGGGGCTGCTTTACGGCCCCGTCACTGTAGCGGCGGCAGCGGTTTAGAGCGGTCACATTTTATGTGGCTGCTATAAACTGGAGATCATCGTGGGACACTCAATTTGGACTACTACAGAGGGGTAAGGATAAAATTGTGGTTTATTATTTTATTACAGGAGATTGATGGCTTTGGGGAATTAGGTGTCTAGGTGAGTATAGGTGTATTTTTTTATTTTTTACTTTATTTTATGTGGCGATCGGTGGGGACAGGTAATGTATAAACTAATTTATTTTAGGTAACCACTGGCCACCAATGAAATGTATTTAAAATTTATTGGGGATCAAAAACAAAAAAATATGGGGGCCTAAAAAAATAAAACATGTATAGGGCCAAAAATATAAACCTATGGGGGCCAAAATAACATATGGGGCAGTTTAAAGGACACAGTAGGGCAATTTAAATAGCAGGATCAGGCTGATGGGAACTACTGCTCCCATCAAGCTGATCCTGCTGGCACGAGTGGACGGGGGACAGACATAGGCCGATGGGAGTAGTAGTGTCACATCGGCCTATGTCTGCCTGCACGCAGACACCCGCAGACACCGCGCACACACCAATCATACATTATACCACATACATCAGGGAGCGGGGAGCGCAGCACAGAACGGGAAAGCCGGCGGTATAGTCTTTTCACTGCTGGCTTCCCCGCCCGGGTCCTTCGCTCCCCGCTCCTTGGTGCTGCGCTCCCCACCCGGTCCTAACTTAGGATCGGGATGGGAAGCGGCGGGGGGAGCGGAGGATCGGGATGGGAGGCTGCGGGGAAGCAGTATGGGGCTGTGTGATTGTTTAAAAGCCGGCGGCTTTTCACCGCCCGCCGGCTTTTAAACAATCAGGAGAATTCTCTCACGCTGGGATGGCATTCCGATATTTGTGTCCCATTGACTTGCATTGGTTTCCGGTATCGGCGATATCCGATATTTTTTGGGTATCGGTCCGATCCAATCCGATCCGATATTTCCCGATATCGGAAGGTATAGCTCAACACTATTCCTGAATGAACGGTGGATTGTGACTTTTCTTTTGGAATAGCTCAGATCTGTATCTTACCCTTTCTAGTTGTATTAGCTCTTGGTACTTGGCTAGATTGTGGTAGCCAGAAACTCCCCAGGATGGAAATCTCAAACTATAAAAGTGTCCGTTCGGCTTAAATACATTTCCTGGGGGGACTTAACGTTACACCTTAAGGGATATAAAGTACTAAATATTTCTGCTGGTTTTGAGATCCCCATTTTGGCAATCTGGCATGCTCTATCTACTCTTGGTAGCATAGAGTTGGGTAGTTTTGAATAATTATGAGATCATTGACCCTAGAAAAGGTTTAGGGCCCAGATCTTGGCCTTAAGTGGGACCTTCAATTGAAAATGCCAACAAAATTAAAGTTGAAACCCTAGTCAAAGCCTGGTTAAGGTTACCAGGTTCCCTGAATCGATTAACTTCTGCTTCTATTACACGCTGAGTCTTAGTACCAGTTCTTATATATTTCAGTTGTTGGTTAGTTGATTTAATGAAAACAGAATATCTAATCAAATCTGTGAAAGATATTCAACCATGTATATAAGTGAGGTCTCTAAATATAGACCCTTCTCTGGGAGATAAAGAGGAAAGAGTGTTGTAAAAATCCTTTTTACTCTTGTTGGTGCTTTTGGTTTAAGCTCCAAATCGATAGAGATTATGTGGATAGTGCTTCAAGAAGGAAGATTGAATAATATCTAAAAAAATCACAATCTGTTGAACTAGGATATTTCGGGGATCTTTCTTCAGGTGTAAGATCCTACATGGGTGCTCCCTCCCTATTGAAGGGCTCCGTTGCTTTCGTCTCTCGTATGGTGCTGTTATGGGGGAAGGGAAAAACGATAATCACTTACCGGTAATTTGATTTTCCTGAAACCCATGACTGCACCCTAATTTTCCCTCCCTCTGGCTTTTGGTTGATGGTTCTTAGTCTTCTCTTCTCACAATGAAGAATGTGCTTGAGTGAATGTATAAATAAAAATGATGATGAATTGGGTGACTCTTACTTGACTCCTGGAAAACACATTGAAGGAGGAAGTGGGAGTTGCCTTTTTATTTTGTGCTCATGGCTTCCTGTCCGGTAATAGGGGCGGATCCTACACTCTCGTATGGTGCTGTCATGGCTTTCAGGAAAATCAAATTACCGGTAAGTAATTACCGTTTATTCATTCTGCAGGCAACGCTGGTGATGGAAGAGACGTCGGAAGAAGCTCTTGGCGGCGCAGGCTCTGTCCAGCCACTAATAGCCCCAGCCCCCTGAGGAAGCCAGACATGGCGAAACTTGTTGGGGTGGCTATGTATATATTTTTGGTAGCACTAGGGAACCTGTGTATGTCCTAGTAAATAATCTGATCAATTAATCTATAAACTGCAGACAGAGGAAAACTATAATGAATATAATGAGCTCATGATATCAGATGTATCGTAATACTATACAGTTTCTAGAGACTTAATATCACAGTAAGGGCACAGACAAACTAGTGTAGTTTTAATTTACTTCTTTACCACATTTTAGTAAAGCAGTAATAAGACATTTTTTTATACACCCCTCAACCAGGGTTTTTTTTACCCTCTCGGTAATTTGTCAATATGCATATGACAGAAAATACCCAAAAGTGACACCATTCTAAAAACTGCATCCCTCAAGGTGCTCAAAACGACATTCAAGAAGTTTAGTAACCCTCCAGGTGTTTCACAGGAATTAATGGAATGTGGAAGGAAATTTTTAGTTTCACAACAGGAGAAAATGGACCCCAAAATTTGTTGTGCATTTTCTCTTAAGCATGCTGATATCCCATGTAGGGGAAAACAACTGTTTGGGCGCATGGCAGGGCTCAGAAGAAAAGGATCGCCATTTGACTTTTTAAATGTAAAATTTGCTGGAATAATTAGCGGACGCCATGTCGCGATTGGAGAGCCCCTGATGTGCCTAAACAGTGGAAACACCCCACAAGTGACACCATTTTGGAACCTAGACCCCTCAAGGAACCTATCTAGAAGTATGGTGAGCACCATGTTCTTCACAGAAGTTTATAATGTTGAGCCGTGAAAATATAGAAAATCTAATTTTTCCCACAAAAATGTTTTTTTGCCCCACATTTTGCTTCTTCAAAAGGGTAACAAGAAAAATTGCACCACACAATTTGTTGTGCAATTTCCCCTGAGTATGCAGATACCCCATATGTGGGGGACAACTACTCTTTGGGCGTACGACACGGCTCAGAAAGGAAGGAATGATGTTTCTTTGATGGAATGGTCTGCAGGTGTCATGTCATGTTTGTAGAACTCCTGATGTGCCTGAACAGAGGAAAATCTCCACAAGTGAACCAATTTTGGAAACTAGATCCCTTAAGGAATTTATCTACCTTATTATTTGGACTATAAAATGCATTTTTTTAACAAAAAAAACTCGTTAAAAAGTGTGTGCGTCTTATAGTCCGGAGGCAGCTTCCTGTGATGGAGGAGGAAGCTGACACCGCATCCTCCCCAATCACAGAAACCGGAGGCTGCAGGAGCTGAGCAGCTGAAGGACCTTCTGCAACAGTAATTTCAAGATCTTTCAGGTCTGCGAGTGTCATGTCGCATTTGGAGAGCCCATGATTTGCCTAAACAGTGAAAAACTTCCACAAGTGACCTCTTTTTGGAAACCTGACCCCTCAGGGAACTTATCTGGATGTGTGGTGAGCACATTGAAACCACAGGTGCTTCACAAAATTTTACAACGCTAATCTGTGAAAATGAAAAAAATATATTTTTCCCACAAAAATGTTGTTTTAGCCCCAATTTTTTTCATTTTCACAAGGATAGCAGGAAAAAATGGACCCCAAAATTTGTTGTGTAATTTCTTCTGAGTACGCCGATACCCCATATGTGGAAGAAAACTACTTTTGAGGCGCAGTGCAAAGCTCAGAAGGGAAAAAGTGCCATATTGGAGTTCAGATTTTGCTGGACTAGTTTGAGGGTGCCATATCACAGAGCCCCTGAGGTGCCAGAACAATAGAACCTCCCCCATAAGAGACCCCATTTTACAAACTAAACCTCTCAATGAATCAATCTAGGGGTGCAGTGATCATATTGACACCACAGGGGGGGGGCACAGAATTTTATACTATTGGGCAGTGAAGAAAAAATAATATTTTTCCCACTAAAATTTTGTTTTAGTCCTAGATTTTACATTTTCACACTGGGAAATGGATAAAAATGGCACCAAAATTAATCGCACAATTTCTGCTCAATGTAGAAATACCCCATATGTGGCTGTACAGTACTGCTTAGCCACACGGCGAGACTCGGGAAGGACGGAGCGCTATTTGCCTCCTAGAGCAAAGGACTCCATATACAAAGCCCCTAAGTGCTAGAAGAACAGAATCCCCCCTCAAGTGATCCCATTTTGGAAAATATATCCCTTTGGGAATTTATCTACAGGTGTAGTGAAGACTTTGACTCCATGGGTGTTTTCCAGAAACAAGCAGTAGTGGATGTTGCTGAGTGAAAATTGCAAACTGCCATTGTAGTACCCAGTACATAGTAGTTCCTGTACATAGTGCCCAGCTCATGCTTCTGAAGACATGCACCCGTTAATTAGGCCGACTCTCATCGCTACAGAAATGCCAAACATATGGACGCTAACTGCGGTTTGGGCACACTGTGGTGCTCAGAAGGGAGGGGAGCATTTGCATTAGGGAGAGTAGAATTTGCTGAATTTCTTTTGGGGGACGAGGAGCCATTTTCACTTTTCCAGAACCTCTCTGCTACCAGTAATGTGGTTAGTCCCTCATTATATGGGAACTATTGGCAGTGAGACGTCAAACTAGTAGGAGACGCCCTCTAGTGGACGTGTTCATTATCAATGAATATAGGTGATACCATGGAAAAGATAATATAGTTTCTCTCACTGGTGACAAATTAATAAATTAGAACTAGTGATGAGCGAGTATGTTCTGTTAACCCTTTCAGCTAGCACCGAGTATCTTCAGCGTGCTCGGTGTTATGTTAAAATCACTCCTGTGTGCATGATTTGCAACTGCTTGACAGCTTTAATACATGTGAGAAATGGCTGCTTCTTAAGCATTCTTCACATGTATTAAAGCTGTCAAACAGTGGCAAATCATGCACACGGGAGTGATTTTAACATTACTCTGAGCATGCTGAAGATACTAGGTGCTCGCTCGAGCATGCTCGCTCATCTCGAGTAACGAGCATGCTCGCTCATCTCGAGTAACGAGCATGCTCACTCATCTCGAGTAACGAGCATGCTCGCGCATCTCGAGTAATGAGCATGCTCGCTCATCACTAATTAGAACGTGTCAGTAAGAAGATAGATAGCATTCATCTTGAGACAAGTAGAAGCGCAAGGAAGCGCGAAACGGCCGTCATCCACAATATGTTCCACATACTCCCCCGCTCTTAGGTTTTAAAGTGATGAAATAAAGACTGGTATTTTTACAGTCGGTGAGTGCTATCTATCCTCTTACTGACACAGAGGATAGCTCACTGTTTCCATTGAGATATGCACCCGACTTGCATGGGATGAGGTGTCCTGGCTGCTTTTGTAACATTGCTGCTTAAAGGGGTTGTTCGGTACTTTTAAAAAAATGCCAGTGTGTTTTAATGATAAATACAACCTTCCTTTTAATTACCTCGCACTGCTGATACTGCCTGTGAGCAGGTGGCCACTCACAGTCAGCACATGACCCCACGCTGACGTCACGACAAGAGAGGCGTGACTCAGCGCTGGGGTCCCCGCGGTGGCTGCTGGGTTGTGGGCGGAGTTATTCCCCTGCGTCACACCCAGCATCCACCGCACGCTTTCCCAGTGAATGAGAGCGCGTGGTGGAAGCCGGGTGTGACCCAGCAGCCACTGGTGGAACGCGGAAGAGGGACCCCTGGCTGCAGCCGCAACTTGTCGTGACATCAGCGGATGTCAGCGCCGGCTGCAGCCGGGGGTCACGTGCTGCCTGCGAGCGGCCACCAATAGCGCCGCTCACAGGCAGTATCAGCAGCGCAAGGTAATTGAAATACACAGGTGCCGGCTTTTTGTCTTTATCTCCGATAATAAATTAGAATGCTTTACATCAAGAACATATAAAGACCACACATTCATTGTAATTTTAAAATTGCACAAATTTTCTTTTATTGTTATTGGTAAATATATATATTAATAGAGAATCTTGAGTTGAGGGATTATTTGCTTATGGCAATTAGTTAATAAATTACTAATACCCTATGCTGATTCCAAGAACAGTTGAGGTGTTGCTGTCAGATTATCCTGAGACATAAAACTACACAAAGCAAATGGAAGACATTTATTAGCATCCTGAATAGGACCTGTGCACAATATATATCCTATGGGAATAAACATGCTAGAAATAGGAGGAAACCACTATGGCTAAATAGAGCTGTAAGGGGCGCAATAAGTGACAAAAAGAAAGCATTTAGAGTACTAAAGCAAGTAGGTAGTGATGAGGCATTAAATAAATACAGAAAATTAAATAAATTCTGTAAAAACTAAATCAAGGCAGCAAAGATTGAGACAGAGAGACTCATTGCCAGAGAAAGTAAAAATAATCCCAAAATATTCTTTAACTAGATAAATAGTAAAAAACTAAAAAATGATAGTGTTTGCCCCCTTAAAAATAGTCTGGGTGAAATGGTGGATGTGGATGAGGAAAAAGTGAATATGCCAAATGATTTTTTTTCAACCGTATTTACACAAGAAAATTGCATGACAGAAAACATGATTAGTGATGCCAAAAATTCTCCATTAAAAGTCACTTGCTTAACCCAGCAGGAAGTACGGCGGCCAGTGGCATCCGGCAGGCCAAGCGACTGCTATGGGGCCCGTGAGCTGGGGGGGCCCCATAGCAGTCCCCCCCTCCTTCACTCACCGCTCAGCTGCTTGATTGCCGCCGCCGCCTCCCACCGGCACTGTCTTCAGGCATGGCAGTGCGCTGTGTGGCTGTGTATTGTAGTAATGACACGGCAGGGGCGACACTGCGTTTTTAATTGTGCTTGTGTCGCCCCTGCCGTCGCCCCTGATGAAGGCAGGCCCCGAGGGGGTTCCTGACGAAGGGAGGCCCCGATGGGGGCCCTGATGAAGAGAGGCCCCAAGGGGGGCCCTGATGAAGTGCCGTCAATTAAGCAGCGCCGGTGGAGCAGGAGGGGGGCCCTGATGAAGTGCCAGCAATCAAACACCGCCGGAGGTCCTCCCTGCGGAGATGTTGGGGAAGCGGTGTGGGCCCCAACGGCGAGTGGACCGCTCGGATGGTCCAGGGCCTGTGATGGCCATCAGACAAGCCGGCGGCCCTGCACAGCTGGACTGGACACAGGCTTGTCGCCAGATTCACCAATCCCCATATTAAGTATATTTCTAATGTGTCTTGTGTGTATGTCAGTGTGTATGACTGTATATATATATATATATATATATATATATATATATATATATATTTATGTCTGTTTTATGTGTTTTTAAGAATGTGTTCAAATATGTACGTATGTCTGTATGTGTAGTTATCTGTGTATCTGTTTGTGTATGTGCATGTGCATGTCTGCTTACCGTGTGCGCGACGTGTGCGCGCGCGCATGTCTGCGTAACGTGTGCACGCGCATGTCTGCGTAACGTGCGCACGCACGCATGTCTGCGTAACGTGCGCGCGCATGTCTGCGTAACGTGCGCGCACATGTCTGCGTACTGTGTGCGCGCGTGCGCATGTCTGCGTACTGTGTGCGCGCGTGCGCATGTCTGCGTACTGTGTGCGCGCGTGCGCATGTCTGCGTACTGTGTGCGCATGTCTGCGTACTGTGTGCGTGCATGTCTGCGTACTGTGTGCGCGCACATGTCAACGTACTGTGTGTGTGCATGTCTGCGTACCGTGTGCGCATGTCTGCGTACTGTGTGCGCGCGTTCGCATGTCTGCGTACTGTGTGCGCGCGTGCGCATGTCTGCGTACTGTGTGTGTGCGCATGTCTGCGTACTGTGTGTGCGCATGTCTGCGTACTGTGTGCGTGCATGTCTGCGTACTGTGTGCGCGCGCATGTCAACGTACTGTGTTTGTGCATGTCTGCGTACCGTGCGTGCGCGCATGTCTGCGTACCGTGTGCGCGCGCATGTCTGCGTACTGTGTGCGCGCGTTCGCATATCTGCGTACTGTGTGCGCATGTCTGCGTACTGTGTGCGCGCGTGCGCATGTCTGCGTACTGTGTGTGTGCATGTCTGCGTACTGTGTGCGCGCGCATGTCTGCGTACTGTGTGTGTGCATGTCTGCGTACCGTGTGCGCGCGCATGTCTGCGTACCGTGTGCGCGCATGTCTGTGTACCGTGTGCGAGCGCATGTCTGCGTACCGTGTGCGCGCGCATGTCTGAGTACCGTGTGCGAGCACGCATGTCTGAGTACTGTGTGCGCACGTGCGCATGTCTGCGTACTGTGTGTGTGCGCATGTCTGGGTACTGTGTGTGTGCGCATGTTTGCGTACTGTGTGTGCGCATGTCTGCGTACCGTGTGCGCGCAAGCATGTCTGCGTACTGTGTGCGCGCGTGCGCATGTCTGCGTACTGTGTGTGTGCGCATGTCTGCGTACTGTGTGTGTGCGCATGTCTGCGTACTGTGTGTGTGCGCATGTCTGCGTACTGTGTGTGCATGTCTGCGTACTGTGTGTGTGTGCGCGTGTCTGCGTGCTGTGTGTGCGCGCATGTCTGCGTAATGTGTGTGTGTGCATGTTTGCATACAGTATATGAAGGATGAGGGGACAGCCTGGGCCCTGTGTACTATACCTATATTTCTCTACGGTATCTGTGCATCATGAATGGTGTATGTATTAAAAGGCCCACTGAGACTCTTTCGCCCGGGGCCCACGAAAATCTGGAGTCGGCCCTGGTTGATAGCAATGATGGAGGAGGGAACGTCATGTGACACTCTCTCTCCCATCATTCCTCCTCTGCGTCTGACGCAGCGGCGTGATGACGCTCCACGCTCTGTCAGACAGTGGAGCTGGCAGCTACTGAGGTGATGACACAGACGCGCTGCAGAGACTGAAGCAGTAGGGAACGAGGAGCGGTAAGTATGTATTTATTTATAAATCAGTGAATACTGATAAAACTGGAGGACTGGGGGCTGCATTTTACCCTATAGTGGGGGGAAGCTGCATTTTACCCTATGGGGGGCTGCATTACGCAGGACCATGGGGTGCATTATACTGTGTTGAGGACCATGGGGAGTGCATTATACTGCGTGGAGGACCATGGGGAGTTCATTATACTGTCGCATTATACTGCATACAGGACCATGAAGAGAGCATTATATCGTGTGGAGGACCATGGCGAGTGCATTATACCGCGTGGAGGACCATGGCGAGTGCATTATACAGCGTGGAGGACCATGGCGAGTGCATTATACCGCGTGGAGGACCATGGCGAGTGCATTATACCGCGTGGAGGACCATGGCGAGTGCATTATACCGCGTGGAGGACCATGGTAAGTGCATTATGTAACATACCTGGCGGCGTCCTTGCATAGTGGTCCATCTCCCACTGTGCAAGAGCGCGCACTTGATCTCCAGTCCAGTTTGCTAGCCTGGCTTCCCTCCATGCTGTCTGTTTGCCTCTGTGTCTGCTGCTTAAGGACGGCACCCGATCACTTCCTGCTTTTTGTACCTGCTGCAGGCACACCCCTTGTGCGTCCTCAGCCTATTGCTGTCTGCCATCTGGTATTTAACCCAGCTGCTCCAATGAATCCCTGCCTGAGCATTGTGTTCTATCAGTTGGCCTTTGGTCACTGATATGCCAGGTCCCGTTTATGTTTCCTGCCTTCGGTATCGGTTCCCGTGTCTGAACTGTGTCCAGTCTGTATTATCTTCTAGCTTGTTGTCTTCTGCCTATCCTGGAGGCTGTATTTCCAGGCCTGTGTGAACTCGCTCCTGCCTGTTCGTTCCGCCTTCTAGGGACCGCATACCTAGACCCGCTCCTGTATCTTGCTGCTGTGTCTGTTCTTGTCTGAATACTCTCCTAGCCTGTTTTGTTTTTCTCTATGTTCGCACTTTCCCTTTTTTCTGCAGAGTCTGAACTCGTACCTAACTCCTGCTCGTTGTCACTGTACTTCCGTTTGTGAGTTTGTGGTCCACTCGCTACTTCTCTGCAAGTACCCTGTGGGTATCTGGTTCTGCCTTTCCCTTCTAGTCTGTTCCGTGTGTACAGAGCCCTGTCCCCACCGCGTCTGCGGTTTTCGCTTTGCTCAGCTCTGTCCACCGCGTCTGCGGTTTTCGCTTTGCTCAGCTCTGTCCACCGCGTCTGCGGTTTTCGCTTTGCTCAGCTCTGTCCACCGCGTCTGCGGTTTTCGCTTTGCTCAGCTCTGTCCACCGCGTCTGCGGTTTTCGCTTTGCTCAGCTCTGTCCACCGCGTCTGCGGTTTTCGCTTTGCTCAGCTCTGTCCACCGCGTCTGCGGTTTTCGCTTTGCTCAGCTCTGTCCACCGCGTCTGCGGTTTTCGCTTTGCTCAGCTCTTTCCACCGCGTCTGCGGTTTTCGCTTTGCTCAGCTCTGTCCACCGCGTCTGCGGTTTTCGCTTTGCTCAGCTCTGTCCACCGCGTCTGCGGTTTTCGCTTTGCTCAGCTCTGTCCACCGCGTCTGCGGTTTTCGCTTTGCTCAGCTCTGTCCACCGCGTCTGAGGTTTCAAATTTGTCTCCCAGTCTGTACTGGACCCTACCCAGCCTGCGCCCTAGTCTGCCTGTTCCTGTATTCCCCGGTGTGGGTCAACAGCCGTGTCCGGAGTCTGACCTGGAGTAGACCCTGGTTCCTCTGCTCGGTTCCTCCCTGGTGCACTGGCGTCGTATGCCGTTGTGCGACCTTGGTCGGATCGGGCAGATACTTAGTTATGCCCCTCCAGGCACTCTCCGGTTCATGGCACAGTGGAATCACTACATAAACACGCACACGCCAGTCAGTCCGGGCGTGTGCATTACACATTATACCGCGTGGAGGACCATGGCGAGTGCATTATACCGCGTGGAGGACCATGACGAGTGTCTTATATCGCGTGGAGGACCATGACGAGTGTCTTATACCGCGTGGAGGATCATGACGAGTGTCTTATACCGCGTGGAGGACCATGACGAGTGTCTTATACCGCGTGGAGGACCATGACGAGTGTCTTATACCGCGTGGAGGACCATGACGAGTGTCTTATACCGCGTGGAGGACCATGACGAGTGTCTTATACCATGTGGAGGACCATGGCGAGTGGAGTGTCTTATACCGTGTGGAGGACCATAGCGAGTGCATTATACTGTGTGGAGGACCATGGCGAGTGCATTATACTGTATACAGGACCATGGGGAGAGCATTATACTGCGTGGAGGACCATGGGGAGTTCATTATACTGCGTGGAGGACCATGGGGAGTGCATTATACTGTATACAGGACCATGGGGAGAGCATTATACTGCGTGGAGGACCATGGGGAGTTCATTATACTGCGTGGAGGACCATGGGGAGTTCATTATACTGCGTGGAGGACCATGGCGAGTGCATTATACTGCGTGGAGGACCATGGCGAGTGCATTATGCTGCGTGGAGGACCATGACGAGTGCATTATACTGCGTGGAGGACCATGGAGAGTGTCTTATACTGTGTGGAGGACCATGGCGAGTGTATTATACTGTGTGGAGGACCATGGCGAGTGCATTATACTGTGTGGAGGACCATGGTGAGTGTCTTATACTATGTGGAGGACCATGGTGAGTGTCTTATACTGAGTGGAGGACCATGGTGAGTGCATTATACTGTATGGAGGATCATGGCGAGTGCATTATACTGTGTGAAGGACCATGGCGAGTGCCTTATAATGTATGGAGGACCATGGCGAGTGCATTATACTCTCTGGAGTGTGGAGACTTCCCTCTCGTTGGTTCCTGCACTAGTTGGGAGAGATAATTATCCTTGATATATTACTTATATTACTATATTACTTATTACTATGTACAAGTATATGAGGGGACAGTACAAAGACCTTTCTACTGATCTTTTTACTCTGAGGCCTGAGACGGGGACAAGGGGGCATCTTCTACGTCTGGAGGAAAGAAGGTTTAATCATAATCACAGACCGGCATTCTTTACTGTAAGAGCAGTGAGACTATGGAACTCTCTGCCGTATGAAGTTGTAATGAGTGATTCACTGTTAAAATTTAAGAAGGGCATGGATTCCAGAATTCTCTCACTACACCTGGAAGGAAGTGGGAGGAGGCCTGACAGGAAGTGGTGGAGGCGGAGCCTGCCGTGTGCTGCAAGAGTTGTGCTGTGTGTGGAGAGAGCTCCTGGGAAGGAAGAAGAGCCAGGCGGAGGTGACCGAGCGGACCGGGAGGACCAGTAGGAGGCGACCGGAGGGACGAGCGCAAGAGAGCGCTGTGGCAGCGTGCAGTGCCGGCCAGCGGAGGGTGCCAGGTGGTGGTGACCAGGAGGTGATCAGGAGGACCGGTAAGAGGCGACCGGAGGGACAAGCGCGCTGTGATAGCGTGCAGTGTCCCTAGAGGAGGTGAGTGAGGGGCAGGAGGCCGCGATAAGCGGCCCTACTGAACCCAAGTGTGTACTGTACTGTATTGTATCTGTATTGTAATTGTATTGTATTCCCTAGTCCATATTTAATTGATTACCCCCCCGTCCATATTTAATTGATCACCCCCGTCCATATTTAAATTGATTCCCCTGAACACCCCCGTCCATATTTAACTGATCCCTCTGACCACATTAAATTGACCCCCCGTCCTCATTTAATTGATCCCCGACCACCCCCCGTCCATATTAAAGTGATCCCCCTGACCACATTTAAATGATTGACCCCCCCAGCCCATAATTGATTGATCCCCCTTGTCCTATTTAATAGATTCCCCTTGTCCACTTTTACTCATCCCCAGTCCCTATCTATTTGCCTTATCCCCCACCATATTTAATTAACCCCTGTCCATAATTAATTGATTGATTCCCCAGACCACAATTAATTATTTCCCCAGTCCATATTTATTGATATTATTGATACTTATTGATCCCCAGTCCTTAGTTAATTGACCCACCGTCCATACCTATTTATTTGCTTTACCCCCATCCTATTTAATTAAACCCCCTGTCCATAATTAATTGATTGATTCCCTAGTCCACAATTAATTATTTCCCCAGTCCATACTTATTGATCCCAGTCCATAGTTAATTGACACACCGTCCATACTTAATTAATCCACCTGACCCACTCAGCTGATCCCCCGTCCATACTTAATTGATACTTAATTGATCCCCCGTCCATACTTAACTGATCCCGCGCCGATATCTAATCGATACACTTGCACATCCCTAATTGATCCCCGTCCATACACCTATATATAAATAATTGTGTTTTGTACTTGTACATATATACTGACTGTATCCCCATATTTAGAATGACGTCCATGTTGGCCGGAGCCGTGCAGTGTACATCTTGCGCAATGTATGCATTCCCTGAGCTACCGCTCAGGGATCCATACTGCTGCGAGAGATGTGAGCATATCGTGCACTTGGAAGCCCAAATCCTGGATCTAAGTGCTCAGATAGCGGTACTGAGGAGCATCGACAACATGGAACGGAGTTTGCTGCTCACCGAGCAGACACTCAATGGGTCAACACTGGGGGTGGAGCTTAGTGGGGAAGCGCAGGCTGAACAGGCAGGGAGCTGGGTAACAGTTAGAAGGGATAGAGGGAAGAAGTATAGGAAGGCTGGTTCAGAACCGGTATTATTGGAGCACGACAGATTATCTGACCGCCGGGGGAGTGTATGCTCCAGTAATGAGGGGGAGGGGGGAAGTGTAGGGCAGGCTAGACAGGTCCTGGTAGTGGGTGACTCTATTATTAGGGGGACAGACAGGGCAATCTGTCACAAAGACCGGGATCGCCGAACGGTGTGCTGCCTCCCTGGCGCTCGAGTCCGGCACATCGCGGATCGGGTTGACAGGTTACTGGGTGGGGCTGGCGAAGACCCAGCGATCATGGTCCACATTGGCACCAATGACAAAGTGAGTGGTAGATGGAGGGTCCTTAAAAATGATTTCAGGGATCTAGGTAGGAAGCTTAGGGCAAGGACCTCCAAGGTAGTTTTCTCAGAAATACTACCAATCCCGCGAGCCACACAGGAGCGCCAACGGGAGGTTAGGGAGGTGAATAAGTGGCTAAAGAGTTGGTGCAAGGCAGAAGGGTTTGGGTTCATGGAGAACTGGGCCGACTTCGCTGTCGGCTACAGGCTCTACCGTAGGGACGGGCTGCACCTCAATGGGGAGGGTGCAGCAGTGCTGGGGAAGAAGATGGCTAATAGGTTGGAGGAGTTTTTAAACTAGAGACGGGGGGGGGAACCAAGGAAATAGGTGGGATGTGAGGCAAGCAAGGGGGAAGGGGAGAAGTGAATATAATGAGGGTGGAGAGGGGGGTGGGGATAGTACAGTTAGATCGTTAGAGAAGAATAGGATGCTAAATAACCCCAAAGTTTTATCTTGCATGCTGACCAACGCAAGAAGCCTGACCAATAAGGCGGATGAGCTGCGGGCGCTTATATCGGAGGAGAGGTATGACATCGTAGGTATAACAGAGACTTGGCTAGACGATAGCTACGACTGGGCGGTAAATTTAACAGATTATAGTTTATTTAGAAGGGACCGGAAACAGGGGAAGGGCGGAGGAGTCTGCTTATATGTAAAGTCACGTCTAAAGCCCAGACTAAGGGAAGATATAGGAGAGGGAGAAGAGGGGGTCGAGTCCATGTGGGTAGAGATAGAGGGGGCAAAAAATAATAATAAAATATTACTGGGGGTCTGCTATAAGCCACCCAATATAACAGAGGAGAATGAGAAACTGCTATTAGGACAAATAGACAAAGTAGCAAAACATAATGAGGTGATTGTAATGGGGGACTTCAACTACCCGGATATTGACTGGGAAACAGAAACCTGTAGATCGCAGAAAGGAAAAAGGTTCTTGACAAATATTAAGGATAATTATCTCTCCCAACTAGTGCAGGAACCAACGAGAGGGAAGGCCGTGTTGGACTTAATATTGACTAATAGGCCTGATAGAATAACTGAGGTACAGATAGGGGGGCACCTAGGTAATAGCGACCATAATATTATCGACTTCAAAATGCCCTTCAGTAGGGTTATCAATAAGGGAACAACAAAAACATTAAACTTTAGGAGGGCGAAGTTTGATCAGCTGAAAGAAAGCCTTCAACTTATTGACTGGGACAAAGTTCTTAATCAAAGGAATACGAATAGTAAATGGGGAAACCTTCAAAAGAATTCTGAATACTCAGTGCGAGAGATATATACCGTATGGGAATAAAAGGGCCAGAAATAAGAGGAAACCAATATGGTTGAACAAGAACGTAAAAGGGGCGTTAAATAGCAAAAAAGAGGCATTCAAGAGATTAAAACAGGAAAACAGCAAGGAGGCACTAATGTGTTACAAGGAAAAAATGAGAACCTGCAAAAAACAAATAAAAATAGCAAAGGAGGAAACAGAGAGACGTATTGCTAGGGAAAGTAGATCAAATCCCAAACTGTTCTTTACGTATATAAATAGTAAAAGGATTAAATCGGATAATATTGGACCGATAAAAAGTGAGGAAGGCAAAATCATAGAGAAAGATGAGGATAAAGCTAATCTATTAAATAAATTTTTTTCGTCAACTTTCACAAAGGAAAAAGAACTAACAGGCGAAATGAGAAGTGACAAGCTTAATCCTCCACTAAGTATGACAAATCTAACCCAAGCTGGGGTACAGAAACGCCTCAGTAACATTAAAATAAACAAATCACCAGGACCTGATGGCATACACCCACGGGTACTAAGGGAACTAAGTAATGTGATAGACAGACCGTTATATCTTATATTTAAGGACTCTGTTGAGACTGGGTCTGTACCACTTGATTGGCGACAGGCGAATGTAGTGCCAATATTCAAAAAGGGAGCAGAAAGTAACACCGGAAACTATCGGCCGGTGAGTCTGACATCCGTTGTGGGCAAAATTTTTGAAGGCTTTATTAATGAGGCAATTATGGAGCATCTTGATGCTAATAATCTATTAACCCCGAACCAACATGGATTCATGAGGAATCGCTCCTGCCAAACTAACCTGATTGACTTCTACGAGGAGGTTAGCTCTCGAGTAGATCAGGGGGAACCAGTGGATGTCGTGTATCTCGACTTCTCAAAAGCATTCGATAGCGTGCCACATAATAGGTTGGTATACAAAATGAGAATGATGGGGCTGGGGCAAAATGTTTGCAAGTGGGTAGCTAACTGGCTAAAGGATAGAAGGCAGAGGGTGGTTATAAATGGAATATACTCAGATTGGGTAAGCGTCACTAGTGGGGTACCACAGGGGTCTGTACTAGGCCCAATGTTATTTAATATCTTTATTAACGACATAGTCAACGGGATAAATAGTAAAATAGCAATATTTGCAGATGACACAAAGTTATGTAAAACAATTAATACAAAAGAGGATAGTGAAGACCTACAGAGGGATTTGGATAAGCTGGGTAGGTGGAGCATTAAATGGCAAATGAGGTTTAACGAGGAGAAATGTAAGGTCATACATATGGGAAGGAAAAATGGAAGTCACCAGTACTCACTGAATGGGAAATCATTGGGGAATTCAGAGATGGAGAAGGACTTGGGCATCTTGATTGATAGCAAACTAAATTGGAGTGCCCAAAGTCAGGCCGCTGCTGTAAGGGCAAACAGGGTAATGGGATGTATCAGAAGAGGTATAGCTGCAAAGGATGAGAACACTGTACAAAGCTCTGGTCAGACCACACTTGGAATACTGTGCTCAGTTATGGGCCCCAATATATAGAAAGGATATAAATGAGCTGGAAAAGGTACAAAGGAGGGCAACAAAATTAATAAGGGGAATGGAGGGACTGCAATACCCAGAGAGGTTGGCAAAACTAGGACTATTCAGCCTGGAAAAGAGAAGGTTGAGGGGGGACATAATAAATGTGTACAAATATGTTAGGGGACAGTATAGAGACCTTGCCCGGGATTTGTTCAAAAGGAGGGATATTATGGTAACAAGAAGGCATTCACTAAGACTGGAAGAGAAAAGGTTTCAGCACCAGCATAGGAAGGGGTTCTTTACGGTAAGAGCAGTGAGAATATGGAATTCACTGAGTGAGGAGACGGTAATGTCGGATTCACTACACCAGTTCAAGCGGGGACTGGATGCATTTCTAGATACCAGGCAGATTTCTGCATATACTTAAAAATAGAATAAAATAGTAGGTTGATACAGGGATTTATTCTGACTGCTGGTTTCAGAGTCGGGAGGGAATTTTTCCTCAGGTGAAGATTGGCCAAATCATTTGGGGTTTTTGCCCTCCTCTGGATCAACTTTAGCAATTACAGAACTAACAGGTCGAACTTGATGGACGCAAGTCTTTATTCGGCTTTACTAACTATGTAACATTGCTAGGCACAACTACCTGGGAGATAAACAGTGCTTGCGGACCAGCTAGGTGTTGAGGCTGATGGTGATGCTGAGCAGCATCAGCCCTGGCTGGACTGAAATGGGAGACCACAGAAGGTCCTGGACCCATTTCAAATCCACCACCAGACTGACGCCTAACAGAGGGTATATAAAATAGATATTCAACCAGACCCAAAAAATGCCTATTAGGTATATCAGAAGATTATATGGAATTTGACCCAATTTCAATAGGGATTTCACATATTTTATTTAAAACTAGGAAACATATTGCATCCAAATGGATTAACCCCTCACCTCCAGAAATTAGTGAACGCAAAAACAGGGTAAATAATATTATCAGATTAGAAAAAGGGGTATATAAAAAATGAAACTCAATGAATAAATTTGAGAAAATATGGGGCTTATGGTTGGATACACCTGGAATGCCATCAAGGGGGTTATTGTTGGAGAGACAATGACTTATGGGAGAAGGAGGCTAATGGCGAGGTCTAATGTTTCATTGTAATGTATATTGGAATTCATTAAATGTGGTATGGGTAATATAGCACACCTATATGTGTATAGGATTATAATGTTTATTACAATATTATGGTTATATAAGAGATTTCAAGAATGTTAATTGTAAGATATAGTAATTGCAAGTTATCAGACGGTAATGGGCAAGCTGAAAGGATATATAGGAGAGATGCACGTATGTCATCCTATGGTATGTTATTTTATTATTGTATGTACTGGTTTCCTGTTTTGTAAAAAAAAAAAAACTAATGAAAAACATCTCAATAAAAATGTATTGGATTAAAAAAAAAGATTAGAAAAAAGGCTTCTCCCCTATGTGGGTTCTCTGGTGCCTAATCAAATTGGATTTCTGGTTAAAACATTTTCCACATTCTGAACAGGAAAAAGGCTTCTCCCCTGTGTGAGTTCTCTTGTGACTATCAAGAATCATTTTACAATTAAAACATTTCCCACATTCTGGACAGGAAAGGGGCTTCTCCCCTGTGTGGGTTCTCTGGTGCTTAATCAAACCTGATTTGTGGTTAAAACATTTCCCACATTCTGAACAGGAGAAAGGCTTCTCCCCTGTGTGGGTTCTCTTGTGACTATCAAGATTCATTTTACGATTAAAACATTTCCCACATTCTGAACAGGAAAAGGGCTTCTCCCCTGTGTGGGTTCTCTGGTGCTTAATCAAACCCGATTTCTGGTTAAAACATTTCCCACATTCTGAACAGGAAAAGGGCTTCTCCCCTGTGTGGGTTCTCTGGTGCGTAATCAAACCTGATTTGTGGTTAAAACATTTCCCACATTCTGAACAGGAGAAAGGCTTCTCCCCTGTGTGGGTTCTCTGGTGCCTAATCAAATTGGATTTCAGGTTAAAACATTTTCCACATTCTGAACAGGAAAAAGGCTTCTCCCCTGTGTGGGTTCTCTTGTGATTATCAAGAATCATTTTACGATTAAAACATTTCCCACATTCTGAACAGGAAAAGGGCTTCTCCCCTGTGTGGGTTCTCTGGTGCTTAATCAAACCTGATTTGTGGTTAAAACATTTCCCACATTCTGAACAGGAGAAAGGCTTCTCCCCTGTGTGGGTTCTCTTGTGACTATCAAGAATCATTTTATAATTAAAACATTTCCCACATTCTGAACAGGAAAAGGGCTTCTCCCCTGTGTGGGTTCTCTGGTGCTTAATCAAACCTGATTTCTGGTTAAAACATTTCCCACATTCTGAACAGGAAAAGGGCTTCTCCCCTGTGTGGGTGCTCTTGTGTGTATCAAGATTCATTTTACGATTAAAACATTTCCCACATTCTGAACAGGAAAAGGGCTTCTCCCCTGTGTGGGTTCTCTGGTGGCTATCAAGATGATCTTTCCGGTTAAAACATTTCCCACATTCTGAACAAGAAAAAGGCTTCTCCCCTGTGTGAATTCTCTTGTGTCTATCAAGAAACTTTTTACGATTAAAACATTTCCCACATTCTGAGCATGAAAAAGGCTTCTCCCCTATGTGAAGTCTCTGGTGATCAACAAAAACTGATTTCTGATTAAAACATTTTCCACATTTGGAACAAAAAAATCTATTGTCCGCTGTGTGTATTTTTTGATGCTTAAGAATAGACTTTTCAAAGGTAAAACTATTTCCATTTTCTGAATGTGAAAATGGCTTCTTTGCTTTAGGAGCAGTTCGTTTTTTAATGCTTATTTTATTTTGATTTTCCTTAGTAGTCGGTAATGAATCAGCAGACAGGATGTGTTTCATAGAATCAGATGATTGATGTTTGCTGTGAAGGGATGATGGTATATCTGAAGTAATGGCATTCACTTCAATTGTATCCTGTGGGATCTCAAGATCGTCAGAATTAAAAATCTCCTGTCTCTCTGATCTTCTGGTACAGTCATCTGCCAAGAAAAAAAAACAATTATTAATTTTGAATAAAATGTCCCTGAAATTTATATTTTTGAACATTTCTACTTAAAATGTCTAAACAAACACATTCCTGGGCTATATGGTAATCCAGGGAAATGAAGAGATACATGCTCAAGTTTAAAAATCTATTTTATTAGACACAAATCTAAAATATAGAGGAATATTTAAAATATTTTAAATATTCCTCTATTTTTTAGATTTGTGTCTAATAAAATTGATTTTTAAACTTGAGCATATATCTCTTCATTTCCCTGGACTAGCATGTAGCCCAGGGATGTGTTTGTTTAGATTGATTTAGAAGTGGTATGCAATCTTTATTTATTTGTCTATGGGATTCTTGTGTTAATTGTACTTAAAATGTCTGTAGAAATGGGAAGTTATTGACAGAATGACAGTTCACAGTCTAATAGAAAACCTCATAGGAGGAACCAGTGGATCGTGGTGTCCAACTGTTTGTTCATTCTGCCTCCAAAATATGGAATAAGAAGCCATCAAACAATGTTATGTAGGCAAAAATAATAACAATAAAAACTTCTACTCATCTCACAAAAAACAAGTCCCCACTCAGGTCCATCATCTGTCAGTAGAAAAACAGAGGTTTCCACATTATTAGGCTCTTGAGAATCAACATGGCTTCCATAAACCAATCCAGTAATATCCGCTCTCCCAAAGTTAAGTTTCCCCCTCACTTCTGAGCCTTGCAGTGTGCCCAAAACAGATTTAGCATCCATGTATTTGGCATTACTATAGTGAGAAGAACCCACTTAATTTACGGTGTGTGTCTCCTGGAGCACAATCTGGGCAATATGGGTTGGGTAATAAAATAGCATATTTGCAATTTTCACTCTCCATCATCCACCGTGTGCTAATTTTTGGAAAGTGACTGTGAAGTCATAATAGTCACTTCTCCTATAGATTAATTCACTGAGGGTTATAATTTCCAAAATGGAGTCACTTGATGGGGATTTCTACTGCTCTGGTTTTCTGCCATTTTGTCATATTAGTGCTTCTACAAAAGGTGTGTACCATCTCCTCTGGGACATCTACTTCTCCTCCTGCTTCGACTTGTGTGACGTCTGCTTCTCTAACCAGGCACCGCCTTATTCATCTTGCAGGCAGCGCTGGTGATGGAGGAGACGTCAGAACCAGAAGCTCTGGGTGGCGCAGGCTCTGTCCACCACTAAGATTAGGGTTGCTGGGACCAGTAGTACCATCCAGTCTGGCAGTATGGGGGTGTGTGCTGTCCAGCTGGAGTAATCTGCTCCCTGCTTCAGCCATTTGGAAAGCACCGCACCCTACTAAAGCTGGAAGCATATTGCCGGAAGCTGCCAGATACAGCCTTGTTCTCCTCTGGTTCAGTCCTCTGTGCTCAGGTCCCGACTTGTGTATTTGTTTCCTGTTGTGACCTCGGCCCGTTTACTGACTACTCTTGTGTCTTCTGATTTTGTATTTTCTCTGCCCTCCTGGTTGTGACCCGGTTACCTGACTATTCTTCTTCCCATCTCACTCCACCGAATACCAGGTAACACCGTGGCCCAAGCCTAGGGGTCTCTGTGTTAGTCCAGATCCATGTAGAGGGGTTAAAGGGTGATGAGCAAAGTAATTTTTGAAATCTATAAACGGATAGATAAGGCAAGCCTGTTCGTGGTAGCCATCTTTTGAGCTTCCAGGTGACCATAAACAGCTCCCCCAATACATTGTGTCTGCGAACTATTCCAGCAAAATCTGCATTCCTAATAGCTAAATGTCACTCCTTCCCTTCTTAACCTGCCATGTGCCCAGACAGTAGTGTACAACCATATATAGGGTATTGTCAGATTCAAGAGAAGTTGAAAAATAATTTGTAAGGTCCATTTGTTTTCTATTATCCTTTGTGAAGAATTCCAAAGTTATCACCACATAAAGTGACACACGTCAGATTTGAAAAATGGCCCTGATTAGGAACAGAAAACTGGTTGCAGGAAGGGGTTAAAGCAGAGGAGTACTGAAGTCAAAAACTGACTATAGACAATAAAACATCTACTGAAATGATCAAACTCAACAGTCTTCATCAGAGAAAAATGAGTAACTAGTGGTGAAACCTCTCTGGGGTAATTAGAGTATGGGGCTCGGGGGCTCTTGGCAATCTAAACTATCGTATGGGACAATATTTTCTGTCAGATGAGAAGAAATTTTAGACATTGAAAGTGAACTTTTTTTATAATACTGCAGAGCTGAGGTGTCTTAAATTTAGATCTCGGACATTTGGAAGAGGCAATGGAGATCTTTCTGAAAGAACTACCAGGGAGTTACAGAGTCACTTAAGTGAGGCAGGCCAATCCCACCACAATGAAACTATCATACAGAATGAAGGTATAAAAAAAGAAAGAATATAAAAACATGTAACATCCCCAACAACAACGTATGTATGAAGGGAGAAATCCAACACTAAACTGGAGTTACACTAATTTATGGTGGACCATTGGAGCTACTATGAGTCCTGACCAGAAGAGTAGAGAAAGTATTAGTGCCCCCATTTCAGGAGAGATTGTGCAGTAATCTGAATTCCTTAGGATTGAAAACATAATGGAATTTATGACGTGGAGTGAATCCATGAAACCAGGGCTCGAGCCAACACATCTCCTGCAGGCGTGAATAAATGTATATTACAGCCATCAGCCGCACACAGCTTAGAGATGTATCATGGCACAGGTGTAATGCTTTTTGTATAGTTAATCGCGATCCTGTTTGAAGTTAATTGGTTTTAAAAGATATTGAAAAGTCAGGATAAAGGGAAACTCTGTTGTTATTGTAGAGAAATTCACACTGGGCCCTCACTGCACAATTAATGTTATCAATCATAAAAGTGAAGTTTGGCCAGAAAGACTGGACCTGGTCTTGTAGGGACCATATGAGGACATTCAGCAGCACAGAAGGGAGAGAAGGTAGATTCATCCTATAAGATATCAGGGTTCTAGGAAGCCAACAGCATCATTACCCTCTGCTTTCTCTTAGAGGTCCATCATAATATTTTTCTTCAAGTGATTTTCTAACTTGTCAGCACATTCTACGTACGCTGTCATTTAGCTTTATAGTTTACAGATCTGGGTAGGTAACAGTCAGCGTCTCCTAATCCCAGGGGGTAGGTGGATCCTCCAGGTTGTAAGTTCTATAGAAAAGGGCTTTCACAATTTCCCAAAGTAAATTGAACATTTTCGGACGGAGGAGAATGTTGTGATCTAGATGCAAAATGGTGATCACACGATTGTGATACGACCGGACTACACCACTGATAAAGCAGCCACAGCCGGTGACTGAGAAGAATCTGTGACTTCTCTGCATTTAGTGGTCACTACTCACCTGGGTAGTCATATGTAGGAATCTCCTCTTTACATCGCTCATCACCCCTCACATCTTCACCCTGAAACAAATATTATAAAAGTCAAAGACAGATGGAGAAGTCCCATGTATGATCAGTAGTGTTGAGCGATACCTTCCGATATCGGGAAATATCGGATCGGATTGGATCGGACCGATATCCAAAATGTATCGGATATCGCCGATTCCAATACCGGAAACCAATGCAAGTCAATGGGACACAAATATCGGAATAAAAATAAACCCTTTCTTTCCTTGTAGGTTAATTCTACATGAAGGAAAACAACTAAGAATAATGTAGAATGACATGAAAAGCCGGCAATTCATCAGCGGCATACACCGGTACCCGACAATTTAGAATAGAAAGAATAGAGCATCACACAGCTGAAGCTGTCGTGGGAACCATGGAAAGGTAAGGATGATGTTGCTTTATTATTTTACTTTTATTGCAGAAGACATTGGCTTCAGCTGGAATGGGCGTGATGGCAAGTATGGTTTAATTTAGAACATTAAAAAAATTGTGTGTTTATTTCAATTAAAGGACTTTATTCTGGGTGTTGTGTTTTTTAAATACTTTACTAGAAATTTATGGCGGTCATGTCTAATATTGGCGTGACCCCATGAATTTCAGGCTTAGGGCCAGCTGATAATGCCAAGCTGCCCTAACCCCTTTATTACCCAGTGAGCCACCGCACCAGGGCCCTGGATGAGTTGGGTACAGCGCCAGAAGATGGCACTTCTATGAACGCGCCATTTTCTGGGGTGGCTGCGGACTGCAATTTGCAGCGGGGGGCAGAAAGCTTGGGCCTCCCTGCGCTGTGGATTCCAGCCCCCAGCTGCCTAGTTGTACCTGGCTGGACACAAAAATAGGGCGAAGACCCACGTTTTTTTTTTTCTAATTATTTCATGAAATTCATGAAATAATTTAAAAAAAAGGGCTTCCCTATATTGTTATGTCCGGCCAGGTACAAATAGGCAGCTGGTGGTTGGGGGCAGCCCGTTTCTGGATGCTGTACCTGGCTGGCATACATAATTATGGCAAAGCCCACGTCAAAATTTTTGGGAAAAATTAATTAAAAAATAATAAAAACAAATAATAATTTAGGGACTGCATCTTTATTAACCCCTCACGTGGATGGCTTAATAAAGATGCAGTCCCTAAATGTGTTTTTTTTTTTAAATTTTATTGAATTTTTCACCAAAAATCTGACGTGGCCTTCGCCATATTTTTGTGTCCAGCCAGGTACAGCAGGCAGGAACGGGCTGCCCCCAACCACCAGCTGCCTATTTGTACCTGGCCGGGCACAATAATATAGGGAAGCCCTTTTTTTTTAATTATTTCATGAAATAATTAAAAACAAAAATACGTGGGGCTTCGCCCTATTTTTGTGTCCAGCCAGGTACATCTAGGCAGCTGGGGGCTGGAATCCGCAGCGCAGGGAGGCCCAAGCTTTCTGGGCCCCCCCCCGCTGCAAATTGCAGTCCGCAGCCACCCCAGAAAATGGCGCGTTCATAGAAGCGCCATCTTATGGCGCTGTACCCAACTCAGGCGCTGTACCCAACTCATCCAGGGCCCTGGTGCGGTGGCTCACTGGGTAATAAAGGGGTTAGGGCCAGCTTGGCATTATCAGCTGGACCTAATCCCGAAATTCATGGGGTCACGCCAATATTAGACATGACCGCCATGAATTTCTAGTAAAGTATTTAAAAAAACACAACACCCAGAATAAAGTCCTTTAATTGAAATAAACACACAATTTTTTAATGTTCTAAATTAAACCATACTTACCATCACGCCCATTCCAGCTGAAGCCAATGTCTTCTGCAATAAAAGTAAAATAATAAAGCAACATCATCCTTACCTTTCCATGGTTCCCACGAAAGCTTCAGCTCTGCTACATTGACATGACAGGCTGGATCGCAGCCGAAAGCTGCCATCCAGCTTGCCATGCCACAGACACTGAGAAGCGCAGGCATGCTTGCGCTCCTCAGTGTCTCGCTGTGACGGCATAAAGATGAGCCGAGGTCATGTCCAATGAACTCAGCTCACCTCATGCACGTCACTGACAGCGTGGGAAAATTCTCCTGCGCTCAGCGCTTGAGCAGGAGAGTTCTCTCACGCTGGGATGGCATTGAGATGACAGGCCATCCTTCATAGACACTGCAGAGCGCAGGCATGCTTGCGCTCTGCAGTGTCTCTGAAGGATGACAAGCTGGATGGCAGCGCTCAGCTGTGATCCAGCCTGTCATCTCAATGCCATTCCAGCGTGGGAGAATTCTCCTGCTCAAGCGCTGAGCGCAGGAGAATTCTCCCACGCTGTCAGTGACGTGCATGAGGTGAGCTGAGTTCATTGGACATGAGCTCACCTCATGCACGTCACTGACAGCGTGGGAAAATTCTCCTGCGCTCAGCGCTTCAGCAAGAGAATTCTCTCATGCTCACTGCATGCGCAGGAGAATTTTCCAACGCTGTCAGTAACGTGCATGAGGTGAGCTGAGTTCATTGGACATGACCTCAGCTCATCTTTATGCCGTCACAGCCAGACACTGAGGAGCTTCACTGAGGAGCTTCTCAGTGTCTGCGGCATGGCAA
This sequence comes from Phyllobates terribilis, assembly GCF_046119375.1. NCBI lineage: Eukaryota > Metazoa > Chordata > Amphibia > Anura > Dendrobatidae > Phyllobates > Phyllobates terribilis. The sequence goes on from NW_027362943.1 coordinate 3,637,259, forward strand.
GCTGGATGGCAGCTTTCGGCTGCGATCCAGTCTGTCATGTGAATGTAGCAGAGCTGGAGCCGTCGTGGGAACCATGGAAAGGTAAGGATGAGGTTGCTTTATTATTTTACTTTTATTGCAGGAGATCGTTGGCTTCAGCTGGAATGGGTGTGATGGTAAGTATGGTTTAATTTAGAACAATAAAGAATTGTGTGTTTATTTCAATTAAAGGACTTTATTCTGGGTGTTTGTGTTTTTTTTTAACTTTGACTTTGGGGTTAGTAATGGGGGTGTCTTATAGACGCCTCTCCATTACTAACCTGGGCTTGATGTCAGCAGGCATTATAAGCTGACATCAACCCCAGCCCTATTACCCCACTGCCACCGCTACAGGGCAGTGGGAAGAGCGAGGCTAAGTGCCAGAATTGGCGCATCCTATGGATGCGCAATTTCTGGGGTGGCTGGTGTTTCTAGCCTGGGAGGGGGCCAATATTCATGGCACCCTTCCTGGGCTATTAATATCAGCCCCCAGCTGTCTGCCTAGCCTTTGCAAGCTATTAAAATAGGGGGGACCCCACGTCATTTTTTGGGGGGTCCCCGATTTTAATAGCTAGTAAAGGCTAGGTATTCAGCTGGGGGCTGATATTAGTAGCCTGGGAAGCTCCATGGGTATTACCCCCTTCCCAGGCTTCAAACATCTGCCCCAGCCGTCTGCTTAACCTCCGCTAGAGACTAAAATTACGGGGAACCCCACGCCAATTTTTTTTTTTAATAAATCCTTTATTTTAACACTAAATGACAAGTACAGTAATCAACACTGTCACTGTACTTCTTATATATGTGACTGACATGTTTCTATGCATCTAATCTATGTGTGATGCTCTATTCTTTCTATTCTAAATTGTCGGGTACCGATGTATGCCGCTGCTGAATTGCTGGACGGCTTTTTTAAAGAGACGGTGCATGAAAACATTATTATTTTTTTTAATAAATCCTTTAACACTAAATTACAAGTACAGTAAGCTGAGCGCTGCCATCCAGCTTGTCATCCTTCAGAGACACTGCAGAGCACAGGCATTATGGGAACTTCCGATTCCGGTATTCGATATTCTAAAAGTATCGGAACTCAGTATCGGAACTCCGATACCGCAAATATTGGTCGATACCAGATATTTCAGTATCGGAATACTCAACACTAATGATCAGCTCTAATCCTGTCATCCCCTCCGTTCTCACTACACAAATATAAAACATATAATACTGGTGGATAAAACAAGACTGAACAAAAGACCTTTACAGCCGTCTACACATCATAGGGGAGATCTCATGACATCTTCTCTGTATCTACCTGAGGAACATTGAGATCTTCTTGTTTACAGTCCTGACGAAGAAGAGGACGGGGACATCTCTCTGGTGTTGTCCTCTTACTGGATAGATCTGGAGGAAACACATACAGGGACTGAATTCATTCTTTACATACAGATAATTATAGGTTGTGTGTATTTAGTCCTGTCTATTACCTGGTGATGTGAGGGACTGGGGAACCTCCATCATGATGTTCCTGTACAGATCTGTGTGTCCTTCTAAATACTCCCACTCCTCCATGGAGAAATAGACAGCGACATCCTGACATCTTATAGGAACCTGATACATACAATGATACAGTCATCTCCCCGATCCCTTCATAGTGTTACTGTATAATGTCCCAGCAATGTCACCTCTCCAGTCAGAAGCCCAATCATCTTGTAGGCGAGTTCTAGGATCTGGTCATTGATGTCCTCATGTATCAGGGGGTGAGGTGGAGGTCCTGTGATTAATCTCTGGTTATGGAGAGACACATTAATAAATCTCACTACAGACATTTCCAGAGTCCTCACCTCTCCAGTTTTGTTCACCTGTTATTCCCATAGATAAGAATAATTAAATGTGATGTCATCAGAATCTCTCACCTCTCCAGTAAGCCGGAAGAGGATCTCTAGGGTGAGATGTAATATCCTCTCCGCCATCTCCATCTTGTCCCTGTCCATATCCATCTTTGATGGGTAAATCAGGAAAATTTTGTTATATAGAAGATCTTCACTGAGAGGATCTGATATTGTAGAGACCCGAATGAGGAGAAGATAAGCCAATGGAACATCATAAAAATCCTGTGCAATAATACAACTATTGGAGATAACGAGGGGAAACATATAAGGAGATTTATTATTTGACAGTATTTCGTTTTTTCTTTACATCTAGTAATAAAACCTATATATTTTAGGCCACAGACAACAAGCAGTTTCTTCCTCAGAGTCTGCAGCTGAATACGTTTCTCATAGACTCACTGTCAGGGAAATATTGAGAAAATATTAACAATTTCTCCCAAGCCCCTCTTCCCTCTCACCTCTTCCTTATCCACCATTTGGACCAAATCAACTGTTTCCATGCAATTTAACACATACAGCAGAAGTCACTTGTAGACAAATGCAGCACAAAAGGTGCTACTGACCCACTTAACATAGGAATGCATCTCCCCTTAGCACAGACCTGGGATAGGTTGACACCTTCCAGCAGGGGCAGAGATTGAAGGAAAACTCATTTAGGCTTCAAAGGGGTTTAACACAAACTCCAGGATGTCCGGAGCTGATACGAAATATGAAATATTGTAAGTTCTATAACTCCGCTAATAATGGGACCCATGTTTTTAGTGGCAGGGTCAGCCAAGGAACAATATGCTTATTTTATCGTAGCTGTGAGTCCCTCCGGGTAGCTGGGGTGCAAAAGTAACAAAATAACAGACAACAACTATGTCATGTGTGGTATCTAAAGGAAGGTAAATTCATAACGGAAAAAATGGTAGAGCCAGCCCCCTTAATGTCATCCCAGGTGCTGTGTGGGCAGTTCTACCCTTAGGCATAAAAGAATCCAAGGAGGATGGATGAGTATTCATTGCCAGGGGGGTATAGAGACTATAATAAACGGATCTTGTTCGATAACAGTCAAATCAATAAGTGGGGCGCCCCCCTCCAGCTAAACGGAATTGTCTCTGCGATCTATTACGTAAGTCTTCTTTAATCCTGTTTATATTGTGTAACTGTATATTCTGTACTGTATTGTCCCCTTTGTAAAATCCTTGTATATTTTTCATAACACTGCCTTCCTTTTGGATTAAATATAAAATGTAATAGTCCTGTTTCTTTTGCTCTGTAATCGTTCCCTCCCCCGAAGCCATATACCCTACCAGAACGCAGGCGTCCGACCAGGCCTGTATTATATTTCAAATCTGGACGGTGGTGGCAGCGAACAATAATAATTGGGTTATCGTGAAGCTGACAGTGACCGTACGGGGGCATATACACATATCCCCACAGAGTGACGACAACGGTGGGAGATTATGTAATCTCCCCGGTGTCGTCTCTTTGTGAGTTCATGACACCTTCCATAACGCTAATTCTTGTCTCATTTTCCGACAATGGAATTGGAATTAGCAATACTGCAGGAGATATTCATTACAAGTGACATGAGAAATAACTACGTCATGATGAGGCAACATCTTCTACTAAGGCTCTAAAACCATATTTGGCCAGAGTCCGTCACTGACTACTGCACCACTGGCCATCTATATGAAAGTTTCCCATCTTCCCCAGACTGTAATCTTTTATCAAGTTAGATCTCATGTCTGATTCACACACAGAAGTGTGAGGCTTTTATAAAAGCTGTTTTGTTTGCACAAACACCGTGGACAGAAATTATTTGATACTAAAGTCTACATGTACAGTGTATTATGGGGTTTACTTCTGGCCTTAGGCTTTCCTATATTACAAGAAAAAAAAACTGAAAAAAGCAGATATTAAAAAGTTTCAAAAGAAAACTGTCACCAACAATTCTTGTAAAAAAAAAAACATGCAAAAAGCAGAAGACACATTGTCATTTTTTAACATGTTAAACATTTGTGTTTGTTCTTATATGAATTCTTTTGAGCACCAGAACATAGATGTACACCGCAAGGATGGCACAGGTGTGGCTGCAATAAAATCCCTGGCAGTTTAACCACTTGCTCCTGCAAAAAGCAAACATGGCATCTAAGAAGGTTTGACAGAGTTCGGCTGAATGACCTTCCTCCCCCAAGTGCTCAATAGTATGGGGCTGCCTAGCTACTATGATACTTAAATGCCTAATAATGGTGTTTGGGCCTGCAATGTACGAAAGTCTATTAGGCCGGGCCAGAGGCAGCGTTCAATAAGTTACCTTTTAACGCCCCCAGACACATTAGACTAAAGCTGCATGAAAGCACTGATTTCGGGGGGGTTTGGTAAACTATATAATGTTTTTGGGGGCCTCCCAACAGATAATGTCAGGGCAGAGAAGGATCTATGATCCTGAATTTCAGAGGCTAAAATGTTTGTTCTTCCTGTAGATAGTCCTCGGCTAGAGGCGACTCTCTCATACAGACCACAGAAAAGCTGGAATATTTGTGTGTATGGGAGAGTCGGGAGAGATAACCGTCTGCCAAATGACCGATCAGTCAACAATTATCTCATGTGTATAGGGACGTTACTATTGCACAGGTAGTGATAATACACCGCACTACAGTAGTACAGTGCATCATCTGAGCAATCAGAGGCTTCTGTGTTGTATGATCGCACTAAGGAGAGTTGTTTAAAAAAGTTTATATAAAAGGTTTAAAAAAAGTTTTAAAGTGAAAATATCACAGTTTTAGCAAAAATAAATATTCGTCACTATAGGGAAAACATGCATATAATGGGAAAATGGAGAGGGAGGTCAGCTCACTGTTTATTCAATGCACTTTGTCTGAAGATCACCGCATGGAGCCGCCCTGGTCAGGGACATTTCAAGGTTCAAGTAGAGCAAGGAGGAGAGATGGATTCTCCAGCATGGTCTATATTGTTAAAACCTCACATTGAGGCTGTGTGCCCACGATGCGTTTGTCAAGCGTTTACGCTGCGGAAATTTCGCAGCGTAAACGCTTGGGAAACGCTTGGTAAACCTTCCCCCATGGTCTCCAATGAAAATCCGCACTTTCAATGCCCATGCTGCGTATTTTTCCGCAGCGTTTATGCTGCGCTCAAAAATACGCAGCATGTCCATTAATTTTGCGGACACGCAGCGTAATCGCCGCCATTGACTTGCATTAGAACGCGCCAATTCCGCATCTGTACTTGCATAATTGGCGCGTTCTAATGTGCGGATGGTACCCAGGCCTGGAGGATAGAAGACTCTCCTCCAGACTCAGGTACCATAGAATATGTAAATAAAAGAATTTAAAACAAAAAATAAAGATTATACTCACCTTCCGATGTCATCCCGGTGTTTTGTCCACGCCGTCCGGTCTCTTGCAATGCTCGCGCTGTTGTGAAGGACCTGCCATGACGTCACTGAGTCATGTGACCCATCACATGACTCAATGATGTCACCGCAGGTCCTTCACAACAGCGCGAGCATTGCAAGAGACCGGACGCAGCAGAGATGACACCGGGAAGACATCGGAAGGTGAGTATAATCTTTTTTTTTTATTTTTTACCATTCTTATTCTTTTTTTAACTATTACTTGGTCACAATATATAAATCCATGCCGGTTGCACGGATTTATATAGTGTGACCAACTTGTCAAGCACTTTCCAAGAGATGCTCAGAATCGCTTGGAAAACTGCTTGAAAAAACGCATGCGAAAACGCTGAAAAAATGCTTCTCTCTGGCAGAAAAAACGCATGTAAATCTGCATGCGTTTTTTTCTGCCAGAGAGAGGCAAAAACGCTCTGGATCAAATCTGCTACGTGGGCACATAGCCTTATTGTGAGTTCATAAAACTGTTGTGATGGCATACCACCAAGTGCCCGCATAGGAAACCAATGCTTATTCCTGATTTGTAACATGTGAGTCTCTGTGATACTTTTATATCCTTCCCTTTCCTGGGTGTCCAGTGATTACTGAGTACTTCTCAGACAATTTAACCCTGTATTGTATGGAAGTAAAAGAGAATACACAAATACAACTCATGCATGAGACATTGAATAAAATCACTGGAAATCAAAGACAAATACAATTAATTGTACTGTAATATTAATCCTGTCTGATGTCCATTCCCTGTGGGGCTCTAGTGTGTAATTTAAATATCCAATATGACTTTCTATTTAAGATTTTTCTTTTCATATCTCCACCTCTTAATGGTTTATAAGCCTTTTCTATTCCTAATATCTGAAGGATCTGATATCCCCTTTATTTTTTTTGTGAAAAGCGTCTTGAAACCACAGACAGGTTTAATGCTGTGGGATTGATTGCGTCAGATAAATGTCTTCTAATACATTTTTTTAGTGGATCAGACGTGAATCCCACATATTGTAGTTAACTCTCTATACACTCTATTAAGTAGATGACCCCCTATAGTGTTACAACTGATGAAATTGTGTATTGCAAATTGTAGTCCTGTTAGGTTTTCTTCAAATGTGTTGGTTTTATTAACCACTTCGCACCAGAGCCTGTTTTTGCCTTCGTGACCGGGCCAATTTTTTCAATTCTGACCACTGTCACTTTATGAAGCAATTACTCTGGAACGGATCCCCCTGATTCTGAGACTATTTTTTCGTGACATATTGTACTTCAGGATAGTGGTAAAATTTCTTCGATATCACTTGCGTTTTGTGAAAAAATCGGAAATTTGGCGAAAATTTTGAAAATTTTGCAATTTTCAAACTTTGAATTTTCATGCCCTTAAATCAGAGAGATATGTCACACAAAATAGTTAATAATAACATTTCCCACATGTCTACTTTACATCAGCACAATTTTGGAACCAAAATTTTTTTTTGTTAGGGAGCTATAAGGGTTAAAAGTTGACCAGCGATTTCTCATTTTTCCAACAAAATTTACAAAAACATTTTTTTAGGGACCACATCATATTTGAAGTCACTTTGAGGGGTCTTTATGACAGAAAATACCCAAAAGTGACATCATTCTAAAAACTGCACCCCTCAAGGTACTCAAAACCACATTCAATAACTTTATTAACCCTTCAGGTGCTTCACAGGAATTTTTGGAATGTGGAAGAAAAAAATTAACATTTAACTTTTTTCACAAAAATGTTACTTTAGACCCAATTTTTTTTATTTTCAAAGGGGTAACAGGAAAAAATGGACCCCAAAATTGTTTGTGCAATTTCTCTTGAGCAAGCTGATACCCCATATGTGAGGGAAAACCACTGTTTGGGCGCACAGCAGGGTTCGGAAGGGAAGGAGCGCCATTTGACTTTTTGAATGTAAAATTTGTTTGAATAATTAGCGGACGCCATGTTGCATTTGGGGAGCCCCTGATGTTCCTAAACAGTGGAAACCCCCCACAAGTGACACCATTTTGGAAACTAGACCCCTTAGGGAACTTATCTAGATGTGTGGTGAGCACCTTGAACCCCAAGGTGCTTCACAGAAGTTTATAATATTGAGCTGTAAAAATAAAATTTTCACATTTTTCCCACAAAAACATTTTTCATCCCTTTATTTTGCATTATCATAAGGGTAATAGGATAAATTGCACCATGGCGTTTGTTGTGCAATTTCTCCTGAACACGCTGATACCCCATATGTGGAGGCAAACCACTGTTTGGGCGCACGGCAGGGTTCAGAAGGGAAGGAGCGCCATTTGACTTTTTGAATGTAAAATTTGTTTGAATAATTAGCGGACGCCATGTTGCATTTGGGGAGCCCCTGATGTTCCTAAACAGTGGAAACCCCCCACAAGTGACACCATTTTGGAAACTAGACCCCTTAGGGAACTTATCTAGATGTGTGGTGAGCACCTTGCACCCCCAGGTGCTTCACAGAAGTTTATAATATTGAGCCATAAAAATAAAATTTTCACATTTTTCCCACAAAAAATGTTTTTCATTCCCTAATTTTGTATTATCATAAGGGTAACAGGAGAAATTGCACAATGAAATTTGTTAAGCAATTTCTCCTGAGTACGCAGATACCCCATATGTGGGGGAAAACCACTGCTGTGGTGTACGGCAGGGTTCGGAAGAGAAAGGAGCGCTATGTTGGCTGGGATAGGTTGCAGACACCATGTCACATTTGAAGAGTCGCTGACATGCCGAAACAGCAGGAACCCCCACAAGTGACCCCATTTTGTAAACTACACCTCTCAAGGAATTCATCTAGGGAAGTAGTGAGTATTTTTTAATTTTTAAATTTATACCATTGGGCAGTGAAAAAAGCATAATTATATTTTTACCACAAAAAAATGTTTTACTCTCAGATTTTACATTTTCACACAGGGCAATGGGTAAAAATGGTGCCGAAATGAGTCACACAATTTCTTCTAAAAGTGACAATACCCCATATGTGGCTGTATCGTACCGCTCAGCCATACGGCGAGATCTGGGGGGGGATGGAGTGCTATTTGACAATTGGAGAACAAATTATTGTAGAATAGGCATTTGGATTTGGGAGCACAAAATTTTCTGAATTTCTTTTGGGGGGCAAGGTGTTATGTTCTGCTACCAGAGCTAAGGAAAGAGAGGAGATCTGTCCCTACGATAGAACTCAGCTTAATCCCTACGATGTAACAGGGGACCTGATCCTGCGATCAGACCTGCTAAAGTCCTAAGCTAGTCTGTACGGAGACCTATAGATGTGGGGAAGGAATCCCTACAAGTACTAAGGACTGGGAGGAATAAGGGACACCTCCTAACAGAAATAGTAGCAGACAGACGAACAAACAAAATATATAGAACATAGAGGTCAGTAGACCAAGCAAACTAACAGAGCAAGACAAAGAGCACAGGCTAGCTAGAAAGTAGATATACAATGAAGTCCAGCAAAGCCAGAAGGGCGGAGCAGGATTAAATAGGCCAACAAGGTCATGTGACCAGCAAAGGAAAAAAAAACTAAGAGCAAGGTTCTAACACAAGGGCCATTTCGCTTTTCCAGAGCCTTTCTGCTACCAGTAACTTGGAAGTCCCTTATATTTTTAACAGATGACGGACCTGAGTGGGGACTAGCTTTTTTTGAGGACTGAGTTGAAGCTTTTATTGGGAACATTTTACGTAACATTTATCCGGCGCTCTAGGCTGAGCACTTACATCGGGGTTTCCATCTAAATTTCAAAGTGATGTAATTCAGATGAAACCCCTGCGGGATCCATTCACTGTAATGAGGCAGCAGAGTTACTCTGGACTCCGTCTGGCCTCTGTTTAGCGGTGTCCTTTTTTTCAGAAGTGCACAAAACTGTGGCCAACCGCACTTTTATGCACGCCTAAAACAAATGACACCGTGGGATCACAGGCCAGACGGCATTCACAGTGGCCTATATCTGCCTCATTACAGGGAATCTTCCATCATGGGTTCCGTCTGAATCACGTATTTCAGAGATTTACACGGAAACTCTGGCGTAAGTGCTCAGCGCAGAGCGCAGGATAAATGTGAGCAGAGCCTTACTGCGATCTTTGGGAGACATAATAAACAAATCAGTAGCAGGTGAAGAATTGATTTTATTTATTTTTTTACGCCGTTCCTCGTGTGATATAACTGATTAGATTACTTTATTCTTCGGGTCGGTGCGATTACAGAGATACCAGATTTATATCGGGTTTTTATGACTGACAGCTGTCACACACTAAGACGCTTTTTTTTTTGCAAAATCTAGTTTTTGCATCGCCATATTTTGAGAGCTATAATTTTTCCATATTTCGGCCGACAGAGTCATGTGACGGCTTGTTTTTTGCGGGACGAGTTGACATTTTTATTGGTACCATTTTTGGGTACGTGACATTTTTTGATCGCTTTCTATTCCGTTTTTTGGGAGGTAAAATTAACAAAAAACAACAATTCAGGAATTGTTTTTTGAGGTTTTTTTTTATGTCGTTCTGCGTGTGGTGAAAGTGATCAGGCAGCTTTATTCTTCGGGTCAGTACGTTTACAGCGATATTACACTTACTGTATATTTTTTTATGTTTTGGCGCTTTTACACAATAAAACAATTTTATAGAAAAAATATTTTTTTTGCATTGCTTTATTCTGAGCGCTATAACTTTTTTATTTTTCGGCTGATGGAGCTGTATGGCGGCTTTTTTTTTGCGGAACAAGATGACGTTTTCAGCGGTACCATTTTTATTTCCATTTTGCTTTTTGATCGCATTTTTTTCCACTTTTTGTTTGGCGATATGAGGAAAAAGCATAGTTTTTTGCTCCGTTTTTTATTTATTTTTATTACGGTGTGCACAGAAGGAGTTAATTAGTGTGACAGTTTTATAGCTCGGGTTGTTTCGGACGCGGCGATACCAAATATGTGTACTTTTTTTATTTTTGCATAAATATACGTATTTATCGGTTTAATATTTTATTTATTTATTTTAATTTATTTTGTATTTTTTTTTTAACAGTTTCAAAACATTTTTTTTACTTTTTTTTACATTTTTACTTAGTCCCTGTATGGGACATTAATTTTTATTTTTCTGATCGCTGATCTCATGTAATGTAATAGACATATATTACATTACATGAGATCTTCACACAGTCAGTGTGTCCTGCCAGGCTTCAGCTGCAGGCTGACACTGGCAGGACACCATATATGGCAGAGCTGGAGGCTGTCATGTGACCTTCAGCTGCCATAGCAACCCAAGGTCCTGGAAGGTATCAGGGGTCTTCGGAGAGGTAAGTATACCACCCCCTCTCCTCCTGCTGTCTTCTATATGCCGCGATCACTATAGATCGCGGCATATAGAAGACAGCAAAGGGTTAACATCACTGGGACCTGATCCAATCAGGTCCCGATGATGTTCCCTGTCAGAGCTAACGCTCTGCACCGCTCTCGGAGCGCTTGCAGGACCCTGGGGGTCCTGAGCGCTGCGAGACCACCCACCGTTTTTAAACGTCCGCGCTGCACAGAGCCCAGGCAGCGCGGATGTTTATGTACAGTGGGCGGTCGGGAAGCGGTTAACATAGTTGCATGCTTTACAGGGTGTATGTCCACATTATATTATATATATATTCTTTATTTTTATATAGCGCCAACATATTCCGCAGAGCTTTACATACATTATCATCGCTGTCCCCATTGGGGCTCACAATCTAAATTAAAAAAAAACCTAACCAAGGATAACCAAGTTACATTGCGTTTGATATTTGTTTCTTGAAAATAACTAGTTGAAAGTTTTCCGCCACGTGTAGAAGCCTTTTTGGATACAAAAATCAAACAAAATATGCAAAAGAATTTACAAAAGTCTGGAGGATGGATCTCAGACATCAAAAAAACTAAGTTTGAAAGAAATATCAAAGACAACGAGTCAAATTCAATTTACACATGGAAGTGAAACAAACCAAGAGCTACTGTTCTGAAATACAGGTCATACAATAAATTCAAAGGAAATAGAGGAGAGCGGAGGTCAGCTTCACAAATCCTAATGTGTCCATGGGTTCCTCTAATTATAATTCTCTGAGGACAAATCTGATGGATCAATTAAAGACAGATGGAACAAAAATAAATTCTCAAGTATTCCCCAAAATCCAGCACAAAACAACGGGCGGGCAGAAAGCACAAACGTGCCCGGACATGTGCGTTCCACGCCGGAGTGCATCACAGTCTCCTATCTGCGAATGCGCATGTCCAGAAGCATGCGTTCCACACCAGAACGTATAATGGTTTTGGATTGCATACCACCAACATAGGATTTTTCTATCTCTGAGATCAGCGTCATGGGAGACTAAAAACAAGTATTGCACATCCTCCCATCATGCAATAGGCGTGTAGATCTACTTTATCACTACATAAGATATGGGATGATGGCCCACAGTATATTCCTAAATGGTCAAATTTGACCTCTATTGCACAATTAGAGATACACAAGGATCACCACACTTGTTAATTAATAAATAGTATATGTGGAATAATTGCTAAGTAATAATTTTGATATAGAAGCTCAGATATCTCGATGAAGTACAATAATATGTGAACCCCATTCACAGGGAACTGAGTAGCAATGGGTAGAGTATACAATCTAAAAATATAATACAGAATGGGGCTGTATTCACACAAAACAGGCATAAGAAATTTGCTCATTGAGTCCCTTAGGGGCCAGTGAATTCAGTATAACAATCCACTTACTTTCTTTTTTGAGGATACATCTATTGTGATCACCTCCTCTCACATTGGGTTTAACCATCTCAATGATACAAAAGGAGATGTCTCCAGTTTGATCTCAATGTACACTGTTCATATGTCTCGCTAATGGGGTGTCCCAACCATGGCGTATACTGCCCAAATGCCCCCCCGCACTCCTCCTAGACTCCCTCTTGATCTTGCCTACATAATCTAGGGGCAGGTGTGATCATATATACTAGTCCTGAGGAATTACAGTTGGAATAATCCCACTAGAAAAAGATTTTAAGCATGGAGGAACTCAAGAAAGATTTACATGGATCCATCCAATTAAATGGACAATGTTCTCCAAATCTAAAGAAACGGTAGATTCCTCAATCTAGCCAAGTCCCCTTGGGTGCAGGTTTTTTATAAAAATTGTCAGGGTTCCACAGTGACGACACCGGGGAGATCACACAATATCTCACCGTTGCCGTTACTCTGTCCGGATTTCATCAAGGAGTGGCGAGCACACGATCCCGACTACCCACTACGTAGGTATCGGCAAGCGACCAGTGAGCATATGGCATCACACCTCCAGATTCCAACGCATGGAATGTGTCTACGCCCCCGTACGGTCACTGTCAGCTTCACGATAGCCCAATTACAGCAAAAAAGAAAAATAATTATTAAATTTTATATTTAATCCAAAAGGGAGGCAGTATTATGAAAAATATACAAGATTTTACAAAAGTGGACAATACAATAAATAAGTAGGATTAAAGAAGACTTACTATAATGATCGCTGAGACAATTCAATATAGGTGAAGGGGAGACACTAAGCTTGATTTGACTGTTATCGAGCAAGATCCGTTGCTATAATAAATACATACTCCCGCAAAGAATACTACTCCAACCTCAGCAGATTCTTTTATGCTGAAGTGAAAGACCGGCCCACACACCCCCTGGGATGACATTACGGGGGCTGGTCTCCAGCCTTCATATCTTTATTAGATATCTGTTTTTTGTGATAACTTATTGTGGGTTGATCGTAGAGGCCCGAAAGTGATACCATTTTTTCCATTATGATTTTACCTTTCTCAAGAGACCTCACACGGTATAGCTGCGATCTGTTATTTTGGGACTTTTGCGCCACAGCCCCCCAGAGGGACCTACAGAGACAGGAAAATATCCATATCATTCCCAAGCTGACCCTGTCACTAAAAATATGGGTCCCTTCATTTTGAGAATTATGAAACTTTAGTTATTCCGAAGATTCTGCAGTCTTTGTTAAACCCCTTTTGAGCCTAAACGAGCCATTTCCTCTTTCCTTCCATCTCTGCCCCTATGCTGGAAAGTGTCAATCTATCCCAGGTCTGTGCTAAGAGGAGATGCATTTGTATGTTAAGTAGAATAGGCTACTGAACTTCTTGTACTGTTTTTTGCATACCAACAGCTGGAGTGTCAGCTCTCCTCTGGTGACAAATGGTGGATAAGGGAGGGATGAAGAGGGGTTTCAGGGACAGAGAGAAATTGTTAATACTTTCTCAATATTTCCCTGACAGTAACTATGCACTAAATGGTCCCTAATTGTCTGACCGTTTCTGAAAGTTATTGTGGGAGTAGATCCCACAGGACCCTCAGGTCCGGATCAGCCACAAGTATATCCCAGTGCTTTCTGAGGATATGAAAGATACAGTCACTCTGATTGTCGTAAGTTTTTCTTACTCGTGTTGTCCAATCTTTTTCTTGGTCTCTAGGTTAGGTATGGAGGAGTGTCTGTCTCTCCCATTTTTCTGGGAATCCAAAATGTACCATGAGTACCCTTTTTCCCTGAATCTGATGTTCAGGTCTATTGTCTGTATATTAAAATCTGTGACATTAGAGCAGTACCCAACCGTAAAAACTGGCCCTTGGGTATTTTTCTTTTTATGAGGATGGGGTGGTGGCTATCCCACTTCAATAGTTTATTAGTGCTTGAAGGTTTATGATAGATGAGTGTTCCTAGGGTCCCATTGCAATCCTTCTTGATTAGTACATCCAGGAAAGGCAGCTGGTAATAATTAAACTCTGATATAAATCTCAGGCCCACTCTATGGATATTGAGTTCTCTGACAAATTCAAAAGATTGTTCACTCGTCCCTGACCAGATGATAAAAATGTAGTCAATATATTTGTACCATACCCCAATATATGGATGCCACCACTTATGATCATCCCTGAATATTGTAGTTTCCTCCTACCAGCTCAGGAATACTTTAGCATGTGAGGGTGCACAGAGGCTCCCCATCGCAGTACCCCTGAGCTGGTGGAAGTACTTCCTGTCAAAAAGAAGTTATGAGTAAGAGTGAATTTTAGAAGATCCTCCATGAAGTCATTATGTCTGCTACACTCTATTGATTTTGATTTCAGGAAATATCTTACTCCTCTGATACCATCTTCATGCAGTATATTACTGTACAAAGCCTCAATATCTAGTAAGGCCTGCTCCCCTACATGCCTGTATACATGCTCGAGGGTCTACATGTAGGGGAGCAGGCAAAGGGAAAACCAACTCCAGAGGGATTATTCCAACTACAGGACCTGAGGCTCTACTGGGGGAACATTATACTGTGTGGGGGCATCATACATACTGCATAAGGAGCATAATGGGGGTATTACACTGTGTGGGGGCATTATACATACTGCATAAGGGGCATAATGGGGGCATTACACTGTGTGGGGCATCATACATCCTGCATAAGGGGCATAATGGGGGCATTACACTGTGTGGGGGCATCATACATACTGCATAAGGGGCATAATGGGGGCATTACACTGTGTGGGGGGCATCATACATACTGCATAAGAGGCATAATGGGGGCATTACACTGTGTGGGGCATCATACATCCTGTATAAGGGGCATAATGGGGGCATTACACTGTGGGGGGCATCATACATCCTGCATAAGGGGCATAATGGGGGCATTATACTGTGTGGGGGGCATCATATATCTTGCATAAGGGGCATAATGGAGGCATTACACTGTGGGGGGCATCATACATCCTGCATAAGGGGCATAATGGGGGCATTACACTGTGTGGGGGCATCATACATCCTGCATAAGGGGCATAATGGGGGCATTACACTGTAGGGCCAGTAAAGGGGTCCTGTACTATGAGAACACTACGTTTCCTCCCTTCCTGCCTCCATAGTTGGGTCGTATGTATCTATTACAGGAAACAGAACAAAAACCTTATGATTCTTATAAAGGGGCAACACAAGACCCCAAAAGAGTCTCCGTGCTGAAGGGGTTAATGCCCCCTGCGCCCAGTAATGGGGGGTCTCCACATACCTTCACCTGCAGAGCCGCCACCACATATATGGCTGCTCTGTGCGCACAGGACCTGTGATGAGGTCACAGGAGGGGAGGAGTCAGGGGTCACATGATCAGGGGCCTCAGTTGATGCAGGACTCTGCTGTGCTGGTTGTCATGGTGCTGGATGAGCTGAAGTTTATGTGTGGGGTCAGGAGGGGTTTACAGTGTGGATGTAGCGGAGCCGCGTGTGTACGAGGTGTACGGAGCAGAGCCGTGTGTGTACGAGGTGTACGGAGCGGAGCCGCGCGTGTACGAGGCGTACGGAGCGGAGCCGCGCGTGTACGAGGCGTACGGAGCGGAGCCGCGCGTGTACGAGGCGTACGGAGCGGAGCCGCGCGTGTACGAGGCGTACGGAGTGGAGCCGCGCGTGTACGAGGCGTACGGAGCGGAGCCGCGCGTGTACGAGGCGTACGGAGCGGAGCCGTGTGTGGGAGGCGTACGGAGCGGAGCCACGTGTGTACGAGGTGTACGGAGCGGAGCCGCGTGTGTACGAGGCGTACGGAGCGGAGCCGCGTGTGTACGAGGCGTACAGAGCAGAGCCGCGTGTGTACGAGGCGTACGAAGCGGAGCCGCGTGTGTACGAGGCGTACGGAGCGGAGCCGCGTGTGTACGAGGCGTACGGAGCGGAGCCGCGCGTGTACGAGGCGTACGGAGCGGAGCCGCGCGTGTACGAGGCGTACGGAGCGGAGCCGCGCGTGTACGAGGCGTACGGAGCGGAGCCGCGCGTGTACGAGGCGTACGGAGCGGAGCCGTGTGTACGGAGCGGAGCCGCGCGTGTACGAGGCGTACGGAGCGGAGCCGTGTGTGTACGGAGCGGAGCCGCGTGTGTACGAGGTGTACGGAGCGGAGCCGCGCGTGTACGAGGTGTACGGAGCGGAACTGCGTGTGTACGAGGTGTACGGAGCAGAGCCGTGTGTGTACGAGGTGTACGGAGCGGAGCCGCGTGTGTACAAGGTGTACGGAGCAGAGATGAGGGGCTTATTACAATTTGATTTGCACCATGACGGGTGATGAGTGGGAATCGGCGTCTTTAACGTCTGAGGGTTTATTCGATAATCTCGTCCTCCCATTTGGATTCTCCAATGCACCAACAGGATTTCACCACTTTCTGAATGATATTTCTCTGATTACTTTGGGAGATTTCTTGTGATTTATCTTGATGATATAGAATTTTCTCTCCTGATTTGGATTCTCACCAGGAACATGTCCGTGTAATATTTCAAAGATTGAGGGAGAATTCTTTGATGAAATTGAGAAATGTTTTTTTTTTCTGTTCAGGAAGTTTCATTCCCGGGTCATTTTATCGGCTGATGGGTTTGCGATGGATCCTGGGAAGGTGAAAGCCATAATAGATTGGTTCCAACCTAGTGACCTGAACGCATTGTAAGGTTTTATAGGATTCACCAACTATTATAGGAAATTCATTAGGGGTTTTTCTCAGATTACTGACCTCACACGTAAGGGGGCGGATCTCAAGGTTTGGCCACCGGATGCTATGAGGGCTTTTGAAAAATTTAAGGAGTGTTTTATGTCTGCTCCTGTTCTAATCCAACCCCATCTCCAAGAACCATTCATTGTGGAGGTAGATGCTTCATGGGTCGGGGTAGAGGTCATTTTCTCTTAGGGTTCCAAAGCTCTGACCAATTTGCAGCCATGTACATTATTCTCAAGAAAATTTTCGTCTGCAGAAAGGAAATTATGCTGTTAAGAATTATGAGTAACTCGTTGTTAAATCAGCCTTTAACCCCTTTACCACTGAAGATAGTTTGCACATTAATGATCAGGCCAATTTTTACAATTCTGACCACTGTCACTTTATGAGGTAATACCTCTGGAACGCTTCAACGGATCCCACTGATTCTGAGATTGTTTTTTTCGTGATATATTGTACTCCATGATAGTGGTAAACTTTATTTGATATGGCTGGTGTTTAATAAATAACATTTCCCACATGTCTACTTTACATCAGCACAAATTTGGAACCAAAATTTATTTATTAGGGAGCTATAAGGGTTAAAAGTTAACTAGCGATTTCTAATTTTTCCAACAAAATTTACAAAACTTTTTTTTTATGGACCACATCACATTTGAAGTGACTTTGAGGGGCCTTTATGACAGAAAATACCCAAAAGTGACATTCTAAAAACTGCACCCCTCATGGTGATGAAAACCACATCGCAAGGGTAACAGGAAAAAAATGGAACACAAAATTGTTGTGCAATTTCTCCTAAGCATGCCGATACCCCATATGTGGGGGAAACCACTGTTTGGGCGTACGGCAGGGCTCAGAAGGGAAGGAGCGCCATTTGACTTTTTGAATGTAAAATTTGCTTGAATAATTAGCGGACGTCATGTCGCGTTTGGGAACTCCTGATGTGCCTAAACAGTGGAAACCCCTCACAAGTGATGCCATTTTGGAAACTAGATCCCTCACGGAATAGGGGGGGCAGCATCGTGTTGTGCGGTTGTTTTCCTGCAGGAGGGACTGGTGCACTTCACAAAATAAATGGCATCATGAGAAAAGAAGATTATGTGGCAATACTGAAGCAACATCTCAAGACATCAGCCAGGGAGTTAAAGCTTGGGCAGAAATGGGTCTTCCAAATTGACAATGACTCGAAGTATACTGTCAAAATGGTAACAAAGTGGCTTAAAGATAACAAAGTCAATGTTTTGGAGTGGCCATCACAAAGCCCTGATCTCAATCCTATTGAAAATTTATGGGCAAAGCTGAAAAGGCCAGTGCGAGCAAGGCGACCTACAAACCTGGATCAGTTACATCAGTTTTGTCAGGAGGAATGGGCCAGAATTCCGACCAACTATTGTGAGAAGCTTGTGGAAGGATATCCCAAATGTTTGACCCAAGTCATTCAATTTAAGGGCAATGGTACCAAATACTAATGAAATGTACTGTATGTAAACTTTTGACTTTGCAGTAAGTAATAAAAATGCCTTAAAACATTCTCTCTCTCTCATTATTCTGGCATTTGGCAAATATTAAAAATTATGGTAATCCTAATTGACCTAAAACAGGAAAGGTTTATTCTGATTTCATGTCAGATATTGAGAAAAACATGCATATGTGTCTTTTTATATAGTGTATGTAAACTTCTGGTTTCAACAAGCTGTGTGTATGATATACATATTACATTTAATAAAATACATATCTATATATTTAATATAGATAATTATATATTTTGTAATATTTTTATAACTTTTTTTTTTTTTACTTAGTCCCACTATGGATGGGACTTCCACTTTCTGCAGTCTGATCACAGTTATATGTATAGCTGTTATGTACTGCAACTTAGAACTAAGGAATAGGAGGGAATAGCATTCCCTGCACTGAGACTCAGCTTTACCCTACACTGGGGTGGGTGCCCTATTCCTTATGAATAGCCCCACCGAAACTCCTGCACTGAACTCAAACGAAGACCTGTAGGAAAGGGAAAGGGGTCCCTAAAAGATCTAAGGACTGGGAGCAAAAGCAGGAGACCTCCTAACAGAAAAGTTAGTTGCAGAAACAAAAATTAAAGGAAACAAAACTGGTGGAACAAGAAGTCCCAGGATAACAATAGTCCAAAGCAAGAAAAACTAAACCAGGCTACTTAGCCAGAGCACGAGCGTTACAACACTGATGTCCAGCAGGGAATGGGTGCCAGGTGCTGGGTAATAAAGAGTGCAGAGATCACGTGACCAAGAAACCCAGCACCAGAGGAAAAGACTAGAAGCCAGCAAACCAAAACAAGATGGCAGATAGTAAAACAACATAAATTGTAACAATAGCAGTGCAGGATCACTGCTATACAACAGACACAAGTTATTTTGAACATGCACTGCGCATGATCAAAGTAACTTACTGGGGCCTGGTGACCCAGATGTCGTCATGACTAGTGTTGAGCGAATTTGTTCGGCATTTCAAGTTCGGGTTCGTGTTCGGGGTTCTGGCTTGTTTGCGCAAAAAAATCGGCTCCGCCCACGAACATCCCTGATTTGCAATGCTGTCACGCAGATGTTTCTGCGTGACAGCGTTGCAAATCAAGGATGTTCGTGGGCGAAGACGATTTTTTGGCGTGAACAAGCCGGAACTCCGAACCCGAATTTGAAATGTCGAACAAATTCGCTCAATGCTAGTCATGACAACATCGGGTCACCATGGCAATGATCGGGACCCTGCACTGACAGCACAGGATTTGTGATACAAGAATAGAGGGGCATCTGTCCCCCTGCTCACTTGCTAAATGCTGCAGCGATTGCAGCATTTAGGGGGTTAAAGTGCAGGGAGCGGTGCGGTCAACACTCCTGACACTGCGTGGCGGGTGTCAGCGGCAGCCTCTGTGTGGACACGATCACACAGTCGTAATAGTACGTACCTGGTCTATAGGGCACAGGGACGTACCATTACTGATAATGTCAGAATGGGGTTAAGGAATGTAGACGTTTTCTGGAGGGGGCAGTTCATCAAGTCACTTACCATAAGAATTTAGTGTATATTGAACCACCTAAATGGCTAACTCCTAGATAGGCCTGAGGGTCCTTATTTTTCTCTAGATTTAATTTCTCTATCACGTTCAGGCCAGGGTTCAAGAATACGAAGGCTGACGCGCTATTACAGAGTTTAACTTCAGTTTCTGCTCCAGAACCTCCATTCTCCCTAAGGCCATTGTGGTTTCTTTGGTATCCTCAGAGTTGAAAGCTGAGATCCGTAAAAAGGTAAATTGGTGGCTCCTTCCACCACTCCTAGGTTCAAATTATTAGTAGTTGTGTACCTAAGATTGCGTTTGTTGCAGGAGTTTCATGATTCCACCTTGAGTGGTCATCCTGGGGTCAAAGATTTGTGGAAACTAATTACTAGGCTTTTTAGCGGCCGCCTATGAATAACGATACTAAAGATTTTGTATCCTCTTGTGAAGTTTGTGCATGAGATAAAGCCTGTGATAATCTCCCAGCCGGAGTATTTGCTCCATTGCCAATTGCAGAAAATTAGTGGACTCATCTGTCCATGGATTTCATCACGGATTTGCCTCTGTCTGGTGGTAAGACTATTATTTGGGTGGTGGTTGACAATTCAGTAAGCAGGCTCATTTTGTTCCTTTGTCAGGGTTACCTAATGCTGAGACACATTGTTTATTTGTCATTGAGATTGCATGGAATTCCTCTTAACATTTTGTCTGCTAAGGGAGTGAAATTTGTCTCCAAATTCTGGAGAGCTTTTTGTAAAAAACTGGGGATTAACTTGACATTTTCCTGTGCCTACCACCCTGAAACCAAAGGTCAGAAAGTAAGGGCCAGTCAATCTTTAGAACACATTTTAAGGTCTTTTTGCGGCTCAGCAGGAGGACTGGTCTTCATTCTTGCTTCCTGCTGAGTTCACCTTTAACATTCGGATCAATCAGTCCACTGGACTCTTGCCGTTTTTTTTTTTAAATTATGGTTTTCATCCTCATTTTGGTGAATTTTCTCACATAGGTCCTAAATATCCTGGTGTGGAGGTCGCCATACAGAAACATGGGGATGTTTCATACTTACATAGGATGAAAATAGACCTAGATCCATCAGGTTCAACCTTTCTCCTTCAATTCTACATTTGTTGTCACTAAATTATCTATAACACACAATGTTATGTGTACTGAGGAAATCATCCAGCCCTTTTTTAAAAGTTGTTATAGTGTCTACCATTACTACCGTTTGTGGTAGGCCAATCCACAGTCTGACTGACTAAAGAACCCTTTCCTGTTTGCTGGAATGGCCATTCTTCCACCTTTATTGAGTGCCCCCTAGTGCTTAGTATGGTCTTTAGAAGGAATAAATCAACTAGAAATATTTGCCTTTCTGCTCTCCATAGACTCCCGAGCATCCCCTAGGAATAAAAGTAAATTATCTGTATACAATGCCACTTTCTCTTCCTTGGTCCCATATTTAAATCCATTTATCTCAGACGTTTTATTAATTACTGCCGCAAAAGGTTCAATTGCTATTGCAAATAATAAGGTAGACAGGGGGAACCCTTGTCTTCTACCTCTGTGCAAGAAAAATTGATTAGACATAGAGTCATTCGCTCTTATTTTTGCAAATGTGGCCAAATAAAGCAATTGCATCCATTTTATAAATTAGTCACCAAAGCCCATCTGCCGCAACGTAGTCCACAAATATTGTCATTCTGGTAGTGGACATGGGATTTCTAGAGATCCCATCCACTATACTGTAACATCTGGACGCTGTGGGTTTGATGCTATATAAACACGCAGCGCCAAACCTGCAGCGGCTCCTGACAGTAGCCACGTACCCAAACTCAGCGCAGCATGCCAATTTCTGTAGTTGGACACGCCAGTCTCCGCTGCAGATTTTAACCGATTGAAGTGTCATTATATGCGGTGGATTCACATGCACC
This sequence comes from Phyllobates terribilis, assembly GCF_046119375.1. NCBI lineage: Eukaryota > Metazoa > Chordata > Amphibia > Anura > Dendrobatidae > Phyllobates > Phyllobates terribilis. The sequence goes on from NW_027362943.1 coordinate 3,659,054, forward strand.
GACAACAAAAGTGCGGCATTAGAACACCGCATTTTGGACGCAACAACAACATGTTGTATCCAAAGAACTGCTGAGTGCTGATCGAAGGGACATAGCGGCTAACGAACCAGCTGTGAGATGTTAATTATGGCCAAGGACCATGTCTGCCTAATGGCACCTTCCCAGGCTAAAATTAGCAGCTCACAGCAACCTCATAAATTACATGAATAGAAATGCTAATGAAGATTGGGTGAATGGGACTAGCTGACACCTAGCTCTTTAGTTTGGTCGTGTCAAGGTGTCAATCAGACCTTTTCATGACCAAACTTAATTAAATTAAAGTAAAGAGTTAAAAAAACACACAGACACAGTATAAACACTTTATTTGAAATACAACAGACCCATTCTTTAATAATTTAAATGAACCAATATACTCACCCCAGTTCTTATGGTAATCCAAGGGTTTAAGCAATGTCCCACCAAATAACTTTATTTAGCTCCAAAAAGCATTCATTGATGTACAAAAACGCTTCAAAAAACGCATGTAAAAACGCATCAAAAACGCATGTAAAATCTGCATGCGTTTTTTCTGCCAGGGAGAGGCAAAAACGCTCAGGAAATTTCTGCTTCAAATCCGCATCATGCGCACATAGCCTATTTGAGGCCCCTGAGACACTGATGAGAGTAATGGAATGATTGCTGATTGCTTACACTGATGAGAGTAATGGAATGATTTATCTTTACCTATCTCCTGTATGGCCTTATATATGCATAAGATCCAGCCCGCACGTGTTCCTCTGCTTACTGTAACTGAAACGAAAATTAAACTCTTGAGGTTGAACACATTACAGGAGAGATTTGTGCACCTTTAACTGATGAGTAGTGATGAACGATACCGTGGATGTTCGGGTTCGGCGGGTCCTGCTGAACATCTAAAAAAACCTTTGGTTTGGTGGTTTGGGTACCCGAACGGTATCTGAACCTAAACCTCATTCATATAAATGGGGAGGCCCGAACATCTGTGGTTTCCCACGCTGTCATCTGCCTGACTGTGTGGGAAACATGGGCTCTGATCGGCGGTAAAATCATTACCACGGGTCAGAGAACTGCGGGCTCTGATAGCTTAGGCCCACAGCTGTGACCGTCGATAAAAAGCTTACCGCTGGTCACAGGCGTCGGCTGATTAGAGTTTACTACTCCCATCAGCCTATGCCTGTTGTAGGCAAGGTGTCTCGCTACAGCGAGAGCAGGGGCCGCTGATGGGAATAGACTTCAGCCGGCACCTGTGCTTCAAGTACAGAAAGAAAAAATTTAAATAAATATTGAAAGAAAAAACACAGTTAGCGTATGTGCACACGATGCAGAAATGAAGCAGAAAATTTCTGCATCATTTCTGCATCTCCCTGGCAGAAAAAACGCATGCAGATTGTGCATGCGTTTTTCCTGCGGAATACATGCGGATTCACATGCGTTTCCGCATGTGGATTGACAAGCGCTTTCCAGGTGATTTTAGCATCACCTGGAAAGTGCTTGACAACTAGGTCACACTATATAAATCCATGCAAACAGCATGGATTTATATAGTGTGACCCGAGAGAATGGTAAAAATAAAAAATACATGTATACTTTACCCTCTGATGGCCCGCGCTGTCCTGCTCAAACCGTTCTCCCGGCAACTTTGAATTGAAAGACCTGCCGACGTCAGCGTCACGTGACCCGTCACATGACTCTGACGTCAGCGCAGGTCCTTCAACTCACTGCAAAGTGCCGGGAACCAAGCAGGAGCGCTGCGCGGGCCGACAGATGGTAAGTATATATATATATTTTTTATTTTATTCTTTTTTTACAGCTTTTTTAATGGTACCTGGGTGTGGATGAGACTCTCCTCTCCTCTACACCCGGGTACCATCCGCACATTAGAACGCGCCAATAACGCAAGTACAGATGCAGTCTTGCGGAATTGGCGCGTTCTAATGCAAGTCAATGGCGGCGAAAACGCCACGTTTACGCAAAATTAATTGACATTCTGCGGATTTTTGAGCGCAGCGTTTACGCTGCGGAAAAATCCGCATCATGGGCACAGCACATGCAGATTTCAATTGGGGAACATTGCTTCCCTTCTACCATGCGTTTTTCATGCATTTCCGTGGCATTTACGCAACTGCAAAAACGCCGCGGAAACGCATTAAATGCGCATCGTGTGAACTCAGCCTTATACTCACCTAATACTTAATCCCCGATGTCCTTGTCCCCTGGAAAAGAAAAAAAAAAGACCATTCATCTGTCTCCTCCCTACCATTCATCTGTTTCCACACCCTCCATGCACACGATAACTGCACTCGATACTTGATTATTGCACTTAAACATACAGGCTGATGACCGGATCATGCAGTTTTATACGAAAATCCCTATTTATCATAATTGCCAGACCTGAAATAACAAGCACTTTCCACCTATTGTGTCCCTCCTATTCCCTTGTAGAATGTAAGCTTGCGAGCAGGGACCTCACTCGTGATGTAACTGTTTAAACTATCTTAGCTTGGATTGAATTTATTGTCTGTACATGTCCCCGCTTAATTGTAAAGTGCTGCGGAATATGTTGGTGCTATATAAATAAAAATGATTATTATTACTATTATTCTAAAAAAAAAAGCATTATAATATTCACCTTTAACGCCTAATCTTCGATGCACTGTCCCCTGTAAAAGAGAAAAAATGACAAACTGCCATAATACTCACATGTCTGGCGTAATCCACATCAGCAGTCACATCGGTGACTGCTCTACAAGACAGCTGGTTACACCGCAGTGGCGGTGTCATAACTGAGATCACCGGGGTTCATCAGCTGATCAACTCCGGTGAACTTTCTCAGGGCACTTCTATTTCCATTTCAATTAGAAGCCTCCATTAGTAACCCAATAGAAAAAGTTTGGAAATAAACACACAGCCTGAATACATTCCTTTATTTGAAATAAAAGTCCACACCATTTTACACATTTATTTAAAAATAAAAAACAGAGTTAGGCAAGTATAACACCTAATGATGCCCTTGTCCCCTGTAAACAAGAACAAATAAAAAATATATAATAATCACCTGTCGGGCGTACATGACAGCCGGCTACACAGACACACGCAGTCTCAGTGTGTAAATAAATAAATGACAGGTAGTGTGAAGCCGGCTGTTGTGTAGAGCAGTCACATCAGTGAATGGTGGATTACGCCCGACAGGCGAGTATTATGGTGGTTTATAATTTTTTCTCCTTTACAGGTGACATGAGCATCGGAGAATAGGCAATAAGGTATTATACAACTTGTACACACGCGGCTCCGCTCCGTACATCTCGTACACACACGGCTCCGCTCCGTACGCCTCGTACACACACGGCTCCGCTCCGTACGCCTCGTACACACACACGACCCCGCTCCGTACGCCTCGTACGCGCATGGCTCCGCTCCGTACACCTCGCACACACGCGGCTCCGCTCCGTACACCTCGCACACGCGCGGCTCCGCTCCGTACGCTTCGTACGCGCGCGGCTCCGCTCCGTACGCGCGTGGCTCCGCTCCGTACGCACGTGGCTCCGCTACTTACGCCTCGTACACACACGGCTCCGCTCCGTACACCTCGTACACACGCAGCTCCGCTCCGTACACCTCGTACACACGCGGCTCTGCTCCGTACGCCTCGTACACACGCGGCTCCGCTCCGTACACACGCGGCTCCGCTCCGTACACCTCGTACACACGCAGCTCTGCTCCGTGCACCTCGTACACACGTGGCTCCGCTCCGTACACCTCGTACACACGCGGCTCCGCTCCGTACACCTCGTACACACGACTCTGCTCCGTGCACACGACTGCTCCGTACACCTCGTACATGCACGGCTCTGCTCCGTACACCTCGTACACGCGCGGCTCCGCTCCATACACCTCGTACACACGCGGCTCCGCCCGCACACCTCGTACACGCGCGGCTCCGCTCCGTACACCTCGTACACGCGCGGCTCCGCTCCGTACACCTCGTACACGCGCGGCTCCGCTCCGTACACCTCGTACACGCGCTGCTCCGCTCCGTACACCTTGTACACGCGCGGCTCCCCTCCGTACACCTCGTACACGCGCGGCTCCGCTCCGTACACCTCGTACACGTGCGGCTCCGCTCCGTACACCTTGTACACACGGCTCCGCTCCATACGCCTCGTACACACGCGGCTCTGCTCCGTACTCCTCGTACACACGTGGCTCCGCTCCGTACACTTCTTACACACGCGGCTCTGCTCCGTACACCTCGTACACACGTGGCTCCGCTCCGTACATCTCGTACACGCGCGGCTCCGCTCCGTACACCTCGTACAAGCGCGGCTCCGCTCCGTACACCTCGTACACGCGCGGCTCGGCTCCGTACACGCGCGGCTCCGCTCCGTACACCTCGTACACGCACGGCTCCGCTCCGTACACCTCGTACACGCGCAGCTCCGCTCCGTACACCTCGTACACGCGCGGCTCCGCTCCGTACACACGGCTCCGCTCCTTACGCCTCGTACACACGCGGCTCCGCTCCGTACTCCTCGTACACACGCGGCTCCGCTCCGTACACTTCGTACACACGCGGCTCCGCTCCGTACACTTCGTACACGCGCGGCTCCGCTCCGTACGCCTCGTACACGCGCGGCTCCGCTCTGTACGCCTCGTACACGCGCGGCTCCGCTCCGTACGCCTCGTACACGCGCGGCTCCGCTCCGTACGCCTCGTACACGCGCGGCTCCGCTCCGTACGCCTCGTACACGCGCGGCTCCGCTCCGTACGCCTCGTACACGCGCGGCTCCGCTCCGTACGCCTCGTACACGCGCTGCTCCGCTCCGTACGCCTCGTACACGCGCGGCTCCGCTCCGTACGCCTCGTACACGCGCGGCTTCCGCTCCGTACGCCTCGTACACACGCGGCTCTGCTCCGTACACCTCGTACACACGCGGCTCTGCTCCGTACACCTCGTACACACGCGGCTCTGCTCCGTACACCTCGTACACACGCGGCTCCGCTCCGTACACACACGGCTCCGCTCCGTACACCTCATACACACGCGGCTCCGCTCCGTACACCTCGCACCCGCGTGGCTCCGCTCCGTACACACGCGGCTCTGCTCCGTACGCCTCTTACGCACGCGGCTCTGCTCCGTACACCTCGTACACACGCGGCTCTGCTCCGTACACCTCGTACACACGCGGCTCTGCTCCGTACACCTCGTACACACGCGGCTCCGCTCCGTACACCTCGTACACACGCGGCTCCGCTCCGTACACCACGTACACACGCGGCTCCGCTCCGTACACCTCGTACACACGTGGCTCCGCTCCGTACATCTCGTACACGCGCGGCTCCGCTCCGTACACCTCGTACAAGCGCGGCTCCGCTCCGTACACCTCGTACACGCGCGGCTCGGCTCCGTACACGCGCGGCTCCGCTCCGTACACCTCGTACACGCACGGCTCCGCTCCGTACACCTCGTACACGCGCAGCTCCGCTCCGTACACCTCGTACACGCGCGGCTCCGCTCCGTACACACGGCTCCGCTCCTTACGCCTCGTACACACGCGGCTCCGCTCCGTACTCCTCGTACACACGCGGCTCCGCTCCGTACACTTCGTACACACGCGGCTCCGCTCCGTACACTTCGTACACGCGCGGCTCCGCTCCGTACGCCTCGTACACGCGCGGCTCCGCTCCGTACGCCTCGTACACGCGCGGCTCCGCTCCGTACGCCTCGTACACGCGCGGCTCCGCTCCGTACGCCTCGTACACGCGCGGCTCCGCTCCGTACGCCTCGTACAGGCGCGGCTCCGCTCCGTACGCCTCGTACACGCGCGGCTCCGCTCCGTACGCCTCGTACACGCGCTGCTCCGCTCCGTACGCCTCGTACACGCGCGGCTCCGCTCCGTACGCCTCGTACACGCGCGGCTTCCGCTCCGTACGCCTCGTACACACGCGGCTCTGCTCCGTACACCTCGTACACACGCGGCTCTGCTCCGTACACCTCGTACACACGCGGCTCTGCTCCGTACACCTCGTACACACGCGGCTCCGCTCCGTACACACACGGCTCCGCTCCGTACACCTCATACACACGCGGCTCCGCTCCGTACACCTCGCACCCGCGTGGCTCCGCTCCGTACACACGCGGCTCTGCTCCGTACGCCTCTTACGCACGCGGCTCTGCTCCGTACACCTCGTACACATGCGGCTCTGCTCCGTACACCTCGTACACACGCGGCTCTGCTCCGTACACCTCGTACACACGCGGCTCCGCTCCGTACACCTCGTACACACGCGGCTCCGCTCCGTACACCACGTACACACGCGGCTCCGCTCCGTACACCTCGTACACACACGGCTCCGCTCCGTACACACACGGCTCCGCTCCGTACACCTCATACACACGCGGCTCCGCTCCGTACACCTCGCACCCGCGTGGCTCCGCTCCGTACACACGCGGCTCTGCTCCGTACCCTTCGTACACACGCGGCTCTGCTCCGTACACCTCGTACACACACGGCTCTGCTCCGTACACCTCGTACACACGCGGCTCCGCTCCGTACACCTCGCACCCGCGTGGCTCCGCTCCGTACACACGCGGCTCTGCTCCGTACGCCTCTTACGCACGCGGCTCCGCTCCGTACACCTCGTACACGCGCAGCTCCGCTCCGTACACCTCGTACACGCGCGGCTCCGCTCCGTACACACGGCTCCGCTCCTTACGCCTCGTACACACGCGGCTCTGCTCCGTACTCCTCGTACACACGCGGCTCCGCTCCGTACACTTCGCACACACGCGGCTCCGCTCCGTACACTTCGTACACACGCGGCTCCGCTCCGTACGCCTCGTACACGCGCGGCTCCGCTCCGTACGCCTCGTACACACGCGGCGCCGCTCCGTACGCCTCGTACACTTGCGGCTCCGCTCCGTACGCCTCGTACACGCGCGGCTCCGCTCCGTACGCCTCGTACACGCGCGGCTCCGCTCCGTACGCCTCGTACACGCGCGGCTCCGCTCCGTACGCCTCGTACACGCGCGGTTCCGCCCCGTACGCCTCGTACACGCGCTGCTCCGCTCCGTACGCCTCGTACACGCGCGGCTCCGCTCCGTACGCCTCGTACACGCGCGGCTCTGCTCTGTGCACCTCGTACACACGCGGCTCTGCTCCGTACACCTCGTACACACGCGGCTCTGCTCCGTACACCTCGTACACACGCGGCTCCGCTCCGTACACCTCGTAGACACGCGGCTCCGCTCCGTACACCTCGTACACACACGGCTCCGCTCCGTACACACACGGCTCCGCTCCGTATACCTCATACACACGCGGCTCCGCTCCGTACACCTCGCACCCGCGTGGCTCCGCTCCGTACACACGCGGCTCTGCTCCGTACGCCTCTTACGCACGTGGCTCTGCTCCGTACACCTCGTACACACGCGGCTCTGCTCCGTACACCTCGTACACACGCGGCTCTGCTCCGTACACCTCGTACACACGCGGCTCTGCTCCGTACACCTCGTAAACGCGCGGCTCCGCTCCGTACGCCTCGTACACGCGCGGTTCCGCCTCGTACACGCGCTGCTCCGCTCCGTACGCCTCGTACACGCGCGGCTCCGCTCCGTACGCCTCGTACACGCGCGGCTCCGCTCCGTACACCTCGTACACACGCGGCTTTGCTCCGTACACCTCGTACACACGCGGCTCCGCTCCGTACACCTCGTACACACGCGGCTCCGCTCCGTACACCTCGTACACACGCGGCTCCGCTCCGTACACCTCGTACACACGCGGCTCCGCTCCGTACACCTCGTACACACACGGCTCCGCTCCGCACACACGGCTCCGCTCCGTACGCCTCGTACACGCGCGGCTCCGCTCCGTACGCCTCGTACACGCGCGGCTCCGCTCCGTACGCCTCGTACACGCGCTGCTCCGCTCCGTACGCCTCGTACACGCGCGGCTCCGCTCCGTACGCCTCGTACACGCGCGGCTCTGCTCCGTGCACCTCGTACACACGCGGATCTGCTCCGTACACCTCGTACACACGCGGCTCTGCTCCGTACACCTCGTACACACGCGGCTCCGCTACGTACACCTCGTACACACGCGGCTCCGCTCCGTACACCTCGTACACACACGGCTCCGCTCCGTACACACACGGCTCCGCTCCGTATACCTCATACACACGCGGCTCCGCTCCGTACACCTCGCACCCGCGTGGCTCCGCTCCGTACACACGCGGCTCTGCTCCGTACGCCTCTTACGCACGCGGCTCTGCTCCGTACACCTCGTACACACGCGGCTCTGCTCCGTACACCTCGTACACACGCGGCTCTGCTCCGTACACCTCGTACACACGCGGCTCTGCTCCGTACACCTCGTACACACGCGGCTCCTCTCCGTACACCTCGTACACACGCGGTTCCGCTCCGTACACCTCGTACACACGCGGCTCCGCTCCGTACACCTCGTACACACGCGGCTCCGCTCCGTACACCTCGTACACACGCGGCTCCGCTCCGTACACCGCGTACACACGCGGCTCCGCTCCGTACACCTCGTACACACGCGGCTCTGCTCCGTACACCTCGTACACACGCGGCTCTGCTCCGTACACCTCGTACACGCGCGGTTCCGCCCCGTACGCCTCGTACACGCGCTGCTCCGCTCCGTACGCCTCGTACACGCGCGGCTCCGCTCCGTACGCCTCGTACACGCGCGGCTCCGCTCCGTACACCTCGTACACACGCGGCTTTGCTCCGTACACCTCGTACACACGCGGCTCCGCTCCGTACACCTCGTACACACGCGGCTCCGCTCCGTACACCTCGTACACACACGGCTCCGCTCCGTACACCTCGTACACACGCGGCTCCGCTCCGTACACCTCGTACACACACGGCTCCGCTCCGCACACACGGCTCCGCTCCGTACGCCTCGTACACGCGCGGCTCCGCTCCGTACGCCTCGTACACGCGCGGCTCCGCTCCGTACGCCTCGTACACGCGCGGCTCTGCTCCGTGCACCTCGTACACACGCGGATCTGCTCCGTACACCTCGTACACACGCGGCTCTGCTCCGTACACCTCGTACACACGCGGCTCCGCTACGTACACCTCGTACACACGCGGCTCCGCTCCGTACACCTCGTACACACACGGCTCCGCTCCGTACACACACGGCTCCGCTCCGTATACCTCATACACACGCGGCTCCGCTCCGTACACCTCGCACCCGCGTGGCTCCGCTCCGTACACCTCGCACCCGCGTGGCTCCGCTCCGTACACACGCGGCTCTGCTCCGTACGCCTCTTACGCACGCGGCTCTGCTCCGTACACCTCGTACACACGCGGCTCTGCTCCGTACACCTCGTACACACGCGGCTCTGCTCCGTACACCTCGTACACACGCGGCTCTGCTCCGTACACCTCGTACACACGCGGCTCCTCTCCGTACACCTCGTACACACGCGGTTCCGCTCCGTACACCTCGTACACACGCGGCTCCGCTCCGTACACCTCGTACACACGCGGCTCCGCTCCGTACACCTCGTACACACGCGGCTCCGCTCCGTACACCGCGTACACACGCGGCTCCGCTCCGTACACCTCGTACACACGCGGCTCTGCTCCGTACACCTCGTACACACGCGGCTCTGCTCCGTACACCTCGTACACACGCGGCTCTGCTCCGTACACCTCGTACACACGCGGCTCCGCTCCGTACACTTCGTACACACGCGGCTCCGCTCCATACACCTCGTACACACGCGGCTCCGCTCCGTACACCTCGTACACACGCGGCTCCGCTCCGTACACCTCGTACACACGCGGCTCCGCTCCGCACACACACGGCTCCGCTCCGTACGCCTCGTACACGCGCGGCTCCGCTCCGTACGCCTCGTACACGCGCGGCTCCGCTCCGTACACCTCGCACACACGCGGCTCCGCTCCGTACACCTCGCACACGCGCGGCTCCGCTCCGTACGCTTCGTACGCGCGCGGCTCCGCTCCGTACGCGCGTGGCTCCGCTCCGTACGCACGTGGCTCCGCTACTTACGCCTCGTACACACACGGCTCCGCTCCGTACACCTCGTACACACGCAGCTCCGCTCCGTACACCTCGTACACACGCGGCTCTGCTCCGTACGCCTCGTACACACGCGGCTCCGCTCCGTACACACGCGGCTCCGCTCCGTACACCTCGTACACACGCAGCTCTGCTCCGTGCACCTCGTACACACGTGGCTCCGCTCCGTACACCTCGTACACACGCGGCTCCGCTCCGTACACCTCGTACACACGACTCTGCTCCGTGCACACGACTGCTCCGTACACCTCGTACATGCACGGCTCTGCTCCGTACACCTCGTACACGCGCGGCTCCGCTCCATACACCTCGTACACACGCGGCTCCGCCCGCACACCTCGTACACGCGCGGCTCCGCTCCGTACACCTCGTACACGCGCGGCTCCGCTCCGTACACCTCGTACACGCGCGGCTCTGCTCCGTACACCTCGTACACGCGCGGCTCCGCTCCGTACACCTCGTACACGCGCTGCTCCGCTCCGTACACCTTGTACACGCGCGGCTCCCCTCCGTACACCTCGTACACGCGCGGCTCCGCTCCGTACACCTCGTACACGTGCGGCTCCGCTCCGTACACCTTGTACACACGGCTCCGCTCCATACGCCTCGTACACACGCGGCTCTGCTCCGTACTCCTCGTACACACGTGGCTCCGCTCCGTACACTTCTTACACACGCGGCTCTGCTCCGTACACCTCGTACACACGTGGCTCCGCTCCGTACATCTCGTACACGCGCGGCTCCGCTCCGTACACCTCGTACAAGCGCGGCTCCGCTCCGTACACCTCGTACACGCGCGGCTCGGCTCCGTACACGCGCGGCTCCGCTCCGTACACCTCGTACACGCACGGCTCCGCTCCGTACACCTCGTACACGCGCAGCTCCGCTCCGTACACCTCGTACACGCGCGGCTCCGCTCCGTACACACGGCTCCGCTCCTTACGCCTCGTACACACGCGGCTCCGCTCCGTACTCCTCGTACACACGCGGCTCCGCTCCGTACACTTCGTACACACGCGGCTCCGCTCCGTACACTTCGTACACGCGCGGCTCCGCTCCGTACGCCTCGTACACGCGCGGCTCCGCTCCGTACGCCTCGTACACGCGCGGCTCCGCTCCGTACGCCTCGTACACGCGCGGCTCCGCTCCGTACGCCTCGTACACGCGCGGCTCCGCTCCGTACGCCTCGTACACGCGCGGCTCCGCTCCGTACGCCTCGTACACGCGCGGCTCCGCTCCGTACGCCTCGTACACGCGCTGCTCCGCTCCGTACGCCTCGTACACGCGCGGCTCCGCTCCGTACGCCTCGTACACGCGCGGCTTCCGCTCCGTACGCCTCGTACACACGCGGCTCTGCTCCGTACACCTCGTACACACGCGGCTCTGCTCCGTACACCTCGTACACACGCGGCTCTGCTCCGTACACCTCGTACACACGCGGCTCCGCTCCGTACACACACGGCTCCGCTCCGTACACCTCATACACACGCGGCTCCGCTCCGTACACCTCGCACCCGCGTGGCTCCGCTCCGTACACACGCGGCTCTGCTCCGTACGCCTCTTACGCACGCGGCTCTGCTCCGTACACCTCGTACACACGCGGCTCTGCTCCGTACACCTCGTACACACGCGGCTCTGCTCCGTACACCTCGTACACACGCGGCTCCGCTCCGTACACCTCGTACACACGCGGCTCCGCTCCGTACACCACGTACACACGCGGCTCCGCTCCGTACACCTCGTACACACGTGGCTCCGCTCCGTACATCTCGTACACGCGCGGCTCCGCTCCGTACACCTCGTACAAGCGCGGCTCCGCTCCGTACACCTCGTACACGCGCGGCTCGGCTCCGTACACGCGCGGCTCCGCTCCGTACACCTCGTACACGCACGGCTCCGCTCCGTACACCTCGTACACGCGCAGCTCCGCTCCGTACACCTCGTACACGCGCGGCTCCGCTCCGTACACACGGCTCCGCTCCTTACGCCTCGTACACACGCGGCTCCGCTCCGTACTCCTCGTACACACGCGGCTCCGCTCCGTACACTTCGTACACACGCGGCTCCGCTCCGTACACTTCGTACACGCGCGGCTCCGCTCCGTACGCCTCGTACACGCGCGGCTCCGCTCCGTACGCCTCGTACACGCGCGGCTCCGCTCCGTACGCCTCGTACACGCGCGGCTCCGCTCCGTACGCCTCGTACACGCGCGGCTCCGCTCCGTACGCCTCGTACAGGCGCGGCTCCGCTCCGTACGCCTCGTACACGCGCGGCTCCGCTCCGTACGCCTCGTACACGCGCTGCTCCGCTCCGTACGCCTCGTACACGCGCGGCTCCGCTCCGTACGCCTCGTACACGCGCGGCTTCCGCTCCGTACGCCTCGTACACACGCGGCTCTGCTCCGTACACCTCGTACACACGCGGCTCTGCTCCGTACACCTCGTACACACGCGGCTCTGCTCCGTACACCTCGTACACACGCGGCTCCGCTCCGTACACACACGGCTCCGCTCCGTACACCTCATACACACGCGGCTCCGCTCCGTACACCTCGCACCCGCGTGGCTCCGCTCCGTACACACGCGGCTCTGCTCCGTACGCCTCTTACGCACGCGGCTCTGCTCCGTACACCTCGTACACATGCGGCTCTGCTCCGTACACCTCGTACACACGCGGCTCTGCTCCGTACACCTCGTACACACGCGGCTCCGCTCCGTACACCTCGTACACACGCGGCTCCGCTCCGTACACCACGTACACACGCGGCTCCGCTCCGTACACCTCGTACACACACGGCTCCGCTCCGTACACACACGGCTCCGCTCCGTACACCTCATACACACGCGGCTCCGCTCCGTACACCTCGCACCCGCGTGGCTCCGCTCCGTACACACGCGGCTCTGCTCCGTACCCTTCGTACACACGCGGCTCTGCTCCGTACACCTCGTACACACACGGCTCTGCTCCGTACACCTCGTACACACGCGGCTCCGCTCCGTACACCTCGCACCCGCGTGGCTCCGCTCCGTACACACGCGGCTCTGCTCCGTACGCCTCTTACGCACGCGGCTCCGCTCCGTACACCTCGTACACGCGCAGCTCCGCTCCGTACACCTCGTACACGCGCGGCTCCGCTCCGTACACACGGCTCCGCTCCTTACGCCTCGTACACACGCGGCTCTGCTCCGTACTCCTCGTACACACGCGGCTCCGCTCCGTACACTTCGCACACACGCGGCTCCGCTCCGTACACTTCGTACACACGCGGCTCCGCTCCGTACGCCTCGTACACGCGCGGCTCCGCTCCGTACGCCTCGTACACACGCGGCGCCGCTCCGTACGCCTCGTACACTTGCGGCTCCGCTCCGTACGCCTCGTACACGCGCGGCTCCGCTCCGTACGCCTCGTACACGCGCGGCTCCGCTCCGTACGCCTCGTACACGCGCGGCTCCGCTCCGTACGCCTCGTACACGCGCGGTTCCGCCCCGTACGCCTCGTACACGCGCTGCTCCGCTCCGTACGCCTCGTACACGCGCGGCTCCGCTCCGTACGCCTCGTACACGCCCGGCTCCGCTCCGTACACCTCGTACACACGCGGCTTTGCTCCGTACACCTCGTACACACGCGGCTCCGCTCCGTACACCTCGTACACACGCGGCTCCGCTCCGTACACCTCGTACACACGCGGCTCCGCTCCGCACACACGGCTCCGCTCCGTACGCCTCGTACACGCGCGGCTCCGCTCCGTACGCCTCGTACACGCGCGGCTCCGCTCCGTACGCCTCGTACACGCGCTGCTCCGCTCCGTACGCCTCGTACACGCGCGGCTCCGCTCCGTACGCCTCGTACACGCGCGGCTCTGCTCTGTGCACCTCGTACACACGCGGCTCTGCTCCGTACACCTCGTACACACGCGGCTCTGCTCCGTACACCTCGTACACACGTGGCTCCGCTCCGTACACCTCGTAGACACGCGGCTCCGCTCCGTACACCTCGTACACACACGGCTCCGCTCCGTACACACACGGCTCCGCTCCGTATACCTCATACACACGCGGCTCCGCTCCGTACACCTCGCACCCGCGTGGCTCCGCTCCGTACACACGCGGCTCTGCTCCGTACGCCTCTTACGCACGTGGCTCTGCTCCGTACACCTCGTACACACGCGGCTCTGCTCCGTACACCTCGTACACACGCGGCTCTGCTCCGTACACCTCGTACACACGCGGCTCTGCTCCGTACACCTCGTAAACGCGCGGCTCCGCTCCGTACGCCTCGTACACGCGCGGTTCCGCCCCGTACGCCTCGTACACGCGCTGCTCCGCTCCGTACGCCTCGTACACGCGCGGCTCCGCTCCGTACGCCTCGTACACGCGCGGCTCCGCTCCGTACACCTCGTACACACGCGGCTTCGCTCCGTACACCTCGTACACACGCGGCTCCGCTCCGTACACCTCGTACACACGCGGCTCCGCTCCGTACACCTCGTACACACGCGGCTCCGCTCCGTACACCTCGTACACACACGGCTCCGCTCCGCACACACGGCTCCGCTCCGTACGCCTCGTACACGCGCGGCTCCGCTCCGTACGCCTCGTACACGCGCGGCTCCGCTCCGTACGCCTCGTACACGCGCGGCTCTGCTCCGTGCACCTCGTACACACGCGGATCTGCTCCGTACACCTCGTACACACGCGGCTCTGCTCCGTACACCTCGTACACACGCGGCTCCGCTACGTACACCTCGTACACACGCGGCTCCGCTCCGTACACCTCGTACACACACGGCTCCGCTCCGTACACACACGGCTCCGCTCCGTATACCTCATACACACGCGGCTCCGCTCCGTACACCTCGCACCCGCGTGGCTCCGCTCCGTACACCTCGCACCCGCGTGGCTCCGCTCCGTACACACGCGGCTCTGCTCCGTACGCCTCTTACGCACGCGGCTCTGCTCCGTACACCTCGTACACACGCGGCTCTGCTCCGTACACCTCGTACACACGCGGCTCTGCTCCGTACACCTCGTACACACGCGGCTCTGCTCCGTACACCTCGTACACACGCGGCTCCTCTCCGTACACCTCGTACACACGCGGTTCCGCTCCGTACACCTCGTACACACGCGGCTCCGCTCCGTACACCTCGTACACACGCGGCTCCGCTCCGTACACCTCGTACACACGCGGCTCCGCTCCGTACACCGCGTACACACGCGGCTCCGCTCCGTACACCTCGTACACACGCGGCTCTGCTCCGTACACCTCGTACACACGCGGCTCTGCTCCGTACACCTCGTACACACGCGGCTCTGCTCCGTACACCTCGTACACACGCGGCTCCGCTCCGTACACTTCGTACACACGCGGCTCCGCTCCATACACCTCGTACACACGCGGCTCCGCTCCGTACACCTCGTACACACGCGGCTCCGCTCCGTACACCTCGTACACACGCGGCTCCGCTCCGCACACACACGGCTCCGCTCCGTACGCCTCGTACACGCGCGGCTCCGCTCCGTACGCCTCGTACACGCGCGGCTCCGCTCCGTACACCTCGCACACACGCGGCTCCGCTCCGTACACCTCGCACACGCGCGGCTCCGCTCCGTACGCTTCGTACGCGCGCGGCTCCGCTCCGTACGCGCGTGGCTCCGCTCCGTACGCACGTGGCTCCGCTACTTACGCCTCGTACACACACGGCTCCGCTCCGTACACCTCGTACACACGCAGCTCCGCTCCGTACACCTCGTACACACGCGGCTCTGCTCCGTACGCCTCGTACACACGCGGCTCCGCTCCGTACACACGCGGCTCCGCTCCGTACACCTCGTACACACGCAGCTCTGCTCCGTGCACCTCGTACACACGTGGCTCCGCTCCGTACACCTCGTACACACGCGGCTCCGCTCCGTACACCTCGTACACACGACTCTGCTCCGTGCACACGACTGCTCCGTACACCTCGTACATGCACGGCTCTGCTCCGTACACCTCGTACACGCGCGGCTCCGCTCCATACACCTCGTACACACGCGGCTCCGCCCGCACACCTCGTACACGCGCGGCTCCGCTCCGTACACCTCGTACACGCGCGGCTCCGCTCCGTACACCTCGTACACGCGCGGCTCTGCTCCGTACACCTCGTACACGCGCGGCTCCGCTCCGTACACCTCGTACACGCGCTGCTCCGCTCCGTACACCTTGTACACGCGCGGCTCCCCTCCGTACACCTCGTACACGCGCGGCTCCGCTCCGTACACCTCGTACACGTGCGGCTCCGCTCCGTACACCTTGTACACACGGCTCCGCTCCATACGCCTCGTACACACGCGGCTCTGCTCCGTACTCCTCGTACACACGTGGCTCCGCTCCGTACACTTCTTACACACGCGGCTCTGCTCCGTACACCTCGTACACACGTGGCTCCGCTCCGTACATCTCGTACACGCGCGGCTCCGCTCCGTACACCTCGTACAAGCGCGGCTCCGCTCCGTACACCTCGTACACGCGCGGCTCGGCTCCGTACACGCGCGGCTCCGCTCCGTACACCTCGTACACGCACGGCTCCGCTCCGTACACCTCGTACACGCGCAGCTCCGCTCCGTACACCTCGTACACGCGCGGCTCCGCTCCGTACACACGGCTCCGCTCCTTACGCCTCGTACACACGCGGCTCCGCTCCGTACTCCTCGTACACACGCGGCTCCGCTCCGTACACTTCGTACACACGCGGCTCCGCTCCGTACACTTCGTACACGCGCGGCTCCGCTCCGTACGCCTCGTACACGCGCGGCTCCGCTCCGTACGCCTCGTACACGCGCGGCTCCGCTCCGTACGCCTCGTACACGCGCGGCTCCGCTCCGTACGCCTCGTACACGCGCGGCTCCGCTCCGTACGCCTCGTACACGCGCGGCTCCGCTCCGTACGCCTCGTACACGCGCGGCTCCGCTCCGTACGCCTCGTACACGCGCGGCTCCGCTCCGTACGCCTCGTACACGCGCTGCTCCGCTCCGTACGCCTCGTACACGCGCGGCTCCGCTCCGTACGCCTCGTACACGCGCGGCTTCCGCTCCGTACGCCTCGTACACACGCGGCTCTGCTCCGTACACCTCGTACACACGCGGCTCTGCTCCGTACACCTCGTACACACGCGGCTCTGCTCCGTACACCTCGTACACACGCGGCTCCGCTCCGTACACACACGGCTCCGCTCCGTACACCTCATACACACGCGGCTCCGCTCCGTACACCTCGCACCCGCGTGGCTCCGCTCCGTACACACGCGGCTCTGCTCCGTACGCCTCTTACGCACGCGGCTCTGCTCCGTACACCTCGTACACACGCGGCTCTGCTCCGTACACCTCGTACACACGCGGCTCTGCTCCGTACACCTCGTACACACGCGGCTCCGCTCCGTACACCTCGTACACACGCGGCTCCGCTCCGTACACCACGTACACACGCGGCTCCGCTCCGTACACCTCGTACACACACGGCTCCGCTCCGTACACACACGGCTCCGCTCCGTACACCTCATACACACGCGGCTCCGCTCCGTACACCTCGCACCCGCGTGGCTCCGCTCCGTACACACGCGGCTCTGCTCCGTACCCTTCGTACACACGCGGCTCTGCTCCGTACACCTCGTACACACACGGCTCTGCTCCGTACACCTCGTACACACGCGGCTCCGCTCCGTACACCTCGCACCCGCGTGGCTCCGCTCCGTACACACGCGGCTCTGCTCCGTACGCCTCTTACGCACGCGGCTCCGCTCCGTACACCTCGTACACGCGCAGCTCCGCTCCGTACACCTCGTACACGCGCGGCTCCGCTCCGTACACACGGCTCCGCTCCTTACGCCTCGTACACACGCGGCTCTGCTCCGTACTCCTCGTACACACGCGGCTCCGCTCCGTACACTTCGCACACACGCGGCTCCGCTCCGTACACTTCGTACACACGCGGCTCCGCTCCGTACGCCTCGTACACGCGCGGCTCCGCTCCGTACGCCTCGTACACGCGCGGCGCCGCTCCGTACGCCTCGTACACTTGCGGCTCCGCTCCGTACGCCTCGTACACGCGCGGCTCCGCTCCGTACGCCTCGTACACGCGCGGCTCCGCTCCGTACGCCTCGTACACGCGCGGTTCCGCCCCGTACGCCTCGTACACGCGCTGCTCCGCTCCGTACGCCTCGTACACGCGCGGCTCCGCTCCGTACGCCTCGTACACGCCCGGCTCCGCTCCGTACACCTCGTACACACGCGGCTTTGCTCCGTACACCTCGTACACACGCGGCTCCGCTCCGTACACCTCGTACACACGCGGCTCCGCTCCGTACACCTCGTACACACGCGGCTCCGCTCCGCACACACGGCTCCGCTCCGTACGCCTCGTACAAGCGCCGCTCCGCTCCGTACGCCTCGTACACGCGCGGCTCCGCTCCGTACGCCTCGTACACGCGCTGCTCCGCTCCGTACGCCTCGTACACGCGCGGCTCCGCTCCGTACGCCTCGTACACGCGCGGCTCTGCTCTGTGCACCTCGTACACACGCGGCTCTGCTCCGTACACCTCGTACACACGCGGCTCTGCTCCGTACACCTCGTACACACGCGGCTCCGCTCCGTACACCTCGTAGACACGCGGCTCCGCTCCGTACACCTCGTACACACACGGCTCCGCTCCGTACACACACGGCTCCGCTCCGTATACCTCATACACACGCGGCTCCGCTCCGTACACCTCGCACCCGCGTGGCTCCGCTCCGTACACACGCGGCTCTGCTCCGTACGCCTCTTACGCACGTGGCTCTGCTCCGTACACCTCGTACACACGCGGCTCTGCTCCGTACACCTCGTACACACGCGGCTCTGCTCCGTACACCTCGTACACACGCGGCTCTGCTCCGTACACCTCGTAAACGCGCGGCTCCGCTCCGTACGCCTCGTACACGCGCGGTTCCGCCTCGTACACGCGCTGCTCCGCTCCGTACGCCTCGTACACGCGCGGCTCCGCTCCGTACGCCTCGTACACGCGCGGCTCCGCTCCGTACACCTCGTACACACGCGGCTTTGCTCCGTACACCTCGTACACACGCGGCTCCGCTCCGTACACCTCGTACACACGCGGCTCCGCTCCGTACACCTCGTACACACGCGGCTCCGCTCCGTACACCTCGTACACACGCGGCTCCGCTCCGTACACCTCGTACACACACGGCTCCGCTCCGCACACACGGCTCCGCTCCGTACGCCTCGTACACGCGCGGCTCCGCTCCGTACGCCTCGTACACGCGCGGCTCCGCTCCGTACGCCTCGTACACGCGCTGCTCCGCTCCGTACGCCTCGTACACGCGCGGCTCCGCTCCGTACGCCTCGTACACGCGCGGCTCTGCTCCGTGCACCTCGTACACACGCGGATCTGCTCCGTACACCTCGTACACACGCGGCTCTGCTCCGTACACCTCGTACACACGCGGCTCCGCTACGTACACCTCGTACACACGCGGCTCCGCTCCGTACACCTCGTACACACACGGCTCCGCTCCGTACACACACGGCTCCGCTCCGTATACCTCATACACACGCGGCTCCGCTCCGTACACCTCGCACCCGCGTGGCTCCGCTCCGTACACACGCGGCTCTGCTCCGTACGCCTCTTACGCACGCGGCTCTGCTCCGTACACCTCGTACACACGCGGCTCTGCTCCGTACACCTCGTACACACGCGGCTCTGCTCCGTACACCTCGTACACACGCGGCTCTGCTCCGTACACCTCGTACACACGCGGCTCCTCTCCGTACACCTCGTACACACGCGGTTCCGCTCCGTACACCTCGTACACACGCGGCTCCGCTCCGTACACCTCGTACACACGCGGCTCCGCTCCGTACACCTCGTACACACGCGGCTCCGCTCCGTACACCGCGTACACACGCGGCTCCGCTCCGTACACCTCGTACACACGCGGCTCTGCTCCGTACACCTCGTACACACGCGGCTCTGCTCCGTACACCTCGTACACGCGCGGTTCCGCCCCGTACGCCTCGTACACGCGCTGCTCCGCTCCGTACGCCTCGTACACGCGCGGCTCCGCTCCGTACGCCTCGTACACGCGCGGCTCCGCTCCGTACACCTCGTACACACGCGGCTTTGCTCCGTACACCTCGTACACACGCGGCTCCGCTCCGTACACCTCGTACACACGCGGCTCCGCTCCGTACACCTCGTACACACACGGCTCCGCTCCGTACACCTCGTACACACGCGGCTCCGCTCCGTACACCTCGTACACACACGGCTCCGCTCCGCACACACGGCTCCGCTCCGTACGCCTCGTACACGCGCGGCTCCGCTCCGTACGCCTCGTACACGCGCGGCTCCGCTCCGTACGCCTCGTACACGCGCGGCTCTGCTCCGTGCACCTCGTACACACGCGGATCTGCTCCGTACACCTCGTACACACGCGGCTCTGCTCCGTACACCTCGTACACACGCGGCTCCGCTACGTACACCTCGTACACACGCGGCTCCGCTCCGTACACCTCGTACACACACGGCTCCGCTCCGTACACACACGGCTCCGCTCCGTATACCTCATACACACGCGGCTCCGCTCCGTACACCTCGCACCCGCGTGGCTCCGCTCCGTACACACGCGGCTCTGCTCCGTACGCCTCTTACGCACGCGGCTCTGCTCCGTACACCTCGTACACACGCGGCTCTGCTCCGTACACCTCGTACACACGCGGCTCTGCTCCGTACACCTCGTACACACGCGGCTCTGCTCCGTACACCTCGTACACACGCGGCTCCTCTCCGTACACCTCGTACACACGCGGTTCCGCTCCGTACACCTCGTACACACGCGGCTCCGCTCCGTACACCTCGTACACACGCGGCTCCGCTCCGTACACCTCGTACACACGCGGCTCCGCTCCGTACACCGCGTACACACGCGGCTCCGCTCCGTACACCTCGTACACACGCGGCTCTGCTCCGTACACCTCGTACACACGCGGCTCTGCTCCGTACACCTCGTACACACGCGGCTCTGCTCCGTACACCTCGTACACACGCGGCTCCGCTCCGTACACTTCGTACACACGCGGCTCCGCTCCATACACCTCGTACACACGCGGCTCCGCTCCGTACACCTCGTACACACGCGGCTCCGCTCCGTACACCTCGTACACACGCGGCTCCGCTCCGCACACACACGGCTCCGCTCCGTACGCCTCGTACACGCGCGGCTCCGCTCCGTACGCCTCGTACACGCGCGGCTCCGCTCCGTACACCTCGCACACACGCGGCTCCGCTCCGTACACCTCGCACACGCGCGGCTCCGCTCCGTACGCTTCGTACGCGCGCGGCTCCGCTCCGTACGCGCGTGGCTCCGCTCCGTACGCACGTGGCTCCGCTACTTACGCCTCGTACACACACGGCTCCGCTCCGTACACCTCGTACACACGCAGCTCCGCTCCGTACACCTCGTACACACGCGGCTCTGCTCCGTACGCCTCGTACACACGCGGCTCCGCTCCGTACACACGCGGCTCCGCTCCGTACACCTCGTACACACGCAGCTCTGCTCCGTGCACCTCGTACACACGTGGCTCCGCTCCGTACACCTCGTACACACGCGGCTCCGCTCCGTACACCTCGTACACACGACTCTGCTCCGTGCACACGACTGCTCCGTACACCTCGTACATGCACGGCTCTGCTCCGTACACCTCGTACACGCGCGGCTCCGCTCCATACACCTCGTACACACGCGGCTCCGCCCGCACACCTCGTACACGCGCGGCTCCGCTCCGTACACCTCGTACACGCGCGGCTCCGCTCCGTACACCTCGTACACGCGCGGCTCTGCTCCGTACACCTCGTACACGCGCGGCTCCGCTCCGTACACCTCGTACACGCGCTGCTCCGCTCCGTACACCTTGTACACGCGCGGCTCCCCTCCGTACACCTCGTACACGCGCGGCTCCGCTCCGTACACCTCGTACACGTGCGGCTCCGCTCCGTACACCTTGTACACACGGCTCCGCTCCATACGCCTCGTACACACGCGGCTCTGCTCCGTACTCCTCGTACACACGTGGCTCCGCTCCGTACACTTCTTACACACGCGGCTCTGCTCCGTACACCTCGTACACACGTGGCTCCGCTCCGTACATCTCGTACACGCGCGGCTCCGCTCCGTACACCTCGTACAAGCGCGGCTCCGCTCCGTACACCTCGTACACGCGCGGCTCGGCTCCGTACACGCGCGGCTCCGCTCCGTACACCTCGTACACGCACGGCTCCGCTCCGTACACCTCGTACACGCGCAGCTCCGCTCCGTACACCTCGTACACGCGCGGCTCCGCTCCGTACACACGGCTCCGCTCCTTACGCCTCGTACACACGCGGCTCCGCTCCGTACTCCTCGTACACACGCGGCTCCGCTCCGTACACTTCGTACACACGCGGCTCCGCTCCGTACACTTCGTACACGCGCGGCTCCGCTCCGTACGCCTCGTACACGCGCGGCTCCGCTCCGTACGCCTCGTACACGCGCGGCTCCGCTCCGTACGCCTCGTACACGCGCGGCTCCGCTCCGTACGCCTCGTACACGCGCGGCTCCGCTCCGTACGCCTCGTACACGCGCGGCTCCGCTCCGTACGCCTCGTACACGCGCGGCTCCGCTCCGTACGCCTCGTACACGCGCTGCTCCGCTCCGTACGCCTCGTACACGCGCGGCTCCGCTCCGTACGCCTCGTACACGCGCGGCTTCCGCTCCGTACGCCTCGTACACACGCGGCTCTGCTCCGTACACCTCGTACACACGCGGCTCTGCTCCGTACACCTCGTACACACGCGGCTCTGCTCCGTACACCTCGTACACACGCGGCTCCGCTCCGTACACACACGGCTCCGCTCCGTACACCTCATACACACGCGGCTCCGCTCCGTACACCTCGCACCCGCGTGGCTCCGCTCCGTACACACGCGGCTCTGCTCCGTACGCCTCTTACGCACGCGGCTCTGCTCCGTACACCTCGTACACACGCGGCTCTGCTCCGTACACCTCGTACACACGCGGCTCTGCTCCGTACACCTCGTACACACGCGGCTCCGCTCCGTACACCTCGTACACACGCGGCTCCGCTCCGTACACCACGTACACACGCGGCTCCGCTCCGTACACCTCGTACACACACGGCTCCGCTCCGTACACACACGGCTCCGCTCCGTACACCTCATACACACGCGGCTCCGCTCCGTACACCTCGCACCCGCGTGGCTCCGCTCCGTACACACGCGGCTCTGCTCCGTACCCTTCGTACACACGCGGCTCTGCTCCGTACACCTCGTACACACACGGCTCTGCTCCGTACACCTCGTACACACGCGGCTCCGCTCCGTACACCTCGCACCCGCGTGGCTCCGCTCCGTACACACGCGGCTCTGCTCCGTACGCCTCTTACGCACGCGGCTCCGCTCCGTACACCTCGTACACGCGCAGCTCCGCTCCGTACACCTCGTACACGCGCGGCTCCGCTCCGTACACACGGCTCCGCTCCTTACGCCTCGTACACACGCGGCTCTGCTCCGTACTCCTCGTACACACGCGGCTCCGCTCCGTACACTTCGCACACACGCGGCTCCGCTCCGTACACTTCGTACACACGCGGCTCCGCTCCGTACGCCTCGTACACGCGCGGCTCCGCTCCGTACGCCTCGTACACGCGCGGCGCCGCTCCGTACGCCTCGTACACTTGCGGCTCCGCTCCGTACGCCTCGTACACGCGCGGCTCCGCTCCGTACGCCTCGTACACGCGCGGCTCCGCTCCGTACGCCTCGTACACGCGCGGCTCCGCTCCGTACGCCTCGTACACGCGCGGTTCCGCCCCGTACGCCTCGTACACGCGCTGCTCCGCTCCGTACGCCTCGTACACGCGCGGCTCCGCTCCGTACGCCTCGTACACGCCCGGCTCCGCTCCGTACACCTCGTACACACGCGGCTTTGCTCCGTACACCTCGTACACACGCGGCTCCGCTCCGTACACCTCGTACACACGCGGCTCCGCTCCGTACACCTCGTACACACGCGGCTCCGCTCCGCACACACGGCTCCGCTCCGTACGCCTCGTACAAGCGCCGCTCCGCTCCGTACGCCTCGTACACGCGCGGCTCCGCTCCGTACGCCTCGTACACGCGCTGCTTCGCTCCGTACGCCTCGTACACGCGCGGCTCCGCTCCGTACGCCTCGTACACGCGCGGCTCTGCTCTGTGCACCTCGTACACACGCGGCTCTGCTCCGTACACCTCGTACACACGCGGCTCTGCTCCGTACACCTCGTACACACGCGGCTCCGCTCCGTACACCTCGTAGACACGCGGCTCCGCTCCGTACACCTCGTACACACACGGCTCCGCTCCGTACACACACGGCTCCGCTCCGTATACCTCATACACACGCGGCTCCGCTCCGTACACCTCGCACCCGCGTGGCTCCGCTCCGTACACACGCGGCTCTGCTCCGTACGCCTCTTACGCACGTGGCTCTGCTCCGTACACCTCGTACACACGCGGCTCTGCTCCGTACACCTCGTACACACGCGGCTCTGCTCCGTACACCTCGTACACACGCGGCTCTGCTCCGTACACCTCGTAAACGCGCGGCTCCGCTCCGTACGCCTCGTACACGCGCGGTTCCGCCTCGTACACGCGCTGCTCCGCTCCGTACGCCTCGTACACGCGCGGCTCCGCTCCGTACGCCTCGTACACGCGCGGCTCCGCTCCGTACGCCTCGTACACACGCGGCTCCGCTCCGTACGCCTCGTACACGCGCGGCTCCGCTCCGTACACCTCGTACACACGCGGCTTTGCTCCGTACACCTCGTACACACGCGGCTCCGCTCCGTACACCTCGTACACACGCGGCTCCGCTCCGTACACCTCGTACACACGCGGCTCCGCTCCGTACACCTCGTACACACGCGGCTCCGCTCCGTACACCTCGTACACACACGGCTCCGCTCCGCACACACGGCTCCGCTCCGTACGCCTCGTACACGCGCGGCTCCGCTCCGTACGCCTCGTACACGCGCTGCTCCGCTCCGTACGCCTCGTACACGCGCGGCTCCGCTCCGTACGCCTCGTACACGCGCGGCTCTGCTCCGTGCACCTCGTACACACGCGGATCTGCTCCGTACACCTCGTACACACGCGGCTCTGCTCCGTACACCTCGTACACACGCGGCTCCGCTACGTACACCTCGTACACACGCGGCTCCGCTCCGTACACCTCGTACACACACGGCTCCGCTCCGTACACACACGGCTCCGCTCCGTATACCTCATACACACGCGGCTCCGCTCCGTACACCTCGCACCCGCGTGGCTCCGCTCCGTACACACGCGGCTCTGCTCCGTACGCCTCTTACGCACGCGGCTCTGCTCCGTACACCTCGTACACACGCGGCTCTGCTCCGTACACCTCGTACACACGCGGCTCTGCTCCGTACACCTCGTACACACGCGGCTCTGCTCCGTACGCCTCGTACACACGCGGCTCCTCTCCGTACACCTCGTACACACGCGGTTCCGCTCCGTACACCTCGTACACACGCGGCTCCGCTCCGTACACCTCGTACACACGCGGCTCCGCTCCGTACACCTCGTACACACGCGGCTCCGCTCCGTACACCGCGTACACACGCGGCTCCGCTCCGTACACCTCGTACACACGCGGCTCTGCTCCGTACACCTCGTACACACGCGGCTCTGCTCCGTACACCTCGTACACACGCGGCTCTGCTCCGTACACCTCGTACACACGCGGCTCCGCTCCGTACACTTCGTACACACGCGGCTCCGCTCCATACACCTCGTACACACGCGGCTCCGCTCCGTACACCTCGTACACACGCGGCTCCGCTCCGTACACCTCGTACACACGCGGCTCCGCTCCGCACACACACGGCTCCACTCCGTACGCCTCGTACACGCGCGGCTCCGCTCCGTACGCCTCGTACACGCGCGGCTCCGCTCCGTACGCCTCGTACACGCGCTGCTCCGCTCCGTACGCCTCGTACACGCGCGGCTCCGCTCCGTACACCTCGTACACACACGGCTCCGCTCCATACACACACGGCTCCGCTCCGTACACCTCATACACACGCGTCTCCGCTCCGTACACCTCGCACCCGCGTGGCTCCGCTCCGTACACACGCGGCTCTGCTCCGTACGCCTCGTACACACGCGGCTCTGCTCCGTACACCTCGTCCACACGCGGCTCTGCTCCGTACACCTCGTACACACGCGGCTCTGCTCCGTACACCTCGTACACGCGGCTCCGCTCCGCACACCTCGTACACACGCGGCTCCGCTCCGTACACCTCGTACACACGCGGCTCTGCTCCGTACACCGCGTACACACGCGGCTCCGCTCCGTACACCTCGTACACACACGGCTCCGCTCCGCACACACACGGCTCCGCTCCGTACACCTCATACACACGCGGCTCCGCTCCGTACACCTCGCACCCGCGTGGCTCCGCTCCGTACACACGCGGCTCTGCTCCGTACGCCTCTTACGCACACGGCTCCACTCCGTACACCTCGTACACACGCGGCTCTGCTCCGTACACCTCGTACACACGCGGCTCCGCTCCGTACACCTCGTACACACGCGGCTCCGCTCCGTACACCGCGTACACACGCGGCTCCGCTCCGCACACACGGCTCCGCTCCGTACGCCTCGTACACGCGCGGCTCCGCTCCGTACGCCTCGTACACGCGCTGCTCCGCTCCGTACGCCTCGTACACGCGCGGCTCCGCTCCGTACGCCTCGTACACGCGCGGCTCTGCTCCGTGCACCTCGTACACACGCGGATCTGCTCCGTACACCTCGTACACACGCGGCTCTGCTCCGTACACCTCGTACACACGCGGCTCCGCTACGTACACCTCGTACACACGCGGCTCCGCTCCGTACACCTCGTACACACACGGCTCCGCTCCGTACACACACGGCTCCGCTCCGTATACCTCATACACACGCGGCTCCGCTCCGTACACCTCGCACCCGCGTGGCTCCGCTCCGTACACACGCGGCTCTGCTCCGTACGCCTCTTACGCACGCGGCTCTGCTCCGTACACCTCGTACACACGCGGCTCTGCTCCGTACACCTCGTACACACGCGGCTCTGCTCCGTACACCTCGTACACACGCGGCTCTGCTCCGTACGCCTCGTACACACGCGGCTCCTCTCCGTACACCTCGTACACACGCGGTTCCGCTCCGTACACCTCGTACACACGCGGCTCCGCTCCGTACACCTCGTACACACGCGGCTCCGCTCCGTACACCTCGTACACACGCGGCTCCGCTCCGTACACCGCGTACACACGCGGCTCCGCTCCGTACACCTCGTACACACGCGGCTCTGCTCCGTACACCTCGTACACACGCGGCTCTGCTCCGTACACCTCGTACACACGCGGCTCTGCTCCGTACACCTCGTACACACGCGGCTCCGCTCCGTACACTTCGTACACACGCGGCTCCGCTCCATACACCTCGTACACACGCGGCTCCGCTCCGTACACCTCGTACACACGCGGCTCCGCTCCGTACACCTCGTACACACGCGGCTCCGCTCCGCACACACACGGCTCCGCTCCGTACGCCTCGTACACGCGCGGCTCCGCTCCGTACGCCTCGTACACGCGCGGCTCCGCTCCGTACGCCTCGTACACGCGCTGCTCCGCTCCGTACGCCTCGTACACGCGCGGCTCCGCTCCGTACACCTCGTACACACACGGCTCCGCTCCATACACACACGGCTCCGCTCCGTACACCTCATACACACGCGTCTCCGCTCCGTACACCTCGCACCCGCGTGGCTCCGCTCCGTACACACGCGGCTCTGCTCCGTACGCCTCGTACACACGCGGCTCTGCTCCGTACACCTCGTCCACACGCGGCTCTGCTCCGTACACCTCGTACACACGCGGCTCTGCTCCGTACACCTCGTACACGCGGCTCCGCTCCGTACACCTCGTACACACGCGGCTCCGCTCCGTACACCTCGTACACACGCGGCTCTGCTCCGTACACCGCGTACACACGCGGCTCCGCTCCGTACACCTCGTACACACACGGCTCCGCTCCGCACACACACGGCTCCGCTCCGTACACCTCATACACACGCGGCTCCGCTCCGTACACCTCGCACCCGCGTGGCTCCGCTCCGTACACACGCGGCTCTGCTCCGTACGCCTCTTACGCACACGGCTCCACTCCGTACACCTCGTACACACGCGGCTCTGCTCCGTACACCTCGTACACACGCGGCTCCGCTCCGTACACCTCGTACACACGCGGCTCCGCTCCGTACACCGCGTACACACGCGGCTCCGCTCCGTACACCTCGTACACACACGGATCCGCTCCGCACACACACGGCTCCGCTCCGTACACCTCATACACACGAGGCTCCGCTCCGTACACCTCGCACCCGCGTGGCTCCGCTCCGTACACACGCGGCTCTGCTCCGTACGCCTCTTACGCACGCGGCTCCGCTCCGTACACCTCGTACACGCGCGGCTCCGCTCCGTACACACGGCTCCGCTCCTTACGCCTCGTACACACGCGGCTCTGCTCCGTACTCCTCGTACACACGCGGCTCCGCTCCGTACACTTCGCACACACGCGGCTCCGCTCCGTACGCCTCATACACGCGCGGCTCCGCTCCATACGCCTCGTACACGCGCGGCTCCGCTCCGTACGCCTCGTACACGCGCGGCTCCGCTCCGTACGCCTCGTACACGCGCGGCTCCGCTCCGTACGCCTCGTACACGCGCTGCTCCGCTCCGTACGCCTCGTACACGCACGGCTCTGCTCCGTACGCCTCGTACACACGCGGCTCCGCTCCGCACACCTCATACACACGCGGCTCCGCTCCGTACACCTCGCACCCGCGTGGCTCCGCTCCGTACACACGCCGCTCTGCTCCGTACGCCTCTTACGCACGCGGCTCTGCTCCGTACACCTCGTACACACGCGGCTCTGCTCCGTACACCTCGTACACACGCGGCTCTGCTCTGTACACCTCGTACGCACGCGGCTCTGCTCCGTACACCTCGTACACACGGGGCTCTGCTCCCTACACCTCGTACACACGCGGCTCTGCTCCGTACACCTCGTACACACGCGGCTCTGCTCCGTACACCTCGTACACACGCGGCTCCGCTCCGTATACCTCGTACACACGCGGCTCCGCTCCGTACACCTCGTACACACGCGGCTCCGCTCCGTACACCTCGTACACACACGGCTCCGCTCCGTACACACACGGCTCCGATCCGTACACCTCATACACACGCGGCTCCGCTCCGTACACCTCGCACCCGCGTGGCTCCGCTCCGTACACACGCGGCTCTGCTCCGTACGCCTCTTACGCACGCGGCTCCGCTCCGTACACCTCGTACACACGCGGCTCTGCTCCGTACACCTCGTACACACGCGGCTCTGCTCCGTACACCTCGTACACACGCGGCTCTGCTCCGTACGCCTCGTACACACGCGGCTCTGCTCCGTACACCTCGTACACACGCGGCTCTGCTCCGTACGCCTCGTACACACGCGGCTCCGCTCCGTACGCCTCGTACACACGCGGCTCCGCTCCGTACGCCTCGTACACACGCGGCTCCGCTCCGTACGCCTCGTACACACGCGGCTCCGCTCCGTACGCCTCGTACACACGCGGCTCCGCTCCGTACGCCTCGTACACACGCGGCTCCGCTCCGTACACCTCGTACACACGCGGCTCCGCTCCGTACACCTCGTACACACGCGGCTCCGCTCCGTACACCTCGTACACACGCGGCTCCGCTCCGTACACCTCGTACACACGCGGCTCCGCTCCGTACACCTCGTACGCACGCGGCTCCGCTCCGTACACCTCGCACACGCGCGGCTCCGCTCCGTACGCTTCGTACACACGCGGCTCCGCTCCGTACACCACGTACGCACGCGGCTCCGCTCCGTACACCTCGTACACACACGGCTCCGCTCCGTACACCTCATACACACGCGGCTCCGCTCCGTACACCTCGCACCCGCGTGGCTCCGCTCCGTACACACGCGGCTCTGCTCCGTACCCCTCGTACACACGCGGCTCTGCTCCGTACACCTCGTACACACACGGCTCTGCTCCGTACACCTCGTACACACGCGGCTCCGCTCCGTACACCTCGCACCCGCGTGGCTCCGCTCCGTACACACGCGGCTCTGCTCCGTACGCCTCTTACGCACGCGGCTCCGCTCCGTACACCTCGTACACGCGCAGCTCCGCTTCGTACACCTCGTACACGCGCGGCTCCGCTCCGTACACACGGCTCCGCTCCTTACGCCTCGTACACACGCGGCTCTGCTCCGTACTCCTCGTACACACGCGGCTCCGCTCCGTACACTTCGCACACACGCGGCTCCGCTCCGTACACTTCGTACACACGCGGCTCCGCTCCGTACGCCTCGTACACGCGCGGCTCCGCTCCGTACGCCTCGTACACGCGTGGCTCCGCTCCGTACGCCTCGTACACTCGCGGCTCCGCTCCTTACGCCTCGTACACACGCGGCTCTGCTCCGTACTCCTCGTACACACGCGGCTCCGCTCCGTACACTTCGTACACACGCGGCTCCGCTCCGTACACTTCGTACACGCGCGGTTCCGCCCCGTACGCCTCGTACACGCGCTGCTCCGCTCCGTACGCCTCGTACACGCGCGGCTCCGCTCCGTACGCCTCGTACACGCGCGGCTCCGCTCCGTACACCTCGTACACACGCGGCTTTGCTCCGTACACCTCGTACACACGCGGCTCCGCTCCGTACACCTCGTACACACGCGGCTCCGCTCCGTACACCTCGTACACACGCGGCTCCGCTCCGTACACCTCGTACACACGCGGCTCCGCTCCGTACACCTCGTACACACGCGGCTCCGCTCCGTACACCTCGTACGCACGCGGCTCCGCTCCGTACACCTCGCACACGCGCGGCTCCGCTCCGTACGCTTCGTACACACGCGGCTCCGCTCCGTACACCACGTACGCACGCGGCTCCGCTCCGTACACCTCGTACACACACGGCTCCGCTCCGTACACCTCATACACACGCGGCTCCGCTCCGTACACCTCGCACCCGCGTGGCTCCGCTCCGTACACACGCGGCTCTGCTCCGTACCCCTCGTACACACGCGGCTCTGCTCCGTACACCTCGTACACACACGGCTCTGCTCCGTACACCTCGTACACACGCGGCTCCGCTCCGTACACCTCGCACCCGCGTGGCTCCGCTCCGTACACACGCGGCTCTGCTCCGTACGCCTCTTACGCACGCGGCTCCGCTCCGTACACCTCGTACACGCGCAGCTCCGCTTCGTACACCTCGTACACGCGCGGCTCCGCTCCGTACACACGGCTCCGCTCCTTACGCCTCGTACACACGCGGCTCTGCTCCGTACTCCTCGTACACACGCGGCTCCGCTCCGTACACTTCGCACACACGCGGCTCCGCTCCGTACACTTCGTACACACGCGGCTCCGCTCCGTACGCCTCGTACACGCGCGGCTCCGCTCCGTACGCCTCGTACACGCGTGGCTCCGCTCCGTACGCCTCGTACACTCGCGGCTCCGCTCCTTACGCCTCGTACACACGCGGCTCTGCTCCGTACTCCTCGTACACACGCGGCTCCGCTCCGTACACTTCGTACACACGCGGCTCCGCTCCGTACACTTCGTACACGCGCGGCTCCGCTCCGTACGCCTCGTACACGCGCGGTTCCGCCCCGTACGCCTCGTACACGCGCTGCTCCGCTCCGTACGCCTCGTACACGCGCGGCTCCGCTCCGTACGCCTCGTACACGCGCGGCTCCGCTCCGTACACCTCGTACACACGCGGCTTTGCTCCGTACACCTCGTACACACGCGGCTCCGCTCCGTACACCTCGTACACACGCGGCTCCGCTCCGTACACCTCGTACACACGCGGCTCCGCTCCGTACACCTCGTACACACGCGGCTCCGCTCCGTACACCTCGTACACACACGGCTCCGCTCCGCACACACGGCTCCGCTCCGTACGCCTCGTACACGCGCGGCTCCGCTCCGTACGCCTCGTACACGCGCGGCTCCGCTCCGTACGCCTCGTACACGCGCTGCTCCGCTCCGTACGCCTCGTACACGCGCGGCTCCGCTCCGTACGCCTCGCACACGCGCGGCTCTGCTCCGTGCACCTCGTACACACGCGGCTCTGCTCCGTACACCTCGTACACACGCGGCTTTGCTCCGTACACCTCGTACACACGCGGCTCCGCTCCGTACACCTCGTACACACGCGGCTCCGCTCCGTACACCTCGTACACACGCGGCTCCGCTCCGTACACCTCGTACACACGCGGCTCCGCTCCGTACACCTCGTACACACACGGCTCCGCTCCGCACACACGGCTCCGCTCCGTACGCCTCGTACACGCGCGGCTCCGCTCCGTACGCCTCGTACACGCGCGGCTCCGCTCCGTACGCCTCGTACACGCGCTGCTCCGCTCCGTACGCCTCGTACACGCGCGGCTCCGCTCCGTACGCCTCGTACACGCGCGGCTCTGCTCCGTGCACCTCGTACACACGCGGCTCTGCTCCGTACACCTCGTACACACGCGGCTCTGCTCCGTACACCTCGTACACACGCGGCTCCGCTCCGTACACCTCGTACACACGCGGCTCCGCTCCGTACACCTCGTACACACACGGCTCCGCTCCGTACACACACGGCTCCGCTCCGTATACCTCATACACACGCGGCTCCGCTCCGTACACCTCGCACCCGCGTGGCTCCGCTCCGTACACACGCGGCTCTGCTCCGTACGCCTCTTACGAACGCGGCTCTGCTCCGTACACCTCGTACACACGCGGCTCTGCTCCGTACACCTCGTACACACGCGGCTCCGCTCCGTACACCTCGTACACACTCGGCTCCGCTCCGCACACACACGGCTCCGCTCCGTACGCCTCGTACACGCGTGGCTCCGCTCCGTACGCCTCGTACACGCGCGGCTCCGCTCCGTACGCCTCGTACACGCGCTGCTCCGCTCCGTACGCCTCGTACACGCGCGGCTCCGCTCCGTACACCTCGTACACACACGGCTCCGCTTCATACACACACGGCTCCGCTCCGTACACCTCATACACACGCGGCTCCGCTCCGTACACCTCGCACCCGCGTGGCTCCGCTCCGTACACACGCGGCTCTGCTCCGTACGCCTCTTACGCACGCGGCTCTGCTCCGTACACCTCGTACACACGCGGCTCTGCTCCGTACACCTCGTACACACGCGGCTCTGCTCCGTACACCTCGTACATACGCGGCTCTGCTCCGTACACCACGTACACACGCGGCTCCGCTCCGTACACCTCGTACACACGCGGCTCCGCTCCGTACACCTCGTACACACGCGGCTCTGCTCCGTACACCGCGTACACACGCGGCTCCGCTCCGTACACCTCGTACACACACGGCTCCGCTCCGCACACACACGGCTCCGCTCCGTACACCTCATACACACGCGGCTCCGCTCCGTACACCTCGCACCCGCGTGGCTCCGCTCCGTACACACGCGGCTCTGCTCCGTACGCCTCTTACGCACACGGCTCCACTCCGTACACCTCGTACACACGCGGCTCTGCTCCGTACACCTCGTACACACGCGGCTCCGCTCCGTACACCTCGTACACACGCGGCTCCGCTCCGTACACCGCGTACACACGCGGCTCCGCTCCGTACACCTCGTACACACACGGATCCGCTCCGCACACACACGGCTCCGCTCCGTACACCTCATACACACGCGGCTCCGCTCCGTACACCTCGCACCCGCGTGGCTCCGCTCCGTACACACGCGGCTCTGCTCCGTACGCCTCTTACGCACGCGGCTCCGCTCCGTACACCTCGTACACGCGCAGCTCCGCTCCGTACACCTCGTACACGCGCGGCTCCGCTCCGTACACACGGCTCCGCTCCTTACGCCTCGTACACACGCGGCTCTGCTCCGTACTCCTCGTACACACGCGGCTCCGCTCCGTACACTTCGCACACACGCGGCTCCGCTCCGTACGCCTCGTACACGCGCGGCTCCGCTCCGTACGCCTCGTACACGTGCGGCTCCGCTCCGTACGCCTCGTACACGCGCGGCTCCGCTCCGTACGCCTCGTACACGCGCTGCTCCGCTCCGTACGCCTCGTACACGCACGGCTCTGCTCCGTACACCTCGTACACACGCGGCTCCGCTCCGTACACCTCATACACACGCGGCTCCGCTCCGTACACCTCGCACCCGCGTGGCTCCGCTCCGTACACACGCCGCTCTGCTCCGTACGCCTCTTACGCACGCGGCTCTGCTCCGTACACCTCGTACACACGCGGCTCTGCTCCGTACACCTCGTACACACGCGGCTCTGCTCCGTACACCTCGTACACACGCGGCTCTGCTCCGTACACCTCGTACACACGCGGCTCCGCTCCGTACACCTCGTACACACGCGGCTCCGCTCCGTACACCTCGTACACACGCGGCTCCGCTCCGTACACCTCGTACACACACGGCTCCGCTCCGTACACACACGGCTCCGATCCGTACACCTCATACACACGCGGCTCCGCTCCGTACACCTCGCACCCGCGTGGCTCCGCTCCGTACACACGCGGCTCTGCTCCGTACGCCTCTTACGCACGCGGCTCCGCTCCGTACACCTCGTACACACGCGGCTCTGCTCCGTACACCTCGTACACACGCGGCTCTGCTCCGTACACCTCGTACACAAGCGGCTCCGCTCCGTACGCCTCGTACGCACGCGGCTCCGCTCCGTACGCCTCGTACGCACGCGGCTCCGCTCCGTACGCCTCGTACGCACGCGGCTCCGCTCCGTACGCCTCGTACGCACGCGGCTCCGCTCCGTACGCCTCGTACGCACGCGGCTCCGCTCCGTACGCCTCGTACGCACGCGGCTCCGCTCCGTACGCCTCGTACGCACGCGGCTCCGCTCCGTACGCCTCGTACGCACGCGGCTCCGCTCCGTACACCTCGTACGCATGCGGCTCCGCTCCGTACACTTCGTACACACGCGGCTCCGCTCCGTACGCCTCGTACACACGCGGCTCCGCTCCGTACGCCTCGTACACACGCGGCTCCGCTCCGTACGCCTCGTACACACGCGGCTCCGCTCCGTACGCCTCGTACACACGCGGCTCCGCTCCGTACGCCTCGTACACACGCGGCTCCGCTCCGTACGCCTCGTACACACGCGGCTCCGCTCCGTACGCCTCGTACACACGCGGCTCCGCTCCGTACGCCTCGCACACACGCGGCTCCGCTCAGTACGCCTCGCACACACGCGGCTCCGCTCAGTACGCCTCGTACACACGCGGCTCCGCTCCGTACGCCTCGTACGCACGCGGCTCCGCTCCGTACGCCTCGTACGCACGCGGCTCCGCTCCGTACGCCTCGTACGCACGTGGCTCCGCTCCATACACCTCTTACGCACGCGGCTCCGCTCCGTACACCTCGTACACACGCGGCTCCGCTCCGTAGACCTCGTACACACGCGGCTCCGCTCCGTACGCCTCGTACACACGCGGCTCCGCTCCGTACGCCTCGTACACACGCGGCTCCGCTCCGTACGCCTCGTACACACGGGGCTCCGCTCCGTACGCCTCGTACACACGCGGCTCCGCTCCGTACGCCTCGTACACACGCGGCTCCGCTCCGTACGCCTCGTACACACGCGGCTCTGCTCCGTACACCTCGTACACACGCGGCTCTGCCGCTCAGTACGCCTCGTACACACGCGGCTCTGCTCCGTACACCTCGTACACACGCGGCTCTGCTCCGTACACCTCGTACACACGCGGCTCTGCTCCGTACACCTCGTACACACGCGGCTCTGCTCCGTACACCTCGTACACACGCGGCTCCGCTCCGTACACCTCGTACACACGCGGCTCCGCTCCGTACACCTCGTACACACGCGGCTCCGCTCCGTACACCTCGTACACACGCGGCTCCGCTCCGTACACCTCGTACACACGCGACTCCGCTCCGTACACCTCGTACACACGCGGCTCTGCTCCGTACACCTCGTACACACGCGGCTCCGCTCCGTACACCTCGTACACACGCGGCTCCGCTCCGTACACCTCGTACACACACGGCTCCGCTCCGTACACACACGGCTCCGATCCGTACACCTCATACACACGCGGCTCCGCTCCGTACACCTCGCACCCGCGTGGCTCCGCTCCGTACACACGCGGCTCTGCTCCGTACGCCTCTTATGCACGCGGCTCCGCTCCGTACACCTCGTACACACGCGGCTCTGCTCCGTACACCTCGTACACACGCGGCTCCGCTCCGTACGCCTCGTACACACGCGGCTCCGCTCCGTACGCCTCGTACACACGCGGCTCCGCTCCGTACGCCTCGTACACACGCGGCTCCGCTCCGTACGCCTCGTACACATGCGGCCTTGCTCCGTACGCCTCGTACACACGCGGCCTTGCTCCGTACGCCTCGTACACACGCGGCTCCGCTCCGTACGCCTCGTACACACGCGGCTCCGCTCCGTACGCCTCGTACACACGCCGCTCCGCTCCGTACACCTCGTACACACGCGGCTCCGCTCCGTACACCTCGTACACACGCGGCTCCGCTCCGTACACCTCGTACACGCGCGGCTCTGCTCCGTACACCTCGTACACGCGCGGCTCTGCTCCGTACACCTCGTACACACGCGGCTCCGCTCCATACACCTCGTACACGCGTGGCTCCGCTCCGTACACCTCGTACACGCGTGGCTCCGCTCCGTACACCTCGTACACGCGTGGCTCCGCTCCGTACACCTCGTACACGCGCGGCTCTGCTCCGTACACCTCGTACACACGCGGCTCCGCTCCGTACACCTCGTACACACGCGGCTCTGCTCCGTACACCTCGTACACACGCGGCTCTGCTCCGTACACCTCGTACACACGCGGCTCCGCTCCGTACACCTCGTACACGCGCGGCTCTGCTCCGTACACCTCGTACACACGCGGCTCCGCTCCGTACACCTCGTACACGCGCGGCTCTGCTCCGTACACCTCGTACACACGCGGCTCTGCTCCGTACACCTCGTACACACGCGGCTCTGCTACATCCACACTGTAAACCCCTCCTGACCCCACACATAAACTTCAGCTCATCCAGCACCATGACAACCAGCACAGCAGAGTCCTGCATCCACTGAGGCCCCTGATCATGTGACCCCTGACTCCTCCCCTCCTGTGACCTCATCACAGCTCCTGTGCGCACAGAGCAGCCATATATGTGGTGGCGGCTCTGCAGGTGGAGGTATGTGGAGACCCCATTACTGGGCGCAGGGGGCATTAACCCCTTCAGCATGGAGACTCTTTTGGGGTCTTGTGTTGCCCCTTTATAAGAATCATAAGGTTTTTGTTCTGTTTCCTGTAATAGATACATACGACCCAACTATGGAGACAGGAAGGAGGGAAACGTATTGTTCTCATAGTACAGGACCCCTTTACTGGCCCCACAGTGTAATGCCCCCATTATGCCCCTTATGCAAGATGTATGATGCCCCCACACAGTGTGATGCCCCCACACAGTGTAATGCCCCCATTATGCCCCTTATGCAGGATGTATGATGCCCCCACACAGTATAATGCCCCCATTATTCCCCTTATGCAGGATGTATGATGCCCCCACACAGTGTAATGCCCCTTATGCAGTATGTATGATGCCCCCACACAGTGTAATGCCCCCATTATGCCCCTTATGCAGGATGTATGATGCCCCCACACAGTGTAATGCCCCCATTATGCCCCTTATGCAGGATGTATGATGCCCCACACAGTGTAATGCCCCCCATTATGCCCCTTATGCAGGATGTATGATGCCCCCACACAGTGTAATGCCCCCATTATGCCCCTTATGCAGGATGTATGATGCCCCACACAGTGTAATGCCCCCATTATGCTCTTATGTAGGATGTATGATGCCCCCACACAGTGTAATGCCCCTTATGTGGGATGTATGATGCCCCCACACAGTGTAATGCCCCTATTATCCCCCTTATGCAGGATGTATGATGCCCCCATTATGCCCCTTATGCAGGATGTATGATGCCCCACACAGTGTAATGCCCCCATTATGCACCTTATGCAGCATGTATGATGCCCCCCCTCAGTGTAATGCCCACATTATGCCCTTTATGCAGGATGTATGATGACCCCCACAATATAATGTTCCCCCAGTACCACCTGAGGTCCTGCAGTTGGAATAATTCCTCTGGAGTTGGTTTTCCCTTTGGCTGCTCCCCTCCATGTAGACCCTCGAGCATGTATACATGCATGTAGGGGAGCAGGCCTTACTAGATATCGAGGCTTTGTACAGTAATATACCGCATGATGATGGTATCAGAGGAGTAAGACATTTTTTGAAATTGAGGCCAATAGAGTGTAGCCGACATAATGACTTCATGGAGGATCTTCTAAAATTCACTCTTGTCTTTTTCATAACTTCTTTCTTTTTGACAGGAAGTACTTCCACCAGCTCAGGGGTACTACGATGGGGAGCCCCTGGGCTCTCTCGTATGCTAACCTATTCCTGGGCTGGTGGGAGGAAACCACAATATTCAGGGATGATCATAAGTGGTGGCATCCATTTATTGGGGTGTGGTATAGATATATTGACTACATTTTAATCATCTGGTCAGGAACGAATGAACAATCTTTTGAATGTGTCAGGGAACTCAACATCAATAGAGTGGGCCTGAGATTTACATCTGAGTTTAATTATCACCAGTTGCCTTTCCTGGATGTACTAATCAAGAAAGATCAGGCTGGGATCCTAGGGACACTCATCTACCATAAACCTTCAAGCACTAATAAACTATTGAAGTGGGATAGCCACCACCTCATCCCCATAAAAAGAGGAATACCCAAGAGCTAATTTTTATGGTTGAAAAGGTACTGCCATAATGTCACAGATTTTAATATACAGGCAATAGACCTGAACACCAGATTCAGGCAAAAAGGGTACTCCTGGCACATTTTGGATTCCGCATCATTGTTTGCAGAAAAATGGGAGAGACAGACACTCCTCCATACCTAACCAAGAGACCAAGAAAAAGATGGGATAACACAAGTAAGAAAAACTTACGACAATCAGAGTGACCGTATCTTTAACACTAGGACTACTGGACTCGTGACCCCGCCTAGAACTACTGAAAGGAGTCATTTTGACTCCTTGCTTGTTTTCGTTTATTTTTAGAGTTTCATTTGTGGTTATTTATTAATAATTATATTTTTTGTAATGTATTATTATTGTGAGATCCAACAGTAATGCTTTTGATTGTTTTTTTTCTGCTTTTCTTATTTTTCTACAGAAAATAACAATAATTATAATAGACGTTTTTCAAACATTTTTTTTTATTCAAGTGCACACATATAAACAACAACTGAAGAACAAAAAGCAGAGAAAATGTAGGTGGAGGAGCATAAAAATGAAAATATGGCGCAGAATTCACCTTCTAAACATTTGGTGTTTCGCATTTTAGGCATTGCCTTTGATTTATGGCAGTACATTACCCACACAAAGACTTACCACAAGTCTTACAATTGCCGACAGATCTATTTTTCTTGCACTTTTCTTTGATCTGGCAAAATTTTGTTTGAACCATCACTTCTGAGCATGTAGAAACTTGGGACGTGGAACCCTTTTCCCTATCTGTGACATAAGGACCACTCAACTCTCTCACAAGCGTTTGCAAAAATGCCTTGCGTGACATTTTTTGGTGGGTAATCTCCTTGAATATTATCCATGCATTTATACCCGCAAAGTCTAAGGCATTTTCAAATGCATGAACAGGCCATCTCCTTGTGCATGTTCGTGTGGTATATTTTCGTGCCATCTGATCCACTACATCTACTCCATATTTTGTTTCATTGTAAAACTTTACCGTTTCTGGAGTTTTTTTAGCGGAATCAGACGCAACAACAACATCTGGATGGACGGAACTCAAAATGACAACATTTTTGTTGGGCTTTCCTTGATATACTGTAAGTGTAAAATTGTCTTCATTTCTAAACACTTTAGTGTTGTACAATTCCTCTTTCATGGATTTTATTTCTTTAGGCACTTCTCGCCTTATCTTGTTCAGTGTTCCCACGATGGTTGTTCCTTTGCTTTTTAGCTGTTTAGCTAATTTTACTGAAGTAAAATAATTATCGGTTGTAACATTGCGACCTTTTTTCAAAAACGGGTCCAATAACTTCATTACCACATGGTCAGCTAAACGGTCCTCAGCACGGCGTGTGTCATCTTTGCCTAGATAAGGGAAGCCATTTGCCAGATATTTGCTCTCCTTATCAACAGCTAGCCAATATTTGTGGCCATATTTATCTGGTTTGGAAGGCATGTACTGCGTGAATGGACACCTAGTTTTGCTTGGGAAAAGTTGCTCATCCACCGTTATGTATGGGCCAGGTTTGTAACACGCAATACAATTTTCAATAAACCTGTCCCACACAGTAGAAAATAGAGCAAACTTGTCCGTTTGCAGTCTCTCCGATCGAGTAGATTTCTCATCAAATCTGAGAAACCTCATAATTTCAACAAAGCGGTCCCTAGACATTGTCGCTTTGCAAAACGGTATTCCCCAGTCATTACACCAAATACTGCTAATCGAGTGACGGTTCGTGCCAGATATTCCACGAGCATAGAATATCGCAATGAATGCATCTAGCTCCTCATCAGATAGAGTAAACTGTAAATTATTGTTCCTGCATGCAGAATTCTGCAAGCGTACAGTTCTTTATATGTGTCAATATATATGAATCAAAAAATAAACGCCATGCGCTCAAAGGACTATCGATAATGATATTTCTTCTGGCGTATCCTGTAGGGCCAGGTGCTTCTCGAAGAATATTTTGGCTGTCACGCCTACCAGGCAAGTGTTCTCCAATTTCAACAGGTTTCCATTGAATACCATCCGCTGAAACTAGTATTCCTTCAGATTCGCCTTCTCTGGTGTTTGTTGTTGCATTACCTTCGCCGCCATCGTTATCTGTTGTTCTTTCATTTCTGGGACGTTTTGCTGATTTTTTCTGTCCACGACCAGGAGGATGGTCACGAGGCAACATAACTGGATGAGCCCGATCCCCAGTTGATGTGCTTGGAATATCTGGAAAAAAGTTGATGAATATTTAGAATTTTTGTTTTGTAAGGGTCCGTGCACACTGGCTGGATTAGCGGCGGAATATCCGACCGGATATTCTCACCACAATCCGGCCCGTACCTGCCCGCTCAGGTACAGAGCGGAGTTTCATACCTGAAGCTCCGCTCCGAACCCCGGGCTGGAGCCGCTGTCTGGGACGGAGCTGTGCTCGCGCGTAAGCAAGCGCTGCTCTGTCCCTGACAGCGGCTCCAGCCCGGGGTTCGGAGCGGAGCTTCAGGCATGAGCGGGCAGGTACAGCCTGTATTGCGGCAAGAATATCCAGATGGCTATTCAGCCAGAATTCTGCTAGTGTGCACAGGCCCTAACTCAGTGTGTGGAAGAACCAATAAATACACATAACTACTTACCTTCTGGATTTGTTCCTTCTGAGTCTTCAGATTCACTTGATATGTTCTGAGGAATGAAATCTTCATCACTGTCAGAATCAAATACATGTTCCTGCAATTCGGATTCCGATTCATCCTCCGGTATGGATTGCAAAGTAGCCAGCATATCCTGAGGCTTTATCAAACGTCTTCTCTCCATATTCCTCACAAATTCCATAATTCTATATAGTTCCCTGCTGAAACATAGAAATGAAATGAAAACTAAAAGAAATAATAACTGTTCTGCCACCTTCAAAAGTAGGTGGGCTGAATCAGTTGACAGACAGCTAAACTATTTCATAACAATTCATACCTGTATGAGACTTCAGAGCTCGTATGTCTGCTTCTGTTCTCTTTGTCTCTTCAGCTGAACTGAAAGTAAAGTTACTATCCAGAACACTGTCTCCTGCTAGGACCTTAGAAAAACACCACCCTTCATTAGCATAAGATAAGAGCCTAGAGTAAACAAGCTATTTTGTTCAGCATTACACAGTAATACAAGCAGGTAAAACACAAGGAAAATGTGAAAAGTTGACATGTAAATTGAACTACATCTATATGAACATCAGGGTAAATAAGACAGAGTGAAAAAATTATGCACAAAACTTTATAGCAACATTTAGTGACAAAAGGACCTCAAAATATAGTAGGGAGTCAAAATGACTCCCTTCAGTAGTTCTTGGTAAATTTTGAAAAAAACGCGCAAATTTTTCACCAAAATTATTTATTCTCACAAAATCTTTTTTCACATCATATTTGAGGAAAAGTCACCGAGTTTCAAGCCGGAATTCTGAAAAATGTAGTCACAGAAGAGAAATAAAAAACGAAAGGAGTCAAAATGACTCCATCAGTAGTTCTAGTGTTAATATCCTCAGAAAACACTGGGATATACTTGTGGCTGACACGGACCTGAGGGTTCTGTGTGATCTACTCCCACAATAACTTTCAGAAAGGTTCGGTCAATTAGGGACCATTTAGTGCATAGTTTCTACAAAAAACCTGCACCCAAGGGGACTTGGCTGGATAGAAGAGTCTGTGGTTTCTTTAGATCTGGAGAAAGTTGTACATGTAATTGGATGAGACCATGTAAATCTTTCTCAAGTTCCTCCACGAGTAAAAACTTTTTTCCGAGGGATTATTCCAACTGTAAAACCTCAGAACTTGTATATATGGCCACATGCATCTGCCCCCTAGTTTTTGTAGGCAAGACCAAGAGGGAGTTTGTGAGGAGGGAGGGGGAGCATTTGGGTGATATATGTCATGGTCGGGACACCCCATTAGTGAGACACATGAACACTCGTACATCGAGGTGAAACCAGAGACATCTTTTGTATCATTGAGGTGGTTAAACCCAATGTGAGAGGAGGTGATCGCAAAAGATGTTTCCTCAAAAAGGAGAGTGAGTGGATTTCCAGATTGGATCCACAAGCCCCTAAGGGACTGAATGAGCAAATTTCCTACGCCTGTTTTGTATGAATACAGCCCCATTCTGGATTACATTTTTGGATTTTATACTCTACCCATTGCTACTCAGTTCCCTGTGAATGAGGTTCACATATTGTTGTACTTCATCAAGAGATCTGAGCTTCTATATCAGAATTATTTCTTATCAGTTATATCCCACATCTACTATTTAGTAACTAACAAGTGTGGTGATCCTTGTGTATCTCTATGCAATAAGGGTCAAATTTGACCATTTAGGAGTATACTGTGGGCCATCATCCCATATTTTATGTAGTGATAAAGTAGATCTACACGCCTATTGTATGATGGGAGGATGTGCAATACTTGTTTTTAGTCTCTCATGACGCTGATCTCAGAGATAGGATTTTTCTATGTTGGTGGTATGCAATCCAATATCATATGCGTGGAACGCATGCTTCCGGACATGCGCATTCACAGATAGGAGACCGTGATGCACTCCGGCATGGAACGCACATGTCCGGGCACGTTTGAGCTTTCTGCCCGCCCGTTGTTTTGTGCTGAATTGTGGGGAATACTTGAGAATTTATTTTTGTTCCATCTGTCTTTAGTTGATCCCACTGATGCATCAGATAAGTCCTCGGAGAATTATAATTAGAGGAACCCATGGACACATTGGGATTTGTGAAGCTGACCTCCGCTCTCCGCTATTTCCTTTGAATTTATTGTGTGACCTGTATTTCTGAACAGTAGGTCTTGGTTTGTTTCATTTCCATGTGTAAATTGAATTTGACTCGTTGTCTTTGATATCTCTTTCAAACTTAGTTTTTTGATGTCTGAGATCCATCCTCCAGACTTTGTAAATTCGTTTGCATATTTTGTTTGAGTTTTGTATCCAAAAAGACTTCTACACTTGGCGGAAAACTTTCACCTAGTTTTTTTTCAATAAAAAAATATCAAACGCAATGTGACTTGATTATCCTTTTACAAATTTATCTTTATTAAGTTTTGAAAAGGAAATACAAATGCAAACACCGGGTACTAGTTGTGCAACAAGTAGTAGGTCAAACATGACCACATAACCATAACAATAACCAGTATTTCCAAAACATTTGAAAATGAAAGAAGTTAACACAATCCAAAGTAAAGTCCCTGGTAGAACATTGGTTCAATGTGTTTTAGGATATACCAGCGTGGTGACTCAGACTT
Organism: Phyllobates terribilis; assembly: GCF_046119375.1. NCBI lineage: Eukaryota > Metazoa > Chordata > Amphibia > Anura > Dendrobatidae > Phyllobates > Phyllobates terribilis. The sequence continues at coordinate 3,703,498 of NW_027362943.1, forward strand.
AAACATTAAGTCATTACATATTTATGTGGATTAACAAATAAGGGTTCTAAAAGAAAGAAAGAGTAGTTAAAACTAAAAACACAAATACACACAAAGACAAAGGGAAGTGGGGGAATGGATGTATGGGTAAGAGGGTTAGGGTAACGTCAAATAGGCTCCTGAAGTATAGACTTAGCTTTCCCCTATTAGGTCAAGGTAATCAGCGGAAGATTTAAACTCTAGTAGAACCATGTTTTATAAAATTTATTATGGGAGTTATTGATCATGGAGGGGAGTTCGTCCGTTAGCATAATCTCATTTATTTTGGAGAACCATAGTGTTACTTTTCCATAGCAAGGGAATACATGCTCTAGCAGACGTGATCAAGTGTCTCAGTATCGAGTTTTTATATGTTTTTAAAGGGATGTTGCTGTGATGGAGAAGGACGAAAGCTGGGTCAAGGTCTGAAATAAGATCAGTGAATTTACTAATCACTAGTAGAACTTTTCCCCAGAAAGGAGAAAGGTGTTATGATTTGCTACAAGCACTAAGGAAAGACAGGAGATCTGTCCCTACAATAGAACTAAGCTAGATCCCTACGATGTAACGGGGAACCTGATCCTGCGATCAGACCCGCTAAAGTCCTCAGCTAGTCTGAACGAAGACCTATAGATGTGAGGGAGGGATCCCTACAAGAACTAGGGACTGGGAGAAAGATGGACACCTCCTAGCAGTAATTGTAGCAGTAAAAAGACAAACAAACAACATAGAACATAGAGGTCAAAAGACCTAGCTAAACTGACTGAGAAAGGTAACAAAGCACCTGGCTAGCTTAAGAGTAGAAATTACAATGAAGTCCAGCAAGGCCAGAAGGGCGGAGCAGGATTAAATAGGCAAAAACGGTCATGTGACCAGCATAATAGAAAAAACCTAACAGGAGAGTTCTAACAAAAGGAGTTTACAGGTCCAGAAAATATGTAGCAGGTCACCCTCCTCCTCCCCACATCTCCAACACATGGGACTAGCATCTGGGAATATAGAGTGTAGGCGAGTTGGGACCCTATACCACCGAGAAAGCAGTTTATAGCTGGCCTCCTGAAATCGCGAGCTGATTGATGTGTGTCAAGGTGAAGATTCACTTCCACTGATCTCTCATTAAGGTGCAACTCAGATCTCTCTCCCATTGAGATTGGAAGTGTGTTTTAGGCTAGTCCAGGGATTCAATCAGTAGGGAATACAAGAGTGACAAAGTATGTCTTAATGGGCTGGTATTTGGTGACTTGGTTATCCTATAAGGGCTTTTTTTTTACATGTGGACATACACCCTGTAAAGCATGCAACTATGTTAATAAAACCGACACATTTGAAGAAAACCTAACAGGACAACAATTTGCAATACACAATTTCATCAGTTGTAACACTATAGGGGTCATCTATTTAATAGAGTGTATAGAGAGTAAACTACAATACGCGGGATGGATGTCAGGTCCACTAAAAACATGTATTAGAAGACATTTATCTGACGCAATCAATCCCACAGCATTAAACCTGTCTGTGGTTTCAAGACGCTTTTCACAAAAACATAAAGGGGATATTAGATCCTTCAGATATTAGGAATAGAAAAGGCTTATAAACCATTAAGAGGTGGAGATATGAAAAGAAAAATCTTAAATAGAAAGTCATATTGGATATTAAAATTACACACTAGAGCCCCACAGGGAATGAACATCAGACAGGATTAATATTACGGTACAATTAATTGTATTTGTTTTTGATTTCCAGTGATTTTATTGAATGTCTCATGCATGAGTTGTATTTGTGTATTATCTTTTACTTCCATACAATACAGGGTTAAATTGTCTGAGAAGTGCTCAGTAATCGGACACCCAGGAAAGTGAATGATATAAAAGTATCACAGAGACTCACATGTTACAAATCAGGAATAAGCATTGGTTTGGTGTGTGGGCACTTGGTGGTATGCCATCACAACAGGTTTTATGAACTCACAATAAATGTGAGGTTTTAACAATCTAGACAATGCTGGAGAATCCATCTCTCCTCCTTTCTCTACTTGAACCTTGAAATGTCCCTGATCAGGGCGGCTCCATGCGGTGATCTACAGACAAGGTACATTGAATAAACAGTGAGCTGACCTCCCTCTCCATTTTCCCATTATATCCATGTTTTCCCTATAGTGATGGATATTTATTTTTGCTAAAACTGTGATATTTTCACTTTAAAACTTTTTTAAACCTTTTTTTTTATAAACTTTTTTAAACCACTCTCATTAGTGCCATCATACAACATACAAGCCTCTGATCGCTCCGGTGATGCACTGTACTACTGTAGTGCCGTGTATTATCACTACCTGTGCAATAGTAACGTCCCCATACACATGAGATAAGTGTTGACTGATCGGTCATTTGACAGACGGCTATCTCTCCAGACTCCTCCATACGCACAAATATTCCAGCTTTCCTGTGGTTTGTATGACTGACTGTCGGGAGGCCCCCAAATACATTATATAGTCAACCAAAACCCCCAAAATCAGTGCTTCCATGCAACTTTAGTCTAATGTTTATGGGGCGTTAAAAGGTAACTTATGGAACGCTGCCTCTGGCCCGGCCTAATAGACTTTCGTACATTGCAGGCCCAGACACCATTATTAGGCATTTCAGTATTGTAGGAACTAGGCAGCCCCATACTATCGAGTACTTGGGGAGGAAGGGCATTCACCCGAACTCTGTCACGCCTTCTTGGATGCCATGTTTGCTTTTTGCAGGACAACGCGCACAGCACCAGGAACTAGCGGTGGACACCGCGTTCCTCTATGCCACTACGTGCAGCACCACCTTATAACCAGGAACTAGGGGTCACAGGTATGCTACGTCCAGCTCTATTCGGTCTATCTCTGCCTCCACAGTCCCTCTCAGCGGTTAACTCTGAGTCTGCCACTCTCTGCTCTTTTCTGCAGACCCAAGTAACCAGTGTCACCATATCTCCACACTTTTGAATTCCTACCTTTGAATACCATCCAGCAGTCTAGTAGGTGTCACCTCTCTTCAATTTGTATATATACTTGCTCTATACTATGATGTTGTATCTGCATTAATGGGGTTTGATGAAATATTATGCACTGTTTGACAGCATGTCTATTGTTCAGGTTAAACAAGAGATATTATCATGTTATTGCGCTATGATCCATTTGTATATGCTTTTTTATTTTATTATTTATTATTATTCTTTTATTTATTGTTTTGTTCTTTGTGCAATTTCCAATAGTTCTTGATTAAGGTCAGATCGACCGAAACGTTTACTTTTGTTTTTGGACTGCATTAAAAAAAAAAAATTTCTGTAAGATCCATTGAGTGCCGAGGTTATTCTCAATGTCAATTCCAGTGTCAGAAAATTAGATGAGAATTAGCTTTATGGAAGATGAGTCTATGAGAAACGTATTCAGCTGCAGACTCCGAGGAAGAAACTGCTTGTTGTCTGTGGCCTAAAATATAAAGGTTTTATTACTAGATGTAAAGAAAAAACTAAATACTGTGAAATAATAAATCTCCTTATATGTTTCCCCTCATTATCTCCAATAGATGTATTATTACACAGGATTTTTATGATGTTCCATCAACTTATCTTCTCCTCATTCAGGTCTCTACAATATCGGATCCTCTCAGTGAAGATCTTCTATAGAAGAAAATTTTCCTGATTTATCCATCAAAGATGGATACGGACAGAGACAAGATGGCGGAGAGGATATTACACCTCACCCTAGAGATCCTCTTCCGGCTTACTGGAGAGGTGAGAGATTCTGATGACGTCACATTACATCATTCTTATCTATGGGAATAACAGATGGACAGAACTGGAGAGGTGAGGACTCTGGAAATGTCTGGAGGGAGATTTATTAATATGTCTCTCCATAACCAGAGATTAATCACGGGGCCTCCACCTCACCCCCTGATACATGAGGACATCAATGACCAGATCCTAGAACTCACCTACAAGATGATTGAGCTGCTGACTGGAGAGGTGACACTGCTGGGAATGCTGGGACATTATACAGTAATGCTATGAAGTGATTGGGGAGATGACCTTATCATTGTATGTGTCAGGTTCCTATAAGGTGTCAGGATGTCGCTGTCTATTTCTCCATGGAGGAGTGGGAATATTTAGAAGGACACAAAGATCTGTACAGGGACGTCATGATGGAGGTTCCCCAGTCCCTCACATCACCAGGTAATAGACAGGCCTAAATACACACGGCCTATAATTATCTGTATGTAAAGAATGAATTCAGTCCCTGTATGTGTTTCCTCCAGATCTATCCAGTAAGAGGACAACACCAGAGAGATGTCCCCATCCTCTTCTTCCACAGGACTGTAAACAAGAAGATTCCAATGTTCCTCAGGATCATCAGGTAGATGGAGAGAAGGTGTCATGAGATCTCCCCTATGATGTGTAGACGGCTGTAAAGATTTTGTATTCAGTCTTGTTTTATCCACCATTATTATGTTTTATACTAGTGTAATGAGAGCGGTGGAGATGGCAGGATTAGAGCTGATCATAGATGGGACTTCTCCATCTGTCTGTGACTTTTACAATATTTGTTTCAGGGTGAAGATCTGACCAATATTAATCCTACAAAGACATATGTGAGGGGTGATGAGCGGTGTAAAGAGGAGATTCCTACATATGACTACCCAGGTGAGTAGTAACCACTAAATACAGAGAAGTCACAGATTCTTCTCAGTCACCAGCTGTGGCTGCTTTATCGGTGGTGTAGTCCGGCAATATCACAATCGTGTGATCACCATTTTGCCACTAGACCACAACATTCTCCTCCGTCCGAAAATGTTCAAATTACTTTGGGAAATTATGAAAGCCCTTTTCTATAGAACTTACAACCTGGAGGATCCACCTACCCCCTGGGATTAGGAGACATTACCTGCCAAGATCTGTAAACTATAAAGCCTAATGACAGCGTACGCAGAATGTGCTGACAAGTTAGAAAATCACTTGAAGAAAAATATAATGATGGGTCTGTAAGAGAAAGCGGAGGGTAATGATGCTGTTGGCTTCCTAGATCCCTGATATCTTATTGGATGAATCTACCTTCTCTCCCTTCTGTGCTGCTGAATGTGCTCATATGGTCCCTACAAGACCAGGTCCAGTCTTTCTGACCAAACTTCACTTTTATGATCAACAGCATTAAATGTGCAGTGAGGGCCAAGTGTGAATTTCTGTACAATAACAACAGAGTTTCCCTTTATCCTGACTTTTCAATTTCTTTTAAAACCAACTAACTTCAAATAGGATTGCGATAACGTACATAAAAACATTACACCTGTGCCATGATATATCTCTAAGCTGAGCGTGGCTGATGGCTGTAATATACATTTATTCATCTGCAGGAGATGTGTTGGCTCCAGCCCTGGTTTCATGGATTCACTCCACGTCATAAATTCCATTATGTTTTCAATCCTAAGGAATTCAGATTACTGCACAATCTCTCCTGAAATGGGGGCACTAATACTTTCTCTACTCTTCTGGTCAGGAGTCATAGTTGCTCCAATGGTCCACCATAAATGAGCGTGACTCCGGTTTAGTGTTGGATTTCTCCCCTCATACATACGTTGTTGTTGGGGATGTTACATGTTTATATATTCTTTCTTTTTTTTACAAATTCCCTCTCTATGACAGGTTTCATTGTGGTGGGATCGGCCGGCCTCACTTATGTGACTCTGTAACTCCCTGGTAGTCTTTCAAAAAGATCTCCATTACCTCTTCCAAATGCCCGAGGTCTAAATTTAAGATACCTCAGCTCTGCAGTATTATAAAAAGGTTCACTTTAAATGTCTAATATTTCTTCTTGACACTCATCTGACAGAAAATATTGGTTCTTATCATAGTTTAGGTTCCCAAGAGCCACCGAGCCCCATACTCCCATTACCCCCGAGAGGTTTACCACTACTTACTCACTGCTTACTGATGGAGACTGTTGAGTTTGATCATTTCAGTAGATGTGTTATTGTCTATACTCAGTTTTTGACTACAGTAGTTAGTGCCCAAAATACTCTGATTTAACCTCTTCCTGCTGCCAGTTTTCTGTTCCTAATCAGGGCCCATTTTTCAAATCTGCCGTGTGTCACTTTATGTGGTGATAACTTTGGAATTCTTCACAAAGGATAACAGGAAACAAATGGACCTTACAAATTATTTTCCAACTTCTAAGGCGGCTCCTGGTGACGGAAGCAGACGTCACACAAGTCGAAGCAGGAGGAGAAGTCCCAGAGGAGATGGAACCCACCTTTTGCAGAAGCCGTAATATAACAAAATGTCAGAATATTAGAGCAGTAGAAATCCCCATAAAGTGTCTCCATTTTGGAAATTATAACCCTCAGTGAATTAATCAATAGAAGACGTGACTATTTTGACTCCAGAGTCACTTTCCAGAAATTACCACGCAATGGACGTTGGAGAGTGAAAATTGCAAATGGGCTAGTTTATTACCCAACACATAGTGCCCAGATTGTGCTCCAGGAGACACACACCGTAAATTAAGTGGGTTCTTCTCACTATAGTAATGTCAAATACATGGATGCTAAATGTGATTTAGGCACATCAACTACTGCAAAGCTCAGAAGTGAGGGGGAGATCTGACTTTGGGAGAGCGGATATTGCTGGATTGGTTTATGGAAGCCATGTTGCTTTTCAAGAGCCTTTAAGCCACTAATAATGTGGAAACCTCTGTTTTTCCATTGACAGATGAGGGATCTGTGTGGGGACTTGTTTTTTGTGGGATGAGTAGAAGTTTTTATTGGTATTATTTTCGCCTACATAACATCATTTGGTGGCTTCTTATTCCATATTTGGGAGGCAGAATGAAAAAACAGTTGAACACCACGCTCTACTGGTCCATCCTGTGAGGTTTTCTATAAGACAGTCATTGTCCTGGTGAATAAGTGAATTTTTTTTTATATAACTTACCTTTTTTACGGACCGTTTAAGTAGAAATGTTCAAAAATATAAAATTCAAGGATTTTTTATTAAAAAATAATAATTGGTTTTCTTCTTGGCAGATGACTGTACCAGGAGATCAGAGGGACAGCTGACATCTTCAATTTTCAAATCAGATAATTTTCAGATCCTACAGGATACAATTGAAATGAATGTCATTACTCCAGATATACCATCATCCCTTCACAGCAAAGATCTGTCATCTGATCCTTTGAAATTGGTCCTGTTTTCTGATTCATTACTGACTACTAAGGAAAATCAAAGTCACAAAATAAGCATTAAAAAACAAACTGCTTCTAATGCAAAGAAGCCATTTTCACGTTCAGAATATAGAAATAGTTTTCCTCTCAAAAAGTCTTTTCTTAAACATCAAAAAATTCACACAGCAAAGAATAGATTTTCATGTTCCAAGTGTGGGAAATGTTTTAATCAGAAATCAGATCTTGTTAGGCACCAGAGAACTCACACAGGAGAGAAGCCATTTTCCTGTTCAGAATGTGGAAAATGTTTTACAGAGAAATCAAATCTTATCGCACATCAGAGAACTCACACAGGAGAGAAGCCATTTTCCTGTTCAGAATGTGGAAAATGTTTTAACCAGAAATCATATCTTAATATACATCAGAGAACTCACACAGGGGAGAAGCCTTTTCCATGTTCAGAATGTGGGAAATCTTTTACAAAGAAATCAACTCTTATCAACCATCAGAGAACTCACACAGGAGAAAAGCCATTTTCCTGTTCAGAATGTGAGAAATGTTTTACAGAGAAATCATCTCTTATCAAACATCACAAAACTCACACAGGGGAGAAGCATTTTTCATGTTCAGAATGTGGGAAATATTTTGCACAGAAATCAACTCTTATCAGACATCAGAGAACTCACACAGGGGAGAAGCTTTTTTCATGTTCAGAATGTGGGAAATATTTTACAGAGAAATCAACTCTTATCAGACATCAGCGAACTCACACAAGGAAGAAGCCTACTTCATGTTCAGAATGTGGGAAATGTTTTAACCAGAAATCGGATCTTGATAAGCACGAGACAAGTCACTAAGGGGAGAAGCCTTTTTCATGTTCAAAATGTGGGAAATGTTATAACCAGAAAGTGCATCTTGATAACCACCGCAGAATCCACACAGGGGAGAATGTGGCAACTACACCCAACTAGTCTCTGTACAGACTAGAACGGCCCTAGCTGCACAACTAAAAATGCCACCACACACCTAACTAACTAATAAGCCGTTGAGGAGTTTCTCATACCTCCTGAGGAACCAAAGGGGAGGCTGCAACACACTGCCAACAAGGGGAAAGGAAAGTATGAAGTAAAATATGAAAACCCTGAATGAGAAACAAAAACACATATAGGGCAAAGAAGGCAAGCTAAGGAGAACCAAAAATAAAAGGAACAAGTATAATCTCCCAGAAACCTAACATTGTTAGAATGAAAAGGTACTGGGAGGGAAAGCAAACTAACCGGGAGGATAGTTTCACCTTTGTGGTGAAACGTATAAAATTCATCCTCACCAACTGTATATGTAAAACCCGTCCATTTATAATGACCATGGACAAGATAAAGATTCCCAACTCACATCAGGACCACAAGATCCCAGGTACTTTTTGCTTTTTCACAATGAATTTAATTATATGTAACAAATGTCCAACTGGGGGTCTGTATGTAGGGGAGACAAGGCAAAAACTTAAAACAAGGATGAATTCTCATCGCCACACAATAAAAGAATAGATCTACTTGTGTCCACACATATTTACAGCCACAACTGCTTCTCCCTCTCCCATACTGATAGTTCTGCTTCACGTCACTTGTCTTATCTATTGCATTATTCCTGTGCCCTGTTGTGTATAAATATGTGACTCTTCAGATTTTGTGTTATACTATGTCTGATGAAGAGACCTGAGTAGTCTCGAAAGCTTACTGACTAATGGCTAACTGAAAACATGGTATCAACCACTAAGGACTCTCAAATTTTTATATTTTTCTCCAAACAGCAATTTTAAGATCTCTCCACAGGTGTTCAATGGAATTTAGATCCGGATTCATTGCTGGTCAGAACTCTCCAGCACTTTGTTTCCATCTATTTTCTGGGTCATTGTCATGCTGGAAGCCCCCCAGCTTTCTGACACTAGGCACAACATTATGCCCCAAAATCCTTTGCTAATCTTCAGATTTCATGATTCCTTGCACACAAAGTACCTGAACAGAGGCAGCAAAACAACCCCATAACCTCTTTGAAGCTCCACCATATTTGACTTGATATGTTATAAATTTATTGATTATGCTGCGCACCTTGGACAGAGGAACATCCGGATCTCTAAAGATGGACTTATAATCTTGAAATTATTGATATTCTTCAACAATTTTGGTTCTTGAGTCCTCAGACATTTCTCTTCTCCTTTTTCTGTTTTCTCCATTCTTAGTGTGCCACACATATGTACACAATGCAAAGATTGAATCCATTTCTCCCATTTTTATCTGGTTTTAGTTGTGATTTTCATATTGCCCACACCTGTTACTTGCCACAGTTGCGTTTGAACAAGCTTCACATGCTTGAAACAAAGTTGTTTACCCACAATTTTGGCAAGGTGTCAACAATTTTGTCCGACCTATTTTGTGTGAAATTATGTTCAATTTGCCTTTTTTTTCTCTGTATTTTGTGTTGTTCCAATACATGCCAAGGAAATAAATGTGTATAACAAAACATGTAATTGCAATAATTTTCTGGGAGCATTACTTCATTTTCTGGAACAATTCTAACAGTTTTGACCATGACTTGTTTTTGTTGCCTTTTTAATTTGTTGCAGCATATTATCCTCTTCATGTTCAGCTATATTAGGAGGCTTGTAGCAAAGTCCAATTAGCAGCTTTCCATTATTGCCATTTCCATGTACATTACCCAAACTGATTTTACATCAGGGATGTAAAGCTCAAAACATGCAGAGGGCCAAAATGAAAAATTGTCGTGTACCAACCAGTATACAGTATAATGGGCCCAACATAGTCCTCCATACAGAATAATGGGCCCCACATAGTCCTCCATACAGTATGATTAGCCCCACATAACTTTCCATACAGTACAATGAGCCCCACATAGCTTTCCATACCGTATAATGGGCCCCACAAAATCCTTCATGCAGAATAATGGCCCCACATAGGTGTAGTGGTTCTGGTGTCGTGGGTCAAATATAATCACCAAAAGTTGGACATGTGTGCTGTACATTGTTGAAGCTGCCCCCCATGTCATCATTGAGCTTGAGGTCTTAAATTGGTTTTAATGAAAATACCCACCCCTCTACCTATTTTTCTTTCCTATCCGTTTGAATGCAGTGTAACCCTCTATGTTTGTCACCCAGTCATGGCTTTCATCCAGCCAGGTTTCTGTAATGCCCACCACATCGTAATCTGTGGCTGACCTAAGAGTCTGATTCATTCATTTTGTTTTCAAGATTTCTTGCATTTGCCTGCAGACATTTAATACTATTAGCACATTTATTACTACTACTCGCCTTCTTACTTTCCTTGAATGTCTCACTCTCTCTGTCTACTCTACCCCCTTATTTGCATAGCTACCCTCCCTTCCCCCAAATACTAATTTGAAAGCTCCTCCATTCATCTGACCATTTTTTCCCCCAGCACATCTGCATGCACCCCATTGAGGTGCAGCCTGTCCCTATCGTAGAGCCTGTAGCCGACAGAGAAGTCAGCCCAGTTCTCCATGAACCCAAACCCTTTCTTCCTGAGAATTATCTTCTTAAGTTCCCGCTGACTTTCTAGTGACGTAGTGGAATCAGCAGTATTTCTGAAAACACCACCTGTACTTCAGCTTCTCTCCTAATTCCCTGTAATCATTTTTAAAGACCTTTCACCTCCCTATAACTTTGTCATTGGTACCAATGTGTACATGACTGCTTTGTTTTCCCCAGCCCCAGCCTGTAATCTGTCTATCTGATCGCATGAAGATCCCCCTGTTAGGGGCACACAAAATGTGTGTGTTCTTGTCTTAGTTGTCTGATTGATGGGCTGTGGTCGGGGTTTCACCGCACATCACAGCCCAGCATCAACCGCGCACTTTCCCTCTCTGCTTTAGTTGGGAAAGAGCAATAAAAAATGAATGAGTGACATCTCATTTGTTCTCAGCCCGATTTCTCAGCTGAAATCGGGCTGAGAACAAATTCGCAGCATTCTGCGATTTGCCATGTATCTCGGACGAGACTCGCCAATGCAAGTCAATCAAGTCAATGAGTGTGTGAAAAAAAATCGCACAGCACTCGGACCATGCGAGTGCCCTCCGATTTTCACACACCCGTCTCTTTAAAAGCCGGCTATTCATCAGCCGCATACAGTTACAATACATTAGTACCCGACAATTTAGAATAGAAAGAATAGCTATACACATAGAATAGATAGATAGAAAGGTGTCAGTCATGTATATAATTAGTACGGTGACAGTGTTGGTTACTGTACTTGTCATTTATTGTTAAATTAAAGTATTTATTTAAAAAAATTGGTGTGGGGTCCCCCGTAATTTTATAGTCTAGCAGAGGTTAAGCAGACGGCTGGGGCAGATTTTTGAAGCCCGGGAAGGGGGTAATACCCACTGAGCTTCCCAGGCTACTAATATCAGCCCTCCAGCTGAATACTTAGCCTTTACAGGCTATTAAAATGGGGGACCCCCAAAAAATGACTTGGGGTCCCCCTATTTTAACAGCTAGCAAAGGCTATGCAGACAGTTGGGGACTAATATTAATAGCCTAGGAAGGGTCCATGAATACTGTCCCCCTCCGAGGCTAGAAACAGCAGCCCTCAGCCACCCCAGAAGTGGCGCATCCATAGGATGCACCAATTCAGGCACTTAGCCTCCGCTCTGCCCACTGCCCTGTAGCAGTGGCAGTGGGGTAATAGGGTTGGGGTTGATGTCAGCTTATAAGGCCAGCTGACATCAAGCCCAGCTTAGTAATGGAGAGGCGTCTATAAGACACCCCCATTACTAACCCCATAGTGAAAGTGATATGTGAAATAACTACAACAACACCATGAATAAAATATTTTATTTGAAATAAACACAGAGACCTTTTATTGTTCTAAATTAAACACTACTTACCATAACGCCCATTCCAGCTGAAGCCAATGTCCCCTGCAATGAAAGTTAAATAATAAAGCAACCTCATCCTTACCTAACTAGAAACACTAGAGATTTTAGGCCACGGCCCCACTATCAGTATTTGGTCAGTATTCGGTCAGTATTTTTTTCTCAGGAGTGGGAGCCAAAACCAGGTGAGGAACAATCAGAGAAAAGGTATAATAGAAACAAGTCACCAATTCTGCATTTATCCCCCATTCCTGAGAAAAAATACTGACCGAATACTGATAGTGGGATCGGGGCCTTAGAATAAAAAACTGCATTGTATTGACATCAGGGGTATAGATTTGAGTAACTAACTCAAAACCAACAAGGAATAAAGTGCAGATTTTTTGGGGCACATGATACAATATATACAGTTGAAATCAGAAGTTTGCATACACTATATAAAAAGACACATCTGCATGTTTTTCTTTATATCTGACATGAAATCAAAATAAACCTTTCCCGTTTTAGGTCAATTAGGATTACCATCATTTTTTTTATTTGCCAAATGCCAGAATAATGAGAGAGAATGTTTTTAAGGCATTTTTATTACTTACTGCAAAGTCAAAAGTTTACATACATTTCATTAGTATTTGGTACCATTGCTCTTAAACTGAATGACTTGGGTGAAACGTTTGGGATATCCTTCCACAAGCTTCTCACAATAGTTGGTCGGAATTTGGGCCCATTCCTTCTAACAAAACTGATGTAACTGATCCAAGTTTGTAGGTCGCCTTGCTCGCAGCCTTTTCAGCTTTGCCCATAAATTTTCAATAGGATTGAGATCAGGGCTTTGTGATGACCGCTCCAAAACATTGACTTTGTTATCCTTAAGCCACTTTGTTACCATTTTGGCAGTATGCTTCGGGTCCTTGTCCATTTGGAAGACCCATTTCCACCCAAGCTTTAACTTCTTGGCTGATGTCTTGATATGTTGCTTCAGTATTGCCACATAATCTTCTTTGCTAATGAAGCCATCTATTTTGTGAAGTGCACCAGTCCCTCCTGCAGCAAAACAACCCCACAACATGATGCTGCCCCTCCATATGTTTCACAGTTGGGATGGTGTTCTAAGGCTTCCAAGCTTCTCCCTTTTTCCTCCCAACATAACAATAGTCATTATGCCCAAAAAGTTGAATTTTAGTTTCATCAGACCACAGAACGTCTCCAAAAATTAAGGTCTTTGTTCCTGTGTGCATTTGCAAACAGTAAACTGGCTTTTTTATGTTTCTTTTGGAGTAATGGCTTCTTCCTGGCAGAGTGGCCTTTCAGCTCATGTTGATATAGTACTCGTTTCACTGTGGATATTGACACAGTCTTACCAGCTTCCGCCATCATCTTCACAAGGTCTTTTGCTTTTGTCCTTGGGTTGATATGGACATGTCGGACCAAAGCTTGTTCATCTCTGGGACACAGAACCCATCTCCTTTCTGAGCGGTTTGATGGCTGGACATTCCCATCTTGTTTGTACTTGCGTATATTTGTTTGTACAGATGAACGAGGCACCTTCAGGTATCTTGAAATTGTACCCAAGGATGAGCCAGACGAGTGCAAGTTGTAAGGCAGCACTAGTCATCATGCTGGCGGACACTCGCTTCACCGAGTCAATTAAAGCACACCAGACAACACCTTTCCAGTATTTCACAATCCAGCAGTTTATTACACTTCACTACTGCTTATCACTGAGTCCATCTCAGTGGCTCACCGACATATTACACATATAATGTCCAAGAGCCTTTCCAGTGACAGATATGTCCACTTGGCTCCAGATACAGCCTTCAGCAAGGTAACAATATCAATCTCCACATCCATCAGTGTTTTTACCTTTGCCGGGTTTGAGCTGCATCAGGTTTGTTCTGCCACAGCTGTGGCTTTACGGCTTCACAGATGGGGGTCTCCAGCCCTCGTACCTTCAAAGGCTACTGGTATGTTTACACACCTAACATCCAGCCTCTGCCTTCCAGGACTCTTGTCTTCCAAGCCTCTTGCCCTCCAAGGCTACTGGCATCGCCTACACATAAGGATCCAGCCTCTGCCTTTCAGGCTTCACCAGGCTTCACTAGGCCTCACACTCTAGCGGTGTCCCACACGGGAACAGGCCTCACGCCTTTCACCTTTGTCTCAAATCTACCAGTGTTTTATATATCCTCTAGTGCACACACAGGACCTGTGCTGATGTCACAGTCATGTGACCAGTCACCTGGGGGAGGTACATGGTCGGCCAAAACACACCCTGGACCATTACAGTAATGCCGCAAGCCGGCTGATCATACATTGATATGAACGTAGTGGACAACTTCTTTAAATATAAAATTTAATAGTTCTGTTTCTTTTGCTCTGTAATAGTTCCTCCTCCGAAGCCACACACTACCTATAAGGCGTCCAATCGGCCGGAAAAACAGATTGGTGGTGGCAAAGAATAATCTTTCTTGGGTTATTGTGAAGTGACAGTGATCGTACAAGGGTGTATACATATATTCCATGCGTTGGAAGGTGGTGTGTACGCCGTACGCTCACTGCTAGCTTGCCGATACCTACATAGTGAGAACAGCCTGCAGCCACCTATATTGATTGTCGGCCAATTGTGCAATTGTCCAGACAATAGGGAGCAGCAGAGAACTGTTCACTCCAGAGATCACAGTGGGTGGTCTCTATGATTAATTGTGATCCTGTGGAATCCTTGACACAGACATTCTGGTATCTCAGATTTAAATGCATTAGTAGGATCAGACCTTAAGGTGGTGTAGGTGTTTGTGTCGCTGAGGATGGAAAGAGCCATGTTACAATACAATTCAGTGTCCAATACCACAACACGTCCACCTTTGTCTGATTGCTGGATGGTTATACTAACATTTTGTTGAAGTTCTCTAACCGCTGGAGCATATCAAAATTACTATTATACTTCATATTACAGATACCACCATGTAATTTTTTAAGGTTGTTTTCAGTTAGAGTTTGAAATAAAACTAAAGATGGAACCCTGGATTGCAGAGGATAGTATGCAGGGATGATGTTAATTCCTCTGTCTTGTAGTTTATTTAAAGAAAAATCTGGATCCTGTAACGAAGACAAAGTTAGTAAGGCAGTCTGTTCAATGACTGTAAGGCAGCGTGCCCACTATGCGTTTTTCAAGCGTTTTTGCCAGGAATTTCCGCAGCGAAAACACTTAAAAAATGCTTGGTAATACGTGCTCGATGGTCCTCAATAATAATCCGCATGTGCTATGCACATGCTGCGGAAATTTCCGCTGCGGATTATCATTGCGGAAAAATCCACAGCATGTCCATTAATTTTGCGGACACGCAGCTTAATTGCTGCCATTGACTTGCATTGAAACGCTTAATATCCGCATGACTACATATGCACATGCGGATATTAAGCAATTCAAAGTGCGGATGGTACCCAGGTCTGGAGAAGAGGAGACTCTCATCCAGACCCGGGTACCATAGTACCTGTTAAAAAAAAGAATTTAAAATAAAAAATATACATTATACTCACCTTCTGATGGCCGCCGGTCTCCTGTACGTTGCGTCCTGGCTCCCCAGCGGCTCACGGTGGTGTTAAAGGACCTTCCATGACGTCATTTAGTCATGTAACAATTCACGTGACCGCTGACGTCGGCGGTCGCGTGACCTGTCACATGACTAAATAACGCAATGGAAGGTCCTTTTACACCACCGCGAGCCGTACAAGAGACCAGACGCACCAGAGAGAAGACCGCGGGCCATCAGAAGATAAGTATAATGTTTTTGTTTTTTTTTACCATTTTTATTCTTTTTTTAGCTATTAACTTGGTCACACTATATAAATCCATGCTGGTTGCATGGATTTATATAGTGTGACCAAGTTGTCAAGCACTTTTCCAAGTGATGCTAAAATCGCATGCAAAAACGCTTCTACCTGGCAGGAAAAACGTATGTGAAATCCGCATGCGTTTTTTCTGCCAGGGAGATGCAGAAAAAATCTGCAGCATTTCTGCATGGTGGGCACTTAGCCTAAGTGTAGCATCATTATGCTCCATAATCTCTGCTGTCATGTTATTAGGAGTGGAAGACTCTTCGGACTCATTGAAGAAATGTTTTGTAACTGTTAATAACCGTGTAAAGCGATTTACATCTCTTATTGTTTGAAAAAGGTCAAAATCTTGCGGGGGGGACATAAATTGTGAGTCCAGTCACGAGGTATACGGTATATTCTGCAGTAGCCGTCACCTTCAGCATATTGGCTATACCACACGTAAACTGAAGAAGAGGATCGCCGAACACATCAACATCACCAACAACAACGAAGGGTATTCTGGTGCGGCCAAACATGTTACCATAATACATAAACAGGATACTTCATGTTAATCATCTTTTGGACTCGAAAAGGTCGATCTTGCAGCCTGTGGTGGCAACTGGCAAAAGCAGCCGGCCCTGAGGGAAGCGTATTGGATCTTGACTTTAAACACAAAGTACCACCATGGTGTGGACTTCAAAAATGATTTGTTTTTCATCTACGAACATTTTCCCCATTTTTCGGCTCGGCGATGTATATTTAATTTAAATTTTACATCAAAATAATGTGTTTCCTTATTCAGGAATGTGGACATTTAATCTATATAATGTCTAATGATCAGTTGTGATTCACTATATATATTCCCCAGTCGGACCCTGTGCACACGTTCAGTTTTCTTTTGTAAATGATGTATCTGCTTCCTGTGAATCACTATCTGATACACCATTCACACTTGTTTTTTCTCCTAGTAATCATCTGGCAATGCGTTTAGTAAGAGACGATAAAACTCCCTTATGGAATTTGTATATATTTCCATCTGTGTCTATCGCAGTAGTGTAGACGGCCGGTCCATTGGATCGTTGGCTTTTGTTGTTTTACAATTGTTCACATTCATTCCACTCACCTGCGGCCAGGTTGCAGCATTCAGTTGCATTGTCAGCCATGTCTGCTGCATTGGTAGCAATGGTTTGTCAGTCAGGACTCCTGGGACCAGTTGTTCCTCAGAGGTTCCAATAAGGTGCCAGCAGATCCGTTCATCCAGGCCGCCGGTATAGATTGCTAGAATCATTTTACTTGCGTGTGGCGACGTTGTGGTATCTGAGTTGCATCGCTGGCCATGCTCGTCGTGTCCGCATTGGTGGACGTTTTGCTGGGACATGTTGTCCTTTAGTGTTTTCATCGCAGAGTCGGTGTATTTGGATGTAGTATCATGTGCCCCTATAAACCGCACTTTATTCCTCGTTGGCTTCCAGTTAGTTACCCTGATCTATACCGCTGATGTCAATACAATGCAGTCTTTTCTTCTAACATTGCTGGTTCTTCTAGTTCATTCTTTGCGTGTAACATGGCGTTTGGCACTTGTGTTGCAGTGTTGGCCGTGTCTGCTGTGCTCGTATTTGTAGACAGGTTTCCGGGATTGCTGGGACATGTTGGTCCTTGGTGTCTCCGGCGGGATATCGGTGGTCTCGTGTGAGGTGCTATGTGCCTCTTTGAGCCGCGCTGCTTCTCTTGGTAGTTGTGAGTTAGTCAGCTAGGATCCATACTTCTGATGTTAATACAATCTGCCCTTTTTCTTTTGGTGTTAGACGGTGCTGTGTTTCCCTGCGGTAGTCTTTTTGTTTTTATTTAATATATCTATGTCATTCATGTCAGCTTATAACGCCATGTACTCACATTATGTGTATGCAAACACCTGATACCTCAGTATTGATTAATTCATTATCCAGTCAATGGACATTGTTCTTTAAGATATATAGCAGCATTTATGTGTTACCTCTGACATCCTATGACTAAGGGTGCGTTCTGCACCTGAAACGCATCAGGATTTCCTGAGGTTTCTGAATTTATTTCCATGATTTAACTTTTTTCTCCAAATAAATTTTTTCCCTTTTATATGTCCTGGTTGGATGTGCCGGTTCTACTTTTTTTCTCCATTCATGGTCTGTAATCACCGATGGGTTCGGCACCCACAGGATTTCTCCAGCTGAAGTCATTCCTTCTCTCAGCATGGTAAGCCTCCACCTCCCCTCCTTCCCTATCCATTGTCTTTTCTCTCAGTCTATCATGCCGAGTCTAATGGTCAAACAGAAAGAATGAACCAGGAAGTAGAGCAGTATTAGGGATGTTTTGTGTCCTCTAATCAGGAAGACCGGGTGGAGTTTCCGCCCCTTACCGAGCGTGCTCTAAATAAACATTCCTCTAAGGTTATCGCGACTTTGCCTTTTTTTTAGCTGCGGTAGTTTTCATCCAGTGTTTGGGAATTTTTCAGGATTACAGTCCTCCATGCCAGAGGAGGAGAGATTTTGTTCCCAATTAATTAAAGAGGTTGTCCACTACTATTAACATTGCCCCTATGGATTTAAATAGCAGCAACAAGTCTTATTGTAAATACATTCCTTGTTCTTTATTGCCTGTGGGCGGCGCTATCACCAGGCATCACGTGACCCCGGCTGCAGCCGGCTCCGACATCCGCTGATGTCATGTCAAGTTCCGGCTGCAGTCGGGCGTGAGCAAGTGACACACTCCCCCTTGATTGATGGTCTGCGGACGGGATTTCACCGCACGTCACAGCCCAGAATCCACTGCATGCTTTACCAACGAAAGCACAGAGGGAAAGCCCGCGACACCAGAACCACCACACCTATGTGGGGCAATTATTCTGCATGGAGGACTTTGTGGGGCCCATTATACTGTATGGAAAGCTATGTGGGGCCTATTATACTTTATGGAGGACTATGTGGGGCCCATTATTCTGTATGGAGGATTATGTTGGGCCCATTATCCTGTAAACTGGTTGTCCGACGACTTTGTCCACGTTTTTCATTTTGGCTCTCTGCATGTTTTGAGTTTTATATCCCTGATGTAGAGAGTCAGTCTGGGTAAATGTGCATGGAAATGGCAATAATGGAAAGCTGCTAATTGGAGTTTGCCACAAGCCTCCTAATATAGCTGAGGATGATATGCTGCAACAAATTAAAAAGGCAACAAAAACAAGTCATGGTCAAAAGTGTTGGATCCCTTGAAATTGTTCCAGAAATGAAGTAATTCTCCCAGAAAATTATTGCAATTACACATTTTGTTATACTTGTTTATTTCCTTTGTGTGTATTGGAACAACACAATAAAATAGAGAAAAAAGGCAAATTGAACATAAATGAACTTAGTTTCAAGCATGTGAAGCTTCTTCAAATGCAATTGTGGTAAGTAACAGGTGTGGGCAATATGAAAATTACACCTAAAACCAGATAAAAAAGGGAGAAGTTGATTCAATCTTTGCATTGTGTGCCACACTAAGCATGGAGAAAACAGAAAAAGAAGAGAACTGTCTGAGGAGTTAAGAACCAAAATTGTTGAAAAATATCAACAATTTCAAGGTCCATCTTCAGAGATCCAGATGTTCCTTTGTCCATGGTGCGCAACATAATTAATACATTTACAACCTATACAGTCAAATATGGTGGAGGTTCAAAGATGTTTGGGAATTGGTTTGCTGCCTCTGGCACTAGGTGCCTTGACTGTGTGCAGGGCATCATGAAATCTGAAGATTAGCAAAGGATTATGGGTCACAATGTAGTGCCTAGTGTCAGAAAGCTGGGTTTGCGTCCTAGGTCATTAGTCTTCCAGCATGACAATGACCCCAAACATACTTCAAGAAGCACCTAGAAAATGGAAGGAAACAAAGTGCTGGAGAGTTCTGACCCTCAATGAGTCCGGTTCTAAATCCCATTGAACACCTGTGGAGAGATCTTAAAATTGCTGTTTGGAGAAAAATATTAAAATTTGAGAGTCATCAGTGGTTGATACCATCTTTTCAGTTAGCCATGAAAAGGTAAGAAATTTCAAGCTTTCGAGACTACTCAGGTCTCTTCATCAGGCATAATATAACACAAAATCTGAAGAGTCACATTTATACACAACAGGGCACAGAAATAATGCAATAGATAAGACAAGTGACGTGAAGCAGAACTAGGAAAAGGGAGAAGCAGTTGTGGCCGTAATTATTAGAACAGTAGTTCAAAGATAAGGAGTATGAAAGTTTTATTGTCCTGTGTCTGAGGTTTGGTTCATGATTGTGATGCCCTTAAATGGTCTGAGGAGCACATTCCTTAGCTGATGTAAAAAGACAAATCCATGTGACACATTCATTCCTGCTCTGTGTCAAAGGTTGTCATAACTCTGTCTCTCTGAGATTTGAAGTTACCTTTTAATACAATTAGTTTCATGTCCATGATGCTGTGATCAGGTATACAAAAATGTTTGGTAACAAGTAGGTCTATTCTTTAATTGTATGGCGATGAGAATTCATCCTTGTTCTAAGTTTTTACCCTGTCTCCCCTACATACAGACCCCCAGTTGGACATTTGCTACATATAATTAAGTACACTACATTAGATGTGATGCATCTGAAAGTCCCTGGGATCTTGTGGTGCTAATGGGAGTTGGGAATCTTTATCTTGTCCATGGTCATTATAAATGGACAGTTTTTACATTTACAGTTGGTGGGGATGAATTTTGTAAGTTTCACATCAAAAGTGAAACTGTCCTCCCGGTCAGTTTGCTTTACCTCCCAGTATCTTTTCATTCTAACAATGTTAGGTTTCTGGGAGATTATACTTGTTCCTTTTATTTTTGGTTCTCCTTAGCTTGCCTTCTTTGCCCTATATGAATGTGTTTTAGTTTCTCACTCAGGATGAATAAAAAAAGGGGAAAAGGAGAAAAGAAAGGGGGGCGCAGATCTAAGTGTAATATTTTAACAATATCGAATTAGAATTAAAAATTGCTCTCACCTTTGTGGTGTCTTGTTATCCAGCATGTAACCCTGTCTTTTAGGGAGTGGAGTAGTTGTCTGGATCTGCTGGCCTGCAGCTCAAAAACAGGTAAAACGAGCTCCTTTGCAGGAGACTCGTCAGAAAGTGCAAGAAAAAGTTTCCAGTTTGTCAGGGAGAGCTTCCAGGTGATTCATTACTTACTCCAAATCTTTCAGGAATAATCCAGTTTATTTTTATATAAACAACGCGTTTCGGCTATACATAACATTAGCCTTCATCAGGTAAAATCTGATGAAGGCTAATGTTATGTATAGCCGAAACGCGTTGTTTATATAAAAATAAACTGGATTATTCCTGAAAGATTTGGAGTAAGTAATGAATCACCTGGAAGCGCTCCCTGACAAACTGGAAACTTTTTCTTGCAGTTTCTCACTCAGTGTTTTCATATATTTCTTCATACTTTCCTTCCCCCTTGTTCACAGTGTTGCGACCTCCCCTCTGTTTCCTCAGGAGGCAGGAGAAACTCATCAACGGCCTATTAGGGAGTTAGGTCCGTGGTGGCGTTTTTAGTTGTGCAGCTAGGGCCTTTCTAGTCTGTACAGAGACTAGTTGGGTGTGGCTGCAGCATTATTACCTGGGTGGTTTCTCCGGTGGCTATCAAGATGCCCTTACGGGTTAAAACATTTTCCACATTCTGAACATGAAAAAGGCTTCTCCCCTGTGTGGGTTCTCTGGTATGTACCAAGTTGTGATTTCTGTACAAAACATTTTCTATAATCTGAACATGAAAAAGGCTTCTCCGTATGGGTTTTCTGGTGCTTAACAAAGTCTGATTTCTGGTTAAAACATTTTCAACATTCTGAACATGAAAAGGGCTTCTCATCTGTGTGGGTTCTCTGATGTGCAATAAGATTTGATTTCTTTGCAAAACATTTCCCACATTCTGAACATGAAAATGGCTTCTCCCTTGTGTGAGTTCGCTGATGTGCGATAAGATTTGATTTCTCTGTAAAACAGTTCCCACATTCTGAACATGAAAAAGGCTTCTCTCCTGTATGAGTTCTCTGATGTTTATTAAGTTGTGATTTCTGTACAAAACATTTCCCACAATCTGAACATGAGAAAGGCTTCTCCCCTGTGTGAGTTCTCTGATGTCTGATAAAAGTTGATTTCACTGTAAAACATTTCCCACATTCTGAACATGAAAATGGCTTCTCCCCTGTGTGAGTTCTCCAATGTCTGATAAAAGTTGATTTCTGTGTAAAACATTTACCACATTCTGAACAGGAAAAAGGCTTCTCCCCTGTGTGGGTTCTCTGGTGCCTAACAAGATCTGATTTCTGGTTAAAACATTTTTCACATTCTGAACATGAAAATGGCTTCTCCCCTGTGTGAGTTCTCTGGTGCCTAACAAGATCTGATTTCTGATTAAAACATCTCCAACATGTGGAACAAGAAAATCTATTCTCTGCTGTGTGAATTTTTTTATGTTTATGAAAATACTTTTTAAGGGAAAACCTATTTCTATATTCTGAACCTGAAAATGAGTTATTTGCTTTAGGAGCAGTTCGTTTTTTAATGCTTATTTTGTGACTTTGATTTTCCTTAGTAGTCGGTAATGAATCAGAAGACAGGACCTGTTTCAAAGGATCAGATGACAGATCTTTGCTGTGAAGGGATGATGGTAAATCTGGAGAAATGGCATTCATTTCAATTGTATTCTGTTGGATATCAAACTTATCTGATTTGAAAATTGAAGATGTCAGCTGTCCCTCTGATCTCCTGGTACAGACATCTGCCAAGAATAAAACCAATTATTATTTTTTAATAAAAAATTGTTGAATTTTATATTTTTGAACATTTCTATTTAAACGGTCTGAAAAAATGGCAAGTTTTGCAAAAAAATGTACTCCTCACCTCGACAATGACAGTTTACAGTCTAATAGACAACCTCATAGCATGAACCAGTAGAGCATGGAGTTCAATTGCTTGTTCATTCTGCCCCCCAAATATGGAATAAAAAGCCACCAAACAATGTTATGTAGGCGAAAATAATACCAATGAAAACTTCTACTCATCTCACAAAAAAAAAAGTCCCCACTCAGATCCATCATCTGTCAGTGGAAAACCAGAGGTTTCCACATTATTAGTGGCTCAAAGGCTCTTGAAAAGCAACATGGCTTCAATAAACCCATCCAGCAATATCTGCTCTACCAAAGTCAGATCACCCCCCTCACTTCTGAGCCTTGCAGTGTGTCCAAACCATATTCAGCATCCATGTATTTGGCATTACTATAGTGAGAAGAACCCACTTAATTTACGGTGTGTGTCTCCTGAAACACAATCTGGACACTGTGTGTTGGGTTATAAAACGGCAAATGTGTAATTTTCACTCTCCAACGTCCATTGCGTGGTAATTTCAGGAAAGTGACTGTGAAGTCAAAATACTCATTACTCCGATAGATTAATTCACTGGGGGTTATAATTTCCAAAATGGAGTCACTTTATGGGGATTTCTACTGCTCTGGTTTTCTGCCATTTTGTAACATTAGGGCTTCTGAAAATGGTGTGTCCCATCTCCTCTGGGATCTCCTTGTGCGACGTCTGTTTCTGTCACCAGGAAGTGTCTTATTCAATATGTAGGCGGCGCTGGAGGAGACATCAGAAAAAGAAGCTCTGGGCGGCACAGGCTCTGTTCAGCCACTAATAGCCCCAGCCCCCTGAGGAAGCCAGACATGGCGAAACTTGTTGGGGATGATATGTATATATTTTAGTTAGCACTAGGGAACCTGTGTATGTCCTAAATAATCTGACCAACCAATCTTTGAACTACAAGCATAGAGTAAGACTATAATGAGCTCATGATATCAGATGTATCCTAATACTATACAGTTTCTAGAGACTTATTATTATAGTAAGGGCACAGACAAACTAGTGTAGTTTTAATTTACTTCTTTACCGCATTTTAGTAAAACAGTAATAAAAGTAATATTTTAATATACCCATCAACCATGTTTTTTTTACCCTCTGGTTAATTTGTCAATATGTATATGACCGAAAATACCCAAAAGTGACACCATTCTAAAAACTGCACCCCTCAAGGTGCTCAAAACCACATTCAAGACATGCATTAACCCTTCAGGTGTTTTACAGGAATTAATGGAATGTAGAAGGAAAAAATGAACATTTAAGTATTTTTCACAAAAAATTTAATTTACACCCAATTTTTTTAAGTTTTGCAAGGAGACAGGAGACAATGGTTGTGTAAACATAAATCCTCTAAAACGTATCATTTTTATTGAGATACTATTAAAAATACCAAACCCATGTGATCAAAGGGATAAAAATCATGTCACTGTATGGTGGTCCTACTAAAAAAACAATGTCCCCATGGGACTTAATAGAGTCAATGCAATACATAAAGACATGAACACAAGTGTACTATATATGATAATCCCCTTAACTTGCCTTCTCTGTAGCCTGTTCTGATACTGCCTATCATGGGGGTTGGCACCCTAGAGAGCGAGTTTGGCGCCCTCGTCCCTCACTATCCCAGTCTTGCCCTGATGGAGTGAGCTATATTCAGGAAATGAGTGACGGCCTGCTCTAATACATATATAACACTAAACTACTGCATAACAATAAATATATCCAGATAGTAAAACTTATCTCTTATTCTGGAAACCGCCTAACGCGTTTCCCTGTTCGGTCGGTTCATCAGGAGGCCATATAGTGAGTGATCCAGAGAGGTGTCAATCTAAATGCATGGTAGATGAAGGCAAGCTATATTGATTTGATGGAAGGCGGTGTTTAAATAGGTTAATCCATCCCTCTTTAGTGAGTCCCACATACTCATTCTCTCTAGCTCTCCCCTTTTAAAAAGGCAGTCTCCTGTCCTCATATATGGACTGCGCATATCACATACCTTTGGGCACTAGAGGCTGCAAATTCAAAAATGTTTTTAGCGCGTCCATGTCACTTCCGGTCTATTCCGAAAGTGACGGTTGCGTCTCACATTGGCGCGCACAGAAGAGATACTGCGCATGCACTAGAACGTCACCTCCACCCCGGAAGTGACACGTGTGTCTCACAATAGAGCACAGAGAGAGGTACCACGCATGTGCCATCGCGTTATCTCCGGGGTGTGACTTACCAACGTGGGGTCCGGATTAGACCAATGCCCCGCATTTGCATACACACAACCCCGCCAGGATATGGTGTATATATTTCAAATCACGGCACAGCCTGGATACATTGAGATTAAGACTTGAGTTGCAGTATTCACCAGCGCACCATATAAAAACATATCATTCACTACCCCCGCTGATATAAATATATATACAGTTTCATTACAGTGAAATTCATATAAAGATTTAGACCTTTAGTATCATAGCAAAACATAGTCTTCTGAACAAATGAATAAATCCCCTCTCTGAGAATTAATATGGACCTTGCATGTATTTTGTATAGGATCCCAGTCTGTCACATGTCCCTAATGTTATACAGGGATTAAAGTCAATTTAAAGGGGAGGATGGGGCTTGGGCAAAAACAACTCCAAAGGAGACTGGTGGCAGATTCTTGCCAATCTTAAATAGATATAGATAAATCAGATACAGGATAAAGTTATTTCCCAATGGAGAATTCTGCCAGATTGGAGGAAAAAGAATGGCATCCTGTCACGAGTACACCCATATTGTCACAAGGGTAAAGGAGGCAAAAATTCAGGAAGAGCAAAGCGAGGGGGGCGACAGGTATACATTCAGATGGTATTTATATATCATATAGCCTTTTACAGAAAGCACAAATATGAGAGCTGCTCGTTTAATTCTCTTGGGGATACCGATTGTAGTCTCAATATCCATTCAGATTCTTTTCTAAGAGGTGTTTTATCTAATTCCCTCCTCTCATTTAGGTCTTATGAGTTCAATCATGTTAAATCATACTTCTCTAAGTCGGCCCTCATGGATTTCATTCATGTGATGTGCAGTGGGAGTATCCCGCTTATTTCTAATTTCCCCTAAATGTTTCCCCACACGTTCATATCTCCCTCGTGGTTTTAACCACGTAGTCTTTCGGGTATGTACATGTAGCTTTGTATACCACCCCTGATGCCCTGCAATTACCAAAATCTCTCAGAGAATAAAGCCTGCCCGTTGTCGAGCTGCTAAAAGGTTTTAAAAACAACAATCCAGTCGCGCCTACTGCAATTGCCACATCTATAATAGCCACAAGGTTTTCTATCAAGCCAGGTTCCTGGTTCAGTAGGTCTTTGATATAGGCTATGCATCAGATGGTCGCCAATAGGCCTACCCCTTCTGCATCTAATGCTTGGAACAGGAGGAATCAACCTCTTGACATTTGGATCCGATAATAGGATACCCCAGTGTTTTCTTAGGATATGAGAGACTCTTTCAGACTCATTATCAAAAGTGCCTATTATCCTTGCAGTCTCTTTTTCCTGTCTTTTACTATTGGGGTTGACTAGAAGCGAACGTCTGTCCCTTCCCAAGGTCTTCGAGTAGGACATCCCTGTCACGGAACCTATGGTACAAATCATTGGCCTGTTCTCTAAAGGTGCAGATGTTAATGTAATTTCTCCTTATTCGTAAGAACTGGCCTTTAGGAATACCCCGCTTTAGATTCTCAAGACGATGACTATTCCAATTCAAAAGGCTACTTGTTGCAGTAAGTTTGCGATACGTGCATGTGCCTATGGAACCATCCTTCTCCTTTTTTATTTTAACATCAAAGAATATTATGCTGTATTTATGGTATTCAGATGTAAACCTGAGTCCAAAGGAGTTTATGTTGATGGCTTCCATAAATCGCCTAAAGTCGACCTCTGAGCCAGACCAGAACACCAGTTTGTCATCGAAGTATCTGGGCCAATGGCCAACATGGAAGTGCAGCCATCTCTCCTCATCCCCAAAAATGATGGTTTCCTCCCAGCAGCCCAGGAACAGACTGGCGTACGTGGGGGCACAGGGGCTCCCCAACACTTTTACCCTGAGCTGGTGGAAGTACCTACCATCAAAGACTAAGTAGTTATTGGTAAGTGTGAACCGCAACAATTCCTCCACCAGTCTGTTGTGATTGTAGCACTCCACTGCCCTCGATTTTAGGAAATGTCCAACTGTCTGTATCCCCGCCTCATGAGGGATGCTGATGTAGAGGGCCTCCACATCAATGGAGGCCAGATAGGTGTTCTCCGCCACAGCAACACCCTCAAGTTGAGTAAGCAGGTGAGGTGTATGCCGAATATATGAAGGCAGGGAGATCTCAAAAGGACACAATATTCAGTCAATGTAAATTCCGACATTTTGTGATAGCGAATCTATTCCAGCAACCATAGGGAGACCCTTTAATGGACTGAGGACCTTATGGACCTTCGGGAGGGAATAGAGGGTAGGTACTGTTGGTGTTTCAAGTTTGAGATATTCAAATTAATAATTTAATAATAGACCTCTTTTTCTGCCCTCTTCCAAGTTATCAAGCAAGATAAACCTTCAGGTGTTTCACAGGAATTAATGGTATGTGTAAGTAAAAAAAAAAAAGAACATTTAACTATTTTTCACAAAAATTTTAACTTACATCCAATTTTTTTTAGTTTTACAAGGGTAACAGGAGAAAATGGACACCAAAATTAGTTGTGCTTTTTCTCCTGAGCACTCCGATAACCCACATGGGGGAAACAACTGTTTGAAGTATGGTGAGCACCTTGAACCCCCATGTTCTTCACAGAAGAAGTTTATAATGTTGAGCCGTGAAAATACAGAAAATATAATTTTTCCCACAAAAATTGTTTTTTTTGGCCCCAAATTTAGCTTTTTCACAAGGGTAACAAGAAAAACTGCACCACACAATTTGTTGTCCAATTTCTCCTGAGTACGCAGATACCCCATATGTGGGGGGAAACATGCCATGCCCCAGAAAGGAAGGAGTGACGTTTCTTTGATGGAATGGTCTGCGGGTGTCATGTCGTGTTTGGAGAGCCCCTGATGTGCCTAAACAGAGGAAAACCTCCACAAGTGACACCATTTTGGAAACTAGACCCCTTAAGGAATTTATCTACCATATTTTTTGGACTATAAGATGCAATTTTTAACAAGAAAAATTAGTTACAAAGTGTGTGCGTCATAGTCCGGAGGCAGCTTCCTATGATGGATGAGAACTCTGACACCGCGTTCTCCCCGATCACAGAGAGAGATGCTGTCTACTCTCCTTCTCTGCACTAATCTATGTGATTGCTGCAGAGCAGGAGAGGAAGCTTACCGACAGAACAGAGGCTGCAGGAGCTGAAGTACCTTCTGCAACAGGAATTCCAACACCTTTCAGGTCATGTGACTGATCACATGTCCTGAAAGGTACTTAACTTAATCAAGTGGAATGTCCTGCAGATGCTCTTCTGTTGCAGCCTCCGTACAGGTCCCGATCAGGAACTGCAGGATGTGGTAATGTATAGTGTGTGTGTGTGTATATGTGCATGTAGCAGAGCTGTTTGTGTGTGTGTATATGTGGATACAGCAGAGCTGTTTGTGTGTGTGTATATGTGGATACAGCAGAGCTGTTTGTGTGTGTGTGTATATGTGGATACAGCAGAGCTGTTTGTGTGTGTGTGTATATGTGGATACAGCAGAGCTGTTTGTGTGTGTGTGTATATGTGGATACAGCAGAGCTGTTTGTGTGTGTGTGTATATGTGGATACAGCAGAGCTGTTTGTGTGTGTGTGTATATGTGGATACAGCAGAGCTGTTTGTGTGTGTGTGTATATGTGCATACAGCAGAGCTGTTTGTGTGTGTGTATATGTGCATACAGCAGAGCTGTTTGTGTGTGTGTATATGTGCATACAGCAGAGCTGTTTGTGTCTGTGTATATATGTGCATACAGCAGAGCTGTTTGTCTGTGTATATATGTGCATACAGCAGAGCTGTTTGTCTGTGTATATATGTGCATACAGCAGAGCTGTTTGTCTGTGTATATATGTGCATACAGCAGAGCTGTTTGTCTGTGTATATATGTGCATACAGCAGAGCTGTTTGTCTGTGTATATATGTGCATACAGCAGAGCTGTTTGTCTGTGTATATATGTGCATACAGCAGAGCTGTTTGTGTGTGTATATATGTGCATACAGCAGAGCTGTTTGTGTGTGTATATATGTGCATACAGCAGAGCTGTTTGTGTGTGTATATATGTGCATACAGCAGAGCTGTTTGTGTGTGTATATATGTGCATACAGCAGAGCTGTTTGTGTCTGTGTATATATGTGCATACAGCAGAGCTGTTTGTGTCTGTGTATATATGTGCATACAGCAGAGCGGTTTGTGTGTGTGTATATGTGCATACAGCAGAGCTGTTTGTCTGTGTATATGTGCATACAGCAGAGCTGTTTGTCTGTGTATATGTGCATACAGCAGAGCTGTTTGTGTGTGTGTATATGTGCATACAGCAGAGCTGTTTGTGTGTGTGTATATGTGCATACAGCAGAGCTGTTTGTGTGTGTGTATATGTGCATACAGCAGAGCTGTTTGTGTGTGTGTATATGTGCATACAGCAGAGCTGTTTGTGTGTGTGTATATGTGCATACAGCAGAGCTGTTTGTCTGTGTATATGTGCACACAGCAGAGCTGTTTGTCTGTGTGTATATGTGCATACAGCAGAGCTGTTTGTCTGTGTGTATATGTGGATACAGCAGAGCTGTTTGTGTGTGTGTATATATGTGCATACAGCAGAGCTGTTTGTGTGTGTGTATATGTGCATACAGCAGAGCTGTTTGTGTGTGTGTATATGTGCATACAGCAGAGCTGTTTGTGTGTGTGTATATGTGCATACAGCAGAGCTGTTTGTGTGTGTGTATATGTGCATACAGCAGAGCTGTTTGTGTGTGTGTATATGTGCATACAGCAGAGCTGTTTGTGTGTGTGTATATGTGCATACAGCAGAGCTGTTTGTCTGTGTATATATGTGCATACAGCAGAGCTGTTTGTCTGTGTATATATGTGCATACAGCAGAGCTGTTTGTCTGTGTATATGTGCATACAGCAGAGCTGTTTGTCTGTGTATATGTGCATACAGCAGAGCTGTTTGTCTGTGTATATGTGCATACAGCAGAGCTGTTTGTCTGTGTATATGTGCATACAGCAGAGCTGTTTGTCTGTGTGTATATGTGCATACAGCAGAGCTGTTTGTGTGTGTGTATATATGCATACAGCAGAGCTGTTTGTGTGTGTGTATATGTGCATACAGCAGAGCTGTTTGTGTGTGTGTATATGTGCATACAGCAGAGCTGTTTGTGTCTGTGTATATATGTGCATACAGCAGAGCTGTTTGTGTCTGTGTATATATGTGCATACAGCAGAGCTGTTTGTGTCTGTGTATATATGTGCATACAGCAGAGCTGTTTGTGTCTGTGTATATATGTGCATACAGCAGAGCTGTTTGTCTGTGTATATATGTGCATACAGCAGAGCTGTTTGTCTGTGTATATGTGCATACAGCAGAGCTGTTTGTCTGTGTATATGTGCATACAGCAGAGCTGTTTGTCTGTGTATATGTGCATACAGCAGAGCTGTTTGTCTGTGTATATATGTGCATACAGCAGAGCGGTTTGTGTGTGTATATATGTGCATACAGCAGAGCTGTTTGTCTGTGTATATGTGCATACAGCAGAGCTGTTTGACTGTGTATATATGTGCATACAGCAGAGCTGTTTGTCTGTGTATATGTGTGCATACAGCAGAGCTGTTTGTGTGTGTGTATATGTGGATAGAGCAGAGCTGTTTGTGTGTGTGTATATGTGGATACAGCAGAGCTGTTTGTGTGTGTGTATATGTGGATACAGCAGAGCTGTTTGTCTGTGTATATATGTGCATACAGCAGAGCTGTTTGTGTGTGTGTATATGTGCATACAGCAGAGCTGTTTGTGTGTGTGTATATGTGCATACAGCAGAGCTGTTTGTGTGTGTGTATATGTGCATACAGCAGAGCTGTTTGTGTGTGTGTATATGTGGATACAGCAGAGCTGTTTGTGTGTGTGTATATGTGCATACAGCAGAGCTGTTTGTGTGTGTGTATATGTGCATACAGCAGAGCTGTTTGTGTGTGTGTATATGTGCATACAGCAGAGCTGTTTGTGTGTGTGTATATGTGCATACAGCAGAGCTGTTTGTGTGTGTGTGTATATGTGCATACAGCAGAGCTGTTTGTCTGTGTATATATGTGCATACAGCAGAGCTGTTTGTCTGTGTATATATGTGCATACAGCAGAGCTGTTTGTGTATATGTGCATACAGCAGAGCTGTTTGTGTGTGTATATGTGCATACAGCAGAGCTGTTTGTGTGTGTATATGTGCATACAGCAGAGCTGTTTGTGTGTATATATGTGCATACAGCAGAGCTGTTTGTCTGTGTATATGTGCATACAGCAGAGCTGTTTGTGTGTATATATGTGCATACAGCAGAGCGGTTTGTGTGTGTATATATGTGCATACAGCAGAGCTGTTTGTCTGTGTATATGTGCATACAGCAGAGCTGTTTGTCTGTGTATATGTGCATACAGCAGAGCTGTTTGTCTGTGTATATGTGCATACAGCAGAGCTGTTTGTGTGTGTATATGTGCATACAGCAGAGCTGTTTGTGTGTATATATGTGCATACAGCAGAGCGGTTTGTGTGTGTATATATGTGCATACAGCAGAGCTGTTTGTCTGTGTATATGCGCATACAGCAGAGCTGTTTGTGCGTATATGTGCATGTACCAGAGCTATGTGTACATGTGCATGTATTAGAGCTATGCGTGTGTGTATATGCGCATGTAGCAGAGCTGTTTGTGCGTATATGTGCATGTAGCAGAGCTGTTTGTGCGTATATGTGCATGTACCAGAGCTATGTGTGTACATGTGCATGTATTAGAGCTATGCGTGTGTGTATATGTGCATGCATATGTTGTGTATGTAGCACTGCAGAGAGACACTAACAATAGATTTATTACCTCCCTATTCTACTCTAGTACATAAAATTTGTGATACTGACCCCTCCATTTTACACCACCAGGGAAGTTTTAATTAATAGGAAAAAAATTATTTCCTATTATATTATTATTAATTATTATAGCACCATTTATTCCATGGCGCTTTACATGTGAAAAAGGGGTATATATAGCAAATACACTTACAATAATCTTGAACAAAATGAGTCAGCGACTGGTACAGGATGAAAGAGGAGCCTGCCCGCAAGGGCTCACAATCTACAAGGGATGGGTGAGGATACAGTAGGTGAGGGTAGTGCAGCGTATGGTGGAGAAGTGGTTTTCTTTTTTCTGCTGTCTAAAGCGGAGGTGCGTCTTACGGTAAGGTGCGTTTTATAGTCTGAAAAATATGTGTGGTGAGCACCTTGAGCCCCCAGGTGTGTCACAGAAGTTTATAATATTAAGCTGTGAAAATACAGAAAATCAAATTTTTGCCATAAAAATGTTTTTTTAGCCCTAAATTTTGGATTTTCACAAGTGTAACAGGAGACACTGCACCATGCAATTTCTTGTGCAATTTCTTCTGAGTACGCCGATACCCAATATGTGGACGAAAACTAATGTTTGGGCGCACGGCGGGACTTGTAAGGGAAGAAGCATCATTTGACTTTTTGAATGCAATATTTGCTGGAATAATTAGCGGATGCTATGTCACGTTTGGGGAGCCCCTGATGTGCTTAAATAATGGAAATTCCTCACAAGTGACACCATTTTGGAAACTAGATCCCTCAGGGAACTTACTATATGTGTGGTGAGCACTTTGAGCACCTTGAACCCCCAGGTGCTTCACAGAAGCTTATAACATTGAGCCATGAAAATAAAAAAAAAAATACCAAAATGTGTTTATTTTAGCCCCAAATTTCTTATCTTTTCCAGGGTAACAGGAAAAAATGGACTCCAAAATTTGTTGTACAATTTCTCCTGCATATGCAGATACTCCATGTGGGGGAAACTACTGTTTGGGAGCACGGTAGATCTCGCAAAGGAAGGAGTGACATTTTGGAACACAAACTTTGATGGAATGGTCTGCAAGTGTCATGTCGCATTTGAAGAGCCTCTGATTTGCCTAAACAGTGGGAAACTTCCACAAGTGACCCCATTTTGGAAACCTGACCCCTCAGGGAACTTATCTAGATGTGTGATGAGCACCTTGTACACACAAGTGCTTCACAGAATTTTACTTTGATCTGTAAAAATGAAAAAAATATATTTTTCCCACAAAAATATTTTAACCACAAATTTTTTTTCATTTTCACAAGGATATATCAGGGGAAAATGGACCAAAAAATGTGTTGTAAAATTTCTCCTGAGTATGCCAATACCACATATGTGGAAGAAAACTACTTTTGAGGCACAGTGCAAAGCTCAGAAAGGAAAAAGTGCCATATTGGATTTCAGATTTTGCTGGACTGGTTCGAAGGTGCCATATCACATTGGCAGAGCCCCTGAGGTGCCAGAAGAGTAGAACCCCCCCTCCGTAAGAGACCCCATTTTACAAACTAAACCGCTCAATGAATTCATATAGGGGTGCAGTAATCATATGGACACCACAGGTGGGTCACAGAATTTAATACTATTGGGCAGTAAAGAAAAAATAATTAAATTTTAGACTCAGATTTTACATTTTCACACTGGGAATGGGTAAAAATTGTACCAAAATTTATCCCACAATTTCTGCTCAATGTAGAAATACATTGTGCAAGACTCCATATAAAGAGCACCTAAGTACTAGAAGAGCAGAATCCCCCCATTTTGGAAAATATACCTCTTTTGGAATTTATCTACAGGTGTAGTGAAGATTTTGACTCCATGGATTTTTTCCAGAAACAAGCAGCAGTGGATGTTGCTGAGTGAAAATTGCAAACAGAAGTTGTAGTGACCAGTACGTTGCAGTGCCTAGTACATTGTAGTTCCTGTACATTGCACCTAGATCATGCTTCTGGAGACATGCACCCGTAAATTAGGTCGACTCTCTTCACTACAGAAACGCCAAACATATGGACGCTAACTGCAGTTTTGACACACTGTGGTGCTCACTCAGAAGGGAGGGGAGCCTTTGAATATCGGAGAGCAGAATTTGCTGAATTTCTTTTGGGGGGCGAGGAGCCATTTCACTTTTCCAGAGCCTCTGTGCTTCCAGTACCGTGGAAGCTCCAATATTTCCATTGACAGATAATGGACCTGAGTGAGGGCTTTTTTGTGGATTGATTTGAATCTTTTATTAGGAACATGTTACATAACATTTGGGATCACATTTATCCTACATTCTACACTGAGCACTCACATCGGGGTTTCCATATAAATCTCTGAGTGACGGGATTCAGATGAAACCCCCAAGGGATCCATTAACTATAATGAGGCAGCAGAGTTACTCTGGACTCCGTCTGGCGTCTATTCAGCGTCATCCCTTCTTTTCAGAAGTGTACAAAACTGTGGCCGACTGTACTTTTACACACGCCTAAATAGACAGGACACTGTCGGATCATAGGCTAGACTGCATTCACAGTGCCATCATCTACTTCATTACATTGAGTCTTCCGCCGAGAGTTCTGTCTGTATCACATATTTCAGAGACTTACATGGAAACCCTGGTATAAGCGCTCAGTGCAGGATAAATGTGAGCCGAGCTTTACTGCAATCTTTGAGAGGCAGAATGAACAAATCAGCAGATGAAGAATTAGTTTTATTTATTTTTGCATCGCGCAGCATGAGTGACTAGACGACATTATTCTTTGGGTCGGTGCGATTACAGAAATACCATATTTATATAGTTTTTTTAAGTTTGGCTTTTGTCACACACTAAAAGATGATTATTTTGCAAAAACTAGTATCGCCATATTTTGAAAGCTATAATTTTTCCATATTTCTGCCGACAGTCATGTAATGGCTTATTTTTGCGGAACGAGTTGATTTTTTTTATTGGTACCATTTTTGGGCACATAACATTTTTTGATCGCTTTCTATTGCAATTTTTGGGAGGCAGAATCAATAAAAAACAGAAATTCAGGAATTGGGTTTTTTTTAAATGTTGTTCCGTATGTGGTAAAATTGATAAGGCAGTATTATTCTTCGGGTCAGTACGATTACAGCGATACCACATTTATTTCTTGTTTTTTATGTTTTGGTGCTTTTACACAATAAAAACTATTTTATAAAACAAAATATTGTTTTTGCATCACTTTATTCTAAGAGAGCTATAACTTTTTTATGTTTCCACTGAAGGAGCTGTCTGGCAGCTTGTTTTTTGCAGGACAAGATGACGTTTTCAGAGATACCATATTTATTTACATTTCTATTTTTGATCACTGTGAAGAAACAGCACCAGGGGGGCCCCGCAGAATCCTGCTGTCGCCGCTTCTTCTGGTGGATCCACACCCAGCCATCCACCTGATGTCACACTACGCCAGACGGAGCACATGATACGGATCTACCCTTTGCACCGTGACATTCCGCACCCCCCCCAAGGACGCGTAAGGTCAGATCGGCACAGTTCTACACCGTCACGTCCTGTCCACGCGGGTACAGAGAGGCACCAGGGAGTGGGACAAGGTGGTCCACTCAGACGCTGATGTGGCCCCACACCCTCCCACACTCTTGACAGGCTGAGAGGCTATTTCACTACTCCAGTGAAGCAGAGCCTTGTTGGCCTGGATAGAGCTGCCACTAGTTTCTATTTGATATAACAGACTTATATCGAGCTAGAAACCAGCCCGGTAGTGCATTCGTCGGACCAAACAACAGACGTAAGGTTCATGGTTCGAGATAAAAGAACAGCCCAAGATTAAATTATATATTTAATCGCCATAAGGGCTCACTAAACAATCTACTATATACATCAGGGTTTATATATACAGCGGGCAGAGTTACAAATACAAAAACATGGTACATCAAGCATAACAGATCTTAAAGTCAATTACTGGTTAGATGGAAAGCATGGCTCAGGGATTGGGTGACCACATGGGGAAGAATGTGTGCCCTACTTGTCCCTCAAGTCTGCATGTCACAAGCTTCCCCAGGGAAAAGACAATAGGCTTTTGCTACACAGACCTTCCAACTCTCTGGGAACTCCCATTACCTGCCCCTGTTCATCCCAAGTCTCCACCCCCTGTTCCTTCCTGACTAAGAGACTCCCAGAACTAACGTGGCCCATACCTCCTTACTGGATGGTCCCAGGGAACCGATTCTGGTGTCAACGGACCCGGCCGGGCCCCTGCTACGTGTGGGTACCAAACACAGCAGTTGTAGGAAGGTTCCAAAAGGCTAAGACGTGTATCTCCTCTTCCCTACACGCTAGAGTGGGCTAGGAAGCAGACTGGCATTCACTATCTTCCCCTGAGCTAGAAAATCCATTTTGTGAAGAGCTGGGACATATAGTTCTTCCACTCCACAGCCCGGTATTGAAGTATAGTACCTTACACAACATAGGACATGTTCAGAACAAAGAGAGGATCTCAGCAGGAAGCCTGCCTGTCAGCTCAGCTCACAGCTGCCAGGGGAGGGGGATTTCTCACCCCCCTTTGCTGGCTGCACAGGAATTCAAGAGAGTCGGATTACACTATGCCTGGAGACCTGACAACCAGGGCACATGTGATTATTCTAGAATATTCTTCACAATCACATTTTATTCCACTTTTTGTTTGGCAGTATGATAAAACATTTTTTGCCTTGTTTTTTTTTACATTTTTACGGTGTTCAATAAAGGGGTTAACTGGCGGGAAGTTTTATAGGTCGGGTCGTTCCAGACGCAGCAATACCAATTATGTGTACTTTATTTGTTTATTTTTTTATCATAAAAATATTTATGTACAAAATATATATATATTTTTTTATTATTTTGTGATTTTTTTTACTTTGTTCCACTATGAAACTTTCACTTTTTGCAGTCTGATCGCTTATAAAGAATAGCAATGCAATAGCTTTGCTATGCTTTACAAACTGTCAGCGCTGCACTGGCAGACAAACTTGCTCTGAGCATGGTGTAATAAGTTTGCTAGCTCTGATGACCCGGATGTCGTCATGATGACATCGGTTCAGCATGGCGCGGGGGGCGCCGATTGGAGGGCAGTGGGGGCTCCCTCCTAAATGCTGCGATGGATATCAATAGCTTTAAGAGGCTAAAGTAGCAGGAGCGGTGCATTGAGGGCCGGGTGTCAGCTGTCAAAAAACAGTTATTAACTAATTGCAATAAGGCAAATGATCCCTAACTCAAGATTCTCTATTAATATATAACGTTTATTTACCAATAACAATAAAAGAAAAATTGTGCAATTTTTAAATGACAGTGAATGTGTGGTCTTTATATAGTCTTGATGTAAAGCGTTCTAATTTATTGATTTGTCACCAGTGAGAGAAACTATATTATTATCTTTTCCAACTTATCGCCTATATTCATTGATAATGAACACATCCACTAGAGCAGTGGTCCCCAACCTTTTTTGCACCAGGGACCGGCTTGAAGCAAGATCATTTTTCCATGGCCCAGCAAGGAGGGGGTGGGGTGGGCGGGGCTTTGGTCATATGGGGGCGGGGTAATGGAGGGATTTGGAGTTTAGTGCATACTTATCATATAGTGTAGACCAGGTCCCCGCCAGGAGCTATGCCAGGAGCCCCACATAATGTGCTGTGCCAGGAGCCGCATCACTGAGGCCCCATCACGCCCTGCAGCAGGACAGGGCAGCTGTCCTGACAGCTGCTGTTCAGCTGCATTTACTTCATCCCAGGGGCGGACACAGACTGTAGTGGGCCCCTGTGCAAGAAATTTTTGGGGGCCCCCCCCGCCCTTCATAAGGCAACAAAGTTATGTAAACATAACCCCCCCATGTGCATCTCTCACCCCCCCATGTGCAGCTCACCCCCGTGCATCTCTCATCCCCCTCCGTGCATCTCTCATCCCCCTCCGTGCATCTCTCATCCACCCCCCGTGCATCTCTCATCCACCCCCCGTGCATCTCTCATCCACCCCCCGTGCATCTCTCATCCACCCCCCCGTGCATCTCTCATCCACCCCCCGTGCATCTCTCATCCCCCCCCGTGCATCTCTCATCTCTCCCCTCCCTCCCATGTGCATCTCTCATCTCTCCCCTCCCCCCATGTGGATCTCTCATCTCTCCCCTCCCCCATGTGCATCTCTCATCTCTCCCCTCCCTCCCATGTGGATCTCTCATCTCTCCCCTCCCCCCCATGTGGATCTCTCATCTCTCCCCTCCCCCATGTGCATCTCTCATCTCTCCCCTCCCCCCCATGTGGATCTCTCATCTCTCCCCTCCCCCATGTGCATCTCTCATCTCTCCCCTCCCCCCATGTGCATCTCCCATTCCCCCCACTCCTAGTTAATTGTATTTAAAAAAAAAATAAAACTTGTTATACTTACCCCCATGCGATCCCTGCAGAATCCTGGCGCTCGTCCAAATCGCTGACACCAGGTTCTCCTGACTTCCGGCCATGTGACGGCACCGTCACATGACCGCAAGTCAGGGGAATCATGAAGGTGCTGCCGCAGCAGCGCAGCGCTAAGATGTCCCGGACCCGGCGCTTAGCATGCGGCCGGGGGCCCCATGAGGAGAGAGACGCACAAGAGGGGGGCTCCGAGGGGGCTCCTACCGGCCGGGCCCCATACTGGAGTCAGGGCAGTCATGCCCTGATGGCGGCCCTGCTGGAGGCTGGAGGGGCCCCCTCTCCCCGCGGACCGGCTGAAAAACCCCAACGGCCCGGTCCTGGTCCGCGGACCGGCGGTTGGGGACCTCTGCACTAGAGGACGTCTCCTACTAGTTTGACGTTGTCTCACTGCCAAAATGTATGATTTTTTTTAAGTATGATTGTTTTGCACATTCTGCACTTTAATATTATATTTTATATTGGAGTTGTTGTGCATGCACTATTCACTTTATGTATTATATCTCATACATCACGTTGCACTTTTTTTTTTATCATGTTTAACCATTGCACTATGCACTTTACGAACTGATCTAATGAACACTCAGCTATGCATATCTTGAATTTTTCTTGCATATATTTTGCACATTTAAGTGTCCCTTATCTTATAATTGCACCATAATATCTATTCTTCAGGCAGTTATGTACGTGATGAATTCTTCTCAAATGCATTCAGTTTATTTGTGTCATTCGCTCACTCTTGACATATTTGGGCTGGTTTCCCTGGCTACGTGTCCTGCTTTGTCTCTCTCCTCCCGCACTGTGTTTATTGTGGGCAGGCGAGGGGTGACACGGGTTTATCCCCTCCTACCTGGCCGGGTTGCCATGGTCTGCGTGTCCCTGTCTTTCCTCTCCCCGCCCACATTCGGATCTAGTGCATGGGTGGTATTAGGTGGCTTGGGTCACAGGTCCATTGCTCCCTGCCAGCAGGGCTTCTGTGGTTACGCGTCCCAGCTTTGCCTCTCCCCACCCGCACTGTGGTCACGTGTGTGGGAGGGCGGAGGTGACAGATCGCCATGGCAATGCATCCCTACCTTGTCTCTCCCCGTCCACATCAAAATTTCTTCCGGTGTGGGCGGGCGGAGGTGACATGGGACGCCGACCCTGGTTGTTCCAGCGTGGGATACAGGCAACGTGAACATCTCAAACACCTGTCATTGGTAAGCCATGATATATAAACCTTCTCCTGACACCTTTACATCACCCCTCAGAGGAAGCTGCACGCGAAACGCGCATCGGGGGTGTCCCATTGGTAGCCACACAGGTCACCTTATCTCGTCACATTTTAGGCATACTCTGGGCCTTTTCTTTACTTGGATTCATCCATATAACATATTTCAGGCAGACTTTCAATTCTTTTTACCTAAGTTCCTGTGTCACCACATTTGTGTGTTGTTAAGGACACACTGATTCCTTGCTTTATTTTATTTGACTCACTCAGGTCAGTTGTATATCACGGTTTGGTTTACAGCATAAGGAAATCTCCTTTGTTAGGATTCATTGCCACCATTGAATTCATTCATTTATTTATGAGCATGAATATGTAGACCATGCATAGTGTTTTTTTGGGAATCATTGTCTACGACTATGATTGCAGCATTTTTTCCTTCATGATGCTGTTGGTGTCCAACATTCTTCCTGAGTGATGTTGCCTATGTCTGATACTCTCTTTTTACCAGTAATGTATTGTGTTATTTGTGTTAATAAACAGTCTTATGTTTGGCTTATACTCCTGTGTATTTATTATGATTTTGTAATCTTCTAATCCCAGGGGGTAGGTGGATCCTCCAGGTTGTAAGTTCTATAGAAAAGGGCTTTTAATGCACAAAGTCATTCAAACAGTTTTGGGTGGAGGAGAACGTTGTGGTCTAGAGGCAAAATGGTGATCACATGATTGTGATACGGCCGGACTACACCACTGATAAAGCAGCCACAGCCGGTGACTGAGAAGAATCTGTAAATGTTTTGGATTTTCAGATGATTATGAATTTCAGAAATACCTTATGACAGTTTTTCATTAATACTTTTTATGTTTTTGTCTGATATTTGTAGTTTATTTTTTTTGTGTTTAAGCTGCAGTACACACTGAGGAAGGTCTTGAGGACCAAAACGTTTGTACCTGTTTTGGACTGCAATTAAATACTTTAAAATTATGTCTGTTTGATTGCCAAGTTTCATTTGCCTTTTGTATGGTTTTAGACCCTACTTGCGCACCTATTCCAGCAGTGCTGCGGTTTTCTACACTATTATCTACTCCAGTACGTAAGCACGCTGAAGTGTCATGTCCTCTTCCACGTTCTAGTATAACGTTGAGGAAACATCCAATATCATTGCACAATCTAACCTATCATGTGATTTCTTAAAAGTCCCTCCGAAGGAGACACGAGGATGGAACTTAAAGCGAGAATTACGCCACCTCACCAGCATTGAGTTGCATTGTGCCACATTGACGGAATACTTGAGAGTGCAAAGGATCCCAAGGAGATTGAGGGTCCCAATTCGTCCAACCCTGTTTAGCGATCAGTCTGAGCACTGCATAAAATTTGAACATATACTTAATAAATGCTCTTTCGATATTATTACCCTAAGAATTGACTACTTACAGAAGGCTATTGTATCTACCAAGGAACAGGTAAAAAATCTTGAAACTCTGCTTGCCGCTATCTCTACAGAAGAACTCATCACTCTACAAAACAAAATCAAGATGAGAATCGATGAGATACGGAGAGCAAGAAAAGGAATAAGTTTGCGAGATACCGAAGATTATGAGCAAGATAGATACACCTCAAGAAATTATGCTCCCAGATTTGCCAAATCCACTACAGATCCTTCTACCTCCGGTTCGGACACAGACAGGAGGGATCCTTTCACCACTTCTGCTCGTTTTTTGGATCAACGAAAAAGATATTCCCAACGCAGAAGAACAGAAGAGGTGGCCAACACAAGCGGAAACACAGACTTCATCCGAGTGACCAGCTCTCAGGCACACAGCACCGTTGGTGGTAAATATCTCCTCTAGGACTTTGAGTATTAACCCCTTCTGTAGTACAGAAAGTTGTGCATCTTTTTGTCCCACTAACAAGTACAACACATTCAATCTTGATATGGAGTTACAGCATTTTTGTCGCTCACTACGCCTTAGGACACACTTTACCAATGACACACTAGGCAATACCTTGTCTATTCCTTCTACCCTCTCTGATGTTAATACCTCCATCACGGCGCCAGTCTCGGCCTATGCCTCAAAAGTGCATACAGACCTCCACATGACTCACGTGCGCTTGAGACCTTCATTGGTTTCGTGGATAGTGCCTTTCAGGACTTACATTCCAAGGTAGACAAAGGGCTGCTTCATTACCAGTCCAATCTTTCTCCCCTTGACCTTCAGGCCCTCAGAAGCCTTCAGGAAGAGAGTAATCTTATCATCAAACTGGCATACAAAGGGGACACCATAGTAGTGATGTATAAAGGGGATTACCTCCTGGTAGTCAATAGACAACTTAACAATAACTCCACATACCAACGACTACCCCA
The DNA here is from genome assembly GCF_046119375.1 of Phyllobates terribilis. Classification (NCBI taxonomy): domain Eukaryota; kingdom Metazoa; phylum Chordata; class Amphibia; order Anura; family Dendrobatidae; genus Phyllobates; species Phyllobates terribilis. The sequence continues at coordinate 3,745,396 of NW_027362943.1, forward strand.
TGACCCAACACACAAAGTCAGGACTGCAATAGCATCTGTGTTGGAACATTTTCTCGCCAGAGGAGTGATTGATAGTAAGGCACGTGATTTTCTTACTAAGCAACATCCTATCACACCTGTCTTTTATGTACTCCCCAAAATTCACAAAAGCCTTGACCATCCTCGCGGTCGTCCTATAGTAACCTCAACAGATTTGCTTCTTTAACCTTTATCAATTTTCTTAGAGAAAATATTAATACCATTGATTAAAAAAGTCCCTCCTTTTTACTAGATACAGGAGCTTTTCTCAATTTTATCACTGACCTAAAATGTGTCCCCCCCCTAAATGCATCTTGGTTTCTTTTGATGTCAACAGCCTCTATACGTGCATTCCACACTCTGAAGGTATACAGTACAGACCAAAAGTTTGGACATACGTTTTCATTTAAAGATTTTTCTGTATTTTCTTGACTATGAAAATTGTACATTCACACTGAAGGCATTAAAACTATGAATTACCACATGTGGAATTATATACTTAACAAAAAAGTGTGAAAGAACTGAAAATATGTCTTATATTCTAGGTTCTTCAAACTAGCCACCTTTTGCTTTGATGACAGCTTTGCACACTCTTGGCATTCTCTTGATGAGCTTCAAGAGGCAGTCACCGGAAATAGTCTTCCAACAATCTTGAAGGAGATCTCAGAGATCCTTAGCACTTGTTGGCCCTTTTGCCTTCACTCTGCGGTCCAGCTCACCCCAAACCATCTCGATTGGGTTCAGGTCTGGTGACTGTGGAGGCCAGGTCATCTGGGGTAGCACCCCATCACTCTCCTTCTTGGTCAAATAGCCCTTACACAGCCTGGAGGTGTGTTTGGGGTCACTGTCCTGTTGAAAAATAAATGATGGTCCAACTAAACGCAAACCAGATGGAATAGAATGCCACTTCAAGATGCTGTGGTAGCCATGCTGGTTCAGTATACCTTCAATTTTGAATAAATCCCCAACAGTGTCACCAGCAAAGCACCCCCACACCATCACACCTCCTCCTCTATGCTTCACGGTGGGAACCAGGCATGTAGAGTCCATCCGTTCACCTTTTCTGTGTCGCACAAAGACACGGTGGTTGAAACCAAAGATCTCAAATTTGGACTCATCAGACCAAAGCTCAGATTTCCACTGGTTTAATGTCCATTCCTTGTGTTCTTTAGCCCAAACAAGTCTCTTCTGTATGTTGCCTGTCCTTAGCAGTGGTTTCCTAGCAGCTATTTTACCATGAAGGCCTGCTGCACAAAGTCTCCTCTTAACAGTTGTTGAAGAGATGTGTCTGCTGCTAGAACTCTGTGTGGCACTGACCTGATCTCTAATCTGAGCTGCTGTTAACCTGCGATTTCTGAGGCTGATGACTCGGATAAACTTATCCTCAAAAGCAGAGGTGACTCTTGGTCTTCCTTTCCTGGAGCGGTCCTCATGTGAGCCAGTTTCTTTGTAGCGCTTGATGGTTTTTGCAACTGGAATTGGGGACACTTTCAAAGTTTTCCCAGTTTTTCGGACTGACTGACCTTCATTTCTTAAAGTAATGATGGCCACTCGTTTTTCTTTACTTAGCTGCTTTTTTCTTGTCATAATACAAATTCTAACAGTCTATTCAGTAGGACTATCAGTTGTGTATCCACCTGACTTCTGCACAACACAACTGATGGTCCCAACCCCATTTATATGGCAAGAAATCCCACTTATTAAACCTGAGAGGGCACACCTGTGAAGTGAAAACCATTTCCGGTGACTACCTCTTGAAGCTCATCAGGAGAATGCCAAGAATGTGCAAAGCAGTCATCAAAGCAAAAGGTGGCTACTTTGAAGAACCTAGAATATAAGACATAATTTCAGATGTTTCACTTTTTTGTTAAGTATATAATTCCACATGTGTTAATTCATAGTTTTGATGCCTTCAGTGTGAATGTACAATTTTCATGGTCATGAAAATACAGAAAAATCTTTAAATGAGAAGGTGTGTCCAAACTTTTGGTCTGTATTGTACGTGCTGTACACAGTCTATTGCTTGAGTCACAGACAGATCACCTTATCATTGAACTTTGCATTGAACTCCTGACCTTAGTTCTTAACAAAAATTATTTCTTGTTTCAAGATACTTACTTCCTACAGACTAAAGGGACAGCGATGGGCTCTGATGTGCCCCCCCCCCCTTATGCAAACTGTTATATGGCCACCTTTGAGGCCCTAGTAGCTTACTCCAATCCACTCTTTCGTAATCACTCCATCGCATGGAAACATTACATCGATGACATTTTTTTGCATTGCGGGTGCCCACCGGAATCTCTAAATGAGTTCTATGACCTTTTGAACTCCTCATGGACAGACCTTGGCTTTACCATGACTCACAGTTCTCATCAAATCAGTTTCCTGGATACCATGGTCCTCAAGGACCAACGAGGATTACTAACCACTAACATACACAAAAACTACCGATCTAAACGGTCTCTTACACTTTACGAATAATCACGCTTTACAAATGAAACGGTCAATTCCAAATTCCAAATCCCAGCTCCAGCAAGTAAATAGGATAGTGAGCAATCATCAATTACGCTCAGAGAGGCTACAGGAAAAGTGCCACAAATTTGAGAAAAGGGGCTATTCCCCCGAAATCCTACACCAACATAACACACCTTCAGCCCACACCCGTCCTAAACCCATGAACCGGATTCTGTTTGTCCACACTTACCATCCGTTCGCATACATCTTGCACAAAACCATCCGGAGACATTGGAACATCCTACAATCCGCTTATCCCCACATCCCAGAGTTCCAACAACCATTTTTTCCGTGTTTCAAAAGGGCGCCCAGTCTCAAGGATTCATTACTTTGTGCCGACGTGAGCCCCACACATATAGGGGTCAAACAACGTTTTTTACTAATTCCTAAGAGGGGGACCTTCCCCTGCTTGCAGTGCCACCAATGCAACAACATCCTACATGGGAACACCATTTACCATCCCCATACCGGTAAACAATACCCGGTCACAGGGTATTTTACGTGTTACACCAACTTCGTAGTATACCTCATTAAATGCCATTGTGGTCTGGCATACATTGGTAAGATGACACAACCACAACCATAAGTCCACAATTAGATGTAAGAATCTACTACTACTCTTGCTACAACATTTCGTTACATTAGGCCATAACATATCTCAACTCAAGTTCCAGGTCATTGAACAGGTGCTTCCCACTATTCGCGGTGATCATGTACGCCTACTGAAGGGAGGCCTTTTGGATCCAAGAACTTCAAACCTTTACCCCCAGGGGGCTCAATATGGATTATGATTTGTTGTCATTCCTGTGATAATTTTAGGGAGAACTGTATAAGATGTACCACATTGTTGTCAGCCTTGAGTTTTCACTGTTGGAGTGTACATACAGTCATGGCCAAAAGTATTGAGAATGAGACATAGTAATTTTTCCAAAGTTTACTGCTTCATTTTTTGTAATAGCAATTTGCATATACTCCTGAATGTCAAAGAGTGATCAGCTTAACAGCAATTACTGTACTTGCAAAGTCAATATTTGCCCAGAAAATGAACTTTAACCCCCAAAACACATTTCAACATCATTGCAGTCCTGCCTTAAAAGGAGCAGCTAACATCGTTTTAGTGATTGATCCATTAACACAGGTGTGGGTGTTGATGAGGACAGGGCTGGCAATCAATCAGTCATGATTAAGTAAGAATGACATCACTGGACACTTTAAAAGGAGGCTGGTTCTTGGTATCATTGTTTCTCTTCAGTTAACCAAGGTTATCTCTAAAGAAACACGTGCAGCCATCATTGCACTGCACAAAAATGGCCTAACAGGGAAGAGTATCGCAGCTACAAAGATTGCACCTCAGTCAACAATCTATCGCATCATCAAGAACTTCAAGGAGAGAGCTTCCATTGTTGTCAAAAAGGCTCCAGGGCGCCCAAGAAAGACCAGCAAGCGCCAGGACCGTATCTTAAAACTGTTTCAGCTGCGGGATCGGACTACCAGCAGTGCCGAGCTTGCTCAGGAATGGCAGCAGGCTGGTGTGAGTGCTTCTGCACGCACTGTGAGGCGGAGACTCTTTGAGCAAGGGCTGGTTTCAAGGAGGGCAGCAAAGAAGCCACTTCTCTCCAGAAAAAACATCAGGGACCGACTGATATTCTGCAAAAGGTACAGGGAGTGGACTGCTGAGGACTGGGGCAAAGTAATTTTCTCTGATGAATCCCCTTTTCGATTGTTTGGGACATCTGGAAAACAGCTTATTCGGAGAAGAAGAGGTGAGCGCTACCACCAGTCTTGTCTCATGCCAACTGTAAAGCATCCTGAAACCATTCATGTGTGGGGTTGCTTCTCAGCCAAGGGAATCGGCTCACTCATAGTCTTGCCTAAAAACACAGCCATGAATAAAGAATGGTATCAGAATATCCTCCAAGAGCAACTTCTCCCAACCGTCCAAGAGCAGTTTGGCGCCCAACAATGCCTTTTCCAGCATGATGGAGCACCTTGCCATAAAGCAAAGGTGATAACTAAATGGCTCATGGAACAAAACATAGATATTTTGGGTCCATGACCTGGAAACTCCCCAGATCTTAATCCCATTGAGAACTTGTGGTCAATCATCAAGAGACGGGTGGACAAACAAAAACCAACAAATTCTGGCAAAATGCAAGCATTGATTATGCAAAAATGGACTGCTATCAGTCAGGATTTGGTCCAAAAGTTGATTGAGAGCATGCCAGGGAGAATTACAGAGGTCTTGAAGAAGAAGGGGCAACACTGCAAATATTGACTTGCTGCATTAACTCATTCTAACTGTCAATATAACCTATTGGTACTCATAATATGATTGCAATTATATTTCTGTATGTGATATAAACATCAGACAAACACTAATAAAAATCAGAGGCCAGCAGATCATGTGAAAATATAATTTTGGTGTCATTCTCAAAACTTTTGGCCATGACTGTATATGTGTTTTGAGATACAGTATTTGCATGTCATTTGAAGGAGATTAATTTTCTTTCATTATCATGGTATTTATTTTGTATTCTTTATGTTGCAGAACGGCTTCTCCTTATTTTAATCACTGATTATTATCCTCCACTGCCCACAGGCTGATCCACTTACACCTGTTCGCCTCCTGTCACATTTCCAGGCTTATTATTCTTTTCTCCACTTCCGGGAACGTTACACCAGCGGTTCACCCTGATTGGTCTCCTGGGACATTAGGTCCCTCCCTCTGACCACATATACTAGGCTTTCTCCTCCCTTGACATGGCGACCTTAGGAACCAGCGGCGGATGCCACGTTTCACGCCTGTCATACTTCCTGCTCTCACTACTGGGTATGTTTCTACATATATCTGCTGGTCCCTATTGGATAATTCCCTATGAGGCTGGTGTTCTTATGGCTGTTTGTCTCCCTAGATCCTGTGTTTCCACTGAGACACTGTGTACCTTCATGCTTTCACCTTTAGCTATATTCCAAACAGTCTAGTAGGTCACACTTATTATACAGCCATTATGTGCACTCTATTGTAATGTTTTGGATTTTCAGATGATTATGAATTTCAGAAATACCTTATGACAGTTAGTACCTTACGTACTTTTTATGTTTTTGTCTGATATCTGCAGTACATTCTGATAAAGGTCTTGAGGACCGAAACAATTGTACCTGTGTTGGACTGCAATTAAATACTTTAAAATTATGCCTGTTAGAGTGGCAAGTTTCATTTTCTATTTGAATGGCTTTGGACCATACGTCACCTATTCCAGCAGTGCTGCGGTTTTCTACACTATTATCTTAGAAGAATCTGTGACTTCTCTGCATTTAGTGGTCACTACTCACCTGGGAAGTCATATGTAAAAATCTCCTCTTTACACCGCTCATCACCCCTCACATATGTCTCTGTAGTATTAATATGGGTCAGATCTTCACCCTGAAACAAATACTGTAAAAGTCACAGACAGATGGAGAAGTCCCATCTATGATCAGCTCTAATCCTGCCATCTCCACCGCTCTCATTACACAAGTATAAAACATATAATACTGGTGGATAAAACAAGACTGAGCACAAGACCTTCACAGCCGTCTACACATCATAGGGGAGATCTCATGACACCTTCTCTCCATCTACCTGATGATCCTGAGGAACATTGGGATCTTCTGGTTTACAGTCCTGTGGAAGACAAGGAAGGGGACATCTCTCTGGTGTTGTTCTCTTACTGGATAGATCTGGAGGAAACACATACAGGGACTGAATTCATTCTTTACATACAGATAATTATAGGCCGTGTGTATTTAGTCTTGTCTATTACCTGGTGATGTGAGGGGCTGGAGAACCTCCATCATGACGTCCTTGTACGGATCTTTGTGTCCTTCTAAATACTCCCACTCCTCCATGGAGAAATAGACGGCGACATCCTGACTAGAGATGAGCGTTGTTCTACTCGAACTGTTCGCCAATCTCAAATTCGAGCTGTTTTGGGCGGTGTTCGAGCCGGTCGGCGAACACGAACAATTTGAGAAAAATTCGGCTGTTCGAGGTTATGTTCGATAACTGTTCGTGCACCAAAATCATAACTGGATTTTTTCTCAGTAATGATGAAAATTAATGTTAATACGCAGTTTGAGTGTACAGCGGGGCGGGGGAGGGGCAGGGGATGGATCTCTGCAGGAACAATGAAGATCTCCATTTTTTTTTCTCTTTCCCGCATTTGCAGTGGGGAGGTGCAATCTGTCAGCCTATCAGCAGCGCACACACGGAGCGAAGTGCTTTTTTTCACACAAGCAAGGGCATGTGTGATTGGCAGTGTATGTCACATGTCCTTGCCCTATAAGACCAAGCCATTTTCCCCGTCGCCACCATTTTCTCACTGCTGCAGCTGCGTGTTAGACGGCACCGCTGTTGCTGTGTGCGCTATACCTTGTTAATTTCAAGCCAATTTTCGCACAAATATACAGATAGCTTGGGAGTAGGGAATAGTTGTGATTGCAGTCCTTTTAAGGACTAGGTTACAGCATTTCCTACGACTTTTATCAAGCAGGTCTGTGCTCTTAAATAGATAGATTGTGGGAGTAAAGACTAATTGTAATTGGAGTCCTTTTCAGGACTAGGTTACATCAGTTCCTATCAGTTTTTGCCAGGCAGGTCTGTGCCAGTGCTGTGCAAGTTTTTTTCACAGCATTTGGCTGAATCTAGCAAAGCTAATCCTTTTTGGCCTATTGCAGAGTGTGTTAGTCAGTGGAGTAGCCTATCTGTGTTGCAAGATATACCACCTGTGTATAGAATACCAATTTTTTTACTGCACCTAGTGAAGTAAAATCTTTTGGGCATAGCATCATTCTATTAGTCCATCTATACTGACCTCCATCAGGTTGCAAATTGAATAAAAAAATTTTCTGCATCTAGCTCTGAAAAAATATTTGGGCTTCTAGCGGTGTGTGGGACTTGGTCTATTAGTCCATCTATACTGACCTCCATCAGGTTGCAAATTAAAAATAATTTTTTTCTGCATCTAACCCAGCCAATAGTTTTGGCCTAATACCACAGTTTGGCCACTCAGCTCTGCTCGGTTACCATCCATTGTTTTTTTGTGCAAACAACTCCAGAGTTGTGAATTAGTTAACCACCAAAATGAGTGGAAAAAGGCCTGCTGCTGGTGGAAAGGGGAATAGGCGTGTTGGGAAGGGGAAAAAAGGTTGTGTCCATGGGGTAGGTGCAGAAGAAAGACCATCTTCCAGCCAAACTAAAATGTCTACTTCTTTTAGCGGACAATGTGATAAGATCCCTTTCTTACGGCCACGCCAATCGCTACAAATTCCAGATGAGGCACAAAAACAGCAGGTGCTTCAACGGATATCAAGTGCTCCTTTAAGTGGGCTCTCCTCCACATCAACTTCAACATCACAAATACTCCAGTCCTCAAAGGTGTCATCCAAATCGCACTTGCTTCCTCACAGCTCCCAAATCTCCAGCTGCCCGTCTGAGTATGAGGTAGAACAGATGGTTGAGTCTGCAGAGCTGTTTACTCATACTATAGCCTGGGAATCAGAGGTCGACTCCAGCGCTTCTGTGAATCCAGACGAGGAAATGATCTGCACTGATGCCCAGAATCTTTATGAGTCGGATCCAGGACCAGACACAGAAGGTTCTGACCATAATGTAGACCCTCATTCCCAAACTGTAACTCCTGTTGGTGGAGACAATGAGGAAGACGATGATAAGACTCAAATACCTGATTGGAGCGACAACTTTAGTTTTTTGTCAGGGCAGGAACAGGCTGGCTCTGAGGACGACGGGTGTGATAACGCACAGGGTGATGATGATGAGGTCGGAGATCCCACTTACTGTCAACCCACAGTCAGCCAAGAGATGAGGTCAGCAGAGGAGGTGGAGGAAGATGCTAGTGACGACGAGGTCAGGTTGCGCCTTCCTGGACAGAGACGTAGTACTGGAAGCACGTCAACAACTGCATCCTCAAACACAACTCTGCCTCTCACCACAAGTCGTGGTGGCTCTTCAGGTCGCATGGGTGCTAAGCCTTGCATAGCCTGGGCATTTTTTCAGATCGATAAAGATGACCCAACTCGTGTTATCTGTAACATTTGTCAGCAAAAGCTAAGTAGAGGCCAAAAAATACATAGTTTGAGTACTTCATGCATGAACCGGCACATGGACATGAAGCATAAGTTGCAGTGGGAAGCTCAGTGTGCTACAATGCGGCCTAGCCGGCCGGGCCAACCACCGTCTGCCATATCTTGTGCATCTGCGGCCTCTTCATCCTCTGTGACTGGGGGGACAGCAGTCACACCTGTTTTGGGGCGCAGACCTGCCACCTCTTTACCCGCAACAGCCAGCGTGATTGGCAGGTCATCATTTTCTTTGGAGGTGGTAACACCAGCTGGTCTTGAGCGCTGTCCGACATCAATAGCACCACCTTTGGATCAAGGCAACCTAACATGTCCGCCTGCATCTTCCTCACAGACCGGCAGTTTGCCGGGGACACCCTTATCAACCCCGTCTAAGCACAATAGCCAGCCCTCGGTCCCTCAGATGTGGACAAGTAAAAGACCATTTCCTCCTAGCCATGAGAAAGCTAAGAGGTTGAATTTCACCATCTGCAAGCTCTTGGCTACAGAAATGCTGCCTTTCCGCCTGGTGGACACAGAGGATTTTCGAGACCTTATGTCCGTCGCAGTGCCCCAGTACCAGATGCCCAGTCGGCACTACTTCTCAAAGAAAGGTGTGCCTGCGCTCCACCAGCATGTCGCACATAACATCACCGCTTCTTTGAGAAACTCTGTGTGTGACAGGGTGCATTTCACCACAGACACTTGGACGAGTAGGCATGGACAGGGGCGTTACATGTCGCTGACTGGGCACTGGGTAACTATGGTGACAGCAGGACAAGGGGCTGCTGTCCAAGTCTTGCCGTCCCCACGAGTTGTGCGTCAATCCTCTTTATGTCAAAGTTCCTCCACTGCTTCTGCCTCCTCAACCTCCTCTCGGTCTTCCACCTGCACCCAAAGCCTGTCTGGTCATGCCACAAGCTTTCTAACTGCGCAGAAGGGATCCTGCACACCTCCTTACTATGCTGGCAGTAGGGCTCAACGTCATCAGGCGGTTTTTACATTGAAATGTCTGGGAAATGTGAGTCACACAGCTGAGGAGTTGTGGTCAGCTCTGGAGAACCAATTTCATGAATGGTTGTCTCCACTGGACCTGAAACCAGGGAAGGCCGTGTGCGACAATGCTGCAAACCTGGGTGCGGCCCTTCGCCGGGGCAATGTCACACACGTGCCTTGTATGGCTCACGTGTTGAACCTGGTTGTCCAGCAATTTTTAGCCCACTATCCCAGACTAGATGGCCTTCTGCAGAGGGCACGGTCGCTGTGTGCTCACTTCCGCCGTTCGCATCCCGCAGCTCAGCGACTTACATCCCTACAGAAGTCGTTGGTCCTGCCACTTCACCGGCTAAAATGCGATGTGCCTACCCGGTGGAATTCAACTCTGCACATGTTGCAGCGACTGTGGCAGCACCGACAAGCCCTGGTGCAATACGTTCTGACGTATAGCCTGGGCCAACGAGATTCAGAGGTGGGGCAAATCACGCTGGAGGAGTGGTCTCAGATCAGGGACCTATGCACCCTTCTGCACAGCTTTGAAATGGCGACGAAGATGTTTAGTGCTGACGATGCCATTATCAGCATGACTATTCCGGTGATTTACATGCTGGAGCACATGTTAAACAGAATTTGGAGTCAGGTGGTGGCACAAGAGGAGGTGGAGGAAGTAGAGGAGGAGGAGTTGTATGCGGAAGGGCTAACATCTGCAAGGTCCAGACGGTCGGCAGCACCAAGGCGGCAGGCATGTGAGGGTGGGGGAGATGATTTTACCAGGGCGCATGGTAGCAGCCAAACTAGTGAGGAAGGTGCAGGAGCCCAGGAAGAAGTGGAGGACGAACTGATGGAAGACTCATCAGATGAGGGAGACCTTGATCACATTTCTGTTGTGCGAGGTTGGGGGGAGAGGACAGAGGAAGGAAGCATGATTGTTACCTCGCCACCAACACAACAGGGACTTGGTGCTCCTGGATGCGCAACACACATGAGTGCCTTCTTGCTGCACTACCTGCAACATGACCCTCGAATTGTGAGAATTAGAAATAATCCTGACTACTGGGTTGCCACACTGTTAGATCCCCGGTACAAAAGTAAATTTGCAGAAATTATTCCTGCCATAGAAAGGGATGCACGCATGCAGGAGTATCAGCAGAGACTGTTGCAGAATCTTACATGTGCTTTTCCACAAAATACCAGTGGTTCACGTAGTGAATCTTACAGTTCTAACTTGCCAACCGTGGTCTGTATGGAATTGTTCAATAAAGGGCCCAAAATTAAGATAACATAGATGGGAGAGGTCTCTATGAATAGGAATTCCTAAGTATTTGATACCCTGTGAGGGCCAGGCAAAGGGAAAGTTGGACTGGATGGAATCCTATATGGATTTAGGGAGGGAGACATCGAGGGCCTCAGACTTCGCTGCATTGATTTTAAAATTTTACCATGTAACAAAGTGATCTATTTCAGCCATAACAGCAGGGATGGATATATGTGATTGAGTGATATATACTAGGACATCATCAGCAAATAGAGAGCACTTGTACTCGGTGCCTCCCACCTCAATCCACCTAATATTGGGGTTATGGCGAATTGATGAGAACAGGTGCTCCGTCACTAGGATGTATAAGAGAGGGGACAGAGGACATCCCTGCCTTGTCCCATTGGTGATTGTGAAAGGTGATGAAAATGTTCTGACGCACCCCCTGGGCCTTGGGACACCCGGAGCCGGACCCTTTTTGGTGGATGCTGGTGGTTGTAGTCTTCGTGGCGGCGATCCGGTTCCGTGGCTCAGGGCGGTCAAACCAGTGGCGGAACTATTTATGTGGTTTTGATGTTTAAATGTCCGACTACGCCACCCGTGGATTGTGGTCAGAGTGAACCGCCGCTACAGGGCAGACCGCTAAGGCTGGTGTTGTGGGTGCAGCAGAGCGTAGCATAACTCCCCACGGGAGGAGTATAGCCTCAGGGCAGTGTATGCGGAGGATGGGGGTGATGGTGCAGGGCAGCAGCAGTAACGACACGGAGTCAGTGATGCAGTTCAGGGCCTTTACTCACAGTTCTTATTATCCAGACCACGTCTGCAGGTAACGGCTGCCCACGTCGTACTGTGCTCACCAGGTGAGGGGCTCAGACAACTCCCAGATAACTTTGGAGCGCTTCACAGGACCCCCTTTGTGTGTCCTTTGTCTGGCCTTTCTTACCAACACTTCTGTCCGGCTGCCTCGGGCCTCCTCTTGGTAAACTTGGCGCCAGTTTCCCTGACCCTATGTGGTGCCTTCCTAGCGGGTGGAGCAAGGGGCTGCGCCACATAAAATGTCAGAGCCTCCGGTTTCTAGCTGAGGGTCGTTTCCTGCCTCCACTAGTTCGGGGACCGGTCTCCCCCTTTGGCCTGACCCCTCCACGCAGGTGGATTCGGGCGTGCGGTGGCGACTCGCGCATCCGCACCCCTGGGATCCCTTCATTCCTCGTTCCTGGAGCCTTCTCCGCTCCTCTTCCTTCCTTCTCCCTCTTGCAGGCCTGGGCCTCTGTTACTAGGCCCGCCTCCGGAGCAGAGCTCATGCAGAGCCCCTGCTCCCTGCCACTTCTGCTCAGACTTCTCTGCACTGAACTAAGATGGTGCCCACCTTTTATACTCCCTTCTCAATGCACCCAGGAACTGCTTCCTCCCTGCTCCTGCACTACAGGGTTCCCCTTCCTCAGTGTTCCCTCCCCCCACTCCAGCCAGGGACAGGGACTGTCGTGCCCATCTCAGGGGCATATTGGTCGCCCTGCCCCACGGCAATGTGGTGTAATGCATGCAGGTGTCGGGTCCTGATCCACACTCCATCCTTACCTGAGAGTGAGATATCACACCTCTGGGTGAGGTGCAATACGTCTGTAGCAACCGAGCCCTCAGGGTGCTACAGTTCCATTTATCTTCAGCCTAGGTGACGTATTGCGATACAGGGCCGTGATTTTGGCTATAAAAGGGTCCCCTAGACCCCTACCCCAAGCTCTTTAAGAGAATCATATATGGCGTGCCAGGAGACTCTATGGAATGCTTTCTCAGCATCCAACGAGAGTATCTAATTACAAATTTTTAACTGCATCTAGCCCAGGAAATACTTTGTGCCTAGTAGCAGTGTCTGCTAGTCAGCGGATTATCCCGGCTGTTAAGCAAGCTACACCACCTGTAGTTTAGACACTTAATTTTTTCAAAGGAAATGCTTCGGGACCATGGGATACTTAGTGAAGAGCATCAGGAGGCACCCCAAGGCATAGGGGCTGGGACTGGCAGTAGGATGCCTTGCGGTGGACAGCCGAGCTCGATCCTTATAAAAGCTTTTTAACTGCAGCAGCTTTAGTGGACGCTACTGGAGCTGGAATTACCGCGGCTGCTGGCATGAGACTTGCCCTCCAATAGATCCTTGTAAATGGATTTAAAGTGTATTCATTCAAATTAGAGAGACAATTTAAATTAAAAAGCTTAGAGCTGCCTCCACCACAGGGGGGCTCGCTCGACCCACCAGCGGACAGGCACCAGTATTGGGAGAGGGGGGCTGGCCGTCAGGGTTCACCGCGGCTCTGGCACAAACCCGGCGACACGGAGGTGGCACGGGCAGGAGCGGACTGGCCGTGTCGGCTTCTCACTTTTTGGATTTTAGAAGGGCATGACATGCCTATATCTGTGTCTCCCCCTCCTTTTACTCCTCCACCTCTTTTATTTTCGCATGACTATATGTACTTGTCACTTTTCCATGTGTTAGTTATGTCTTCTGAGCAGTTTGTCAGCTTTTGGACACCTTTGAAGGTGTTTTCTATGTGTTTCTATGTGTTTTTGTTTGCCTGCCATTGGTTTTAACGGTGTTCGAAGGTGTTCGACGAACAGTTCGGCGAACACACGGGTGTTCGACGAACCGAACCGAACTCGAACACTACGGGGGTGGCTCAACACTAATCCTGACACCTTATAGGAACCTGACACATACAATGATACAGTCATCCCCCCGATCCCTACATAGGGTTACTGTATAATGTCCCAGCATTCCCAGTAGTGTCACCTCTCCAGTCAGCAGCTCAATCATCTTGTAGGTGAGTTCTAGGATCTTCTGGTCATTGATGTCCTCATGTATCAGGGGGTGAGATGGAGGCCCCGTGATTGGGCTCAGGGGTCTTCTCCATCCCTCAGACACAGGGTCCTGACAGCGCTCACTAGAGGTCTTCTTCACTACTGTGTAATCCTGGTTATGGAGAGACACATTAATAAATCTCCCTCCAGACATTTCCAGAGTCCTCACCTCTCCAGTTCTGTCCATCTGTTATTCCCATAGATAAGAATGATGTAAGGTGACGTCATCAGAATCTCTCACCTCTCCAGTAAGCCGGAAGAGGATCTCTAGGGTAAAGTGTAATATCCTCTCCGCCATCTTGTACCTGTCCATATCCATGCTTAATGAATGAATCAGAAAAATTTTCTTATTTAGGGGATCCGATATTGTAGAGACCTGAATAGGAAGATGATGAGCCAATGTAAATTCATAAAAATCTTGTGGAATAATTAGTGTTGAGCGAGCATGCTCGACACTGCTCGGTACTTGCCCGAGCATCACACTACTCGGGATGTTCGGCGAGCACCGAGCATTTCCGGGTTACTCGGGCGGGAGCTCGGGTTTCCGCCCTGCATGTTTGGCGCTCTTTACAGAGCCAATGAAAATGCAGGGATTGCCAGCCAGTCACTGTAATGCCCCAGCCATGTTGGTTGTGGGCATTACCTTGATTGGCTAGCGGCACAGAGTCACCTCGAGTATTTAAAACCGGGCGCCGCCATCTTGGACACAGACGGCCGGGATCAAACAGTGTAGGGAAATTGCTGCTGAGCTAGGGAGAGATTTATAGTGCGAAATAGGTAGTGTAGGGTTTCTAAAGCCTGCCAAATCAAACCAACAGTCCTTCTCAGGACTAATATCTATCACAGATATCAGGAAGGCAGGCAGGCAGGTTCTATAGGAGACGCAGTGGTTATACCAGCAAACGCTGCATTACAGTCCTGTGTGATGCTGCTCAAATTGCTAGAATTAGCTCCAGGTCTCGGAGGCCAGGAAAAATCCTTTTTTTTCATCTAAATCCTCTTTTTTTTTTTTTCCTCCTTCACACTGTACAAATACCCATCTTATTAACCTTTTGGTGCCCCCCCCCCCCCCCAAAAAAAAGAAAAAAAGTGTGGCAAGGGAAGTGGAACTGGACGTTCTGGTGATGGTGCGTGCAGAGGACGGGGCCGTGGCCAAGGTGAAAATGTGCCACAACCAATAGCCACATATTCTCACTCCCAGTTCTTGACCGAATTACTAGGGAAGCACAGAACAACACCAGTATTGCGAATTGATCAGTGTGAACAGGTTATTAATTGGATAGCAGATAATACTTCCAGTTACCTGGGCACCACCACCTCCGGTCTGTCTTCCACACGGTCAAGTCTCAGTAGCCCTGAGTCTCGACTGCATACTCCTCCTCACCCTGATGCTCCTTCCTCCCACCATGCCGAGTGTCGTCAGACAGGAACTGATCCCACACTTGGACACTATGAAGAGCTGTTCACTGGTCCATTTCCAGATTTGTGCCCCTCGCCTGCTCCGCTTGAAGTGGTGGAAGAGGAGATCCCATGTAGCGATGCCCAAATATTTGAACAGCCACAGCCACAGGAAGTCGACGCTGGGAAATTGTCACAAGAGGTGGACGATGACGAGACACAATTGCCAGGAAGTGAGGATATGGATCGTGGTGTGCAAGTGGCAGAGGAGGAGGTGGTGGATGATCTAGTAACTGATCCAACGTGGCAGGAGGACATGCAGAGCGAGGCCAGCAGCACACAAGGTGAGGGAGGCAGAGTACCCCAACAAGCAGGAAGAAGCAGTGTGGTGGCCGCACACAGAAGGCAGGCAACAGTTCCCCGTAACACCAACACGAGGGACGTTGCCAGTACAAACTGTAGGTCTTCCAGAGTCTGGAATTTTTTTAAAGACTCTGCTGATAACCCCAAAAAGGCCATTTGTACCACCTGCCAGCATCAGCAGGGGTGACAAAACTATCAGCCTGACCACCACCAGCATGATCAGGCACATGGCAGCAAAGCACCCGACTTTGTGGGGTGAACCCCAGGGTCCACGACCAGTGTCAGCGGGTGTCACCACTGCTTCTTCCGCTGTTGTGCGTGCAATAGAACCCCCTGTTGTGTGTGCAAGGCAATCCCTTGTCAATACACTGTGTTCCAAATTATTATGCAAAAAGTGTTTAGGAGTGATAAGGTAAGAATTTTTTTGTTTGTCAGTTAAACTCATTGATGGTGATGTGTGTCAGGGCTCTTTATATCACTATAAGCAATTGCAGACACCTGTGCTAATTAGTTTGGCAGGTGTGTCCAATGAAAGGCAAGACTACTTAAGAAGGCTGTCTCACATTATTAAGCAGCCTACATTTTCTGCCAAAATGGGAAAAAAAGGATGTGTCGGCTGCTGAGAAGCAACAAATTGTGGAGTGTTTAGGTTAAGGCATGACTACAATCAACATTGCCAAGACACTTCATCCTGATCATCGCACAATCAAGAAGTATGTAGCTGATTCACAGTACACACGTGTGCGTGCTGATAAGGGAAAATTGAGGACTCTTTCCTACAGGCAAATACGTCAGGTTAAAAGAGCAGCGGCAAAAAAGCCTTGTCGTAGCAGCAGACAAGTTTTTGAAGCTGCTGGTGCCTCCAATGTCCCCCGAACAACAAGATGCAGGGTCCTTCAGAGGTTTGCAGCTGTGCGTAAGCCATCCTGTCGACCTCCTCTATCCACTGTACACAAGCAGAAACGGCTCCAGTGGGCCAAACAATACATGAAGACTGACTTCAAAACTGTTTTGTTCACCGATGAGTGCCGTGCAACGCTCGATGGTCCAGGTGGATGGAGTGGAGGATGGTCGCCAACAAGGAGGAAGTGGAGTAATGTTTTGGGCTGGAATCATGGGGAGAGAGATTGTCGGCCCCTTTAGGATCCCTGAAGGGGTAAAGATGAACTCCATAATGTATGTTGAGTTTCTCAAACAGCACTTCCTGCCATGGTTCAAGAGGAAGAACCGTGCATTCCGCAGCAAGATCATTTTCATGCATGATAATGCACAGTCTCATGCTGCACATAACACATCTGCATCTCTGGCTATGGGCATAAAAGGGGACAAACTTATGGTGTGGCCCCCATGCTCCCCTGACCTCAACCCCATTGAGAACCTCTGGAGCATCATCAAAAGGTGTGTCTATGATGGCGGGAGGCAGTTCACATCTAAGCAACAGCTCTGGGAGAGTATTCTGTCCTCATGCAAAACAATTGAAGCAGAAACCATCCAAAACCTGACAAATTCAATGGACAAGAGAGTTCAGAAGCTCCTTTCGAACAAGGGGTCCTATGTGCAAATGTAACATCACCTAGAATAAAGTTTTGAGTTGAAAACTGTTTGATTTCAGTTTGTAATAACCTGCTAATGCTTATAATTTCAAAAATGACCATTTTTTTGTTCTTTATTAAAATGAAAAGGTTGAAAACTCTGCTGTGCATAATAATTTGGAACATGCATTTTGAGAGCAGTTTGAGTGTTTTATTTTTTAAAAAATATACTGTTATAATAGGCAGTTTGTACAAAAACCTTTCAATTGTACTCTAATAGTTATTTGACTGGAAAATTACAATGACTGCAATTCATAAAGGTAATTTGGGAAAATCTGAGAAAATATTATTTGCATAATAATTTGGAACACAGTGTACTGCATGCAAAGATGCCCTCTCCTCTCAGTCTTCACTTGTTATGGCAGTTTCTCAAGATACAGCATCAACGTCCACGTCCCACCGCAGCGTTCAATTGTCCATATCCCAGACCTTTGAACGAAAGCGCAAATTTGCAGCCAACACCCCCCCAGGCCACAGTCGTAAATTCGCACATTTCACGACTGCTTGCGTTGGAAATGCTGCCTTTTAGGCTGGTGGAGACGGAATCCTTCCGCAACCTTATGGCGATGGCCGTCCCTCGGTACTCGGTCCCCAGCCGACACTATTTTGTCCGGTGTGCCATCCCCGCACTACACAAGCACGTGTCCTAAAACATCTGCCGTGCCCTCAACAACGCAGTTACTGGGAGAGTCCACCTGACAACGGACACGTGGACAAGTGCTTGTGGCCAGGGACGGTACATCTCCCTGACGGCACACTGGGTAAACATAGTGGAAGCCGGGACCCAGTCGGACCTTGGGACGGAACACATCCTCCCCACACCGAGGATTGCGGGACCTATGTCAGTCAGAGTTGCCCCCACAGTGTACAGCTCCTGCGCATCATCCTCCATCTCAGACATCACCACATGAGTTACAAGCTGGAAGCACTGCAGTACTGCCTCCGCCAAGCGGCTACAGGCTGTGCTGAAACTCATAAGCTTAGGTGAGAAACCTCACACTGCTTGTGAGTTGTGGACAGCTGTGAAAGAGCAGGCAGATCTGTGGCCGAGACCGCTGAACCTACATCCAGGCATGGTCGTGTGTGACAATGGCCGTAACCTGGTGGCGGCTCTGAGGCGAGGCGAGATCACACACGTACCATGCCTGGCTCACGTGCTTAACCTCATGGTTCAGCGGTTTCTTAAATCGTACCCCGAGTTGCCAGATCTGCTTGTCAAAGTACGCCGCCAGTCAGCTCATTTTCGCAAGTCGGCTACAGCTCCCGCCGCCCTTGCTGTGTTGCAGCAGCGTTTGCAGCTTCCGTCACACCGACTGGTGTGTGATGTCCCCACACATTGGAACTCTACCCTCCACATGTTGCAAAGGATTTGTGAGCAGAAGAGAGCAGTTGGGAGTACCAGCTGCAACAAGGCCATCGATATTCAGGTCAGACTCCACACATAAGACCTCAGGAGTGGACGTGGATGTCTGACATATGTACCATACTGACAAACTTTGAGGAGTCCACCAAGATAGTGAGTGGCGATGACGCCATCATTAGCATCAGCATTCCACTTGTCTGTCTTTTGCAACGCTCTCTGCAGAGAATTAAAGAGGAGGCATTGCAGCCAGAGTATGATGAGATGGATCAAGAAGCCGTAGCGATCGATTACACACAGCCAAGCCTCATCTCATCCCAACGTGCATTGGGGGACAATGAGGGAGATGAGGAGGAGGAGGAGGAAGAACAGGGGCTGGTATCATGCGCTGTAGACGGTAGTACCTGTACAACTGTAATACCGTCGGTTCAGCGTGGGTGGCCTGAAGACAGGGGGGAGGAGGAGGAGGAGGAGGAGGAGGAGGAGAGCATGGTCAGTCGTCATCTTGGTGAGGACACGGAAGTCTTGCCCGTTACCAGTGTGGCACGCATGGCTGACTTTATGTTACGCTGCATTAACCGTGACCCTCGCGTTGTCAAAATGTTGGGTGACAGTCATTACTGGTTGGTGACACTTTTAGACCCGCTACAAGGAGAACTTTCACTCTCTTATTCCTGAGGTGGAGAGGTCTTCAAAAATGGGGCAGTACCAGAAGGCCCTTGCTGCAGAACTGTTAAAAAAATTCCCATCTGAACACGCTAGCAGCAGAGGTCACAGTTCATTGCCCAACCAAGGCGTACAGGTGAGAGAGACGCAACTCCAATTCAGCAGAGACAGGGGAACACTGTCAACATTCTGGGTGAGTTTTCTCAGACCCTCCCTTCGGACAGGCCCTGAGGCGCGGGGTACTCTCACAAGGAGTAGAAAGTTTCAAAAGATGGTGAGGGAGTACCTTGCCGACCGTACCAGCGTCCTCTGTGATTCCTCTGTGCCTTTTAATTATTGGGTATCCAAGCTGGACACTTGGAATGAACTCACTCTGTACGCCTTGGAGGTCCTGGCCTGCCCTGCCGCTAGCGTGTTATCGGAGCGTGTTTTTAGTGCCGCTGGTGGAATTATAACTGATAAGTGCACTCGCCTGTCAACTGACAATGCTGACAAGCTGACCCTTATCAAAATGAACAAGGGCTGGATTGGGCCAGACTTCTCATCACCACCAAATGACAGCAGAGTAACAAAGTCAAATCCACTGTGTTATTTAGGGAGGTGTATTCACATGCACCGCTTAACACCCACACATGGGTATACGCTTCCTCATTTCGGCTGTTTTATGCTCTTCTCCTTATCCTCAGCCTGCTCCACCACTATACCACCAGGGTGACCGTGGTCCGTGTTGCCAGCATTGCAAGTTCCTCCGTCCTTATTTTTGGCAGCTTTTGCTTGGAAGTCATAAGCAAAGACTATGGGAGACCCACTCCCCAATAATGGGAATAATGTTTTTAAGATGCTGTACTGTATGGCTCTTGTAAGGGTCATTAAAACCGTCTTGTTAAGCTACTGTGACCTCCACCACTTTTCCAAGGGGCATTAAAACGGTCTTGTTAAGCTACTGCAACCTCGACGTCTCTTCCAAGGGGCATTAAAACCGTCTTGTTAAGCTACTGTGACCTTCACCACTTTTCCAAGGGGCATTAAAACTGTCTTGTTAAGCTACTGCAACCTCGACATCTTTTCCAAGGGGCATTAAAACTGTCTTGTTAAGCTACTGTGACCTGCACATCTCTTCCGAGGGGCATTAAAACAGTCTTGTTAAGCTACTGCGACCTCCACGTCTCTTCCGAAGGGCATTAAAACTGTCTTGTTAAGCTACTGCGACCTCCACGTCTCTTCCAAGGGGTATTAAAAGCGTCTTGTTAAACCACTCTAACCTCCACGACTCTTCCAACGGGCATTGCATTTCCTCCTAATTTTTGGCAGCTTTTGCTTGGAAGGCATAAGCAAAGACTATGGGAGACCCACTCCCCAATAATGGGAATAATGTTTGTAATATGCTGTACTGCATGGCTCTTTAAGGGGCATTGCAAGTTCCTCCGTCC
Organism: Phyllobates terribilis; assembly: GCF_046119375.1. Lineage (NCBI taxonomy): Eukaryota > Metazoa > Chordata > Amphibia > Anura > Dendrobatidae > Phyllobates > Phyllobates terribilis. The sequence continues at coordinate 3,765,955 of NW_027362943.1, forward strand.
TAATTTTTGGCAGCTTTTGCTTGGAAGGCATAAGCAAAGACTATGGGAGAGCCACTCCCCAATAATGGGAATAATGTTTGTAATATGCTGTACTGTATGGCTCTTGTAAGGGGCATTAAAACCGTCTTGTTAAGCTACTGTGACCTCCACCACTTTTCCAAGGGGCATTAAAACTGTCTTGTTAAGCTACTGTGACCTCCATGTCTCTTCAAAGGGGCATTAAAACCATCTTGTTAAACCACTCTGAACTCCACAGCTCTTCCAAGGGGCATTGAAATGTTATTTTAATTACCTCTAACCTCCACGACTCTTCCAACGGGCATTGCATTTCCTCATAATTTTAGTCAGCTTTTGCTTTTCAATGCAAAGGCGAAAACTAAGGGAGACCCACTCCCCAATAATGGGTAGAAGGTTTTTAGTATGCTGTAATCCACGTCTGTTTCAAGGGACATTGCAGTTTCTCATAATTTTTGGAAAGCCTTCCATTCACTGCTTAGGCCAACAGTGTACAGGAGACCCAGTTGCTATAAATGGAAAAAACAGTTTAGTTAAGGCCCTGTGACCTCCATGTCACTTCCAAGGGGCATTGGAGTGCCTCGAAAATTTTGGTAGGCATTGCACTCACTGTATGCCCTATAACTGTGTAGCTGAACCGCTCCTTTTGGTACAGAAACATATCCTACAAGACATGTGTGGTTGACTGGCCTGATATTGATGTGAATTGTCCCTGTTCCTCCTGCTCTTTCTCCTTTGCCACCACCTCATCCATCATTTATCACCTGAAGCTTTGTTTTATAGAACTGGGATAGTAGCAGGAAAACAATTGAACACTGCCCTGGGACAAGGACTTGCACGAGGATAGTTGCAAGTCTGCATCTTCTGATGCGGCAAGGATCACTTCTGATGGGCACACTTTTAGGCAGTGACCTGGGAGTCAGAGATGCTTCCAGGGGTCTTCCCCATGCTGTTCCCATGTCTTTTCAGCACTGTATGCATGTGTCACACAGCACATGGCCAGATAAGGTTGTAAAATGTTAAAATGACATTTCCCGGTGAATATATTTGTCACAGTTGAAAGCAATACAAAAGTGCAAAAACGCATAAAAAATGCTACTTGTGAACATAGCCCAAGGTGTGGAGGAGTATTTTTGGTTATTTATTTTACCTTATACACAAGTCTTTACCCTGGAAAGGAAATTCCTTAACATATTTCACAGGAAAACCGTTTCAGTTTCGTTTTTGAACGTTTTATTGTGAGCCCGTAAAAGTGGCTTAAGACCTCTGACCACGTTGTTGACAGCAGTGACCTGGGGGTCAGATATGCTTCCTGGGGTGATCCCCATGCTGTCCCCATGTGTTTTGAGCACTGTCACTATCGTTTTGGGCACTTTTTAGGCTTTCTACAGACTGCTGGGGGTGCCGCCTCAAAAATGCTCGGGTCTCCCATAGACTAACATTGGGCTCGTTGCTCGGGTCGAGCATCCGAGTATCACGGTGAGCTCGGCCCGAGTTTCGAGCACCCGAGCATTTTAGTGCTCGCTCAACAGTAGTAATAATACAATCACTGGAGATAATAAGGGAAACATATGAGATTTACTATTTTCTACTATTTTGTTTTCTTCTTTACATCTAGTAATAAAACCTATATATTTTAGGCCACAGACAACAAGCAGATTCTTCCTCGCAGTCTGCAGCTGAATACCTTTCTCATAGACTCATCTTCCATAAAGCTAATTCTCGTCTCATTTACCAACACTGGAATAGGCATTAACAATACTGCAGGAGATATTCATTACACGTGACATGAGAAATAACTACTTCATGATGAGGACGACATTTTGATCTTCAACTACGGCTTTAGAAACATATTTGGCCAGAGTCCTGTCACTGACTACATCACCACCAGCCGTCTATATGAATGTTTTCCGTCTTTTCTAGACTGTAATCTTCTATCATGTTAGATCTCAGGTCTGATTCACACAAAGAAGTTTGAGACATTTATAAAAGCTTGTTTGTAAGAACACCAAGACAGGAGGTATTTGATGCCAAATTCTCCATGTACAATGTATTTTATAGGTCGACCATGACAGCACCACGAGAGAGGGAATCCGCCCACCAAGGACAGGAAACCTACAGGCTTAAAAGGGGGCGGCCCTCCCTCTCGCCTCAGTTTGGTTTCCTGTCCTTGATGGAGGAAGCCGGTCACAGGCGACGGGAGGCAGCTACCTGGTCTTCTCCATCTACCTTCTATAAGCACTATAGACTAGATCTGGGTGCTTCGTCTGACCTTACATTTGGGAGAAGGGTGCTCCAAGCGGTGGTCCCTCCCTAGAATCTTCATCTCTGCAATTCTCTCGTGGTGCTGTCATGGTCGACCTATAAAGAGATTAGTTACTTACCGGTAATGGGATTTCTCGGAGACAATGACAGCACCCTTATATTCCCTCCCTTCACCCCTTTTTGGGAGCACTTCTTATCTGTTTTCATTCTTTATTCTCACACATTGGTGTTGTAAGAAAATGTATATACTGTTTGTTTCATGATTACGTTGCTATGTCTACTAACCGGGCGGTCCTCTCAATGCTCTGTAATCCAAACTGAGGCGAGAGGGAGGGCCGCCCCCTTTTAAGCCTGTAGGTTTCCTGTCCTTGGTGGGCGGATTCCCTCTCTCGTGGTGCTGTCATGGTCGACCTATAAAATACATTGTACATGGAGAATTTGGCATCAAATACCTCCTGTCTTGGTGTTCATTTCTCCGAGAAATCCCATTACCGGTAAGTAACTAATCTCTTTTTTTCTCCTGATAGGATAGGATTTTTTTTAGCATTTTCATGTAGGTTTCCATATATTACATGAAAAACACCCCCAAAAAATAAAATTGGGGATGGAGGTACTGTGGGAGCATTATACAGTGTGTGGGTTGATGGCGGTACTAGGGGAACAGTATACGGTGTGTGGGGGCCAAGAAAGGGGCACTGTACTATGGGAGCAATACATGATTCATTCACAAAAACACCCTAAACATAACATTTTAAAAAAAAAAAACTATTTGTGAATCTTCAGGTAAATCACTATGTAACCATTTGATTAGAGCTGCTACTATTAAGCTAAAGTGTCTAAACAGATTTTCTTTCAAATCCATAAAGGGGCACTTTTCCGTGTTTTTCATGCCAGAACTGTTGGAGGATTATTAAAGGTGATAGTTTTCCCACCAATTAGAAGGGACACCTGTGGATATTGGTGGTTTTTACCTGCTACATTTCTGGTGTGATTTACTCCGTAAAGTGCCCTTGTGTTAAAGGGGTTGTCCACTACTTTATATGATCCCCCAATGCATTCCCCCGGGGCCCATAAGTGTTTCTCTAAATACTCTGTGGTGCCTTTTCTGCCTGTGAGTGGCGCTATCACTGGCCGCTCACAGGCATCACATGACCCCTGGCTGCAGCCGGCTCTGACATCCGCTCATGTCACGTCAAGTTCCGCTGCAGCAGGGGGTACTCACTTCTACGTTTCACGGTGGACGCTGGGCTGTGGCATTGGTTACCCAGCACGTCACACCCGGCATCCACCGCACGCTCTTCCTCTCCTCATTCACTGGGAAAGCAAGCGGGGGATGCTGGGTGTGACGCACGGGGTAACCCCGCCCACAGCCAAGCATCCACCGCGGGGAGCGCGTCACTGATGTCACGCCCCACTTGACGTGACATCAATGACGGGTCACGTGATGCCTCTGAGTGGCCAGCGGTAGCGCCGCAAGGAGGCAGAAAAGGCACCGCAAGGTATTTACAAAAACATTTCTGGGCCCCGGGGGAGTACATTGGGGGGTTCATATAAAGTAGTGGACAAATTCTTTAAAGTGGACATTGGACAAACGTCACAATCAATTACAATCAGACTGAAGGAACATTGCTTCTCTGTTCGGCTCTAATGAGTCTAGGATGAAATCCACTGCGGCCACTGCAAGAAAAAGAATGAGGAAGAGCAGACGTTTGGGGAGACCACGGTGACCAGACATTTCTCGGAGATGGTGATAAAAGTTCTGAACTCCGACGGTCGGTGTTAGAAGAGACGACCGCAGCGGATTCACAATCACAACGCAGTAAACTTCTACTGAGACGAGTTCTGGATTTACTCCCTGGAATCACTTCCTCCCAAAGGGTTAAATGACGTCTGTAACTTCAACGTCTTTCTGTGAAGCTTCTTCTCTGAACTTTATTCCTCTGTTGTCTGTCGGGGAGTTGTTTTCTAAAAATATATATTTGTGTTTTTTTTCTTTTAGTTTACTGGGTTAGTAATGGGGGTGCCTGATAGACGCTTCTACAATACTAACTCTAGGGATTGATACCAGCTGAAAATACACAGCTGACATAAACCCCAAAAATATTACCCTGGTTGCCAACATACCAGGGCAATTAGGAAGAGGCAGGCAAAGTGCCAAAATTTGTCGCATCTAATGTGATTTGCCAATTCTGGGGCTGCTGCGGACTGGTATTTTTAGGCTGGAAGGGGCCAATATCCATGGACCTTCCCAGCAGGATAATATCAACCCCCAGCTGTCTGATGTACCTTAACCGGTTATCAAAAACAGGAGGGCGTGGGTGGGGGGGACTCCATGTCATTTTTTTAAATTCATTATTTATTTACTAGGTTTAACCCCTTCATGACAGGAGCATTTTCCATTTCTGAGTTTTCGTTTTTGCTCCCCTTCTTCCCAGAGGCATAGCCCTTTTATTTTTCAGTCAATATGGCACATGTGAGGGCTTATTTTTTGCAGGAAGAGTTGTACTTTTAAACGCCATTACTAGTTTTACCATACCGTGCACTGGAAAACGGGAAAAAAATTCCAAGTTCAGTGAAATTGCAAAAAACATGCAATTCCACAGTTGTTTTTTGTTCTTTTTTCTTTCCACATTCACATAATGCTAAAACTGACTTGTCATTATTATTCTCCAGGTCATTACGAGTTTGTAGACACCAACATTTCTAGGTTCTTTTTATTTAAGTGGTGAAAAAAAAATTCCAAAGTTTGCTAAAAAAAAAAAAAAAAAAAATTGCGGGTCTCGAAAAATGGCGCCATTTTTCGAGACCCGCAGTGTCTCCACTTTTCGGGATCTGGGGCCGGGTGAGGGCTTATTTTTGGTCGTGCCGGGCTGACGTTTTTATTGATACCATTTTGGGGTAGATCCGATGTTTTGATCGCCCGTTGTTGATTTTATTGCAATGTTGCGGCGACCAAAAAAATGTAATTCTGGCGTTTGGAATTTTTTTCTCGTTATGCCGTTTACAGATTGGATTAATTATTTTTTTTATATTGATAGATCGGGTGATTCTGAAATATACACAAATATGTGTATATGGGGTTTATTTTTTATTATTTTATTTTGAATGGGGCCAAAGGGGGTGATTTAAACTTTTAAAAAACCTTTTTTTTTTTAAACTTTTTGCTTGCTTCTATAGTCTCCATAGGAGACTAGAAGCAGCAACTGTCCGATCGCCTCTGCTACATAGAGGTGATGAGCAGATCACCTCTATGTAGCAGAAATGCTCCTGTGCTATGAGCACCGACCACTAGGTGGCGCTCATAGCAATCTTTACCTGACAACCACAGGGGTC